>NC_083569.1:91507511-92166261 GCF_027579695.1 Neoarius graeffei
TTGATATACACATAATTCAAAATGCCGGAAAATCTACTGGGTAGAATATGACGAGACAGGGCGCCTTGGATTCCTTGTGACCCAAGCATTCTAGAGATACTAAGAGTTTGATGATCAGATGTATGTTTCAAAAGTAACAAGCAGAAATGTACCTGCGACTTTGACCTGTTGGTGGCGCTAGAGTTTTTGAGGTGCTGAGTTGAAATTTGGTGACAAGATCCTTGAGGCAGCCTAGAATCAGTGTGCCAAGTTTAAAAACCTCTCGTCAGACGGTTCTATGCGTTGCCATTGAATTTCATTGATTTTAACAAAATTCAAAATGGCGGAAAATCCTCAAGGCAGAATATGATGTCATAGGGTGCGATGAGTTCGTCTTGAGCCAAGGATTCCTGACATAGTGGAATTTTGTTTCTAGCCAAAACGAGTCATGAGATATGAGCCTAAAGACATTTTTCCTAGTTATAGCGCCCCCTAGCAGCCAATTTGTTCCAAATTTTTTGCTGCCCTTTGGGGAGGGGTGCTGCATAAAGCCACCCAGTTTCGTTAAGATATGCCAAAGGGTGGCCAAGAAATGAGCACACTTCCTGTATTGCATATGCCAGCCAAATTTGATTGGCTGCCACGGCCAAACGCTTAAGAAATTCTGAAAACCGGGTATGTTTCTTGTGCAGCTTAGGCCCCAGTTGCCATGTACCAAGTTTGGGAGAAATTTTCCAAAAATTGAGGGAGGAGAAGCATTTTAATTGATTTTCACATAATTCAAAATGGCGGAAAATCTACTGGGTGGAATATGACGAGACAGGGCCCTGTGGATTCGTGGTGACCCAAGTATTCCAGCGATACTAAGATTTTGATGATCAGACGTATGGTTCAAAAGTAACAAGCAGAAATGTACTTGCAACTTTGACCAGTTGGTGGCGCTAGAGAGTTTGAGGTGCTGAGTTGAAATTTGGTGACAAGATCCTTGAGGCAGCCTAGAATCAGTGTGCCAAGTTTAAAAACCTCTAGTCAGACGGTTCTATGCGTTGCCATAGAATTTCACTGATTTTAACAAAATTCAAAATGGCGGAAAATCCTCAAGGCAGAATATGACATCATAGGGTGCGATGGATTCGTCTTGAGCCAAGGATTCCTGCCATAGTGGAATTTTGTTTCTAGCCAAAACGAGTCATGAGATATGAGCCAAAAGACATTTTTCCTAGTTATAGCGCCCCCTAGCAGCCAATTTGTTCCAAATTTTTTGGGGCCCTTTCGGGAGGGGTGCTGCATAATGCCACCAAGTTTTGTTAAGATACGCCAAAGGGTGGCCGAGATATGAGCACACTTCCTGTTTGGCGTCTGCGCAGCCAACTTTGATTGGCTGCCACGGCCAAACGCTTATGAAATTCTAAAAACCGGGTATGTTTCTTATGCAGCTTAGTCAAAAGTTGCGATTTACCAAGTTTGGGAGAAATTATTCAAAAATTGAGGGAGGAGAAGCGTTTTAAGTGATTTAAACAAAATTCAAAATGGCGGGAAATCTATATGGGCGGAAAATGACGTCATGGGGTCCGTTGGATTCGTCTTGACCCAAGGACTCCAGAGATACCAAGTGTTTGAAAATCGGACCAACGGTTCAAAAGTTACAAGCAGAAATGTACCTGCAACTTTGACCTGTTGGTGGCGCTAAAGTGTTTGAGGTAGAGGCCTGAAATTTGCTGAGAGTAATGTTGACACTGTCTAGAATCAGTGTGCAAAATTTCCCAACTTTTTACCAGACGGTTCTATGGGCTGCCATAGACTTGCAGAGGCGGAAGAACGTTGAATAATAATAATAAGAAACAGTAGAATCCCTATGGGTGCCTTCGCAGCTTTGCTGCTTGGCCCCCAACTATAAGAAAACCTACAAACACATTAGGGGCCTTCGCCAGCTTCGCTGCTTGGCCCCTAATAATAATAATAATAATAATAACTATAAGAAAACCTACAAACTCATTAGGGGCCTTCGCCAGCTTCGCTGCTTGGCCCCTAATAATAAGAAATATAGCTGCAAGCAGCAATGTGGGGGCCAAGCAACTTTTGAGCCTAGTCGGAAGGCCAGCAGAATGCACTTGGGCCAGGTAATGCCCTTGTGCAGCTTAGTCCAAAGTTGCTATCTACCAAGTTTGGGAGAAATTGGTGAAAAATTGAGGGAGGAGAAGCATTTTAATTGATTTTTACAAAATTCAAAATGGCGGAAAATCGTAAAGGCTAAATATGACGTCATAGGCTGCGATGGATTCGGCTTGAGCCAAGGATTCCAGAGATAGTGGAATTTTGTTTCTAGCCCAAACAGATCATGAGATATGAGCCAAAAGTAATTTTTCCTAGTTATAGCGCCCCCTAGCTGCCAAGTTGTTCCAAGTTTTTTGTGGACCTTTCTGGTGGCGTCTGGCAAAAGGCCACCAAGTTTCATTAAGATCTGCCAAAGGGCGGCCGAGATGTGAGCACACATCCTCTTTTGCGTCTGAGGAGCCAAATTTGATTGGCTGCCACGGCCAAATGCTTATGAAATTCATAAATCCGTGTAAGATTCTTGTGCAGCTTCGTCCACAGTTACTATGTACCAAGATTGGGAGAAATTGGTTAAAAACTGAGGGAGAAGAAGCATTTTAATATATTTTCACATAATTCAAAATGGCGGAAAATCTACCAGGTGCAATATGACGAGACAGGGCGCGTTGGATTCGAGGTCACCAAGGGATTCCAGAGATCCTAAGATTTTGACGATCAGACGTATGGTTCAAAAGTAACAACCAGAAATGTACCTGCGAATTTGACCTGTTGGTGGCGCTAGAGAGTTTGAGGTGGTGAGTTGAAACTTGTCGACAAGACCCTTGAGCGAGCGTAGAATCAGGCTGCCAAATTTGAAAACCTCTAGTCATATGGTTCTATGGGTTGCCATCGAATTTCATTGATTTTAACAAAATTCAAAATGGTGGAAAAACCTCAAGTCAGAATATGACGTCATAGGGTGCGATGGATTCGTCTTGACGCATGGATTCGAGAGATAATGGAATTTTGTTTCTACCCAAAAGGCATCATGAGATATGAGCCAAAAGACATTTTTCCCAGTTATAGCGCCCCCTAGCAGCCAATTTGTTCCAAATTTTTTGCTGCCCTTTGGGGAGGCGTGTTGCATAATGCCACCAATTTTCGTTAAGATACGCCAAAGGGTGGCCGAGAAATGAGCACACTTCCTGTTTTGCATCTGCCTTCCAATTTTGATTGGCTGCCACGGCCAAACGCTTAGGAAATTCTAAAAACCGGGTAAGTTTTTTATGCAGATTTGTCCCCAGTTGCCATCTACCAAGTTTGGGAGAAATTCTTCAAAAATTGAGGGAGGAGAAGCATTTTAATTGATTTTCACATAATTCAAAATGGCGGAAAATCTACTGGGTGGAATATGACGAGACAGGGTGCGTTGGATTCCTTTTGAGCAAAGCATCCCAGCGATACTAAGAATTTGATGATCAGACGTATTGTTCAAAAGTAACAAGCAGAAATGTACCTGTGATTTTGACCTGTTGGTGGCGCTATAGAGTTTGAGGTGTTGAGTTGAAATTTGGTGACATGATCCTTGAGGCAGCCTAGAATCAGTGTGCCAAGTTTAAAAACCTCTAGTCAGACGGTTCTATGCGTTGCCATAGAATTTCATTGATTTTAACAAAATTCAAAATGGCGGAAAATCCTCAAGGCAGAATATGACGTCATAGGGTGCGATGGATTCGTCTTGACGCATGGATTCCAGAGATAATGGAATTTTGTTTCTACCCAAAAGGCATCATGAGATATGAGCCAAAAGACATTTTTCCCAGTTATAGCGCCCCCTAGCAGCCAATTTGTTCCAAATTTTTTGCTGCCCTTTGGGGACGCGTGATGCATAATGCAACCAAGTTTCGTTAAGATACGCCAAAGGGTGGCCGAGAAATGAGCACACTTCCTGTTTTGCATCTGCCTTCCAATTTTGATTGGCTGCCACGGCCAAACGCTTAGGAAATTCTAAAAACCGGGTAAGTTTTTTATGCAGCTTAGTCCCCAGTTGCCATCTACCAAGTTTGGGAGAAATTCTTCAAAAATTGAGGGAGGAGAAGCATTTTAATTCATTTTCACATAATTCAAAATGGCGGAAAATCTACTGGGTGGAATATGACGAGACAGGGCGCGTTGGATTCCTGTTGAGCCAAGCATCCCAGCGATACTAAGAATTTGATGATCAGACGTATTGTTCAAAAGTAACAAGCAGAAATGTACCTGTGATTTTGACCTGTTGGTGGCGCTAGAGAGTTTGAGGTGTTGAGTTGAAATTTGGTGACATGATCCTTGAGGCAGCCTAGAATCAGTGTGCCAAGTTTAAAAACCTCTAGTCAGACGGTTCTATGCGTTGCCATAGAATTTCATTGATTTTAACAAAATTCAAAATGGCGGAAAATCCTCAAGGCAGAATATGACGTCATAGGTTGCGATGGATTCGTCTTCAGCCAAGAATTCCTGACATAGAGGAATTTTGTTTCTAGGCCAAATGGATCATGACATATGAGCCAAAAGACATTTTTCCTAGTTATAGCGCCCCCTAGCGGCCAATTTGTTCCAACTTTTTTGTGGCCCTTTGAGAAGGGGTATCGCATAATCCCACCAAGTTTCGTCAAGATCGGCCAATGGGCCGCCGAGAAATGAGCACACTTCCTGTTCCGCGTCTTTGCAGCCAAATTTGATTGGCTGCCACAGCCAAACGCTTGTGAAATTCAAATCACCGGGTATAAGTTTTGTGCAGGTTGGTCCAATTATGCTATCTTCCATGTTTGGGAGAAATTGGTAAAAAATTGAGGGAGTTGAAACATTTTAATTGATTTTCACAAAATTCAAAATGGCGGGAAAAATATATGGGCGGAAATGACGTCATGGGGTGCGTTGGATTCGTCTTGGCCCAAGGATTCCAGCGATACCAAGTTTTTGAAAATCAGCCCACCTTTCAAAAGTTACAAGCAGAAATGTACCTGGGATTTTGACCTGTTGGTGGCGCTAACGGGTTTGAGGTAGAGGCCTGAAATTTGCTGAGAGGAATGTTGAGAGTGTCTAGAATCAGTGTGCCAAATTTCACAACTTTTTACCAGACGGTTCTATGGGCTGCCATAGACTTGCAGAGGCGGAAGTGGACTGAATAATAATAATAATAATAATAATAATAATAATAATAATAAGAAACAATAGAATCACTATGGGTGCCTTCGCAGCTTCGCTGCTTGGCCCCCAATAAATATAGCTGCAAGCAGCAATGTGGGGGCCAAGCAGCATTTGAGCCTAGTCGGAAGGCCAGCAGAATGCACTTGGGCCAGGTAATGCCCTTGTGCAGCTTAGTCCAAAGTTGCTATCTACCAAGTTTGGGAGAAATTGGTGAAAAATTGAGGGAGGAGAAGCATTTCAATTGATTTTTACAAAATTCAAAATGGCGGAAAATCCTAAAGGCTGAATATGAAGGCATAGGGTGCCATGGATTCGGCTTGAGCCAAGGATTCCAGAGATAGTGGAATTTTGTTTCTAGCCCAAAGGCATCATGAGATATGAGCCAAAAGTAATTTTTCCTAGTTATAGCGCCCCCTAGCGGCCAAGATATTCCAAGTTTTTTGGGGACCTTTTGGGTGGCGTCTTGCATAATGCCACCAAGTTTCGTTAAGATCTGCCAAAGGCCTGCCGAGATGTGAGCATACATCCTCTTTTGTGTCTGCGCAGCCAAATTTGATTGGCTGCCACGGCCAAACGCTTATGAAATTCGAAAATCCGTGTAAGATTCTTGTGCAGTTTTGTCCACAGTTGGTAACTACCAAGTTTGGGAGAAATTGGTCAAAAATTGAGGGAGGAGATGCATTTTAATTGATTTTCACATAATTCAAAATGGCGGAAAATCTACCAGGTCAAATATGACGAGACAGGGCCCGTTGGATTCGTTGTGACCCAAGCATTGCAGAGATACTAAGATTTTGACGATCAGACGTATGGTTCAACAGTAACAGGCAGAAATGTACCTGCGAATTTGACCTGTTGGTGGCGCTAGAGAGTCTGAGGTGCTGAGTTGAAATTTGGTAACAAGACCCTTGAGGGAGCCAAGAATCAGTCTGCCAAATTTGAAAACCTCTAGTCATACGGTTCTATGGGGTGCCATCGAATTTCATTGATTTTAACAAAATTCAAAATGTCGGAAAATCATCAAGTCAGAATATGACGTCATAGAGTCCAATGGATTCGGCTTGAGCCAAGGATTCCTGACATAGTGGAATTTTGTTTCTAGCCAAAACGCCTCATGAGATATGAGCCAAAAGACATTTTTCCTAGTTATAGCGCCCCCTAGCAGCCAATTTGTTCCAAATTTTTTGCTGCCCTTTCGGGAGGGGTGCCGCATAATGCCACCAAGTTTTCTTAAGATACGCCAAAGGGTGGCCGAGAAATGAGCACACTTCCTGTTTTGCATCTGCCAGCCAATTTTGATTGGCTGCCACGGCCAAACGCTTATGAAAATCTGAAAACCGGGTATGTTTCTTATGCAGCTTCGTCCCCAGTTGCCATGTACCAAGCTTGGGAGAAATTGTTCAAAAATTGAGGGAGGAGAAGCATTTTAATTGATTTGCACATAATTCAAAATGGCGGAAAATCTACTGGGTGGAATATGACGAGACAGGGCGCGTTGGATTCGTTTTGACCCAAGCATTCCAGGGATACTAAGATTTTGATGATGAGACGTATGGTTCAAAAGTAACAAGCAGAAATGTACCTGCAACTTTGACCTGTTGGTGGCGCTAGAGAGTTTGAGATGCTGAGTTGAAATTTGGTGACAAGATCCTTGAGGCAGCCTAGAATCAGTGTGCCAAGTTTAAAAGCCTCTCGTCAGACGGTTCTATGCGTTGCCATAGAATTTCATTGATTTTAACAAAATTCAAAATGGCGGAAAATCCTCAAGTCAGAATATGACGTCATATGGTGCAATGGATTCGTCTTGACCCAAGGATTCCTGACATAGTGGAATTTTGTTTCTAGCCAAAGCGCATCATGAGATATGAGCCAAAAGACATTTTTCCTAGTTATAGCGCCCCCTAGCAGCCAATTTGTTCCAAATTTTTTGCTGCCCTTTGGGGAGGGGTGTTGCATAAAGCCACCAAGTTTTGTTAAGATACGCCAAAGGTTGTCCGAGAAATGAGCACACTTCCTGTTTTGCATCTGCCAGCCAAATTTGATTGGCTGCCACGGCCAAACGCTTAGGAAATTCTAAAAACCGGGTATGTTTCTTGTGCAGCTTTGTCCCCAGTTGCCATCTACCAAGCTTGGGAGAAATTGGTCAAAAATTGAGGGAGGAGAAGCATTTTAATTGATTTTCACATAATTCAAAATGGCGGAAAATCTCCTGGGTGGAATATGACGAGACAGGGTGCGTTGGATTCCTTTTGACCCAAGCATTCCAGCACTACTAAGATTTTGATGATCAGACGTATGGTTCAAAAGTAACAAGCAGAAATTTCCCTGCGACTCTGACCTGTTGGTGGCGCTAGAGAGTTTGAGGTGCTGAGTTGAAATTTGGTGACAAGATCCTTGAAGCAGCCTAGAATCAGTGTGCCAAGTTTAAAAACCTCTAATCAGACGGTTCTATGCGTTGCCATAGAATTTCATTGATTTTAACAAAATTCAAAATGGCGGAAAATCCTCAAGGCAGAAAGTGACGTCATAGGGTGCGATGGATTCGTTTTGAGCCAAAGATTCCTGACATAGTGGAATTTTGTTTCTAGCCAAAACGAGTCATGAGATATGAGCCAAAAGACATTTTTGCTAGTTATAGCGCCCCCTAGCAGCCAATTTGTTCCAAATTTGTTGTTGCCCTTTGGGGAGGGGTGATGCATAACGCCACCAAGTTTCATTAAGATACGCCAAAGGGTGGCCGAGATATGAGCACACTTCCTGTTTTGCGTCTTCGCAGCCAAATTTGATTGGCTGCCACGGCCAAACGCTTAAGAAATTATGAAAACCGGGTATGTTTCCTGTGAAGGTTAGTCCACAGTTGCGATTTACCAAGTTTGGGAGAAATTGTTTAAAAATTGAGGGAGGAGAAGCGTTTTAAGTGATTTTCACAAAATTCAAAATGGCGGGAAAACTATATGGGCGGAAAATGACGACATGGGGTCCCTTGGATTCGTCTTGACCCAAGGACTCCAGGGATACCAAGTTTTTGAAAATCGGACCAACGGTTCAAAAGTTACAAGCAGAAATGTACCTGCAAATTTGACCTGTTGGTGGCGCTAAAGTGTTTGAGGTAGAGGCCTGAAATTCGCTGAGAGTAATGTTGACACTGTCTAGAATCAGTGTGCAAAATTTCACAACTTTTTACCAGACGGTTCTATGGGCTGCCATAGACTTGCAGAGGCGGAAGAACGTTGAATAATAATAAGAAGAGGAAACAGTAGAATCCCTATGGGTGCCTTCGCAGCTTCGCTGCTTGGCCCCCAAATATAGCTGCAAGCAGCAATGCGGGGCCAAGCAGTGTGACCCAGCCTAAGTTGCCAAGGCAACAGAAAGAACTGACCAGGCAGACGGTCAGAGGCACGCACGGGAAGTGTTTACAAGCAGAAATGTACCTCCAACCAGATGGGTAGAGGCATGCACGGCTTCACCGTCAAAATCGATTGACTGTGATGGCTGAAATTACTTCAAGTGTACTAGGTGTGTGTGTGTGTGTGTGTGTGTGTGTGTGTGTGTGTGTGTGTGTGTGTGTGTGTGTGTGCAAAAAGACTGCTGAGATATGAGCTCAATGATATATGAGCCAAAATACATTTTGGAAAGTTATAGCGCCCCCTAATGGCCAATGTGCACCAAATGAGGTACGGGACCTTTTGGAGGGGTGGGGCATAATCCCACCAAGTTTGGTTAAGAAAGGTCAAAGGGCTGCCGAGATATGAGCACACTTCCTGTTTCACATCTGCACGGCCAAATTTGATTGGCCGCCACAGCCAAACGCTTACGAAATTCGAAAAACCGGGTAAGTTTTATGTGCAGCTTCGTCCAAAGTTGCCATATACCAAGTTTTGAAGGAATTGGTCAAAAATTGAAGGAGGAGAAGCATTTTAATTGATTTTCACAAAATTCAAAATGGCGGAAAATATACAAGGGGGAATATGACGTCATAGGGTGCGTTGGATTCGTGTTGTCCCACGGATCCCATGGATACTTAGATTTTGACGATCAGAAGTACGGATCAAAAGTAACAAGCAGAAATGTACCTGTAACTTTGACCTGTTGGTGGCGCTAGAGCGTTTGAGGTGGTGAGCTGAAATTTGCTGACAAGACCCTTGAGACAGCCTAGAATCAGTGTGCCAAATTTGAAAACCTCTAGTCAGACGGTTCTATGGGTTGCCATAGAATTTCATTGATTTTAACAAAATTCAAAATGGCGGAAAATCCTCAAGGCAGAATATGACGTCGTAGGTGGCGATGGATTCGTCTTGACCCAAGGATTCCAGAGATAGTGGAATTTTGTTTCTAGCCCAAACGCATCATGAGATATGAGCCAAAAGACAATTTTCCTAGTTATAGCGCCCCCTAGCAGCCAATTTGTTCCAAATTTTTTGGGGTCCTTCATGGAGGGGTGGGGCATAATCCCACCAAGTTTAGTTAAGATAAGCCAAAGGGCGGCCGAGATATGAGCACACTTCCTGTTTCACATCTGCACGGCCAAATTTGATTGGCCGCCACAGCCAAACGCTTACGAAATTCGATAAACCGGGTAAGTTTTATGTGCAGCTTAGTCCAACGTTGCCATATACCAAGTTTAGAAGGAATTGGTCAAAAATTGAAGGAGGAGAAGCATTTTAATTGATTTTCACAAAATTCAAAATGGCGGAAAATATACAAGGGGGAATATGACGTAATAGGGTGCGTTGGATTCGTGTTGACCCACGGATCCCATGGATACTTAGATTTTGACGATCAGAAGTACGGATCAAAAGTAACAAGCAGAAATGTACCTGTAACTTTGACCTGTTGGTGGCGCTAGAGAGTTTGAGCTGGTGAGCTGAAATTTGCTGACAAGACCCTTGAGACAGCCTAGAATCAGTGTGCCAAATTTGAAAACCTCTAGTCAGACGGTTCTATGGGTTGCCATAGAATTTCATTGATTTTAACAAAATTCAAAATGGCGGAAAATCCTCAAGGCAGAATATGACGTCATAGGGTGCGATAGATTCGACTTGACGCAAGGATTCCAGAGGCAGTGGAATTTTGTTTCTACCCAAAAGGCATCATGAGATATGAGCCAAAAGTCATTTTTCCTAGTTATAGCGCCCCCTAGCAGCCAATTTGTTCCAAATTTTTTGTGGCCCTTTTTGGATGGGTGGGGCATAATGCCACCAAGTTTCGTTAAGATACTCCAAAGGGCGGCCGAGATATGAGCACACTTCCTGTTTGGCGTCTGCGCAGCCAACTTTGATTGGCTGCCACGGGCAAACGCTTATGAAATTCTAAAAACCGGGTAAGTTTCTAGTGCAGCTTTGTCCAAAGTTGCCATTTACCAAGTTTGGGAGAAATTGGTCCAAAATTGAGGGAGGAGAAGCATTTTAATTGATTTTCACAAAATTCAAAATGGCGGGAAAACTATATGGGCGGAAAATGACGTCATGGGGTGCTTTGGATTCGTCTTGACCCAAGGATTCCAGGGATACCAAGTTTTTGAAAATCGGACCAACGGTTCAAAAGTTACAAGCAGAAATGTACCTGCAACTTTGACCTGCTGGTGGCGCTAGAGGGTTGGGGCTGGGGACCTAGAATTTGTTGTGGAGAATCATGAGACTGTCCAGAATGTGTGTGCCAAATTTGAGCATTTTCCTATGTATGGTTCTATGGGCTGCCATAGACATCCCTAAGGAGAAAGTTGAATTGTCTATAAGAAGAAGAAGAAGAAGCAGAAGAAAACCGACAAACTCATTAGGGGCCTTCGCCAGCTTCGCTGCTTGGCCCCTAATAATAACTATAAGAAAACCTACAAACTCATTAGGGGCCTTCGCCAGCTTCGCTGCTTGGCCCCTAATAACTATAAGAAAACCTATAAACACATTAGGGGCCTTCGCCAGCTTCGCTGCTTGGCCCCTAATAATAATAATAAGAAAACCGACAAACTCATTAGGGGCCTTCGCCAGCTTCGCTGCTTGGCCCCTAATTAAACAAAATTCTGACATTGTGTTGAAGTTATCTATCTGTGTCATTGGTGATTGCAGTTTTTCAATTTTTTGCAACTGAGATATATTATGAGGAATATTCTGCCGTATTTTATCAATTTTACCTTTGAAAAAGGATGCAAACTCATTGCATTTATTAACTGAGAGAAGTTCAGGTGCTAATTGTGGTGGGGGATTAGTTAGCTTCTCTACTGTTGAAAATAGCACATGGGCATTGTTCATATTCCTGCTGATGATGTTGGAGAAGAAAGACTGTCTTGCTTTACGAATTTCATAATTATAATTACAAAGCATCTCTTTATGGATTTGATAATGGATGTGAAGTTTAGATTTGTGCCATTTTCTTTCAGTCTTTCTACATTCTCTCTTTAGCAGTTTAACAGCCGGGTACTGCTTCCATGGTGCTTTCTGCTTATCATTGACTCTTTTGATTTTGAATGGAGCAATATCATCCATAATTTGGGTCATATTTAAATTAAAAATTTCCAGTAAATCATCTACAGAGTCTGACATTTTGGTTGAGTTCTGAGAGAGAGCTTGCTCAAAGAGAGCACATGTGTTGTCTTTTATGACTTTCCTACCTATAGTCGTTGAGCTGTTCTGAATGTGAGGAGACATAGAAACATCAAAGAAAACACAGAAATGATTGGATAAGGCCAGGTCAACAACAGTATTAGAAACAGTAAGACCCTTTGTGATAACAAGGTCAAGAGTATGACCACGAGAGTGGGTCGGCCCCTGTACATGTTGTACTAGGTTGAGCAGGCATAGAAAACAATTTTTGCACATAAAAACAAAACAAAAAACAACCCCACCCCCCACCCCCCAAAAAAAAACCCTCAGTCAAACAGGGTTTTGAAGGGTAGGTTACATATGAAACTGTAGCCAGTAGATAGGCAGATGGAACTATTTTAATTAATTCATCAAAAGATTTTAGATGTAAGGAATCATCAACATTTTGATATGTAATGTAGGCTATTTAATTACATTTTCTCAGAAGGCTATGTGTAGTGGTTATTTCTTTGTCCTATTGATAACCACTCTGGTGGCCAAGCTGGAGAGTCTGACTCAAACGTCCAAGTTAAAAATCTGATCCAGATGAGTAAAGTCCAAAAGTATTGTAGAATTTATTGAAAACAAAAAAGAGTATATCATGCTCACAAGGTATAAAACTTCAGTATAACTTGGGATTAGCAAGATAAACTAAAGATTGTTTGTGTTCAGCTTCTTCTTGGTTGTCTGGTCAAAGACCATTACTTCCTGCTCCAGCCACACCCACTCAGGTAGCATCACCTGCATTTTGATTGATTGATTGATTGATTGATTACTTTATTCTGAACAATAAAGAAAGATATAAAAATAAAAATTTAAATAAAAAATACAATAATCAAAACATCATCATAAACAAACAGAATAGCGTAGCCACAAGGCAATAACATAACAATGTTCAGAAAGGATTAGGAAGAAGTAATAACTTATCCAATCCTAACCCTCTATACCACCGCTAATCAAATGTCACTTTCCACCATAATAAACTATATATACAAAAGAAAACAAAAGCAATAAACAAAAAAGAAAACATACCAACCAACATACCAATTTAAAGCAGAGATGGCCACTTGGCCACTAGAGGGAGGAGAAAAGGGGACTTGCACAAGACAGAATAGAGAAAATAAGTTTTTGGCTCCTACACATCCAGCCCCTAATGTTTTAGGCTTAACATAAAACAATTACTTAATATAATATAAGGAGCCTATAAATAGAAATGATAAGGAAAGACATACATTACATGTTCTTTGATCTGGCCATTAATGTGCATCTTCTAAGAGCAGGCACAGTTTAGTAATTGGCCTCTCTATAACACCCATTTTGGTTTTGAGTTTGACTGACCGGACCAGTCCACTGGAATCAGGCTTTGTTTCAAGAATTCTTGCCAGAGGCCCTGAAGATCTTGAGGAAGTAGGGTCAACTATCACCACAATGTCTCCAATCTTGAGGTTTTCTCTTACTTTGGACCACTTCTGTCTTTCTTGCATGAGTGTCAAGTATTCTTGTGTCCATCGTCTCCAAAACAAATCCACCAGATACTGTACTTGTTTCCACCGGCACCTGGTGTACAAGTCGGTTTTGGAAAACTCACCAGGAGGGAGCACGGGTTGAGTGTTGAGTAGAAGGATATGGTTTGGGGTAAGTGGTTCCAAATCAAAAGGGTCAAAGGATGCTGTGGTGATTGGGCAGTTGTTAAGAATGGCCTCAACTTCACAAAACAATGTCTGGAGACCTTCATCAGTTAGGGGTGGTTGGTGAAGGAGAATGTTCAGGACCCATCTCACTGACCTGATCAGTCTCTCCCATACCCCACCATGGTGAGATGCTCCTGGTGGATTGAAGGTCCAGCTTATTCCTCGCTTCAGCAAAGTATCTTGGATCTTGTCGTTGTTTAGACTAGACAGAGCCTGTTTCAGTTCCTTTTCAGCACCAACTAGATTGGTGCCATTGTCAGACCAGATATGCCGTACCTGGCCTCGTCTGCATACAAATCATCTTATAGCATGGATGCAGGAATCAGTGTCAAGAGAGTAAGCCATTTTGAAATGGATGGCTCTGCAAGACAAACATGTAAATAGTACATCATATCTTTTTAGTAGACTTCTACCTCTCTTCGTCACTATTAGACCAAAATAGTCCATGCCAACATTGGTGAATGGAGGGAGGTTAGGCCTAGTTCTTTCAAATGGCAAATTTGCCATTTTTTGTTCTGCTGTTTTTGTTTTTAAGCGCCTGCAGTTTATGCATTTGGAGATGACCCTTCTTGCTGCACTGTTTGCACTAACAATCCAGTACTTCTTTCGCAATTGGCTGAGGACATAGTTTCTGCCGCAGTGTCCATACCTTTCATGGATATGGCAAAGTAAGAGACTGGAAATGTGAGACTGTTTTGGGAGAATGATAGGATGCTTCATCATCTTGGACATAGCTGCTCTGGACAACCGTCCACCTACTTTGAGCAGCCCATCTTTGAGGACAGGATCGAGCCTGTAAATTTTGCTCCATTTAGGAACACAAGGTGGCATTGTTGCTAACCTTTCACATTCAACAGGGAATGCTTGTCTTTGAGTAAATGACAAAACTCCTCTCTCAACCCTTTCAAGGTCATCTAGGGATATGCACTGTCCACCAAGCTTCAACTTGAAGGCGTGCAGCAGAGATGTTGCATTCTGTTGGTGAGAACGGGTGGTTACCTCAGTGGAAAGTTGTTTTCTTTTGGCAACTACTGCCAACAGGCTGTCCCTGAGTTTTTGGTACCAGGTGACAGCTTTCATCAACCTGATCCAATCTGAGAAGAAAGAGAGAAGCTTATTAGTTGGGCTGAATGGATCTTGAACTACAGCATTGCATGCAATGGAACATCTGACCTCTGGGTCATCATGTGGCAGAGACTCTGAGTTGACAGTTTCCATGGGCCAGGTGTGCTTTTGTTCCCAGAGAAATTGAGGGCTGCAAAGCCATCTCTTGCTGTACAGGAATTTCTGTACACTGAGCCTGCTGGAGGCATCGTCTGCTGGGTTGTACTTGCTTTCAATGAACTTCCACTGCTGAATGCTGGTGTTCTGTCTGATAAAGGAAACTCTATTTGCAACAAAGGTGTGGAACCTAGCACTGTCACTGGCTATATACTTCAGTACAGCTTGACTGTCAACCCAAAATGTGGAGCTTTTTAAGGGGAGATGTAATTCAGCCCTCAACAGCCTGTCCACCTTAACAGACAGCACCACCGCTGCTAATTCTAGTCTCGGTATTGTGAGTTGCTTTAAGGGGGCAACCCTTGCTTTTCCCATCAGGAAACACACGTGGATCCCACCCAGGTCATCAGTCATCCTCAAATAACTCACCACCCCATACCAAAGCTCACTGGCATCAGCAAAATGGTGCAGTTGGATGATTGCTGGATTTACAAAGTTAGGAGGTTTGATACAGCATGGAACATTAAAGTTGACCAGTTTTAGAAGATCTTTGATCCAATTAGCCCACTGCTTAGATTGTCCCAGGGGAATTGGCTCATCCCATCCATAGCCCTGCTTACAAAGCTGTTGTAACAGTTGCTTGGGTGGGAGAGTGAGAGGTGCCAGGATACCCAATGGGTCATACACAGAGCTTACCATTGACAAAATTCCTCTCCATGTATGTGGCTTTTCAGGAACTACAATGTTGAACCTGAAGTCATCATTTTCCACACTCCACTGAAGTCCAAGAGCTCGGTCAACTGGCAATTGGTCTTTGTCAAGATCCAATGATCTGATGTCCTTTCCTCTTCCTTTATGTTTGACAGCACAGCTCTGTTGTTACTTACCCACTTCGTAAGCTGGAATCCTCCTTTACTACACAATTCCACCAGTTCTGATGTTAACTGTACTGCATCCTGTACTGTGGGCAAAGATGTTAAACAGTCATCCACATAAAAATGATGCATTATTGTGTCTGTCACCTGTGGTCCCATGTGGGGATTATCTTCCGCCGTTCTTCGCAGGGCAAAGCTGGCACAGCTTGGGGAGGAAGCGGCTCCAAACAAGTGTACCAGCATGCGATGGTCTATTGGATCTTGTTCAACATTCCCCTCTGTCCACCATAAAAAGCGCAGAAAGTCTATGTCTGTCTTGGACACCCTGACTTGATGGAACATAGATCTAATATCAGCCATAAGAGCTATGGGTTCTCGTCTGAATCTGAGCAGAACGCCAATTAGTGAGTTGGTAAGGTCAGGGCCCTGCAAAAGTTCTAAGTTCAGGGACCTATCCTGGTACACCGCACCACAGTCAAACACCACCCTGAGAGTGTTCTTCTTAGGGTGGTATACTCCATGATGCGGAATATACCAGACTCTTCCTTCAGTTCCTTCCATTTCTTCTTGTGGGACCACTTCAGCATATCCTTGTACTATGACATTACTCAGAAAAGCTGTATACTCGTTATGAAAAGACTCTTATCTCTTTAGCTTCCTCTTTAGGCTTTGGAGACGCTGCATGGCAATATGATGGTTATTAAGCAACTGCACGTCATCTCTCCTAAAGGGCAGGTATAGTGACCATCTATAAGTGAAATGGAATTGTTTGCAATTTCAAGGAACCTTTTATCCTCAGTGGAGAGCTCATGCTTTTCCTCTGAAGTCTTTTCATTAAAGTCATGATTGTACTGGCTGATCAACAACTTTTCTAGATTTACAACAGAGATCCTATTCGCTGCTGTAGATTGACAGTCATTACTGACAGTAGACTTGCCATGCCCTAAGGGCCCATTGACAACCCATCCCACTAGGGTCTTTACTGCATAGCGGCCCTCACCCTGACTGTTTATAATTTTGGGGTGGTGGGGCAGATGCCAGATCAGAGTCCATCTGAAATTTCAAACACTGAGAAGAGGGTGAGAGCCCTGCCTGTCGTTTCTCTCTTTTGTACTCTCTCTTAAGTGTTTCTTCTTTCCATGCAGAAAATGCCCTCCAGTCCCCTAAGAACTTAACATTATCTGCAGACTCTTCTTTTTCCTTCTGTTTCAACGTTTCTTCTAACTGTTCTATCTGCCTGGGACTAAAACTGCCCTTCTCAGGGAATCCTAAGTCCTTTACCCATATGTCAAACTGTGCCAAACAATCCTTGCCATTCGAGGTTTTCATAAACTGGATGTTTGGGCTGTCATAGGAACACCCAATTCTTATTATAGCCTCAGTATAGCCTTAGTATAGCCTCAGGCTTACTTGCTTTTTTATTTTCTTTCCCTAACTTACCGTTTCTGTTCCCCATTGTACACTGTTATATCAGTAGGTTATGACAACAATGGCTGAGTTTCTTAACTAGGGTCACAAGAAGAATAGGTTGGACTATGTCCAAAAATGTGACACAATAATCCTTTAGGTATGTTCTTATTAGTAACAATTTATCTGACATTTATCTCAAGCTAAAAGTAGGTATCATTTAGCACAACAACCTCAAAGACAACTCATGCATGTGTACAAGATTTATTTCTCTGTTTCAGAATTTGGAGGAGGACAGTACTCTGTTAATTCATCAATATTTTGCATGCACACCGGTGTGTCTTGGCGACTTTGTGATCAAACCTCTCTATCCCGTTCCTACAACGGGCCAGTTGTTCACACAGAACAAAGGGAGCAAGATTCAATTCTTTCCCAGTTATGAATCGCTGAATGTGAATCCGTCGAAACACGCCCCCTTACTTTGCTCTCTCAAGTAGGTGAGCCGTTACCCAGTCGTCACTTAGGTGGATTTTTCTCTTACACAACCCAATAAACTACTCGCGGTTTATTGTCTCAAAATTGTGTTCTATCCGTTTCTGCAAACATGTTGATGGTACCACAGCTTAGCAGTCCTCCCTGACTAGGACAAATTTCTGTCCGTCTCTTATATCAGTCTTCCTTGACTAGGACAAATTTCTGTCCATCTTTTACATCAGTCTTTAAATACTGTTTCCACTAATTTCTTTACACAAGAAAGCAAAGTTATCACTTACTGGTTCGGTGAGCCCTGATGGTCTGGTCTCTCGTCCGAGTTCTCAACTCCGCACTGTGGCCTTGGGAGTGTCCCGTCGTCCGAGGTTCAGACGCGTAGGGCCCACCCAGGGACGCTAAATTGTAATGGAAACTTCTAATAAACACTTCAGAATGCTTAGCAGTTGTCTTTTCAGTTATTTATTATCGTAGATCACATAAAACAGAGATATAAAACAGGAAAGGAAAGAGAAGAAGAAGAAGACACCACTTCAGTGATGCCGAGAGTACGCACTCTGAGTTGTGTCTTAGTGGCTGGTATCTATTATACTCTAAAGACATTCGCTTACTGCTCGCGTCTTCACGTGATTGGCTCAATATTTTCTATGAAGCTTTGTTAAAGCGTGCACCTGGCGTGCTCTGGGATGTGCAGGCAGATGTGTGGTTAGGGAGAACCCAGACACCCTGCTTATCACCAGTCAAGGACACAGAAAGGCAATTACAGCATGTGGGAAAAACAACTTTTCTCAGTACACTAGGCCACTTGAGCTCAGCACACAGAAACACAGAGAATAGGAATGTTCATTCACTAAATTTCCTTCACAGTGGCTGCTCAGAAACAGAATAGTGCACTGAGACCCTGGGCCAGTGATATTGCAAACCATTTTTGGCATTGCTGCAAAACTTAGTGGTCTGTAGCTGTCATATATGTAACTAAAAAAAATGGTGGGTCAGATCTATTTCAGCGTAAGGTCACAGAGCCATGGCAAATTTGTCACCCATTCTAAATATGTTCAATATATATTATCTAAGCTTCTAAACTTCAGTATTGTTTGGCCTTAGCCTCATTTTGTGGTCTCTGATATATATACAGTATATGTAGTGGAAGTCAACTTGTGACCAAGTAAGACCATTTCTTGTACTCATAAACTTTTGGAGCATCTTAAAGATTATATTCTTGTCGTTGATGATACCTCCGATGGCTTTTGAGACCTGCAAGAGCCTTGCAGTTCTTTCCACATTGCTGATATGTCAATCTTCCTGTAGCAGCTTGCCTTTCCGGATGTTGACTTTGATGATGGCACTTGAGTCCGCTGGCTGATCGACACACTTTATGGCAGATTGTGCATGTATGATCATCGGGGATGTCATATTGGTAATTGACCTTCTGATGACTCTGTTTGTGGCTGAGAAGACCTGCTTTTGAGAAGCAGATGCGGCCACATTGATCACACATAAGAGACTCCTTTGAGCCTCGCTCTGGGAGAAGGTTGACATCTCTCATACAGGGCTCTACAGTGCGCACATTTCACTCGCATTTGCGAGTGAATTTTTCGGCATGCGAACGACGAAAAAAAAATGCGCATTTGTGCGAGGGCTTCTTGCGGCCGACAATTTAGGAAAGCACTGAGCACAGACGCGATGAGTTTAACATTCTAAAATTTATCAAACGTTAAAGGAACAGTCCACCGTACTTCCATAATGAAATATGCTCTTATCTGAATTGAGACGAGCTGCTCCGTACCTCTCCGAGCTTTGCGCGACCTCCCAGTCAGCCAGACGCAGTCAGACGCGCTGTCACTCCTGTTAGCAATGTAGCTAGGCTCAGTATGGCCAATGGTATTTTTTGGGGCTGTAGTTAGATGCAACCAAACTCTTCCACGTTTTTCCTGTTTACATAGGTTTATATGACCAGTGATATGAAACAAGTTCAGTTACACAAATTGAAACATAACGATTTTCTATGCTATGGAAAGTCCGCACTATAATGACAGGCGTACTAACACCTTCTGCGCGCTTCAGCAGCGCATGGATATCTGAGCTCCATATCAATGCGCTGCCGAAGTGCGCAGAAGGTGTTAGTACGCCTGTCATTATAGTGTGGACTTTCCATAGCACAGAAAATCGCTACGTTTCAATTTGTGTAACTGAACTTGTTTCATATCACTGGTCATATAAACCTATGTAAACAGGAAAAACGTGGAAGAGTTTGGTTGCATCTAACTACAGCCCCAAAAAATACCATTGGCCATACTGAGCCTAGCTACATTGCTAACAGGAGTGACAGCGCGTCTGACTGCGTCTGGCTGACTGGGAGGTCGCGCAAAGCTCGGAGAGGTACGGAGCAGCTCGTCTCAATTCAGATAAGAGCATATTTCATTATGGAAGTACGGTGGACTGTTCCTTTAAACTGCAAAGTATGTAAATCCAGCGCTGGATAGCCGACTGTGGCAGCGGGGGCATGGTCAAGCGCTGGTCTGTGACAGGAGGGCAGAGCCAGGGAAGGTGAGTGGCAGAATCGCTACACCTGATGGTGATTAACCTGTGTTTTGTGTGTTTTCCCAGTAACCGCTCCCTACTTAAGGAGGCAGAGGGAGAGCAGAGGGAGCGCAACCCAGGATGAGAACGCAGAATGTGTGTGTGTTTGTGCGTTATGCCATATATTAGAAACGGGCGATTTAAACTGAAAAGTTGTGAAATAAAAGCCCTCTGTGTATCTAAAGCGTTGTCCTGCCGTCCTCTGTGCTCCACCCACACTCCGTAAGTGCTACAGTGGTGCCGAAACCCGGGAAAGGTGGAGCACCAACCTTGCAGCCCCATGGAATCCTCCCCGTTCGCAGACTTGGTCCACGCCCTCGCCATGGCGCAGCAGAGCCAGCACCAGGCACTCGTCATGCTCCGAAAGGAGCAGGAACACCGCTTCGAAGCCCTGGTGCTGGCCCAGCAGGAAGATCGTGAGGCATTCTGGCATCTCCTCGCGTCGGCGGGGTCCACCAGCGCCCCAGCCATGGGCCCGTCTCCCCTCACCATGACCAAGATGGGCCCACAGGACGACCCCGAGGCATTTATCACCTTGTTTGAGCAGGTCGCCAAAGCCTCGGGGTGGCCGATGGAGCAGTGCGCGGCGCGCCTCCTCCCCCTCCTGACGGGAGAGGCGCAGCTGGCCACACTACAGCTCCCCACCGACCGCCGGCTGGCCTACGCAGACCTTCGCCGGGCTGTCCCCCAGTGCGTTTGGCGCATGCCCGAACAACAGCGCCAGCACTTCCGCGCGCTGCGGATGGAGGAAGTCGCCCGGCCGTTCGCGTTCGGCCAGCAGCTCCGGGACGCCTGCTGGCGGTGGCTGAGGGCCGACGATCGCGACGCCGAGGGAATCATCGATCAGGTGGTGCTGGAGCAATTCATCGCCCGCTTACCAGCCAGAACCGCGGAAGGGGTCCAGTGCCACCACCCGGCGTCGCTGGATCAGGCCGTAGGACTGGCGGAGGATAATTTGGCAGCTGTTCCGGCGGCAGGACGGCCGACGACGTCGTCTCTTCTCTCCTCTTCTCTCTCTCTTCCTCGCCCCCCCTCTGCGTCCTGTCCTCGCCCCACTCCCCCACCACGGAGGCGGGGGCCGGCTCCACCCCAGCCGGCCCACCGCACCCGTGGTGCCCTCCCGTTTCTCCCTTCTGTCTCTGTCTCTCCCCCCCCTCAGGTGAGTGAGCCCCAGAACACAGCTGCAGAGGGAAGGCCCGGGCCGGTTTGCTGGCGCTACGGGGAACCGGGCCACCTGCAGCAACAGTGCACAGCAATGGAGGTGGGGGCGGTGGTGCGGATCCCCGAAGCGCCAGAAGCTGCCCTCGATCGGGCCGGAGCGTATCGCATACCGGTGAGTGTACAAGGGGCTACATATCAGGCGTTGGTGGATTCGGGTTGCAATCAGACCTCGATCCGCCAAAGCCTGGTGCAAGATGAGGCATTGGGGGGAGCACAGGGGGTGAAGGTGTTGTGTGTGTACGGGGATGTTCACAGATACCCTTTGGTGTCGGTCCACATATATTTCAGAGGGGAAAAATCTATAGTGAAGGCGGCGGTTAATCCTCGCCTTACCCACGCTTTAATTTTGGGGACTGATTGGCCGGGATTTCAGGGTTTAATGACACGCCTAGTAAAGAGTGGGTCCTGCTGTTTGACAGGGGGAGGTCCCGGTGTCACTTTGGCTGGAGCTGCGGTCGCAGAGCCGTCTACGTCATCTCCGCGACAGAGCAAGGAGCCGCCGGCTCCTCCTCTTTCTGTTGGGGAATCCCTCGCGGATTTCCCACTAGAACAATCGCAAGACGAGACTCTGCGACATGCGTTTGACCAAGTGAGAGTAATCGATGGTCAAACGCTCCAGCCGAACGCCACCCCGTCCTTCCCCTATTTTTCCATTTTGAAGGATAGATTATACCGAGTGACGCAGGACACTCAGACGAAAGAGCAAGTCAACCAGTTATTAATTCCAAAGAGCCACCGGGAATTGGTATTCCAGGCAGCTCACTTTAATCCCATGGCTGGACACCTCGGGCAGGATAAGACACTAGCCCGGATAATGGCCCGATTCTATTGGCCGGGGATTTGCGGCGAAGTCCGTAAGTGGTGTACGGCGTGCCGCGAATGCCAGTTAGTAAATCCAGCGGCCATTCCAAAAGCGCCCTTGCGCCCCCTACCATTAATCGAGACCCCGTTCGAAAGAATTGGGATGGATCTCGTCGGGCCATTAGATCGGTCAACACGGGGGTACCGCTTTATATTGGTTCTGGTGGACTATGCAACGCGATACCCGGAAGCGGTGCCTCTTCGCAATATCTCAGCATGCAGTATTGCGGAGGCCATCTTCCATGTCATCTCCCGGGTTGGAATCCCGAAAGAGATTCTGACTGACCAAGGCACCTCGTTTATGTCACGAACACTGAGCGAACTGTATGGGCTACTGGGTATTAAGCCAATCTGCACCAGCGTTTATCACCCACAAACGGACGGTTTAGTTGAACGGTTCAATCGCACCCTCAAAAATATAATCAAAAAATTCGTAAGTGAGGACGCACGTAACTGGGATAAGTGGCTCGAACCCTTGTTATTTGCAGTGCGAGAGGTCCCCCAAGCCTCCACGGGGTTCTCCCCATTTGAATTATTATATGGGCGTAAGCCGCGCGGCATCTTAGATGTACTGTGGGAAAATTGGGAGGAGGGACCTTCACAGAGCAAAAATGAAATACAGTACGTTATGGACCTGCGCGCAAAACTCCACACGCTCACCCACCTAACTCAGGAGAATTTGCGGCAGGCCCAGGAACGGCAAGCCCGCCTGTACAACAAGGGCACGCGCCTTAGAGAGTTCACTCCGGGAGATAAGGTACTCGTCCTGTTGCCCACGTCGAGCTCCAAATTAAACGCCAAGTGGCAAGGACCCTTTGAGGTCACATGGCGAGTCGGGGACATCGACTATGAGGTAAGGCGAATGGACAGGGAGGGGGCACTACAGATCTACCACCTCAATCGTTCCGGTTCTGTGTGGACTACAGAAAAGTCAACCCGGTGTCTAAATTCAACGCGTACCCAATGCCTCGTATTGATGAGATGCTCGATCGACTAGGCACGGCTCGCTTTTACTCGACACTGGATTTGACGAAGGGATATTGGCAGATCCCCTTGACTCCATTATCCCAGGAGAAAATGGCCTTTTCCACACCGTTCGGCTTACACCAGTTCGTCACACTTCCGTTTGGGCTGTTTGGGGCGCCCGCTACGTTTCAGCGGCTGATGGACAGGGTCCTCCGGCCCCACGCCACCCATGCGGCCGCTTATCTAGACGATATTATCATTTATAGTAATGACTGGCAGCGGCACCTGCAACACCTGAGGGCCGTCCTTAGGTCGCTGAGGCGGGCGGGTCTCACTGCCAACCCAAAGAAGTGTGCGATTGGGCAGGTGGAAGTACGGTATTTGGGCTTCCACTTGGGCAACGGGCAGGTGCGTCCCCAAATTAATAAGACAGCAGTGATTGCGGCCTGCCCAAGGCCCAAGACCAAAAAGGGGGTGAGACAGTTCCTGGGGCTGGCTACTATCGTAGGTTTATACCTAATTATTCGGACGTCACCAGCCCGCTGACTGACCTCACTAAAAAGGGGGCGCCTGATCCGGTCCAGTGGACGGAGCAGTGCCAGCAGGCTTTCTCTGAGGTAAAGGCTGCACTGTGTGGGGGGCCACTTTTACACTCCCCTGACTTCTCTCTCCCTTTTATGTTACAGACGGATGCGTCGGACAGAGGGCTGGGGGCCGTTATGTCCCAGCAGGTGGAGGGGGAGGATCGCCCCATCTTGTACATCAGTCAGAAGCTGTCGGTGCGTGAGAGGCGCTACAGCACGATTGAGAAGGAAT
This sequence comes from Neoarius graeffei, assembly GCF_027579695.1. Classification (NCBI taxonomy): domain Eukaryota; kingdom Metazoa; phylum Chordata; class Actinopteri; order Siluriformes; family Ariidae; genus Neoarius; species Neoarius graeffei. Next base: position 91,531,416 of record NC_083569.1, read on the forward strand.
GCCTGGCGATCAAGTGGGTGGTCCTCGCCCTCCGTTACTACCTGCTGGGGTGCCCTTTCACCCTCTGTTTGGACCACGCGCCCCTCCAGTGGCTCCACCGCATGAAGGATGCCAACGCGCAGATCACCCGTTGGTATCTGGCACTCCAACCCTTCAACTTCAAGGTGGTCCACAGGCCGGGGGCGCAGATGGTCGTGGCGGACTTCCTCTCCCGTCAAGGGGGGGGAAGTCGGCTGCGGGCCGGACGGGCGGTGGGGGTATGTGGCAGCGGGGGCATGGTCAAGCGCCAGTCTGTGACAGGAGGGCGGAGCCAGGGAAGGTGAGTGGCAGAATCGCTACACCTGACGGTGATTAACCTGTGTTTTGTGTGTTTTCCCAGTAACCGCTCCCTACTTAAGGAGGCAGAGGGAGAGCAGAGGGAGCGCAACCCGGGATGAGAACGCAGAGTGTGTGTGTGTGTTTGTGCGTTACGCCGCATATTAGAAACAGGCAATTTAAACTGAAAAGTTGTGAAATAAAAGCCCTCTGTGTATCTAAAGCGTTGTCCTGCCGTCCTCTGTGCTCCACCCACACTCCGTAAGCGCTACACCGACCTAATATAATTTTTTACACTAGAGACAAGAAAATTACATCACTGTGTTCAGGAGAGTCTTGTAGTGCTCAATGTGAAAGAATTTTGTGAATATCTCCTTCCGTTTTCGTGTAAATCCCCGTTGTTTGGAGGGAGCACTCTGAGAAAATCCTTCACTTTCTGTGCAGTGTTGCCAGATTTGTTGTGGTTTTAAGTACATTTTGGTGGGTTTTGAATATATTTTGGGCTGGAAAACGTCAGCAGTATCTGGCAAAACTGTTTCTGTGTGCCTCTTTGTGTCTCTGCTCTGAGCGCGTGGGTGGGGGAGGGGCTGCTCGCTCTCACACACACACACACACACACACACACACACACACATGAGGGAGGCGCTGCTCTAGCCTTGCTAACGCAACTTCAAAGCTCTCCGAGCATTTGGTCTGGCCAAGCTATTAAGCCAAACCATTTCCCAGAGCCCGTGGTTGACCCGCCTCCCTGAAATGCCTCAGTTTGCTACTGGTCAAAGCCAGAAAAGGCTGTGATGAAGCTTAAACCAATCACATCAATCTTTCCTCTGATGTATGTGACACGACGGGGCTAACTGGTAGATTAAACTCTTACCGAAGCCGGTCGGGAGCAAGGCGAAAACGTCCTTCCTTTCAATAAATACCTCCAGGGCTGCTCTTTGTTCCGTTTTCAATGAGAACTTCCCGTTGAATGCTTTCAATACAGCATCTACCGCTGTGTTAAAGGCTTGCCGCTGCTCCATGTTCGTGATGTGAATGAAGCGCTTCCGGCATAGATTCTGTAAACAATCTATGGCTTCCAGTCACAGTTCTACTACGTCACTGCCTTGAACACGCCTCTACCCAGGGCCGTTGGAGATGCTCAAAGTTGATTGGTTCCCAATTTTTCAGGAGCTTGGAAATGCTGTAGATAGCCTGCCTGGCCAGACTAAGCTTGGAACAGGCCCTCGTGTTGCATCATGCTTAGGATGGGCAGGCCCAGGCTAGGGCTGCTCCCTCTCAGAGAGACACAGGCTTGTAGCATCAGGGCAAGTCACACATTCACACAGTACAGCTCAGCTCCTGCTACTGTGACTGCTACGCACACTGCATCACTCTCACAATTTCCCCCAGGGGAATAGACCCCTTCGCAGTAAACGTCATTCATACGTAAGAGGAAATTGCGCGCTCAGCCTGGACTCAAAAAAGACTCAGCAAATGCCTTGTTGTTGTGTTGTCGGGTGTCAGAATCGTAGCAGTGATGGGGTTAAAATGTACAGAATTCCAGCAGGATCTCACCCATTCCAAAAAAATCTCCGACGTCTATGGCTACAAGCCATCAAACGTGTAGACTGGGATGAAAGCACTATCAAAAATGCGCAGGTTTGCAGCGCCCACTTCATCACAAGTAAGATCAGGCTATTTATTAAATCTTTCTTTTTTATTCTTTCTAGTCTTCATTAATTGATGTAGCAAAATACTTTCGTAACGTTTGTCTGATTAGCTGGGTCATAGTTACGCAATGTAATGAATATTGTTAGCATGTTAACTTAGCTTTGCATGCAATTTTGTTTGTAGGAGAGGTGTCGCTTGACTCAAGCAGTCCAGATTTTGTGCCATCATTATTTGTGTATGCCGAAAATCACAATTTTAAAGCAAGGATGGAAAGGTAAAATTGTGTGCCCTCACTCTAAATTCCAACTTATGTTGACTGCTCTAACCTAGCTCCCACCCCATTCAGTTTCATTTCTGGTCTCTGCCTCTTACTTTTTACGCAGCTCTGATTTCTCTTAGCTGCACTCTTTACACTATCATTCCTTTCATGCCATTACCTCCTGCAAATTGCTGTTTAGTGTTGGTATTTGCTGTTGTAGCTAAAGCCACATTGCCATCACATCACTGGCATAATTTGATTAAAACAAAATGAATATGAATGTCCCATTGTTAATTAAGTTGTAGTCTTGCTGTAACCAGAATGTTGATGGCAGGCTACTTTTGTAAATAGGTTTTTTTTTTAGTTTGACATTTTTTGTAAATAGTATGACTGCCTTCAGGTATCAGAGGAAAACTTACTAACATCGTCTGTCTACTCTTTAATTAAATATGGATCAGGTAGGCGATGTCCACTTGTTAGAGTTAACTTATTTATGTAGCATTCTCAATCTTGTAACGACAATTGTTTTGCATAATCTGACAGCTCATAATGCTGGTCTATGGACAGTGCCATTATTTCTGAGTCCAGGCTGCACGCGCATCCTAGCAATGGTCGGTTTGTTTACAAACATGCGAAGGGGTCTATTGTCTCTAGTTAGTTATAGAAACTCAGTTCAGCTACAAAACTCAGGATATTGCACTGTATTTGGTATTGCATTGTATTGGGTATGGATGTAAAAGTGTAGAAATATAAATATAAAATATACAAAAGTTATAAAAACTAAAAATTTGCTCTGTGAGGTTGCACTGTAATAAGTATTGCACTGTATCAGGTAAGTGTGAGAATATTGTCCTTTTAGGTCCTTGTTGGTGCATTGTTGCACCTGCCAGAAGTGGCATCAGTCAGTGCATGTAATTAGCCTTTTTCACATTACGTCACTTGCAGAAGAACCTCACATCCGTTTTCAGCCTTTTGAATGGAAGAAGAGGCGGCATGCTAATCTGCTGGCTAACAAGTAGCAACCATAGAAAGTCAGTAAACTTCCTGTAGCAGTTCGTGTAGGTGGGTGGAGCACAGAAGGACGGCAGGACAGAACTGATTTCACAAAGCTCTCTTTTATTCAGCTTTTCAGCGTTTATATCTATTCCCACACACTCAGACACACGCACACACATCAGCTGTCTGGTTGTGGAGAGAGCTCCCTCTGCTCTCGCTCTCTCTCCTTAAATAGGGCGCGGTCACTGGGAAGACACACAAACACATTAATTAACCACAGGTGTAGTGATTCTGCCACTTACCTTCCCCGACTCCGCCCTCCTGTCACAGACCGATGCTACACCACGCCCCCGGTGCCACATACCCCCACCGCCCAACTCAGGCCGGGCAGCCGTCCGGCCCGCAGCCGACTCCCCCCCCCTTGACAGGAGAGGAAGTCCGCCACGACCATCTGCGCCCCCGGCCTGTGGATCACCTTGAAGTTAAAGGGTTGGAGTGCCACATACCAACAGGTGATCCGCGCGTTGGCATCCTTCATGCGGTGGAGCCACTGGAGGGGCGCGTGGTCCGAACAGAGGGTGAAAGGGCATCCCAGCAGGTAGTACCGGAGGGCGAGGACCGCCCACTTGATCGCCAGGCACTCCTTCTCGATGGTACTGTAGTGCCCCTCACGCACCGACAGCTTCCAACTAATGTATAAGACTGGGCGATCCTCCCCCTCCACCTGCTGAGACAAAACGGCCCCCAGCCCTCTGTCCAACGCATCCGTCTGCAACATAAAGGGGAGAGAAAAGTCAGGGGAGTGTAAAAGTGGCCCCCCACACAGTGCAGCCTTTACGTTAGAGAAAGCCCGCTGGCATTGCTCCGTCCACTGGACCGGATCTGGTGCCCCCTTTTTAGTCAGATCAGTCAGCAGGCTGGTGACGTCCGAATAATTAGGTATAAACCTACGATAATAGCCAGCCAGTCCCAGGAACTGTCTCACCCCCTTTTTGGTCTTGGGCCTCGGGCAGGCCGCAATCGCTGCAGTCTTGTTAATCTGGGGACACACCTGCCCATTGCCCAAGTGGAAACCCAGATACCGTACTTCCACCAGCCCAATCGCACACTTCTTCGGGTTGGCTGTGAGACCCGCCCACCTCAGCGACCTAAGGACGGCCCTCAGATGTTGTAGGTGCCGCGGCCAGTCATTACTATAAATAATGATATCGTCTAGGTACGCGGCCGCATAGGTGGCGTGGGGGCGGAGGACCCTGTCCATCAGCCGCTGAAATGTAGCGGGCACCCCAAACAGCCCAAAAGGAAGTGTGACAAATTGGTGTAAGCCGAATGGTATGGAAAAGGCCGTTTTTTCCCGGGATAATGGAGTCAAGGGGATCTGCCAATTAGAGGTCTCTGCAGGTCGGATTTTTCAGTCCCGCTCCCGCGCGTGCCCGCATTGTGCAGTCCCACTCCCGCCCGCGCCCGCAAAGAATTATGATTTTCAGTCCCGCTCCCGCCCACGCCCACAAAAAAATAATGATTTTCAGTCCCGCTCCCGCTCGCGCCCACAAAAAAATTATGATTTTCAGTCCCGCTCCCGCCCCCGCCCGCAAATCCCGCATGATGCAAACGTCCGCGTTATTTCTCAGTAAAGTTCTTGTCTTGACACAGTGTGATGGTGCCCCACCCCCTACTTTGAGTGGATTTGAGCATAAATATCTACAGCTCACATTTGTTATTGTTTACCTTGTTTCTGAATTCAACATGTAGTATGTCTAATAATAATTAGTGCTAACAAACAATTAAAATATTTAATCGCAAATCACACATTTTTATCACATGAGAAACCATTGTAATTCTCTGATCAGCATAAAAAAGTGAATGGACTTGCTTTGTATCAATGTTGTTTTTTTTTTTTATTGAAAAGCAGAGCTAGTAAAATAAATGAATTGATTTACTTGTTGCGTTAGTCTACAACTTTAGTCAGAGAGACATGTTACACAGTGACGGTAGGCTTGACTCAATGCTATCCCAGAAATCCTTCCTGTAATATGCAAAGTTGGTCGCCTCTGATTGGACAGCCAAATTTGCATATTACAGGAAGGATTTCTGGGATAGCATTGAGTCAATCCTACCGTCACTGTGTAACATGTCTCTCTGATTAAAGTTGTAGACTAACGCAACAAGTAAATCACTTCACTCATGGTTCTTTTGCTAGCTGGGTGTGAACTGCGAGTCAATAGGATGATCAATGGCAAGTTTAAGATGCCGTTTCTCATTCAATCTGACTTTCTCTGCAAATTTAGGCATCTTAAAATGTTTTTATTAATGCTGAATAAAATATCCAGCACAAATTATATATGGTAGACATAAATTAATAATTTATAAATTTTATTTCAAGCATGTTTTTAGTTAGTGGGACTGCAGCTCATCACCGCGCCCACCCGCGCTGCATATGTGCACTCCCACTCCCACCCGCGCGCGCATATGTGCACTTCCGGTCCCGCCCGCGCCCGCAATGAGCTTTCAAAATTTGTCCCGTGCCGCACTGCTTTGCCGTGGGTCCCGCGAGTTCTGAGGGACTCCCGCGGGAGTGCAGGGCTCTACTGCCAATAACCCTTTGTTAAATCCAGTGTCGAGTAAAAACGAGCTGTGCCTAGCTGATCGAGCAACTCATCAATACGAGGCATTGGGTACGCATCGAATTTAGACACCGCGTTGACTTTTCTATAGTCGACACAGAACTGGACTGACCCATCGGCCTTGGGTACCAAGACCACCGGGCTGCTCCAGTCACTGTGGGACTCCTCAACGATGCCCATTTCGAACATGGCCTCGAGTTCTTCCCGAACCACCTTTTTCTTGTGTTCGGGTAACCTGTAAGGGCGGCTATGCACTACCACCCCCATGGGCATCTCAATGTGGTGCTCTATGAGGTTAGTGCAGCTGGGCAGGGGCGAGAACATGTCCGAAAACTCGGTCTACAAATGGGCAACCTCCGCGAGTTGGGTCGGGGAGAGGTGGTCTCCACAGGGGACCGGAGAGGGACGTGATGCTAATGTTCCTTTTTGAACCTCTGGCCCAAGCTCCGCCTTCTCCGAAACCACCAACACCAACGCCACGGGGACCTCCTTGTTCCAGAGTTTGAGTAGGTTGAGGTGGTAAATCTGTAGCGCCCCACCCCTGTCCGTTCGCTTCACCTCATAGTTGACGTCCCCGACTCGCCGTGTGACCTCAAAGTGTCCTTGCCACTTGGCGACTAATTTAGAGCTCGATGTGGGCAACAGTACGAGTACTTTCTCTCCCGGTGCGAACTCTCTAAGGCACGTACCCTTGTCGTACAGGCGGGTTTGCCGTTCTTGGGCCTGCTGCAAATTCTCCTGGGTTAGGTGTGTGAGTGTGTGGAGTTTTGCACGCAGGTCAATAACGTATTGAATTTCATTTTTGCTTGGTGAAGGTCCCTCCTCCCAATTTTCTCGCAGCACATCTAAAATGCCATGCGGCTTACGCCCATATAATAATTCAAATGGGGAGAACCCCGTGGAGGCTTGGGGGACCTCTCGCACTGCAAAGAGCAAGGGTTCGAGCCATTTATCCCAGTTACGCGCGTCCTCACTTACAAATTTTTTAATTATGTTTTTAAGGGTGCAATTAAACCGTTCCACTAAACCGTCCATTTGTGGGTGATACACGCTGGTGCGGATCGGCTTAATACCTAATAACCAGGGCCGTCCAAAGACCTTTGGAGGGGCAGGGGCTCAACATTCAAAAAAGGGCACTTGGAACAAATTTTTCACACAAGTTAACTTTATGGGCGGCATGGTGGTGTAGTGGTTAGCGCTGTCGCCTCACAGCAAGAAGGTCCGGGTTCGAGCCCTGTAGCCGGCGAGGGCCTTTCTGTGCGGAGTTTGCATGTTCTCCCCGTGTCCGTGTGGGTTTCCTCCAGGTGCTCCGGTTTCCCCCACAGTCCAAAGACATGCAGGTTAGGTTAACTGGTGAATCTAAATTGACCATGGGTGTGAATGTGGGTGTGAATGGTTGTCTGTGTCTATGTGTCAGCCCTGCGATGACCTGGCGACTTGTCCAGGGTGTACCCCGCCTTTCGCCCGTAGTCAGCTGGGATGGGCTCCAGCTTGCCTGCAACCCTGTAGAAGGATAAAGCGGCTAGAGATGATGAGATGAGATGAGATGAGATGAGATGAGATGAGATGAGATGAGTTAACTTTATTCAAAACTAAATTTCAATTGCAGCTGAACATTGTGTGTGTGTGTGTGTGAGTGAGATCCATCTAAATGCTGCAGTATTCTTCAAAGCAGCAGTCTTCGGTTTGCCATGTTCTTGAAAATGTCTATGACAACACTGTATTCAATATGCATATCTTTCTCAATTGCCATCAGAAGAAGGTCTGACAGCCCAGAATATGTTGTGGACGTCATCATTCAGCCTTAAGTTTTCGAAGCTGCTAGAATATGTTATTAACGCCGTCGTTCAAATGAAAGTTTCCGAATCTGCCACGTTAATGAATTGGATGGAGCAAACGGTTTAAATATAGCCTAGGCGGCTTCATTAAATGATCAACAACCCTACACATTTACTGTTGTGTTCTGAGCTGCACAATATTACATGTTCAGATAAGAAATGAAAGGAGACTTTCAGTGTGACCTTACCATGCCGTTCCTCGCACTGTCTCCCACTGTCAACCGCCTGCATGCGCTTTCTGCACGGAGGCTCACTGAATGCATGACGTCACGGATTGATGCCCACATTTATATAGAAAAACATTATTTTATAAATCTATAATTTCATATATTATTGTCAAATTGTAGAGAATATTGATGTTGGAGCTAACTTATCTTTTACAAATATTAAAAAAACAACAACAAAACAGTCCCTATGAAAAGGGCACATTGGACAGCAAACAGAAAAGGGGCTGGGGCTAGAGCACCTGTAGCACCGGTTCATTGCACGTGGGTGCTAATAACCCATACAGTTCGTTCAGTGTTTGTGACATAAACGAGGTGCCTTGATCAGTCAGAATCTCTTTCGGGATTCCAACTCGGGAGATGACGCGGAAGAGCGCCTCCGCAATACTGCGTGCTGAGATATTGCGAAGAGGCACTGCTTCCGGGTATCGCGTTGCATAGTCCACCAGAACTAATATAAAGCGGTACCCTCATGTTGACCGATCTAATGGCCTGACAAGATCCATCCCAATTCTTTCGAACGGGGTCTCGATTAATGGCAGAGGGCGCAAAGGCGCTTTTGGAATGGCCGCTGGATTTACTAACTGGCATTCCCGGCATGCCGTACACCACCTACGGACATCGCCGCGAATCCCTGGCCAATAGAATCGGGCCATTATTCGGGCTAGTGTCTTATCCTGCCCTTAGTGTCCAGCCATGGGATTAAAGTGAGCCGCCGGGAATACCAATTCCCGGCGGCTCTTCGGAATTAAAAGCTGCCTGACTCGCTCTTTAGTTTGAGTGTCCTGCGTCACTCGGTATAATCTATCCTTCATAATCGCGAAGTATGGGAAGGACAGGGTGGCATTCGGCTGGAACGTTTGACCATCGATTACTCTCACTTGGTCAAACGCATGCCGCAGAGTCTCGTCTCGCGATTGCTGTAATGGGAAATTTGCGAGGGATTCCCCAATAGAGAGAGGAGGGGCCGGCGGCTCCTCACTCTGATGCGGAGATGACGTAGACGGCTCTGTGACAGCTGCTCCCGCCAAAGCGACACCGGGACCTCCCCCTGTCAAATGGCAGGACCCACTCTTCACTAAGTGTGTCATTAAATCCCGAAATCCCGGCCAATCAGTCCCCAAAATTAAAGAGTGGGTAAGCCGAGGATTAACCGCCGCCTTCACTATAAATTTTTCCCCTCGGATAAAAATGTGGACTGACACTAAAGGGTAGTTGTGAACATCCCCATGCACACACAACACCTTCACCAATTGTGCTCCCCCCACTGCCTCGTCTTGCACCAGGCTTTGGTGGATTGAGGTCTGATTACAGCCAGAATCCACCAACGCCTGATATGTATCCCCTTGGATACTCACCGATATGCGATACGCTCCGGCCCAATCGAGGGCGGCTCCTGGCGCGTTGGGGATCCGAACCACCATGCCCACCTCCATTACCAAGCACTGCTGTTGGAGGTGGCCCGGTTCCCCGCAGCGCCAGCAAACTGGCCCGGGCTTCCTTTCTGCACTAGTGCTCTGGGGCTCACTCACCTGAGGGGGGGGGGAGAAACAGACACAGAAGGGAGACACGGAAGGGCACCGCAGGTGTGGTGGGCCGGCTGAGTTGGCGCCGGCCCCCGCCTCCGCGGTGGGGAAATGGGGTGAGGAGAAGACACAGGAGGAGGGGAGAGAGAGGAGAGAATAGAAGAGTTCATCTGCTGTCCTGCCGTCAGGACAACCGCCAGATGATCCTCCACCAGCTTGATTGCCTGATCCAGCGACGCCGGGCGGTGGCACTGGACCCACTCTGCGGTTCCCGCTGGTAAACGCGCGACGAACTGCTCCAGTACCACCTGGTCGATGAGTCCCTTGGCGTCGCAGCTGTCAGCCCTCAACCACTGCCAGCAGGCGTCCCGGAGTTGCTGGCCAAACGCGAACGGCCGGCCGACTTCCTCCAAGCGCAGAGCGCAGAAACGCTGATGTTGTTGCTCCGGGGTGAGTCCCACCCGCTGGAGGATGGCCCGGCAAAGGTCCGCGTAGGCCAGCCGGCAGTCGGTAGGGAGCTGTAGCGTGGCCAGCTGCGCCTCTCCCGTTAGCAGGGGGAGGAGGCACGCCATGCGCTGTTCCACCGGCCACCCCGAGGTCTCTGCTACCTGCTCAAAGAGTGTGAAGAATGCCTCGGGGTCGTCCTGCGGGCCCATCTTCGTGAGGGGGGAAGGGCCCGCGGCGGTGGAGATGGTGGACCCCGCCGACGCGAGGAGGTGCCAGAACGCCCAACGATCTTCCTGTTGCGCCAGCACCAGAGCCTCGAACCGTTGTTCTTGCTCCTTTCGGAGGGCGAGCAGCGCCTGGTGCTGGCTCTGTTGGGCCGTGGTGAGGGCGTGGATCAGGTCGGCGAAGGTGGAGGACTCCATGGGGCTGTTGTCTTCTGTGCTCGTGCCCGGGTTTTGGCACCACTGTAGCAGTTCATGTAGGTGGGTGGAGCACAGAAGGACGCAATATTATTATCAATCTTATCTGTGAATGACACAGTTTTGTTAACATATGTTGCCGCCGTATACCTCTTCTTCCATTCAAAAGGCTGAAAACGGATATGAGTTCCCCTGCAAGTGACGTAATGTGAAAAAGGCTAATTGTTCAAGGTGGTTATGGCCTATGGGAAAAAACTGTTTTTGAGTCTGTTGGTCCTTGCTTTGATGCACCTGTAACGCCTGCTTGAGGGCAGCTAGTCAAAGAACTCAGAGCCAGGGTGGGAGCTGTCCTTGATGATGTTGTTAGCTCTGCTGAGCTCTGCTCTCTGTTTAGCTACTGTTTGTTCATTCATTCAGTTGTTCGTTATTCATTTGTTTGTTCATTCATTCATTCATTCATTCATTCGTTCATTCATTCTCAATTGAATTTTGCGTTTTACGTGTTGGTGTGGCTAAGGTTTGTGCTGCAATAAACCTTTAAAATGAAAACCTACTTGTGCTTGTGCCCCCATTTTTTCCCTGTGCTCCTAAAATTTTTAACTTAGGAGCACGTGTGCTCCTGAAAAAAAAAAGTTAGTGTAGAGCCCTGCTCTCATATATCTGCCTGCACGTTTTTGTTGTGCATACTCTACTCTGTTGTTCTTGAAATCTTTGACACCAGTAGCAATGAGATTTCTCCACACCTGCCGATCTGATGCAAGGTCTTCCCAGGTGTCTACATCGATATGTGTCTTATTGAGTGTGTCTTTGAGATTGTCTTTAAACTGCTTGTGGGGCTTGCACTGCGGTCATTTTCCTTGTGCTAACTCACCAAACATAACCTGCTTAGGCATGCGAGTGTCAGAGGTGGAAAGTAACGAATTACATTACTCGCGTTACTGTACTTGAGTAGCTTTTTTGTGTACTTATACTTTTTCAAGTAATTTTTAAAGAGTGTACTTTTACTTTTACTTAAGTATGTTTTCTTTTAAGTAGTGTACTTCGGTACATTTTACATCACAACCGTTACTGAGTAAAAAAAATAAATAAAAAATAAAAAAAGGCTAAAACGGAGAAGGGGAAATGCGTTCTGGAAATGAATCACGGGAAGGACAGTTGTCGTGCACGCGAGTCTCACACAGACGATGGTGGACATGCACCGGCGCTTTAAGGGGGGGGGGGCTTCAGGGGGCTCAAGCCCCTGGGCCACAGCCAATCAGGGACCTTGTAATATTAATAAAATAATAAACTGTCAGAATCGTGGGCCTACATTAATGTACGGATAGAAATAAGGTTAGAAATAAATGAGCGCACAGTAGCCTGCTGTAAGAGACATGGTGGATGTGGTTCGCGAAACGAACACCCACAACTGTACCAGAATAAAATGTAACAAAATGTAACGTCATGCACGAAAGCACGCCACAGACTGCAGACTACAGAGACACAAATTTAGAGGCTTTGAAAGATGAAGCGTTCACATGTTAGCGGGGCGCATAAAAGGAAAAAAAGAGAGAGATGCAGGTAATGATAGAATCGTTGCCTAAAGTCACAGAATTTTTTAAGGTAAGGATCATCAATCTGTTCAGAATATCAGCTGCTTATCAGTTATCAGCCTACCAGCAGCTAGGCTATGTGCAGCTAGGCTAGATATGCTATGATCTGTCCAACAGTAAAATAAATCAGTTGTGATTTGAATACGTGTCGTGTGATTTGAGTTATAATCCTGTTAGTATAATAGCATATTTCGATGGGGATAATAAAATGTCTAAAACGGCATCTACTGAAGAAATTGATGAAAAGATTGTAGCCTATAACGTTCACAGTTCGGGCAGCAGACAGAGTAAGCATACTGGGGGGAATAGCAATACAAAGCTAGCGCAGATCCACATTTCTCGCTAGCTGTGTTGGGTGTGTTGTTAACCTGTGTGGATTTAAGTGAAATACTTGAGAAGTTCTGTGGTCAAGACAAAGTTTTAAGGTAAGGACGCTTGATTATTAATGTTTGCCCGCCGTGGCTTGTTGTTGACGAAAGGCCCACATGATTTTTCCTTATGCAGCTACTGCTAGCGTCATGCTTTGAACTAGGTTAAGCTCATTTGCGCTAAAGGATGGGTTTATTGAAGGACTTTGATGTAGCTAGTTTCTTTTAAAAAAATCGTATGCTCAAAACAGTATGCCCGTGTTCTTCATGTTTAACTTTTTTCTTGATGGAGTGCGTGAAATAGGGCTGTGCGATGCCCCCTTAATTGGCATCGATGATGTTTACAGTGCAAACATTGTGATGGACGATCATATCGTGGGCGGGGGGGATTTTGATACCACATTATTAAATATATTATTATTATTATTATTATTATTATTATTATTATTATTATTATTAAAAGTATTAGATACTCATCCGAGGCTTTGGCACGTTAAGAAAAAAAAAGCGCTAGGTGATGTGGAATATTTGGCCTTGATTACGGATATGTGGTCCAGCTGCAACATGATGCCCTACATGTCAGTTACCGTACATTATGTGGACCGAGAGTGGGCAATGCAGTCCAAATGCCTGCAGACGAGTTTCATGCCAGAGACACATTCAGCGGACAATTTAGAAGACGCATTGCGCGAGACACTTGCCGAATGGAAAATAGAGGAGAAAAAGATCGCCTGTATAACAACGGGGCGAATATTGTCTCAGGCAATTGAAATGGCCGTGGTTAAGTTGTTTTGGGCACAATTTGAACCTGGCCATAACCAACTCGCTTGCGCAACAGAGGGCCAGTACAGACCGAGCGTTTGGAGTTTGCCAAGCAGTCAACACTGCGTTTGCGCACAGCTGGCTTCGGAGAAATGAGCTGCGCAAAGCGCAGGTGGAAATGAACCTCCCCGAGCACTCACTGATCACGCTAAGATATTAATCTGCTCTAACAATGAAAGACTAGTATTCAAACTATGAGAAGAAACTACACTTAAGCTATTACTCATTGTTCATTTACACCATATCAATTGAAGATGCGTTTCGGCCTTTAGTGCGCACTTGAACGCGTTAATTTTTCCAATTTATTAGTGTTTGAATTATTGCACCAGCTTTTAAAATCATGATTTAATATTGTTTTTTTTTTTTTTTACTGTCTTTACATTTGTCAGAATCACCTTCATTCTTCCATTTGGTTTGACATTATGGCTTAGAGTGGACCATTCTGTGTCTGAAAGTAGGCCTATTTACCAGATTAAAGTTATTTGACTTCTGCCGAAGTCTGTGCTTCACTGCCGTTTGATAAGGTGCAATATTTCCTGACTGTTAATAGTGGCTATTTGTTTGAACAACATGACAAATTTTACATTAAAAGTATAGTGTAGGCTAAAAAATGAAGTCAAAATTTATTATTAGTAGCATACTGTATTTGTGTAACCACATGTTATGTTCACTAGCACGTCCCTGCACCATAGCCTGAACTAATCAGGGGAGAGGACGCTGGCGTTGTCTGTTCGCCGCTTCTCCGCCTGAGATTTTTTGGAATAGCCTGCTCGCACAGTTTTTAAAAAAAAAAAACGCTTTGATGACAATCCAGCGATCTATCTGTGCTGTTTTTAAGCTTGAGCTATTTTTGACGTTTATGCTTTCTACGAGCCTAAAGCACCAATTTTTCGGGACCCTGAAGCATACGTTTTCACCCTCTCTTTGACCAGTGGGGAAGCCAGGTGGCTAAGCACCTACCTGTTTCAGACGACTTCCAGCTGTCAACTTGTTCCGATTGGAAAAGGGTTCCTTTTGACTCGTAGGATCCAGCTATCCTTCTGCTATCCAGCTATCCAGTGTAGGATCTAGCTATCCTTTTGCTGACGGCGGGCGGCTGCCAAGCTGTTTCTGGGTTCGTAGATCCAACAACCAAACAACCAAACGCCATAACGCCTTGGCGGACGACTTTCTACCTGCCGCCACCGATCCAGCACACGACGCTAACGTCGGCAGGCTAGCGCCTCTCCTGGGTCAGCATGGCGCTTAGCTATTCCAGCTCACAACTTCTGCAACTTCGGCCCAAAGTCACGCCTGGACTTAACATCCCCATCATCAATGAGCTTGGACTCCTTCGTCGCTCTCGCTACACCCATAAGGGCTCCAGTTGAAAGTTTGTTTTCCACAAACAGTCAAGCAGCTCTGCAACAAACATTCCAGCTCTCTGGTCTTCTGGCGCACGTCTAACGCGTCATCAGAGCACTGTTGCCTCAGCTGCAAATAACAATGGGAATATCGCGAGATCTCTGCATTCCAGCTTGGGATATTCCAGATCTTGTGGAGTGGATTTTAGTGTCCTGCGACCTGTTCAGAGAGTCATTCCACAGTCTCTGGTTAAAATCGAACTTTTTAATAGTCAATCCATAAAGAATAAATCCTCATTGATTGAAGAACATGTCAGGGAGAGAGGACTTGACTTCATGTGCCTAACAGAAACCTGGCACCAGCCAGAGGACTACTCTGCCCTCAATGAAGCCTGTCCCCCGGGCTACAGTTATCTGGAGGCAGCTCGCAGCACCGGCCGTGGTGGTGGCCTTGTTGTCATTTTCCGACAGGGCTTGGAATTGACCCCCATCACACTGCCTGTAACATCCTCCTGTGAGTGTCTTGCATTTAAATGTAAGCCACCATTTCCCATGACTGTTCTCCTTATTTACCGGCCCCCAAAACCAAACTCTGCCTTCATTCCAGAAATGTCTGATCTCCTTACAACATTCTGCACTACGTCTGCAAATACGATAATTCTGGGAGATATAAACATACATGTTGATGTTCCTTCTCGTCAACATGCAGCCGATTTCCTTCAGCTGCTTGACTCATTGAACTTACATCAGCATGTTGATGTCCCCACACACTCCAGAGGGCACACACTTGATTTGGTTATCTCAAATTCTGCTCCTATCAGTAACCTACAGGTTTATGATCTTGGTGTATCAGATCATATGGTTATATCAATGGAGCTGCCTTTCCCCTCTCCTCACACCAAATCAAAGCGGCAGATGCAGTTCAGAAAACTGAAAGGCATTAACCAGGATGCCCTGGCCTTGGATCTTCAATGTGTCTCTTCTAGCTTCACTGTCTTCCCCTCTGTTGTTGACTCTGTGGATTTTTACAACCAGTCCTTGAGCAGCCTCCTGGACCTCCATTCACCTCTAACATCCAGGTCAGTCTCCTTCACGCGCTCAGCCCCTTGGTACAATGGTGAGTTGCGAAAGATGAAGACGGCTGGGCGTGCTCTTGAGCGGCAGCTCAAAGCCTCTGGACTGACTTTCCACAAACAGGCGTACAGGGATCACAGGAGGGCATACACAGAAGCTTTGAGGGATGCGCGGTACCAGTTCTACTCCTCCATCATCAATAATAGCCCTGGTAATTCCAAACAACTTTTCTCAACAATAAATTACCTTCTCAAGCCCCCCTCATTCTCCCATTCTGAGACCACTGAGGAGAGGTGCAACATGCACATGAACTTCTTCAGGCAAAAAGTTCACAACATTCGGTTACACCTCTCTGCTACTGTTGTCCTACCCCTGCAAACTGATGACTTCTCGCCGACGACTGTCCAGCCCCTCTGCTCATTCTCAGAAGCCACACAGGAAGAAGTGGAGCGCATCATCACAAAAATGAAGCCATCCACCTGTGCTCTGGACCCCTTCCCCTCAGCTCTGCTGAAGGCCAACATCTTTGCCGTGTCCCCTCTCATCACTAACATCATAAACCACTCCCTCCTGGATGGCCATGTCCCTTCTGCACTAAAAACTGCTGTCATCAGACCCCTGTTGAAAAAACCCACCCTCGATCCAGATGTCCTTTCCCACTACCGGCTGGTCTCCAATCTTCCATTCCTGTCAAAAGTGCTGGAAAAAACAGTTGCAGCTCAACTTCATAATCACCTCAAACACAATAACCTGTTCAAGAAGTTTCAGTCTGGCTTCCGCCCTGGCCATAGCACAGAGACAGCTCTGGTCAGGGTCACAAATGACCTTTTGATGACGGCAGACGCTGGCTTCACCTCCCTACTCATTCTCCTGGACCTGACGGCTGCTTTTGACACTGTCGACCACAACATTCTCCTTCACCACCTGCAACACATCATTGGACTCTCGGACACTGTACTCAACTGGTTTACCTCTTACCTGACAGACAGAACTGAACACGTAGCACTGGGCAGGGCAAAATCACAATCGCACACAGTCACTTGTGGTGTCCCCCAGGGTTCGGTGTTGGGCCCCACACTCTTCACCATCTACATGCTCCCCCTTGGACATATCATCACCAGACATGGTATCTCCTTCCATTGCTACGCCGACGATACCCAGCTCTACCTCAGGACAACCCCCACCTCATCTGTTCCCCAGCCAACATCCAATCTGGCCACCTGTTTGGAGGAGATTGAGGCGTGGATGAGACACAACTTTCTACAACTAAACAGCTCCAAAACAGAAGCAATACTGGTTGGCACTCCTCATCAGCTTCGCTCTTCCACTATCACCAGCATCTCCTTCTCTGGCCAAAACATTCCCCTATCCACAGCTGTCACTAACCTGGGTGTTAAAATGGACTCACACCTCACCTTTGACACCCACATCAAACATCTCTGTAAGACAGCCTTCTATCATCTCAGAAACATAGCCAAACTCCGTCCTTTACTCAGCCTGGGAGATGCAGAGAAGCTCGTCCACGCCTTTGTCTCCTCCAGACTAGACTACTGTAATGCACTCCTCATCGGGATACCTGGCAAGAACATCCAGAGGCTTCAATACATCCAGAACTCTGCTGCCAGGATCCTGTTGAGGGTGCGCAAACATGAACACATTACCCCCATTCTAAAAAACCTTCACTGGCTTCCGGTCCATTTCAGAATGCAGTACAAGGTCTTACTTCTCACCCACCAGTGCATAAATGGAAATGCCCCTCACTACCTACAAGAACTTCTCATCCCCCAGGTCAACACACGCTCCCTCCGGTCCACAAACACAAATACCCTCCACGTACCCAGAACCAAACTACACAGCATGGGTGACAGGGCCTTTTCCTGTGCTGCTCCAAGGCTGTGGAATGCCCTCACTGACCATCTGAGGGCCCCACAGCCTACAGAAACTTTTAAAAGACACTTAAAAACACATCTTTTTAAATTGGCCTACTGTTAATCTTGTTTTTTCTTTTCAATTTTATTTTATTTGTTTCTGCTTCTTTTCATTTTTATTTTATTGCCTCTGCTTTTTTAGTGCAACACTTTTTTATTGCAACTCCTTTTTTAACTTCCTTTTTTATCTATTTTTTGTAGCACTTTGAGATTTTAACAATAGAAAGTGCATTATAAATAAAATTTATTATTATTATTATTAGCCTACGTGAACAAGCGGTAATAGGATATTACTTTATAATGATTTATATAATTATGTATTTATAATATGTTATATATTTATATATTAAACCTAACTAACTAAACTAACAAAAAACTAACTTTTTAGGTTAAATAGGCCCAGATGATACTGTATATGCATGATTATGACAGGAGGGGGCGTGGTATCACAATGGTGGCTCTCCATCGTGATGGATGACCACCATCGTCGATGGACGATGGCATCGTCTATCGGCACAGCCCTAGCGTGAAATATTGTTGCAAGTGGTATTTTGATGCAGTCATGTCAAAAAGGCAGTTGAATGCACGGTCTCATTCAAGGAGAAAGAAGACTTGCATGATGCTTGAACATAGATCGGTAAAATAGACCCTAGTAGAACTTGGTTTCGTGTATTTCGGTCTGTAGAGTTATGAGTTTGGCCGCTGTCCATGGTGTTTACGTTTCATGTGGCCGCCGAGCCAAGTACCTTGACTTGCAGTGAATGTTTGTTTTCATGCCGCCGAGCTATTTTAATGTATTTTATTTTTAAAAGGACTTGTCTGTAGGTGTGTGTGTTTTATGTTTACAACACATAGGTCTACATTAGGTTAGCGCTGTCGCCTCACAGCAAGAAGGTCCTGGGTTCGAGCCCCGGGGCCGGCGAGGGCCTTTCTGTGTGGAGTTTGCATGTTCTCCCCGTGTCCACGTGGGTTTCCTCCGGGTGCTCCGGTTTCTCCCACAGTCCAAAGACATGCAGGTTAGGTTAACTGGTGACTCTAAATTGACCGTAGGTGTGAATGTGAGTGTGAATGGTTGTCTGTGTCTATGTGTCAGCCCTGTGATGACCTGGTGACTTGTCCAGGGTGTACCCCACCTTTCGCCCATAGTCAGCTGGGATAGGCTCCAGCTTGCCTGCGACCCTGTAGAAGGATAAAGCGGCTAGAGATAATGAGATGAGATGAGGTCTACATTATAGCGCACGCAGGCTTGTGTGGTTATCTCTGGCCATGCCCCTGCGTGAAAGTTACGCAGTATCACTGTCCTGTCCGTGGTAATAATCAGAACCGGCTCTGTAATGATAATGCACATGTTCTTCTCTCCCTCTGTGGTCGGATGTGTTGAGCGATGTGAGCGTGGGCCTTGCGCAGCTACGCTGAGCCAAACGTAACCTATCGTAGGCTTCTAGGCTAATTACGCACTTACACTGTAAATGCTTGACACGTATTGCAAATAAAATAAGAGTGTTTTCCTGGCCAACGGTAAAGGTAGGGTTGACAGGTAGCCTATGAGGGGCCTAGCCCCTGGGCCACGGGTGTTGATAAAGCGCCCCTGCGGACATGGAGGAGACCGAGGAACCTGTGGTGGACGACCCTGCAGAAAACGCAATTTCTTCCAGTAATGAAGTGCACCCCTGGCCCTACATACGTGATCACTTCAGCTTCGTAGAGAAAAGGGGTGACAGTTTCATTATGCAATGCAGATTATGTGTGCCCAAGAAGACAACCATTGAGGCATACAAAAATTCGACGTCTAATCTGCGCAAGCATGTTGAGGTAAGTATTGTCATTGGCATCATAATCACGGGCGTAGATAGAGGGTGGGACAGGTGGGATTCATCCCACCCAGATTTAAATTCACCTCGTTCGGTCCCCCCCCCCACTTATAGGGAGGAAAAAACGTCTATGCTGTCTTTCTTTGCATAAGGCAAACTTCACGGAAAAATCAAAAGACTAATTACCATTCGGTTTATTGAGGTGCACAGCAGTGTATACATAGTTGCAACAACTCACATAAAACAAAACAAAGACTGATATTCGGTTGGTTGAGCTGCGCAGACTGCACAGGTTGCGAGCCCGAGCTTGGTTGCTATGGTTACCCACAACAAGTTTGACAGGCATATCGGGGTTGGGGTTGGTTTGCTGGCAGCTTTGTCCCCCCCAGTTTTTTGTCCCCCCCAGTTCAAAAAACGTATCTGCGCCCCTGATCATAATGTTTCCTTTCCATAGTAAAACTGACAATAGGCTGGTTATATTCCAAAAATAGTGGATGGCATTGCTAATGTTGAAGTAGCAACCTTTTGGTACTGTAACATAACGGTAACTAGTCTGTTATTCGGTTGGCTAATCATGCAAGCGAGTTAGCTCGCCAACCTGACGTGATCAGTCCTCCTACCATTCTACATCCAACAGGCCAGAAAGGAATACTAAGCAAAACAAATAATGTTTGAATTGAATTGTTCAATAACACACAGTGCACATAGGCAAGCTACGAGATTTCGGTGCAACATTTCACTTTCATATTTCGTGTACAATGCTTTGTGTGTGGTCAGGGTGATGTAAACGACATGACTGTGTGTATTGACCTTTTTTGTTTGTCTCAGTTTTAATGCAGCATTATCCTAAGCATTCAATTTGATACACTTACTTTAAATAAAACATCTGGGTTGAGATGTACATATATCCTTGTTTCCTCTTCTTTTTCATTTTTGCACAACACAATGGAGGCAGAAAACACCCATTGTTAAAAGTAACGTTTTACTTTTACTCAAAGTACATTTTAAATGATCTACTTTTTACTTTTACTTGAGTAGATTTTTTGTCTGGTAACTTTACTTGTACTTAAGTAAAATTTCATCAGAGTAACAGTACTTGTACTTGAGTATAATATTTTAGTACTCTTTCCACCTCTGGCGAGTGTCTTCTAGGTGGACAAGGTGACCAGACCATCTAAGTTAATGTTTCATAACCATGGACTCAATATTTGTTGTATTCGCCAACTGCAGCACTCTTGTATCAGGCATATGAGATCACCATGAGATCTTTAGAATATTACACAGACAACGCTGATGAAAACGCTCAAGACATTGTATATGCCTGCGGTAAGTTGTCCATGTCTCACAGCCATACAGCATGGTTGTTAACACACATGCATGATACACATCAACTTTTGTTGCTACTTTGATGTCTGATTGTGACCAGAGCCTTGATTCCAGTTTACCAAATGCATCGCATGCCTTCGAGAGTCTATAAGAGATCTCTTCATCAAGTGTGTTGGATCTAGATAATGTGCTACCGAGGTACGCAAATGTGTCTACGACTTCTAGTCATTTACCCTTGACGTATATCGATGGCGGGGTGTATGGCTTGCCTGGTGGTGGTTGCAGCATGACAACTGTTTTTTTGAGACTGATAGTAAGTCTGAATTCATCACAGGTGGTTGAAAAGCAGTCCATAAGGAGCTGCAAATCTCTCTCACTGAGTGCGTTTAAATGCACATCCAAATCGAGCTGCTGTTGGTAATCGAGCTAAGGGTCCCAGCAGGGGTGCCAGAGAAATCCAATCCTACATGCACACAAGGAAATCGAGCTATTGTGTGAGGTACATTGTGCACCCGAGCCACAGGTGGCGCTACACGCCCCATCGTGTTGGTACACTTCCGGTTGTTGTCATGAAGAAGAGCTATTCAAGAGTATAAACAAAGTTATCAGTTCCGTGTTCACAAGAAGAGTGTTTGTATGTACGAACAGAAGTGTTCCTAATAAAATGGCCACTAAGTTGAAGTCGATCTGTAATGGTGAACATATTAACTGTTAGCCTGCTAACATGCTAATAACTTACCAACTAATTGGAAATTGGTGCGTACATGCCCAGACACAAGTGTTCCTAATAAAGTGGCGGCTAAGGTGAAGCGTCATGCCGACCGAGGCTGTTGTGTTTCCCGCTTGTGGTCTCGTCACTTCCGGAAGGGGCAGCGCTGAAGTAAGCAGCTCGACTACGTAGCTCGATAGGGTTTACATGCACTAAGTAACTCGGCTAAAATCGCATAATCTAGGTCGTGTAGCTCGATTATAAGAAATCAAGTTCGGTTCAATTTCAGCCTAGCTAAGGTGTTTCCGTGGCATTTAGTACTTCGATTTCAGTCGAGCAACGGCAGAAATTCGATTTTCTCTATGTGCATGTAAACGCACTGACTGTGGGTAATAAGGTCACAGTCGTCAGCATAAAGGAGATCCCGAATCAGAGCCACGGACGTCTTATTTACAGCAGTGAATCGATGGATGTTGAAAAGCCTTCCTGTTGTGCGATATCGAATGTATATACCAGCATCGCTTTGTGAAAAAGCCTGCATAATCACGATGGCAAAAAAGATAGCAAATAGCGTAGGTGCCAGAATATCACCTTGTTTCACTCCAGATTCGACTGGGATAGGTTCTAAGAGCTCACCATTGACACAGACCCACGCTTTTATATTGTCATGAAGAGAGTGAATGAGCCCCGTGAACTTCTCTGGACACCCAAGCTTAAGAAGAATACCCCAAAGATTTGGCCTATGCACAGTGTCAAAAGCCTTCGTGAGGTCGATGAAACACTGATACAAATCCAGTTGTTGCTCTCTACACTTCTCTTGAACCTGTCAGGCTGTGAAGATCACGTCAGTTGTTCCTCGATTCGGTCTGAAGCCACATTGCAACTCAGGCAGAATGTTTGGTGCAAAATGATCCAGCAACCGATGCAGCAGTACTCTGGCAAACGCTTTTCCAACAACTGACAGTAGAGAGATCCCATGATAGTTGTCACATACATCTTTGGGTCCCTTCTTATAAAGTGAAATGAGAATGGCGTCTCTCCATAGCTGTGGAGTTGCACCTCTCACCCACACATCATGAAATATTGTATACAAATGACTAGAGATTACGTCGCCTCCTTGCTGAAGTAGTTCAGCAGGTATTTCATCATCCCCAGGTGCTTTTCCGGAATTCATCAACTTTACAGCGGCCATTATTTCATCATTCATGGGTGGCTCATCGAGCTGGTGGATGATAGGTGCTTGTGCAAGTTTCTCAACGATAGCAGGATTGACTACAGACTCACGATTTAAGACATCACTGAAGTGCTGTCTCCATCTCGCCTTGATTTCATCTGGTTCACACAGCAGATTAAATCATATATAAAATATTACATAGGCTTTCCAAAAAAATCACGAAGACATGGTACTGTCAAAGAACTCACTTTGTGCTCACTTCATATTTATTTTGTGTCAGAAAAAGTGGATTGGATTGGTACCTCACATTACCAATCAACACAGTTGGGCTCTTGGAGAATGTGAACATGGCTTGCTTGAGGATAAAGAGCGAGATAGAGTGGTGAGAACTTGGATCTGCACTGCACAGGGCAGTGGCAAGCATTGTTTATGACAGCAGATTCATGAAATCCCTCCCCTACTTTGCAAATTTCAGGTATGTATACCTATAAACGTACCTGTGACCATTCTGAAAATAAGCTTCTGAGAAGAATATGAGAGAATGATAATAAGATGGGGCGGCACGGTGGTGTAGTGGTTAGCGCTGTCACCTCACAGCAAGAAGGTCCGGGTTCGAGCCCCGTGGCCGGCGAGGGCCTTTCTGTGCGGAGTTTGCATGTTCTCCCCGTGTCCGCGTGGGTTTCCTCCGGGTGCTCCGGTTTCCCCCACAGTCCAAAGACATGCAGGTTAGGTTAACTGGTGACTCTAAATTGACCGTAGGTGTGAATGTGAGTGTGAATGGTTGTCTGTGTCTATGTGTCAGCCCTGTGATGACCTGGTGACTTGTCCAGGGTGTACCCCGCCTTTCGCCCGTAGTCAGCTGGGATAGGCTCCAGCTTGCCTGCGACCCTGTAGAAGAGGATAAAGCGGCTAGAGATAATAAGATGGTTATTTTGTACTGATTATGATATGGTGCAGTGGCGGCTGGCCCATAGGGGGCGCTCGGGCGCCGCCCTCCCAGATGTGCAGGGGGAAAATATCTATCTATCTATCTATCTTTACAAATTTTATTATCAATGTCAGTTTTACTTAATAGTGTGTGCCTACATGCAATCTGAATTATTTAAACACCATTACCACCAACTGACTCTCATTCAACAGTGAATTTCCACCGACAGACTCGTATCATTTCTCTTCTTGGGTGCTCAGCAAAGTGCCCCAGAAGTGCAGCGAAATAATCGTGTATGGTTGCTAGGGAAAAATAATAAATATTTGGCCAATCAGCATCGCCGAATTTAATGGTTTTGGGGCGCTGGAAATTTCGCCCCTGATACAGAAAATATCTCTCTCTCTCTCTGGTTAGAGGTGATGTTCAAAACTAGACTTTTGGTTCATACTGGACAATAATCACACATCTTTCTTGTCATAGTGTGTATTCACAACAAGAGTGTCAACACTGTGTTTCACTTCCCCTCTCTCTATCATTTCACAGAAATACACCTAGCTCAGAGCACACACACCTCATTTCATAGTCACTCTCTCACACAGAAATCTTACACTCACTTTAGAATCAAACACACACACACACACACACTGTTGATTTGTATAGATTCAGCTGAAATCATACCCTTGCTGTAAACTCCTCTCAAGAACTTAAATATTGTATTGTATTTGATACCGTTCCTTTCCAAAGCATAAATGGAGCCTAATATAGCTGTAAATTGTTAATTTCTATGAAACTGCTGATTTTAAGTGGAATTGTTGTCATTTTCTGACTGTTTATTTGAATGCTTATACTGGACTAGGCAGGGAAATCTATTGGCACACCAGCCCCACCAAGAATTTTTTTCACCAGCTGCCACTGATTGACAGTTTATTATCAGCAGTTACAGTGGTGCTTGAAAGTTTGTGAACGCTTTAGAATTTTGTATATTTCTGCGTAAATATGACCTAAAACATCATCAGATTTTCACACAAGTCCAAAAAGTAGATAAAGAGAACCCAGTTAAACAAATGAGACAAAAATATTAGACTTGGTCATTTATTTAACCAATCCATAGTCAGACAGATTGTGTACAAATGGAGAAATTCAAGACTATTGTTACCCTCCCCAGGAGTGGTCGACCAACAAAGATCACTCCAAGAGCAAGGCGTGTAATAGTTAGCGAGGTCACAAAGGATCCCAGGGTAACTTCTAAGTAACTGAAGGCCTCTCTCACATTGGCTGATGTTAATGTTCATGAGTCTACCATCAGGAGAACACTGAAAAACAATGGTGTGCATGGCAGGGTTGCAAGGAGAAAGCCACTGCTCTCCAAAAAGAACATTGCTTCTCGTCTGCAGTTTGCTAAAGATCACGTGGACAAGCTAGAAGGCTATTGGAAAAATGTTTTGTGGATGGATGAGACCAAAATAGAACTTTTTGGTTTAAATGAGAAGTGTTATGTTTGGAGAAAGGAAAACACTGCATTTCAACAGAAGAACCTTATCCCATCTGTGAAACACAGTGGTGGTAGTATCATGGTTTGGGCCTGTTTTGCTGCATCTGGGCCAAGACAGCTTGCCATCATTGATGGAACAATGAATTCTGAATTATACCAGCGAATTCCAAAGGAAAATGTCAGGACATCTGTCCATGCACTGAATCTCAAGAGAAGGTGGGTCATGCAGCAAGACAATGACCCTAAGCACACAAGTCGTTCTACCAAAGAATGGTTTAAGAAGAATAAAGTTAATGTTTTGCAATGGCCAAGTCGAAGTCCTGACCTTAATCCAATCGAAATGTTGTGGAAGGACCTGAAGCGAGAAGTTCATGTGAGGAAACCCACCAACATCCCAGAGTTGAAGCTGTTCTGTATGAAGGAATGGGCTAAAATTCCTCCAAGCCGGTGTGCAGGACTGATCAACAGTTACCGGAAACGTTTAGTTGCAGTTATTGCTGACCAAGGGGGTCACACCAGATACTGAAAGCAAAGATTCACATACTTTTGCCCCTCACAGATATGTAATATTGGATCAATTTCCTCAATAAATAAATGACCAAGTATAATATTTTTGTCTCATTTGTTTAACTGGGTTCTCTTTATCTACTTTTAGGACTTGTGTGAAAATCTGATTAAGTTTTAGGTCATATTTATGCAGAAATATACAAAATTCTAAAGGGTTCACAAACTTTCAAGCACCACTGTATGTTAGTCAGGCTGAATTTTACAATAAATGCCTTGTGATAGACTAAAACCTGCACAGTGGTCTTGTTCCAGTGGTACAATATTTTCTTTCTGTAAGCTTTTTCATAGATTTTCATGACCAAGCTTATATTATTAGTAGTATTAGCTTTGACTGTTCCTTCATCTGTTTGTCAATTATTGTACTGTACTGTGTTATACTCAATATGAATTTTTGCAGGATTACTTCAGAACTGGAAACTTTCCACAACTATTCGTTGATGTATACATCTAAGCAGTTTGCATATGGGTATGCTTTGTGTCTCCATTTTTATTTTTTTCTTTTCAAGTTAACTCATAATTGTCATTTTAGAATAAAGGCTGGCAATTCATCAAAATATCATCAGAATTATGCTTTCTGTAATGAGTGTTACATATGTCAAACTGAAAATTATTTAAATCTAACACAAGTAAGATTTAGATATTCTTGTACTTGTATCATCTCATCTCATTATCTCTAGCTGCTTTATCCTGTTCTACAGGGTCGCAGGCAAGCTGGAGCCAGGACAAGTCACCAGGTCATCACAGGGAATGATCATATCAAACGATTTTTATCTGCTGTATTTGTTTATTCTTTTCATATACAGTGGGGCAAAAAAGTATTTAGTCAGCCACCAATTATGCAAGTTCTCCCACTTAAAAAGATGAGAGAGGCCTGTAATTTTCATCATAGGTACACTTCAACTATGAGAGACAGAATGGGGGGAAAGAATCCAGAAAATCACATTGTAGGATTTTTAATGAATTAATTGGTAAATTCCTCGGTAAAATAAGTATTTGGTCACCTAGAAACAAGCAAGATTTCTGGCTCTCACAGACCTGTAACTTCTTCTTTAAGAGGCTCCTCTGTCCTCCGCTCGTTATCTGTATTAATGGCACCTGTTTGAACTCGTTATCAGTATAAAAGACACCTGTCTACAACCTCAAACAGTCACACTCCAAAGTCCACTATGGCCAAGACCAAAGAGCTGTCAAAGGACACCAGAAACAAAATTGTAGACCTGCACCAGGCTAGGAAGACTGAATCTGCAATAGGTAAGCAGCTTGGTGTGAAGAAATCAACTGTGGGAGCAATTATTAGAAAATGGAAGACATACAAGACCACTGATAATCTCCCTCGATCTGGGGCTCCACGCAAGATCTCACCCCGTGGGGTCAAAATGATCACAAGAACGGTGAGTAAAAATCCCAGAACCACACAGGGGGACCTAGTGAATGACCTGCAGAGAGCTGGGACCAAAGTAACAAAGGCTACCATCAGTAACACACTACGCCGCCAGGGAGTCAAATCCTGCAGTGCCAGACGTGTCCCCCTGCTTAAGCCAGTACATGTCCAGGCCTGTTTGAAGTTTATTAGAGAGCATTTGGATGATCCAGAAGAGGATTGGGAGAATTTCATATGGTCAGATGAAACCAAAGTAGAACTTTTTGGTAAAAACTCAACTTGTTGTGTTTGGAGAAAGAATGCTGAGTTGCATCCAAAGAACATCATACCTACTGTGAAGCATGGGGGTGGAAACATCATGCTTTGGGGCTGTTTTTCTGCAAAGGGACCAGGACGACTGATCCGTGTAAAGGAAAGAATGAATGGGGCCATGTATCGTGAGATTTTGAGTGAAAACCTCCTTCCATCAGCAAGGGCATTGAAGATGAAACGTGGCTGGGTCTTTCAGCATGACAATGATCCCAAACACACTGCCTGGGCAACAAAGGAGTGGCTTCGTAAGAAGCATTTCAAGGTCCTGGAGTGGCCTAGCCAGTTTCCAGATCTCAACCCCATAGAAAATCTTTGGAGGGAGTTGAAAGTCCATGTTGCCCAGCGACAGCCCCAAAACATCACTGCTCTAGAGGAGATCTGCATGGAGGAATGGGCCAAAATACCAGCAACAGTGTGTGAAAACCTTCTGAAGACTTACAGAAAATGTTTTACCTCTGTCATTGCCAACAAAGGGTATATAACAAAGTATTGAGATTAACTTTTGTTGTTGACCAAATACTTATTTTCCACCATAATTTGCAAATAAATTATTTAAAAATCAGACAATGTGATTTTCTGGATTTTTTTTTCTTCTCATTTTGTCT
This sequence comes from Neoarius graeffei, assembly GCF_027579695.1. Lineage (NCBI taxonomy): Eukaryota > Metazoa > Chordata > Actinopteri > Siluriformes > Ariidae > Neoarius > Neoarius graeffei. The sequence continues at coordinate 91,559,149 of NC_083569.1, forward strand.
CTCATAGTTGAGGTATACCTATGATGAAAATTACAGGCCTCTCTCATCTTTTTAAGTGGGAGAACTTGCACAATTGGTGACTGACTAAATACTTTTTTGCCCCACTGTATAATTTGACTTTGTGTACAGATATCCAGGCTACAAGGCCATATGTCTTCTTGCAGCCATAGACTACAACACTCACCTCAATAGACCACTCATGCACAACAAAAAGGGAGAAGTTGTGTAAGTATTCCATTAATATGTTCAGTAAGGTCAAATTTGTCAGCAGTACCAAGGCACTGTGAGAGTTTACCTTTTGAAACCAAATGGGGGTGCTCATTTCTCAGCTTTTCCAGAATTCAGATCTTCCAAAAATACAGGAAAATTCCTGGTCTTGCTTGGTTTTTTTTTCAAGGATGCACAGCTTTCTAGATGTTTTTACCAAGGCAAACTGGAACCTCTGCCACTGCTAAGTTTATGCTTTCAGTTGGTTTCTGTCCCCACCATGATGGCTGCTGTGAATGCATGTATGCAACTGTTGGTCCAGTTGTGTTCAAATTTGGTATCCAGGTTGCAGACTAACTTGTGGTAGCAATCAATCAAAAAAAACTGGGTTCTGGCAGTCATCTTGTTTTTTTTCTTTTTTCCCTTGGCCCTTCAGGTCAGAGGAGTGTTGTCATTCCATGTGGCATCCTTACCCTGCCACACTTTCTAATGGTGACCATTCAAAAACCATTGGGGGGGATCTACTTCAAAATTGCAATGACTTGCACCTGTGACAATTTTTAATGACTCTTTGTGGCTATGTGTCAAGGGCACAACACTATGGAGCAAACTATAAGTTCACTGCTGAAATAACTCTGGAAACACTTGTCCAGTTACTTTCAATTTGGTGCAAGAGTTGCACAATCCTTGAAAAAGTAATTGGGTCACAGTGACCATCTTGCATTTTCTTTTCTTTTTTTTCTTGCGTTTCTCACATTCTGACTGTTCTAACGAACCTGAAACCTCATGATTATAACTACAATATTACATGGAATTGCACTTAAGCAATCAGGCTGAAACCAGTTTTATATAGTTTTCGGAGTGTGTGAATTTGTTTTCATGTAGGACTAAAAAGGTCATGGCAGCCATCTTGAATTTCAAGATCTTCTGAAATCACGCTTGTGCTCACTCGATCAGGCTGAAACTTGGTAAATTTAGGCACACAAATGAACCTTGGAACTATATATCTCCTCCAGTCTTGGTGGTATCTTGGAGAGCTCTTGATGGAAGCAGTGTGTTCTTGGGCAAATCTGAAGATGGGGGCAGCACATGAAACATGTATAATTTTATTTCCACTTCCTGCAAACATATAAAACAATTTTGGAAGAATCCACAAAGAAAGTTCCCAAAGTACATGAATTTCTGGAAAGTCAGTGATCACTTGAACAAATCTGACCATTTTTTTTTTTGCTGTAAACAAAATGATTTATCCAATATAATTTCACAATCTATTTAGCATGCAGCATATAATAAAAACAGGTCAGCAATTACATGAAACATACTAAAGTGATTATTTCCTGCTAACTGTTCTTTTTTTTTTCCCAGGATGAACAGAATGTATTCAAAGAGTGCTCAGCATTGGCATTGCTGTGCCATGCAAGACACCAAAAAAAAAAAAACTTATATACCAGAAATGATAAAGGGTATGTGGAAACTGCTCATGGCATCAGAACTATCTTCAAAAGTGACAATAAGTGAAGATGACCCAAGATGTATAAAGGCCACCATAGCTCCATCGACACCTCCACCAACCCAAGAACTCGTCCAGCAAAGGAGAAGCCGCTTCAAGCTACATAATCCAGAAGCATCATAAAAAAAATCACATCAGGAGATAAACAGACATTTATTTGTATAACATGGACTGGTTTACCATTTATTGTAAGTAAACAACTCAAATGATAGAATAACAAGGTAATAAGCATGTCAAATATTACAGTATATGAAACTAAGAATCCATCCATCCATCATCCAAGTAATTGAACAGTTTCTAAAAATAATAAATTATTCTCTTAGGATTGGCTATATACCCAAATCCTTTAAACTAGCAGTTATCAAACCCGATTAAAAAACCTGACCTTGATCCCTGTCAGCTATCCAATTATTGGCCAATATCAAACCTCCCCTTTATCTCCAAGATCCTTGAATAAGCTGTGGCACAGCAGGTATGCTCATATTTACATAGGAATAACATCCATGAAATGTATCAGTCAGGATTTAGACCTCATCATAGCACAGAGACAGCTTTCGTTAAAGTAGTAAACAACCTACTGTTGGCGTTTGATCAGGGCTGTGTCTCGCTGCTTGTGTTGCTTGACCTTAGTGCAGCATTTGATACCATTGATCATTCCATTCTTCTGGATAGACTAGAAAATGTTGTGGGAGTTAAGGGAATGGCCCTCTCCTGACTCAGGTCTTATTTAACTGATCGCTATCAGTATGTTGTTGGAAATGGTGATATTTCTAGATGTACTGAGGTAAAGTTTGGTGTTCCACAAGGTTCTGTCTTGGGTCCACTGTTTTTTTCTTTATATATGTTACCTCTGGGTGATATTATTCATAAACATTGTATTAGTTTCCACTGTTATGCTGATGACACATACATTTCTGCAAAACCTGATGAGAGACACCAGCTTAATAGAATTGAGGAATGTGTAAAGGACATTAGACACTGGATGCTTTTAATTTCCTTCTGCTTAACTCTGACACGACTGAAGTGCTTGTACTAGGACCACATACAGCTAGAAGTAAGTTTTCTGATTACACAGTAACTCTGGATGGCCTTTCTGTTTCTTCACGTGCAGCAGTAAAAGACCTCGGAGTGATTATTGAACCCAGTCTTTCATTTGAAACTCACATTGATAACATCACCCGGATAGCTTTCTTTCATCTCAGAAATATTGCTAAGATAAGAAATTTAATGTTACTACATGATGCGGAAAAACTAGTTCATGCTTTCGTTACCTCATTACCTCCAGGTTGGATTATTGCCTTACTGTCTGGATGTTCCAATAAGTGCATAAACAAGCTCCAGTTAGTTCAAAATGCAGCGGCAAGGGTCCTTACTAGAACTAGAAAATATGACCACATCACCCCTATCTTATCCATACTGCATTGGCTCCCAATCGAATTTCGTATTGATTATAAAATACTACTATTGACATTTAAAGCACTGAATGGTCTCGCACCACAGTACCTGAGTGAACTTCTGGTCTTCTATGACCCGCCACGCCTACTTAGATCAAAAGGTGCAGGCTATCTGCTGGTACCTCATATAGTGAAGGCTACATCAGGGGGCAGAGCCTTTTCTTACAAAGCCCCACAGTTATGGAACATCCTTCCAAGTAGTGTTCGGGAATCAGACACAGTCTCAGCGTTTAAGTCTAGGCTGAAAACATACGATATCTGTTTAGTCAAGCCTTTTGTTAATGGTGTTTATGAGGTAAAGGTGTAGATCTGGAGGGTCCTCAGACATAGAGTGTTTTGGTAAACTGGGATGTATGGATGCTGTCAGTCCCCCACTCGCTTGCTCACTCGAGTTTGTTGACGGTGTAGTGGCTGGCAGAGGTGGGACCAAGTCATTGCTTTGCAAGTCACAAGTAAGTCTCAAGTCTTTGCCCTCAAGTCCCGAGTCAAGTCCCGAGTCAAGACAGGCAAGTCCCGAGTCAAAGTCAAGACTGACAAGTCTCAAGTCAAGTCCTAAGTCCTGCAGTTTGAGTTTCGAGTCCTTTTAACCACAGAGTAATAATATATTTACACAGATCTTGTCTCATCTCATCATCTCTAGCCGCTTTATCCTTCTACAGGGTCGCAGGCAAGCTGGAGCCTATCCCAGCTGACTATGGGCGAAAGGCGGGGTACACCCTGGACAAGTTGCCAGGTCATCACAGGGCTGACACATAGACACAGACAACCATTCACACTCACATTCACACCTACGGTCAATTTAGAGTCATCAGTTAACCTAACCTGCATGTCTTTGGACTGTGGGGGAAACCGGAGCACCCGGAGGAAACCCACGCGGACACGGGGAGAACATGCAAACTCCGCACAGAAAGGCCCTCGCCAGCCACGGGGCTCGAACCCAGACCTTCTTGCTGTGAGGCGACAGCGCTAACCACTACACCACCGTGCCGCCCACACAGATCATGTGTGCTTTTAAAATCTGTATTTATTTATTAAAACAAGTGCAATTGAAATTGCAGAAAAAAATAGTGCTGACATTGCACTATTAACCAGTCATTTTTAACATTTAACTCATATTTTGTAAGAATATTCTTCATTTTAAACCACTCCTTTACAGAATAAACACATTTGAAAAAACAAGTGCAACTGTAATTATTTGTACAAAAGTGCTAACATTGTATTTCCATGGCATATTGCATTTCAACTAGTTCCACAGCAGTTTGTCCTGTCCTGTACTTATCTCATCTCATATTGTCTGTGTGTGTGTGTGTGTGTGTGTGTGTGTGTGTACATGTGAGAAACATAACAAATACATGAACATAACAATGAACAGGGTTGTGCTTTTTATATGTCAGAGCCCTATGCTGCATTGCATTTGCAAAAGACCAAATTGGCCAAAAGTCTGTCAGTCATTTGTGCAAGATGGGGATGTAGTATGATGCCACCATGGCTGAAAACTCGCTCCACTGGAGCACTGGAGGCAGGCACTGCCAAGACTCTGATGGCCACTCGGAACAGTGAAGGAAGAGTCTTCATGTTCAATGCCCAGAACAAAAGGGCGTTCTGTCCTTCGGCTATGTCAAGGTAGTGACTTAGCTGTAGTGATGGAGTAGTCCCAACATCCTTCTTCTGCCTCTTATGGTATGCAGCAAACAGCCCTTCTCCTTCTCTGAGGTCCTCTTGCTCTTCTTCATCAACAAAAGGCACAGGTTGCTCAGTCTCTGCAGCATCTTGCAGGATCAATTCTGGCAAAACATGTAAAAACAATAGCAGTAACAATAGAGTCCTTATTACCATTTGTGTTGGTGATGCAGTGTGTTAGACTGAAATACTACAGAACACTTAATCATTGTTGCAGTCAATTAGATCAGATTATGAGGGAAAAAGTTACATTAGACCCAGTAACATTTACCTTTAACTTGTTGTGCCACCTCTGCCTTGACGTCACGATTGACCAGCACATGGGGCTCCACCCACAACAGAGAAGAGGCTGGATCCAAGGCAGCTGCTTTGAGGTAGATTGGATCTGAAAAGGGAGCAGTGACCCCATCTTGTGTCCTGGCCATTTTCATGTTGATGAAGATTCCAAGAAATCTTCTGTTCAGGGATGCCTGGAGACTTCTGACCAGGCTGCTCAGGAAACAGACTTGAGGCTTCAGCTTCTCAAGGTGGTGGCTGAGGGACAAGATGGATGGAACAACAACACTGATTGTGATGACCTTCTCCCCCATGTCAAATCAGTTGCTTCTCCAAATGGCTTCAAGATGTCCACCAACTCCTTCAACAGATTCCACTCCTGTGCTGTGAATGACAACCTCCTGTGCCCAGCCTTTTCTAGAACAGCACAGAGCTTTAGATGATTGCACTGGAGAACTGCCTTCATTTGCCTCAGTGTTGAGTTCCATCTTGTGTTAACTGCAGCAGGGATGCCTTTCTGTTCCCCAAATTCAGCATCAAACACATCTTTGAATGTTGTGCTTGTGTGCAGCAGTGAGCTGAGTTTTGATAACTTTGAAAGAGAAGGAGATACCACATTTGTTTCTTTCAAACCGTCTCCCACCACCAGCTGAAAAGTGTGCACAAAACACTGCAAGCACTGTTTCTTTGCCATAGCAACATCTACTGTTTGCTGATCTTCCAGGGTTAAGTCACACCAGAGCTCAGGGTCATCAAGATGATCTCCATCATCGTCATCCTCTTGTTCACTGGGGAAGCACACAGTAAATGCTTTTTGCATGTTAGCAGCATTATCACGAATAATGTAGTCCAGTTTATCTTTAATGTTGTATTCATCACATATTGACTCAAATTGGTCACAGATTCTTTCAGCTGTGTGTGAGCCTTTGAAGCACTCACAGGCCAAGAGATTGGACTTCAGCTGTATCCTCTCTGCCCCTTTCTCTATCCAGTGCACAGTGACACCCAGGAATCCCCTCATCTTTCAGTCAGACCAAATGTCCACAGTGACTGAAACATAGTCAGTGTTGCTCAATAGAGTTTTTAATTTTGAACGTCTCTCTTCAGCGAGGTTCTCTGTTTTTGATGTCAGTGTTCTGCGACACACTGGGATGTACTTGCTGTCAAGTACTGTCAGAAAGTGCCTAAAACTCATTTTCCACAATAGACAGGGGCAAGTTGCAATCAATAATCAGGTCGGACAGTATTGCATTGGTGATAGCTTTCTGCTGTGGATGACTCATGCTGTAATGCCTGACACGATTGTCCAGGAATTGTGAGATTGAAGGCTGTTGTGCTTCATTTGTGATGCTTTTGTTCATCTGGTATTCTTCAAATCTGTAAGAGGTAAGCATATTAAACAGGTGTCAGAAAATCCCTTATGACCACAAATGAATTGTATTTAAACTACTCTTTATTACTCATATTATTAATATCAATATCATTGTGTTATGAATTGCATGTGTATGTATTGTATGTCTTTGTAGGTGCCTAAAATATGCACTGCTGCTGACCGCCGTCTACTGTGTGTGATACTGTACATTGACTAACGTTATGTATAAGTACCTCATACAACCTCGCTTAAAAAAAATCACTTAACAAATGTATGAATAAGGGAGTGAACTCGCAGTGGACGCAACAGATTACCATGTTTGCAATGTAACATTAACAGTGAGTTTACAGCCTCATTGATTTAACTAAACAGCAAAGAAAAGTTAGCCAATAAACATTAGCTTTCATTCAGAACTTACCATTCTTTGTGCAACTTCAAATGTTGAACGAAGTTGGAAGTTGTTGCGTCTCTGTCTGTAATCTTCGACCCGCATGTTTTGCATACTGCAATTCATTTTTTGTTGACCACCTCGTAGTTTTTATACCCGAATGAAACTATCTTTGGTATAATTTTTTCTAACTGGCATGTTGTTTGACAGTTCCTCTTCATTGGTTGTCCTGCAATTTGATTGGATGACAGCATGTCAGATCAAAACAATGTGGATCTAATTTGATTGGATGTTGTGCCGACAGCAAATACATGCACAGACGCACACATACACACAATGAAAGATACGTTCCTTAATAACATACTTTTTAATTTTTGGGTTTTGGGGAAAGCAGCAAGTCTTGTCAAGTCAAAAGGCTCAAGTCCAAGTGAAGTCACAAGTTATTGATGTTAAATTGATGTTAAGAATCCTTTTTTAACTTTTTTTCTACAAATAAATTTCCAGTATCCTCTTCATTTTTATTGTACTGTCGCTTTCATTTTTGTACTTTTCACTTTCGCTTTCCTTTTTCTGGTTTTTTTTCCCCTGTTTTTTTCTCTTTCTTTTTTCGGAAGAACGCCGAGACCGGAAGCTTTCTTTTTCTCTCCTCCTGTGTAAAGTCCACAAGCGGAGGCCATCCACATCTGATCTGCTTTAATATCAACAGATCTTCATTTAAGGTACGTGAATCTTTTCATCATGGCACACCTTCAGCCTGTTCAGTGTGCTGAGTGCAGGATGTTTAGTCATTCTTCCTCCGTCACTAGCGATAGCTTTGTTAGCTTTACTTGTGATAAGTGCAGATTAGTTAGCTCTCTGACGGAGAAGACTACAGTGCTAGAAGCGCGTGTCCAGGCTTTAGAGCAGGTTAGTGAGCGTGAGAACAGTGTAGTTTCTGTTAGGGAAAGTCTGGATGCCCTAGGTGGAGTTAGCAATCCCCCAACTCCGGCATTAGAGCCCTTACAGCGGGGTGAATGGGTGACGGCTCGGCGGCATAAGCATAGAGCTAAAGCTACCGCTGAGGCTCGCCCACGGGAGCACCACTCCTCTCCACGTCATGTGTCGAACAGGTTTGCTCTCCTTAGTGATGCACCCACTGAGAAACCTGAAAGAGCTCTGGTTATAGGGGACTCTATCATACGGCACGTGAAATTAGCTCAGCCTTTAGGGGCACCAGCAGCTTTAGTCAGGTGTATACCGGGAGCCAGGGCGCCGGACATAGCAGGTAATCTTAGGGTCCTAGGCAAGCACAGGTTCTCAAAGATAGTTATCCATGCAGGAGCTAATGATATACGACCTACTGTTGGCGTCTGATCAGGGCTGTGTCTCGCTACTTGTGTTGCTTGACCTTAGTGCAGCATTTGATACCATTGATCATTCCATTCTTCTGGATAGACTAGAAAATGTTGTGGGAGTTAAGGGAATGGCCCTCTCCTGGCTCAGGTCTTATCTAACTGATCGTTATCAGTATGTTGATATAAATGGTGATATTTCTAGACGTACCGAGGTAAAGTTTGGTGTTCCACAAGGTTCTGTCTTGGGTCCACTGCTTTTTCTCTATATATGTTACCTCTGGGCGATATTATTCGTAAACATTGTATTAGTTTCCACTGTTATGCAGATGACACACAGTTGTATGTCTCTGCAAAACCTGATGAGAGACACCAGCTTAATAGAATTGAGGAATGTGTTAAGGACATTAGACACTGGATGCTTATTAATTTCCTTCTGCTTAACTCTGACAAGACTGAAGTACTTGTGCTAGGACCACATACAGCTAGAAGTAAGTTTTCTGATTACACAGTGACTCTGGATGGCCTTTCTGTTTCTTCACGTGCAGCAGTAAAAGACCTCGGAGTGATTATTAACCCCAGTCTTTCATTCGAAACTCACATTGATAACATCACCCAGATAGCTTTCTTTCATCTCAGAAATATTGCAAAGATAAGAAATGTAATGTCATTGCATGATGCAGAAAAACTAGTCCATGCTTTCGTTACCTCCAGGTTGGATTATTGTAATGCCTTACTGTCTGGATGTTCCAATAAGTGCATAAACAAGCTCCAGTTAGTTCAAAATGCAGCAGCAAGAGTCCTTACTAGAACTAGAAAATATGACCACATCACGCCTGTCTTATCCACACTGCATTGGCTCCCAATCAAATTTTGTATTGATTATAAAATACTACTATTGACCTTTAAAGCACTAAATGGTCTCGCACCACAGTAGCTGAGTGAACTTCTGCTCCTCTATGACCCGCCACGCCTACTTAGATCAAAAGGTGCAGGCTATCTGCTGGTACCTCATATAGTGAAGGCTACATCAGGGGGCAGAGCCTTTTCTTACAAAGCCCCACAGTTATGGAACAGCCTTCCAAGTAATGTTCGGGAATCAGACACAGTCTCAGCATTTAAGTTTAGGCTGAAAACATATCTGTTTAGTCAAGCCTTTTGTTAATGGTGTTTATGAGGTAAAGGAGTAGATCTGGAGGGTCCTCAGACATAGGGTGTTTTGGTAAACTGGGATGTATGGATGCTGTCAGTCCCCACTCGCTTGGTCACTCGAGTTTGTTGACGGTGTAGTGGCTGGCTGCTTTATGTCCCGGGGCTCCCTCATGCCTGTGTTACCTTCTGGCTCTCTCCTTTTAGTTATGCTGTCATAGTTAGTTGCCGGAGTCCCTGCTTGTACTCGGTGCAATATGTATACTGCTCCTACTTATTCAGGTGACATTGGGCATACCTAACAACCTGTGTTTTCTTTCCCTCCCCCCCACCCCAAATCTGTCCCTCTGAGTTACATGGAGTCAACAGGAAATCTTTTGGTGGAGAGGGTGGAGACCTCGACTGGCTATCCTAGCCTGCAGGGAATCGACCGTCAGACATTCTGTCGCATGTCCTAGACCCGGTGAAATGTAACTGAATTGTCTTGGCCAGCCCTAAGGGTCCCATCTGTATCTCATCATTGCTGAGGAGTGTGCTCCCATCACCCAATCAAGCATCCAGCCAGAGCAGGTCATGATATTTTTTACCATATTAACATGCCATTGTTGTGTGTTATGCCTGATGTAAAGACTCTCGTCTCTGCGAGCCTACCACACAGATTTAATACTTGTCATTTTTAGGTCATACCTAACAACCTGTGTTTTCTTTCTCTCTCTCTTCCCCCCCCCCCCAATCTGTCCCTCTGAGTTACATGTTGATCCTGGGATTGAGATGCTGGCCTCTTCTGCCCCTCGGACCTGCTTGATCCATCCTGGTGCCCTGTGTCTGGTCGGAGTTTTATCGCACCGCTCCTGTGAAGGACAGCCCCATGAGGACAGTTGAGGGTTATACCTGTTAAAACTGTTAATATTATAGTCAGGCTGTCTGTTGTTGCCCAAATGAGGATGGGTTCCCTTTTGAGTCTGGTTCCTCTCGAGGTTTCTTCCTCATGTCGTCTGAGGGAGTTTTTCCTTGCCACCGTCGCCACAGGCTTGCTCATTGGGGATAGATTAGGGACAAAATTAGCTCATGTTTTAAGTCATTCAAATTCTGTAAAGCTGCTTTGCAACAATGTTTATTGTTAAAAGCGCTATACAAATAAACTTGATTTGAAAGTCCAAGTTGAGTTGCAAGTCTCTTTACATTTTGTCAAGTCAAGTCTAAAGTCATCAAATTCATGACTCGAGTCTGACTCGAGTCCAAGTCATGTAACTCGAGTCCACACCTCTGGTGGCTGGCTGCTTTATGTCCCGGGGCTCCCTCATGCCTGTGTTACCTTCTGGCTCTCCCCTTTTAGTTATGCTGTCATAGTTAGTTGCCGGAGTCCCTGCTTGTACTCAGTGCAATATGTATACTGTTTCTACTTATTCAGGTTACATTGGGCATACCTAACAACCTGTAGTTCCCCCCCAAAATCTGTCCCTCTGAGTTACATGTCAGTCCTGGAATCGAGATGCTGACCTCTTCTGCTCCTCGGACCTGCCTGATCCATTCTGGTGCCCTGTATCTGGTTGGAGTCTCATCGCATCGCTCCTATGGAGGGCGGCCCCATGTGGAAAGTTGGGGGTCCTGGAGGATGCTCTGGACTCTTGCAGTGGTGCTTTTATGGCTGGGGACTGCAGTTGACTTGCTGACTTTAGGACTCCAGATGACTTGCTGACTTTGGGACTGTGGTTGTCGTGAATGGTTTTGCGCTCAGGTTTCTGTCAGTGGGGGGTTTATAGCATCAATGAAGCTGACTTTATGTTAGGACTGTTAATTTTATAGTCATGTTGTTGTCATGGTCCTACCTGTGGTTTCCTCTCTTCAGGTAACATTCCACTCCTCTCCACTCTGTATTACCTGCCACGCCCGCATGCTCCTTCCCCATCAGGCTCACCTGCTGTCAATTACCATCATTAACCCTCATTTGACTTTCAGTGGCTGTCATTGGCTGGTTCCTATCACCTGCTCCCTTCCCTGTGTATATTTAAACTGCAGTCCTCCCAAGCTTCAGTGTCAGATCATCTTTCAAGGCATCAACTCCGACAACTCTTCAGCCCTGGTAACCTGACCCTGCTTTTCTGTCTCCATTCTCGCTACCTGACCTGTGACTCTGTGTTTCAGCCTGTTCCCAAACTCCTGTCTGTTGTGCTGTCCTGTCTGCCTGCTGAGAGCCTGCTCGCTGGGAGACCGCCTGAACACCAAGGGCTGTCAGCTTGTAGCCAAACTACTCTGACAACGCCTGATCCCGTCTGATCTTAGAAGCTAAGCAGGGTCGGGCCTGGTTAGTACTTGGATGGGAGACCTCAGATGTCACCACCACGCTCCCACCAGCCATCCCTACTTCTCAGTCTTCCTGCCACTGAACTTCACACACACATACTCCCTTTCCCCTGCTATCAATAAATTCAACATTTAACTTGCGCTCTTGGGTCCTCGTCTGTTTGTCCTGACTGTTGTCTGTTGTTGCCCAAATGAGGATGGGTTCCCTTTTGAGTCTGGTTCCTCTCGAGGTTTCTTCCTCATGTTGTCTGAGGGAGTTTTTCCTTGCCACCGTCGCCACAGGCTTGCTCACTGGGGATAGATTAGGGATAAAATTAGCTCATATTTTAAATTGTTCAAATTCTGTAAGGCTGCTTTGTGACAGTGTTTATTGTTAAAAGCACTATACAAATAAACTTGACTTGACATCTGTAGCTGCTTAACCTGTGCAGGGTCGCAGGCAAGCTGGAGCCTATCCCTTCTGACTATGGGTGAGAGGCGGGGTACACCCTGGACAAGTCACCAGGTCATCACAGGGTTGACACAGAGACAAACAACCATTCACACTCACATGCATATTTAGAGCCGTTTAGATTCACCAGTTAGCCTAACCTGCATGTCTTTGGACTGTAGGGGAAACCGGAGCACCCGGAGGAAACCCATGCAGACACGGGGAGAACATGCAAACTCCACACAGAAAGGCCCTTGTCAGCCACTGGGCTCGAACCCAGGACCTTCTTGCTGTGAGGCGACAGTGCTAACCACTACACCACTGTGCCACCCACTGAGAATACACATTAAAGATTTTATACAGACATTATTATACATTATTACATCTCTATGATCATTGTAGAAAGAGTCCAATTATATCAAATCTCAGTTTAGAAGTCCTGGAACATATCCAGTGTAGGTGTTTGTGCTGGCTGGAAATTTGTCACGAATTCTCCAGACAGCACAGCTGGGGATCACATGACGGTCTCCTACTGTCAGTCGGCCATACTGCCACAAAATAAACTGCCGATAGGCTACATGGCGGGTGGTCTTGCTGACGTCATCTTCAATGGCAGTATGGAGTGCAAGGAAGTCATTTCGTAATAGCTTCTGTAGGTGAAGGACTACTTTGTCCAAAATGAAATGGTCCATCTCCTGAAATAAAATATGCAGGAATTCATGAATATAACATTAGCCAGTAAATTGTGTATCTAAATGTACATGCTTGGAAAGTGGAAAAAAAAAACATTATGAATGACAACTATGCTAGAAACTTGATTGAAGCAATAAGCCTGTCAAAAGCTGGTGCTGCAGCACTGTATGTTTGTGCAGGATGTTAATTTACTGGGATTTTCCTAAATACAGTAAGATAGCAGTATAATGACACTTGCAGTAAACATTTACAGTAAACAAATTTTGCGAATATAAAATTTTCACAGACTGGCTGTGATGTTTCTAACTTTCTGAAAGGCTGCAATATCTACCGATATCTGATAATACCTGTATAAATACATACGGGCATAATGCTGATGCAGTGTCCAGAGTGATTCTCACAGCACTTCCTCTACAGATCAGTCGGCATCTCGCAACACCGATGACACACACACCAGCTCGGCACATCATGCTGAGGATCAGGCTGGGGAGCACCAGCACAGTCAAACACCTTCCCTGCTGCCAATTTCTTCAGCAGCTCCTTCGAGTCCTCAGGTGACAATTGGTTGACAAGGCTGTTGATCCTCTCAGTCCTTTCCCTGTTTTCTCTGAGCACATGTCCTCTTTGGTGGAGGGGCCTCCCTATGGTCCTGAGAGCTGGAGGACTCTGATGCAAGGTATGTAGGACTGGATGGTGCTGCCCTTTTATGTGGCCGACCAGGCCTCTTTGCTTTTGGAGGTCGACCACGTTTCCTCCCTGCCTCCGGAGCTTGCTTTCTCTGTTTTTTTTTTTTTTCTGGCCAAACTCACCTTTTAGGTTGCCCTTGAGATGTGCTCAGCTCTTCCGTCTGCTGTAACATATATATATATATATATATATATATATGGGTCCGTCTCAGAAACTGGTCTCTCATTTGGGACATTATGGTCAAAAAATAAATTTTCTAATTTTACTATTTTTTTTCATTTACCTACCACTCAATGTTTCTTTTGTCATGTTTAATAAGAATAAAGATAGTACCTTGCTTTATCTGGCCTTCACTGTAGAATTTTTTTTTATTACAATTCAAATGCTTTTGTAAAATTGATTTACATATAAAATACCTACATCATGAAAAATTAAAGCTCCTTCACAGATGAGTGAAAATATTGAATAAATTTCCTCTTTTTGATTGCTTGGGTTAAAAATGCCAAGTTATGATGACTGAACTGATTATTCACTTAAATATGAATAATATGATATATTTTGGGTATTTGATATGGCGAAATAAGACAATAGGACACAATGGAAAAATCAAGAACACACCGGAAAGATGAGAATAACGGTGGTCGTAAAAGAACAGCGACTGCACAGGCTGAAGGTCGCACGGGTCTCTGCTGCGGCGCGCGAGCAACGGGACATCACTACCGCACCGGACGGAGCGCAAGGTGGGGGCGGGGCAAAATGACTGGCCGCAGCTTCTATCAAAAGTTCGATTTAAATTGACCATGGTTGCAAAATATTGGCCAAAAATACGCAAACACTACGAAATATGAAAGTAAGATGAAAAAGAAACATTCTATTACCGTATACTGCAAGACTAAAACAAAATAAAACTGTCAAAACTCACCTTTTCAGTGATAACGTCCGAACAGATCACTCGCGTAACAGAAAGACTGCAAATGGAAGCACGATCAACTTCTAACTGTTGGAGTGGAAAATTCCATTCTACACATGCAAATTGTTAATGTGTGTCCTTCCCTGCACACAAAACATGCGACGGTAAAAAATAGACCACAACTCATTTTATAGCTCGGAAATTCATACAAGACCAGCTACCATCGTAACATATTCTGTAAGAAACATATTCTATACCTAACTTTCAGCTTTTGTTTTAAAAAACAAAATTGCAGATTTATAACTAAATTTTTATATGGCATAGTGATTTTAAGTTACTACTTTTGGTGAGGTAGTGACCTTGACCCTGAGGCTTTCTGTTAAGATCAAAACACACGATCGTATTGGTTTTGGGTATTTGGAAAATGGAGTTACAACGGTGATCAAATATTTTGCATGATGTTTTATTACGGTTATGATTATTCTGTGAGCACACCAATCCTTAGGTGTATACAGTTACAACTGTAGACTTTTCAGTGGACTACAACCTGTTTAAGTGAATGCGATGTAGTCAACCATTTATCATGTCCCAGATCAAGCTGCCATTTTTCCACAAATTTGCAGAATTTTTGCCAAATTCTGAATAGAGTATTCACATCAAAGATTTAGTTTTATCTGGATTATTTCTTTCATCATTTCATTTCAAATTAAAACCAACATCAGCATTCAAAACCGTATAGTTTATTGACTGTGAGTATATTTAGTGGGGGACCCCCACAGTACCCAGTTTCTGAGACAGACCCATACATACATTTTATATATATATATATATATATATATATATATATATATAAAATGTATGTATGTGTATATATATGTATTGATTGAAGAGGTGATAGGATATATATATATATATATATATATATATATATATATATATATATATATATATATCCTATCACCTCTTCAATCAAACTTTTTTCTCTCCTTGGGCTCATGTCTGAAACGGGTGGGTTGTACAGGAAATTCACAAGGTTATACTAAAGTTGAGTTTAGGAAAGTCTATTAGTGGCATCACAAAGATCATGGAGTGTTCGTATTCACACAGGGCATCACACACACACACACACACACACACACACACACACACACACCTAAGGGACATTCCCTGGTGAAAATCTTTCAAGGATCTTCAAGGATCCGTAAAGTTCTTTGTGAGGGTTTTTGAGACCCTCAAAAGATCTTCAAGGATCTTTAAAATTCTTGGCAAGATCTTCAAAGATCTACAAAGATCTTTTAAGTTCTTGTCAAGATTTTCAAGGATCTTCAATTTTCTAAGATCTTTGAAAGAACCTTGTTGAATCCTTGAGGATCTTTACAAATGATTTTGCATATGAAGATCTTTGAAGATCTTTTTAAGATCCTTTAAGGATCTTTGGCAGGTCTTTGACAATCCTCATGGATCCTTAAAGATCCTGTGAAGTTTTTCCCTAGGGATTAGCTCAGAAAGGAAAGAATTTTCACAGAGTTCCATGGTTTTTTTCCTTTTATTTCCAGTCTTTGGTTGAATTAGCAAACTGAATGCTGAAAGAAGAATGGACCATAGTATGTGTTTATTCTCTTTTATGTGTCTCAGGTATCTCATCAATTCAGCATCCATGGTTCTAGTCAAAATTGCAAAACAAAACGACCTTAAACCATCAACTGTTACAGCATTACGTCATAAAAATCTTATCACTACTCAGTGAAGTTAGTTGTCCATCCAGACTTTAGTAAGCCAGGAATTTCATGTAGCTGAACGTTTACAAACTTTAGTTGAATACCCCTGCTCTACAGCATTAAAAAAAATAATCCAAGGTGGCGGTCTCAGTGTATGAATCTGCCATAAAAGAGGCACCCATGCCCTCGGCATCGTGCTCATACACAATGTTTCCCATGCCAGATCTGTTAGAAGCATCTAATCAGACTGAGAAGCATATTAAAAAAAAAAGTAACGTGTATTGTGATAACTTGATCTACAGCACTTCACATCAAATTTGCACATTGTCACATTGTCATTTGCACACATTGTCTGTGTGCAAATGTGTGCAATAACACACACACACACACACACACTAGTATTACTGATGAAACCCCACACTTCCTGTTGAGGTGGTGAGACAAACAAGTGAAATGTGTTCAAAAATGATCACTAGATGTTCTCTAAGATCATACGGTGATACCAGAACAGAGTAATTAAGGGTGACTGTGTGAATAATGAGACATTACTGCAACACTGGCATGGCTGAGGTTTCTTGTTTAAAAGGCAGTCAGCCGTGTTCAGTAGAGATAAGAAATGTGACTGGGCTTGTGTCAAGTTCACTGTGTCCACTTCCTTAGCAGTATCCCCCTGATAAACCCAATCAGGGACTGTTCATCAAGCTGAGCACAGAAACCTCATGTAGATGGGGTTTTTTAGACAAACTGTCCTGCAAATCATCTCAGCTGCTACAAGACAAGTGAGCAGAGGTGGGTAGTAACACGCTACATTTACTCCGTTACATTTACTTGAGTAACTTTTTGGATGAATTGTACTTGTAAGAGTAGTTTTAATGCAGCATACTTTTTACTTTTACTTGAGTATATTTGTGAAGAAGAAGCGGTACTTTTACTCCATTACATTGGGCTATATTCTGCTCGTTACTCGCTACTTAATTTTTATTGATCCGTGCGATGCGTGGTCTGTTTGTTTATGTTTTGTCGAGACTTCCAGCAGAGGCCCTGTCACATGACCGCATCTCACCGATCAAATTGTGGGGGAGACTGTGATTGACTCGCTCCTCCGCCAATCAGGGGGCACGACAGGTCTGGAGGGAGAATGAGGAGGCGGGCAACAAAGCAGAGTTGGTTGAACATGGCGGCCAGCACCGGCAGTCGGTAAACTGTGAAGCAGGAAAAGTTTTATTGTGCTGATAAGCAAGTGACTTTTGCAAAGTTGGAATTCTGGAGCACTGTGAGTGGTGACAGCTGGCGAGTCCTGCGAGAAGACGGCGCTGGGGTCCACGAACATCGGCTTCTTCGTCTCGAATAAGGTTTAAAGTTGGTTTCCTCATTCTCTCCCTCTCTCCCCCTCCCCCGTGAGGATTTCCCTGCCACCTGACTTCACCCAAACAGCACTGGAACCCTTGACAATTCAACAAGTTGCCTAACAAGCGAACTTTGGCTCGACTGGATTTATTAAGTTGACACGGAACTACAGAAGGTTTATTTCTATCGGAGGAACTGTTTACGTTGACGAATACTCAGAGTCTCGGACACTGTGACACTAAAGACTGAAATTGTATGTGTGTATGATAATCTTGTATGGTAATTTTGGAGGTTTTCTTTCATTTATATGCTGAGGTTTATTTGTCTTTGAGAGACACACCAAATAAGTTCACATTGCTTATTCTGTAATTGCCAATAAGGTTCACTGATATTGGTTCAGTTCATTTAGTCAGTGTAGTAGCTACTATTAGGACGGTCCCGGGACATCAGCTAGGCTTCTGAATATGAGTATACAACTTTTGAGTTGGGGATTTGGTGAAATAAGGTACTACGGAGTTAAAAGGGTTAAGAAATGCTTAAATGTTGAACTGCCATTGAAGGCTTATCTGTGACAACTTAATTATTGCTTTTTATTTTATTACAGTCTTATTCTACATTTTCATTTCATAGTTTCATTCAATAATTGTGGAGCATAGGGCTCTAAAATAAACTCATTTGGTTTATTGATTTAAACTGGCCTACTATTCTAAATTGTGGGGTGGGAAAACAGACACAATACACCAGGATACACATACACACGCACATATCCCATGTAACTGCCACTCTGATAAGCTCATACATATCCCAGTTGCTACACATAGAGTTATTAGTAAACCCAGTAATTTAAGTCGGCTCTGTCCCCTACAAAATGTAGCAGCCAGAGCCATAGTGGGAGGAGCTTTGGTTTAACTCCGTTTCGCCAATCAAACAGAGCCAAGCCGCCACGTGCGCCCACACACAAAATTCCTGTGGCAAGAGCAGTCCAGGTGGAAAAGAGCCCGGAAGCAGAAGAAAAATGGCAGAGACAGCAGCCAGCGTTTCTCATCAAGCTGAAGAGGCACACCCCTGGCCACACATACAAACCATGTTCACTCTCCAAACAACAAAAAATAATAGTTATGTTATGCGGTGTCACAACGTGTCTCCCCAAACCAGTGGACGTTTCAGCTTATAAAAACTCAATGTCGAATTTGAGGAAACACATTGCGGTAAGTAGGCTGTGTGCTTTTGGCTGTCTTCGTAGGCAGACGTTAGCCCTGTTGTAACATCATAAATAACTGTAAAATACATTGTTTTGTGGAAATGTATTGACGCACTGCGGCCTCAGACAGCAAGATAACACACACACACACACACACACACACACACACCAGAGAACCAAGAAATAAAACTACAAAAAATCTTCCTAACAATCACTTTTTATTGATGTGAAACCAAAAAATGCTCATGAAAATAAGGTTGCTCGCCTAATGTCAGCTCCTCAATAGCGTTACAGTTGTACACGGCTCTGGTCAAAAACTGGGAATGGAAGACTGGTGAAAACTTACTAAATAACAAAACGCGTAACATATCGTTTGTGAAATCTCCATTTTTCAAGCTACTGTATTTGTTGTGGATTAGAGGGATTTGTGAAGACTTTAGGCATTTTTTTTCTGTGAGATTTGTTTTATTTGTCTACAAGTGCTTGTTCACAAAAGGAAGGGCATTAACTTGTTAGCTTGACCGCTTGCTAGCTTGACTGCCTTTTTCTTCTTTTTCTTTGTAACCTCTACCCATTGTTTTGTTATGTTTCTTTGTAAAGATTTAATTAATTAATATTTAATTTATTGTTTTCACCTGTTCACAGCTAAAAGGTCACAGCTTCACAGTGCAAAACTGAGAGCCAACTGCTGTTAAAGCTGAACAGTCACTTCATGGAGTGAACGTGCACACAGTGTTATGGTTTATGTGCAGACTGCCTTGAGCTTCTTGTTATTGTTAATACACAGAACTACACACACAGTTTGTGTGAAATATATATGAAATCTCTGCCTGTTATGACATCCTGATCAATAAACAAAGTTACTCAGTACTTGAGTAGTTTTTTCACTTAGTACTTTTTACTCTTACTCAAGTAATTAATTGGACGACTACTTTTTACTTTTCCTTGAGTAATATTCTAAAGTAACAATACTCATAATTGAGTACAATTTTTGGCTACTCTACCCACCTCTGAAAGTGACTGAAATGACATTTTATTATCCTGATTAAAAGGACATGCTGTCAAAACATCAGAAAATTGTCCATGCATGAAAGAGGAAGGGAATTCCTCAGGTTACACAGCTGCATAAAAAAGTGGCAACATGTAAACTACAGGGTCACTAACTTCGAGTCAACACTGGATAGAAAAATAAATAAATAAACAAACAAACAACAACAACATGGCTTGCAACTCAGGATGTTTTAAAAGCAGATACCCAAACAAAACAACTCACCCAAACCTCTCTGTTGCACTTCTCCAAACAAATGCGTGACTAATAAAGAGTTTTATGTTTTATCCATCCGGACTCTCAGAGATTTCCACTCAAGCCCTGCTGTCAGAACCACCCCAACTCTGTGCGCATGCGCAGTCAAATCAATCCAACATGGTCGAATACAGTCCTACTATACTCAGTTGTATTATATACATACTGTTTAGAAATACATATTCGTATGAAAGCACTCTGAATGCGGGTTTTTTGTTTGTTTGTTTCTTTGTTTGCAAGCATTAAGCCTAGTACATATTTGTAGAAGTCAGAGCAGGTGGGTGGAGCACAGAAGTACGGCAGGCCAGAACTGAGTTCCAAAAACTATTTTATTTTGCACTTTTCAGTAGCAATGTATACTCTCCCAGCCACATGCATACACACACACACACAAGTCATCTGGTGTGGGAGAGAGCTCACTTCCTCTGCTCTCTCTCTCCTTATATAGGGCGTGGTTGCTGGGAAGACACACAAACACAGGTTAATTGCTCTCAGGTGAAGTGATTCTGCCACTTACCTTCCCTGACTCCGCCCTCCTGTCACAGACCGGCACTTGACCACGCCCCCGCTGCCACATACCCCCACCGCCCGACTCAGGCCGGGCTCCTGTCTGGCCTGCAGCCGACCCCCCCCCCCCCCCTTGACGGGAGAGGAAGTCCGCCACGACCATCTGCGCCCCCGGCCTGTGGACCACCTTGAAGTTGAAGGGTTGGAGTGCCAGATACCAACGGGTGATCCGCGCATTGGCATCCTTCATGCGGTGGAGCCACTGGAGGGGCGCGTGGTCCAAACAGAGGGTGAAAGGGTGCCCCAGCAGGTAGTAACGGAGGGCAAGGACTGCCCACTTGATCGCCAGGCACTCCTTTTCAATCGTGCTGTAGCGCCCCTCACGCACTGACAGCTTCCGACTGATGTAAAGGACCGGGCGGTCCTCCCCCTCCACCTGCTGGGACAAAACGGCCCCCAGCCCTCTGTCCGACGCATCCGTCTGTAACGTAAAAGGGAGAGAGAAGTCAGGGGAGTGTAAAAGTGGCCCCCCACACAGTGCAGCCTTTACCTCAGAGAAAGCCCGCTGACACTGCTCTGTCCACTGGACCGGATCTGGCGCCCCCTTTTTAGTGAGGTCAGTCAGCGGGCTGGTGACATCTGAATAATTAGGTATAAACCTACGATAGTAGCCAGCCAGCCCCAGGAACTGTCTCACCCCCTTTTTGGTCTTGGGCCTCGGGCAGGCCGCAATCGCTGCTGTCTTATTAATTTGGGGACGCACCTGCCCGTTGCCCAAGTGGAAGCCCAGATACCGTACTTCCACCCACCCAATCGTACACTTCTTTGGGTTGGCAGTGAGTCCCGCCCGCCTCAGCGACGTAAGGACGGCCCTCAGGTGTTGCAGGTGCCGCTGCCAGTCATTACTATAAATGATAATATCATCTAAATACGCGGCCGCATAGGTGGCGTGGGGCCGGAGGACCCTGTCCATCAGCCGCTGAAACGTAGCGGGCGCCCCAAACAGCCCAAATGGAAGTGTGACGAACTGGTGTAAGCCGAACGGTGTGGAAAAGGCCGTTTTCTCCCGGGATAATGGAGTCAAGGGGATCTGCCAATATCCCTTCGTCAAATCCAGTGTCGAGTAAAAGCGAGCTGTGCCTAGTCGATCGAGCAGCTCATCAATACGAGGCATTGGGTACGCGTCGAATTTAGACACCGCGTTGACTTTTCTATAGTCCACACAGAACCGGACCGAGCCGTCGGCCTTGGGAACCAAGACCACCGGGCTGCTCCAGTCACTGTGGGACTCTTCGACGATGCCCATTTCGAGCATGGCCTGAAGTTCTTCCCGAACCACCTTTTTTTTGTGTTCGGGTAGCCTGTAAGGGCGGCTAGGCACTACCACCCCCGGGGGCGTCTCTATGTGGTGTTCTATGAGGTTAGTGCGACCGGGCAGGGGCGAGAACACATCCGAAAACTCGGCCTGCAACTGGGCGACCTCCGTGAGTTGGGTCGGGGAGAGGTGGTCTCCACAGGGGACCAGAGAGGTACGTGATGCCAATGTCCCTTTTTGAACCTCCGGCCCCAGCTCCGCCTTCTCCGGAACTACCGACACCAACGCCACGGGGACCTCCTCGTTCCAGAGTTTCAGCAGATTGAGGTGGTAGATCTGTAGCGCCCCACCCCTGTCTGTTCGCCTCACCTCATAGTCGACGTCCCCGACTCGCCGTGTGACCTCAAAGGGCCCTTGCCACTTGGCGATCAATTTGGAGCTCGACGTGGGCAACAGTACGAGTACTTTATCTCCCGGTGTGAACTCTCTAAGGCGCGTACCCTTGTTGTACAGGCGGGCTTGCCGTTCCTGGGCCTGCCGCAAATTCTCCTGAGTTAGGTGGGTGAGCGTGTGGAGTTTTGCGCGCAGGTCCATAACGTTCGGAATTTCGTTCTTACTTTGTGAAGGTCCCTCCTCCCAATTTTCCCGCAGCACTTCCAGGATGCCGCGCGGCTTACGCCCACATAATAATTCGAATGGGCAGAACCCCGTGGAGGCTTGGGGGACCTCTCGCACTGAGAACAGCAAGGGTTCGAGTCACTTATCCCAATTACGTGCGTCCTCACTTACGAATTTCTTAATAATATTTTTGAGGGTGCGGTTGAACCGTTCCACTAAACCGTCCGTTTGTGGGTGATATACGCTGGTGCGGATCAGCTTAATCCCCAATAACCCATACAGTTCGTGCAGTGTTCGTAACATAAACGTAGTGCCTTGGTCAGTCAGAATCTCTTTCGGGATTTCAACTCGGGAGATGACACGGAAGAGTGCCTCTGCAATACTGCGTGCTGAGATATTGCGCAGAGGCACTGCTTCCGGGTATCGCGTTGCATAGTCCACCAGAACTAATATAAAGCGGTACCCTCGTGCTGACCGATCTAATGGCCCGACGAGATCCATCCCAATTCTCTCAAACGGGGTCTCGATTAACGGGAGAGGGCGCAAAGGCGCTTTTGGAATGGCTGCTGGATTTACTAACTGGCATTCGCGGCATGCCGTACACCACCTACAGACATCGCCGCGAATCCCCGGCCAATAGAATCGGGCCATTATTCGGGCGAGTGTTTTATCCTGCCCTAAGTGTCCGGCCATGGGATTAAAGTGAGCCACCTGGAATACCAATTCCCGGCGGCTCTTTGGAATCAAAAGCTGCATGACTTGCTCTTTAGTTTGAGTGTCCTGCGTCACTCGGTATAATCTATCCTTCATAATCACGAAGTAGGGGAAGGACGGGGTGGCGTTCGGCGGGAGTGTTTGACCATCGATTACTCTCACTTGGTCAAACGCATGCCGCAGAGTCTCGTCTCGCGACTGCTCTAATGGGAAATCCGCGAGGGATTCCCCAATAGAGAGAGGAGGAGCCGGCGGCTCCTCACTCTGACGCGGAGATGACGTAGACGGCTTTGTGACAGCTGCTCCCGCCAAAGCGACACCGGGACCTCCCCCTGTCAACTGGCAGGACCCACTCTCTACTTGGCGCGTCATTAAACCCCGAAATCCCGGCCAATCAGTCCCCAAAATTAAAGAGTGGGTAAGGCGAGGATTAACCGCCGCCTTCACTATAAATTTTTCCCCTCTGAAAATAACGTGGACCGACACCAAAGGGTAGCGGTGAACATCCCCGTGCACACACAACACCCTCACCCCTTGTGCTCCCCCCAATGCCTCGTTTTGAACCAGGCTTTGGCGAATTGAGGTCTGATTACAACCAGAATCCACCAACGCCTGATATGTAGCCCCTTGGATACTCACTGGTATGCGATACGCTCCGGCCCGATCGAGGGCGGCCTCTGGCGCGTCGGGGATCCGAACCACCGCGCCCACTTCCATTGTTGTGCACTGCTGTTGAAGGTGGCCCGGCTCCCCGCAGCGCCAGCCAACCGGCCCGGGCTTTCCCTCTGCACCAGTGATCTGGGGTTCACTCACCTGAGGTGGGGGAGAGACAGACACAGAAGGGAGAAATGGGAGGGCACCGCGGGTGCGGCGGGCCGGCTGGGGTGGGGCCGGCCCCCGCCTCCACGGTGGGGGAATGGGGCGAGGACGGGACACAGGAGGAGGGGGAGAGAGAGAGAGAGAGAGAAGAGGAGAGAAGAGAAGATGCCATCTGCCATCCTGCCGCCGGGACAGCCGCCAAATGGTCCTCCGCCACCTCGACTGCCTGATCCAGCGATGCCGGGCGGTGGCACCGGACCCACTCCGCAGTTCCTGCTGGCAAGCGAGCGACGAACTGTTCCAGCGCCACCTGGTCGAGGATTCCTTCGGCGTCGCGGTTGTTGGCCCTCAGCCACCGCCAGCAGGCGTCCCGGAGCTGCTGGCCAAACGCGAACGGCCAGCTGACTTCCTCCAAGCGCAGCGCGCGGAAGCACTGGCACTGCTGTTCTGGACTGCGCCCTACGCGCTGGAGGACGGCCCGGCGGAGGTCCGCGTAGGCCAGCCGGCGGTCGGCGGGGAGCTGTAGCGCGGCCAGCTGTGCTTCTCCCGTGAGCAGGGGGAGGAGGCGCGCCGCGCGCTGCTCCATCAGCCACCCCGAGGCTTCGGCGACTTGCTCAAAGAGCGTGATGAACGCCTCGGGGTCATCCTGCGGGCCCATCTTGGTGACAGTGAGGGGAGACGGGCCCGCGGTAGGAGCGCTGGTGGACCCCGCCGACGCAAGGAGGTGCCAGAACGCCTGTCGATCTTCTTGTTGGGCCAACACCAGGGCCTCGAACCGCTCTTCTTGCTCCTTTCGGAGGGTGAGTAGCTCCTGGTGCTGGCTTTGCTGGGCCGTGGCAAGGGCGTGGACCAGTTCAGCAAACGGGGAGGACTCCATGGGGCTGTGAGGCTGCTTGTGCTCCAGATCCCGGGTTTCGACACCACTGTAGAAGTCAGAGCAGGTGGGTGGAGCACAGAAGTACGGCAGGCCAGAACTGAGTTCCAAAAACTATTTTATTTTGCACTTTTCAGTAGCAATGTATACTCTCCCAGCCACATGCATACACACACACAAGTCATCTGGTGCAGGAGAGAGCTCACTTCCTCTGCTCTCTCTCTCCTTATATAGGGCGTGGTTGCTGGGAAGACACACAAACACAGGTTAATTGCTCTCAGGTGAAGTGATTCTGCCACTTACCTTCCCTGACTCCGCCCTCCTGTTACAGACCGGTGCTTGACCATGCCCCCACTGCCACAATATTATTTAGTATGCAGTAATAATGTAGTAGTGTCATCTTTTTCGTGAAGCTTAAAGTAGTTTTTGTTTATAACTCTATTTAGACTTAAAGAGACATTTTACGTACTTTTTCTTTTCACTTCCATTGCTGGATTTGTTTAGATGAGGTGTCTATAGACAGCACAGAGCGGTGTTAGAACAGGCGTGCCTTCTCACAGCGATAGAAACTTTCCCGCGAGTATATACGGGGTTTTACGGTAACCATGAGACGCTCGGGGTCTCTATTGGCCCTTTTCCACTACCCTTTTTCAGCTCACTTCAGCCCGACACGGCTCGCGCTTCGACTATCTAAGAACAGCACGACTCAGTTCGCTTCAGCCCTGCTCAGCCCCCAAAACTCGCACGGTTTTGGAGTGGGGCTGAAGCCAGCCAAACCTAGCCGAGTGGGGCTAGGGGCGTGAGGAGACACTCCCCTGTGCACTGATTGGTGAGGAGGAGTGTCCTCACACGCCCACACATGCCCCGCGAGCACGCTGGGATCTGTAAACACCGTAAACCCGGAAGAAGAAGAATTACGAATTACGAGAATTTCTGAAGCCTTATGCGCCTCGCCTCATCTATACGCTCTTGCCAGTACCTGTTCGCGTTGTCGGTGACAACAAGCCACATCACCAAGATCAGCAACACTAACGACTCCATGTCCTCCATGTTTATTGTTTACTATCCGGGTCGTAAGACTACCGCTTAAAAGGTCACTGATGTCACTGTTTGCGCCGCCTAACGACATCACGTAACGTCCACCCACTTTCGCTAACTCCACCCAATGTGTCCACCCACTTCCAGCCAGCACGGTTCAGCGCGGTTGTAGTCGAAATGCAACTCCAACAGCCCTGCTCAGCTCGACTCAGCCCAACTCAGCACGGCACGGCTCAGCCGCGTTGGTAGCGGAAAAGCGGCATATGTAAACTATCTGGACGGCTCATAGGCTCGTCAGAGTGAAGCCATCTGGCCGCCATATTACCACGCACATCAGATCGGTCTAGTCATATGTCTACCCAGGAAGCAACACAAAGCTGGACATGTTGTTTATACACGTGTGAATGGTTGATTTTTATGGGAGTGTTTGTTTTTTAATCATAATGTACAGTATTCAATACATTTTATCATCATAGATACATTCAGGGGCACGGTGGTGTAGTGGTTAGCCTTGTCGTCTCACAGCAAGAAGGTCCTGGGTTCGAGCCCAGCGGCTGGCGAGGGCCTTTCTGTGTGGAGTTTGCATGTTCTGTGTGGGTTTCCTCCGGGTGCTCCGGTTTCCCCCACAGTCCAAAGACATGTGTAACCCCCATGAGTTATTGCACCACATTCAGTCAGTGATTTTTCATACATCAACACTTTCTTTCACTTGTCCATAGTGTATAACCCCCTTGCTGTTAAGTTGTTGTTGGGGGTAGGGAGATATTTACAGACGCTACCTGGGGAATTCCCATAGGTATTAGCTATGACCGTGGTTGGATATTCGTAGACACTTCCTAAGGAACGTAAGCATCGAACACATAGGCTAGCGTTCGTCTTTTTTTCCTCAGACCAGACGCCCCATTGATTTCACGGATAAAGCATAGATTTAGCGATCAAATGAATAAATAGATTTTGATTACACACACACACCACCCCAACACATCCACACGCAGTGTTGCCAGATTGGGTGGTTTCCCTCCCAAGTTGGGCGGTTTCTGAACATAATTTGGGCTGGAAAACGTCAGCAGTATCTGGCAACGCTGTCCACACGACAATAGTGATCCCCCAAGATTTTGGTTCCTGCAGAAGATTTTTGTTCCATTTGTAATTGAAAGATATCCTGGTGAGTTGTAAGCTAATCAACCGTATATGAATGAAACTTAGTAATGGACCAGTCAGGATATGTTTTGTTCTAAGATATGTTTTTGTTTTGGTATACGTTCTTATTTTGATATTCCAACTCGACATGAGAGTGAAAGTTTCATGTTATAGCGATGTAGCATACAGGATTGTGATAACAGCACTGAGGTAAAGTTAGCTGCATTGCTAATCTTTTCCGGCTGGATTAGCCAGTTAACGTATTTGATGTAAGATATAAGATGTAAGCTTCTTTTGAATAACACAGTCGTTTTTATTCATGTTGAGTAGTGATGATGTAGGACCTACCGTATGATGTTTAGTGATAAACAATGATAAGATGTCTAGTTTGATCAATACACTTTTTGATCGCTTGTGCGCGGTTGTGCAGGCTGGGTTCCCCCCCCCCCCCCTTCAAGTGCTGTATGACTTGTGGATTGTGCCCTGGTCCTGGACTAACTCCGTCGCTGCCACATATTTCGCCTTCGAAGGCCTGATGTTGAAGAGAGCGGTAGGAGTGGACTGATACGAACTCGGAGTACAGAACTGCATAGGTTTTTTCGAGACAACTTCATCCTTTTTGATACTTTGCTTTGACACTTTTCTTTTTTCCCCTGAGATCTGAGGACAATCTTTCTTTTATTCCTTTTGCTTTTGGGGTTGTTGGATCCAACAAAGGGTAGATTCAGATTTTGAATTTTCCATATATTTCACACTATTCTGTGCCTGTTTAACGATTGTATAGACTGCAAATATTTTATATCATTACTTTATATTGTCTTGTGCCTATTATACCTGATTGATACTTCTTCCTTTATATCCTGATATTGGGTATGGTACATCGAATGCCCTAATTTCACGGTGATTGCCATTTAGCTTTACACAACACTAAATTTACATTTCACCACACTCATCTAACATCACACCCCATTTATTTAACACTACATAACATTCATTGAGATTATATATTGATATTACACCGTATTCCTTCCACATTACAGATATTCATGTAGTACTACACCACATTCATTTCCCATCACATAATTCCCTCTGCACACTGAAACTAGATTCATTTTAGATTTAGATATTAACTTCTATTGATCCTCTTCTGCGTTAAATGTAAAAATACAGAATAATTTTTAAAAAAAAAAACTTGTTGTTGTCTGTGTTATTGTGTGGTGTGGCGGTAATACTATAATATAATAGTGTTCACTACTGCAGTCCTCCTGTTCGAACCCAGGGATAAGAACTTAGTTGACTATTAGATGCATTAGATTTATTAGATAGCAACGAGAAGCCTACCCAGGTAGGCAGAGTTACACATGCATGTTAGGCTAATTGGTGACTCTAAATTGACCGTAGGTGTGAATGTGAATGGTTGTCTGTGTCTATGTGTCAGCCCTGTGATGACCTGGCGACTTGTCCAGGGTGTACCCCGCCTCTCGCCCGTAGTCAGCTGGGATAGGCTCCAGCTTGCCTGTGACCCTGTAGGACAGGATAAGCGGCTACAGATGATGGATGGATGAATGGAGATACATTCAGGAAAATTAATGCAGATTCTTCTCTTATTATTATTATTCAACCAAATAGAAAATACATGCACAACAGAGAAGTAACAAAAGTAACATCATTTCCTATTGCCCGGAGGCTGTGAACCCTCATATACTGTTCCAGATCAGCAATTAAAAAAAAAATAATAATAAATTTATATAAATTTATTAGAAAATATTATTTCCACACAAATTAATACTTCCAAAACATTAAAACATTTTTGACATAAATTTCAAGAAAACCTAAATAAAATCAGGCAATATCTATTTATAACAATATCAAACACAAATAAGATCAATATTGTAAAGGTCGCCAGTAAGTCTACCTTTTTACATGGCTAAATATTTAAGAATGTTTAAGTAATTCTTGTTAATTAGTATCGCCATGTTAACATTGTAAGTCATTGCCAATTATCAATGTATGACACGGATTTTGGGGATGTTATGTCTTTAAATGCATGTCACTAAGCCAGAGGAGGGGGTGGAAAAGGCAAGGCAAGGCAAGTTTATTTATATAGCACATTTCATACACAGTGGCAGTTCAATGTGCTTTACAGAAGTAAAAGCAAAACAGTAAACAATAGAAAATAAAATTACATAAAATAAATGGGGAAGAAAATTAATACGAATTAAACAATAGTAGAAATAAAATAATAAAAAGAGATAAAAGTTGGGCGGCACGGTGGTGTAGTGGTTAGCGCTGTCGCCTCACAGCAAGAAGGTCCGGGTTCGAGCCCCGTGGCCGGTGAGGGCCTTTCTGTGTGGAGTTTGCATGTTCTCCCCGTGTCCGTGTGGGTTTCCTCCGGGTGCTCCGGTTTCCCCCACAGTCCAAAGACATGCAGGTTAGGTTAACTGGTGACTCTAAATTGACCGTAGGTGTGAATGTGAATGGTTGTCTGTGTCTATTGCCGCTTTTCCACTACAAACGCGGCTGAGCCGTGCCGTGCCGAGTCGAGCTGAGTCGAGCTGAGCGGGGCTGTTGGAGTTGCATTTCGACTACAACCGCGCTGAACCGTGCTGGCTGGAAGTGGGTGGACACATTGGGTGGAGTTAGCGAAAGTGGGTGGACGTCACGTGATGTCGTTAAGCAGCGCAAACAGTGACATCAGTGACAGTGGCGGAACAAGTCAGAGCCGGGCCGGGGGCGGGGCAAATGACCGGGCCCTTTATTAAAGCTTATCATAACATCGTTTTAGGCTACAAAATGTCCGCAACTGCGGTGTTTACCAATTTCAACACTACCGGGTGCAACTATGTTATTTAGTACATCAAGTCCTTCAAACGAACATGTAACTCAGAAACAAAAAACATTAGGATACTGTACATGGCTCATAATAAAACATCAATAGCCTATACTGCGCACATTATTTGAAGGGCATACGAATGAGCGCTCAGAGGCTGCAACGGTGACAGGAAGAGTCAGAAATAAAAGGAGGGCGGTGCAAACCTCACTGAATGCACTGTGTTTACCAATTTCAACACTACGGGGTGCAACTATGTTATTTTGTACATTAAGTCCTTCAAATGAACATGTAACTCAGAAACAAAAAAACATTAGGTGACATACTGTACATGGCTTATAATAAAACATCAATAGCCTACTGCGCGCATTATTTGAAGGGCATACGACGAGCCTTGCGCTCCGCGAACTCGTCCACGATGCTCTGTATGTCACTGATTCAGTGAGCTTTTAAGCGGTAGTCTCACGACCCGGATAGTAAACAATAAACATGGAGGACATGGAGTCGTTAGTGTTGCTGGTCTTGGTGCTGTGGCTTGTTGTCACCGACAACGCCAACAGATACTGGCAAGAGCGTATAGATGAGGCGAGGCGCATAAGGCTTCAGAAATTCTCGTAATTAGGGCCCGAGCCCTACTGGGCGAAGGCCCTATTGTTCTTGTAAGAGTTCACTATTATTATTCTTCTTCCGTCTTCTTCTTTATTTTTCTCCGCTGTTGGGCCATTTTCGGGGCGCTTGCCATGGGCGAAAACGCGCGAAATTTGGCACCACTTCCGAGAAATGCCACCGCTACTGAGAACCAAAAGCCCAAACTTGGCCGGGGCTCAGGGCCTCTATAGCGCCCCCTAAGTCGTTGTGATTTTGGCCTCCCGCATTACGGTGCCTGGTTGCCATATAGTTTGTAGTACTGGCATGCCATTTGGTACACGTATGTATCTCACTAAGCCGGACAAAAATGTAATGCCAATGCATTAGCCACGCCCAACAGGAAGTGAGGTAATTTCACTTTTGTGCGAAATGCATGGCCACGAAGACGGCGCAACTCCTCCTAGACCTTTCATAGGAATGTCACCAAAATTGATACACATCATCTACAGACATGGCTGACAAAAGTTACTAAATACGTTTCACGTAGGATTAACCGTTCAGAAGTTATACGTCAATCAATTTTCGATGCAAAATTTTACATGCTTAAAAATTCATAACAAATCTTCTGATTGCTCAACACTGCTCATACTTCACACGCGAATCACTCATTGGGCTTCTGACATGTTACCCAATTTCTGTGATATTTCGCCACTGGGGGCGCTATTTTTGGGCAAAAAATCCAATCTTTCCTCAAATTTGGTCAAACTTCACGGCCACCCTCTTACTACCTCCCCTGTCATGTATACCACATTTTGGGAATTTTCGTCCATGGGGGGCGCTGTTTTTGGCCGACGCAATTTCTCCAAAACGGGTTTTTGGTAAATAATTCCATAATGCTTTCCCTTCACACCACTACCTTGTGATAGTACGTTGCTGTTGTGGACACTTATTTTTCCATCTCATAATCGCTCATGTACAGCATCGCGCCACCTACTGACATGGGTAAAACCAAAAAATTTATTCTTCAAAAATCTATATCTCGTCTTCTATTTACTCAATTGTCATCAAACTTCATACGCAAACTCTTCATAGCTCACCTGACATATACGCCAAATTTTGTGCACTTTCGCCCCTGGGGGTGCTGGTTATGGCAGAAATGATATTGCAGCTTCTGATTTGTCAAACTTGGCAAGCAAACTCTTTACAAGACCCTTATTGGGGCGCTTGCCATGGTCGACAACGCACGAAATTTGGCTCCTTTTTCTTAGACTGCCACCGCTACTGAGAACCAGAAGCCCAGATCCAGGCGGGCCTCAGGGCCTCTATAGCGCCCCCTAAGTCATTGTGATTTTGGCCTCCCGCATAAAGGTGCCTGGTTGCCATGTAGTTTGTAGTAGTGGCATGCCATTTGGTACGCATATGTATCTCACTAAACCGGACAAAAATGTAATGCCAATGCATTAGCCGCGCCCAACAGGAAGTGAGGTAATTTCACTTTTGTGCGAAATGCATGGCCACGAAGACGGCGCAACTCCTCCTAGGCCTTTCATAGGAATGTCACCAAAATTGAGAGACATCATCTACAGACATGGCTGACAAAAGTTCCTAAATATGTTTCAAGTCGGATAAACCGTTCAGAAGTTATACGTCAATCAATTTTCGAAGCAAAATTTTACATGCTTAAAAATTCATTACAAATCTTCTGATTGCTCAAAACTGCTCATACTTCACAAGCAAATCACTCATTGGGCTTCTGACATGTTACCCAACTTCTGTGATATTTCGCCACTGGGGGCGCTATTGTTGGGCAAAAAATCCTATCTTTCCTCTAATTTGGTCAAACTTCACGGCCACCCTCTTACTACCTCCCATGTCATGTATACCACATTTTGGGAATTTTCGTCCATGGGGGGCGCTGTTTTTGGCCGACGCAATTGCTCCAAAACGGGTTTTTGGTAAATAATTCCATAGTGCTTTTCCTTCACTCCACTACCTTGTGATAGTACGTTGCTGTTGTAGAAATTTATTTTTCCAACTCATAATCGCTCATGTACAGCATCGCGCCACCTACTGACATGGGAAAAACCAAAAAATTTATTCTTCAAAAATCTATATCTCATCTTCTATTTACTCAATTGTCATCAAACTTCATACGCAAACTCTTTATAGCTCACCTGACATATGCGCCAAATTTTGTGCACTTTCGCCCCTGGGGGTGCTGGTTATGGCAAAAATGATATTGCAGCTTCTGATTTGTCAAACTTGGCAAGCAAACTCTTTACGGTATTTCGCGGGGACGCATGCGCCCGCCCCCCTTGGCCGCTGGCGCGAGGGCCCGTCGAGGCCGCTTGCGGCTTTAATTCGTAATTATTCTTCTTCCGGGTTTGCGGTGTTTACAGATCCCAGCGCGCTCGCGGGGCGTGTGTGGGCATGTGAGGACACTCCTCCTCACCAATCAGTGCACAGGGGAGTGTCTGCTCACGCCCCCAACCTCAGTCAGCACGGTTTGGCTCGCTTCAGCCCCACTCCAAAACGGTGCGAGTTTTAGGGGCTAAGCAGGGCTGAAACGAGCTGAGTCGTGCCGGTTTTTGGTAGTCGAAACGCGAGCCGTGTCGGGCTGAAGTGAGCTGAAGCGAGCTGAAGTGAGCTGAAAAAGGGTAGTGGAAAAGGGCCATATGTGTCAGCCCTGTGATGACCTGGAGACTTGTCCAGGGTGTACCCCGCCTTTCTCCCGTAGTCAGCTGGGATAGGCTCCAGCTTGCCTGCGACCCTGTAGAAGGATAAAGCGGCTAGAGATAATGAGATGAGATGACATAAAAGTTCAATTAAAAAAAAACAAACAAACCAAAAAAAAAACAGCAGAATAAAATAGAATAAAAGTTAAGTAAAATTTAAAACATGGAGAGACTGTAAAAGTAAGGAGTTTAAAACATGTAGAGATGGCAATATTAATAATTTAGCAGAAAGCATCTGAGAACAGCTTGGTCTTTAGTCTAGATTTGAAGCTGCCAACAGCAGGAGCATTTTTGATGTCCTCTGGCAGTTGGTTCCATAGCTGTACTGCATAGTAGCTAAAAGCTGCTTCACCACACTTTGTTTTAACAACAGGTTTTAACAGTAAATTTTTCTGCTGCGATCTGGTAGATCTGATTGGGTTAGGCTGCTGCAACATATCAGAGAGGTAATTGGGCCCTGTACCATTTAGAGATTTGTACACCAGCAGCAATGCCTTAAAGTCAATTCTGTAGCTTACTGGAAGCCAGTGAAGGGACCTTAGAATTGGAGTAATGTGTTCTGTTCTTTTTGTTCGTGTGAGAATCCTAGCTGCTGCATTTTGAACCAGCTGAAGTCGTTTGATGTTTTTTTTGGCAGGCCTGTGAAAAGGCCATTGCAGTAATCAACCCTACTAGAGATGAAGGCATGTATAAGTTTTTCCAGATCATTTTTTGACATAAGTCCTCTTAGTTTGGAAATGTTTTTTAGGTGATAAAATGCCGTTTTAGTGATTGCTTTCATATGCCTCTCAAAGTTTAGCTTGCTGTCAATGAAAACACCAAAATTTTTAACCATTTCTTTTGTTTTAATCCGCTTTGTGTCAAGAATAGTGGTAATCCTGGGTCTTTCATCTTTTTTTCCAAATAGAATTACTTCTGTTTTATCTGTGTTCAGCTGAAGAAAATTGTGACATCCAGTTGTTGATTTGATCGATACACTGGTAGAGACATTCAAGGGGGGCATAATCATTAGGTGATAGAGCAAGATAAATTTGGGTATCATCTGCATAGCAGTGATATAAAATTGAATTGTTCTTGATAATTTGCCCAAGTGGGAGCATATAAAGGTTGAATAGTAATGGTCCAAGAATCGACCCCTGGGGGACACCACAGGTCAAGGACATTGACGCTGAGGTACAATTTCCCAGGGTAACAAAAAAAAAAAAAAAAGCTATCTTTTAAGTATGATTTTAACCAACTGATAACTTTACCAGTCAACCCAACCCAATGTTCAAGTCGATATAGCAGTATGTTGTGATCAACAGTATCAAAAGCTGCACTGAGGTCCAGTAATACCAGGACCGATGTTTTGCCTGCATCAGTATTAAGACGCATGTCATTTATAACTTTAATCAGCGCTGTTTCAGTGCTATGATTGGCACGAAATCCTGATTGAAAGTTATCAAAACAGCTGTTTGATATCAAGAAGGCAGTTAATTGATTGAAGACAATTTTTTCAAGGATTTTCCCGATGAATGGTAGATTTGATATTGGCCTGTAGTTATTTAATACTGAAGCATCCAGATTATTCTTTTTAAGTAGGGGCTTTACAACGGCTTTTTTCAAGGACACAGGAACAATGCCAGTCTCTAGGGATGTATTTATGATTTGAAGCACATCTGTAATTATAAGATGCAGAACAGACTTAAAGTTGGTGGGCAGAATGTCCAATTCAGATGTTGAGGAACTGAGATTTTGTACAGTTTTTTCAAGAGTCTCATAATCAATTAAACAAAATTCTGACATTGTGTTGAAGTTATCTGTCTGTCACTGGTGATTGCAGTTTTTCAATTATTTGCAACTGAGATATATTATGAGCAATATTATGTCGTATTTTATCAATTTTACCTTTAAAGAAGGATGCAAACTCATTGCATTTATTAACTGAGAGAAGTTAAGGTGCTAATTGTGGTGGGGGATTTGTTAGCTTCTCTACTGTTGAAAATAGCACACAGGCATTGTTCATATTCCTGTTGATGATGTTGGAGAAGAAAGACTGTCTTGCTTTACGAATTTCATAATTATACTTACAAAGCATCTCTTTATGGATTTGATAATGGATGTGAAGTTTAGTTTTGCACCATTTTCTTTCAGTCTTTCTACATTCTCTCTAACAGTTTAACAGCTGGGTATTGCTTCCATGGTGCTTTCTGCTTATCATTGACTTTTTTTTATTTTGAATGGAGCAATATCATCCATAATTTGGGTCATATTTAAATTAAAAATTTCCAGTAAATCATCTACAGAGTCTGACCTTTTTGGTTGAAATCGGAGAGAGAGCTTGCTCAAAGAGAACACACGTGTTGTTGTTTATGACTCTCCTACCCAGGGGTTAAATTGGGCCGGGGCTGAGCCCCGGCACATAAGCTCGGAGCGGATGGCATATGATCACGCACACATCAAAAGCAACAAACCCTTTTCACGATTTTCAGTTCTGAATAATTAAATATTTTATTAATCAATAAACCCATGACTTTTATGAGATAGATCATAGTTTTCCTGATAACAAGACGACCTGTCAAAGCTATTTAGAACAGAACTTGCGATCAGAGATTCTGGTTTCTGGAACACTGCGTGGGTTGCCAATTTCGCTTTTTATAAGCGACTTTGGGGTTTCTTTTTTGTGAGCTCGCTTTAAAAAAAAAAAAAAAAAAAAATCAGAAGTCGTGGTTTGCGGGTTTTTGGGCTTGTGTTTCAGCGTTGTGACTTGTTTATAATTTTCTCCGTACACCGTCTCCCCTTTTACCTGCATACGATCCTAATCCACCGGGATTTAATGAAGTAGCTAGCCTATCTTGTTTACTATGCATAAATTCTGCTTTCGTTGCTTATCAGAATTTTTTATGGAAGTGATAGTGCGCTACAAAATAGTCACATACTTCTACTGCTGTTACAACTACTACTAATAATAATATTAACAATACAGTGAACATAATCATTATCATATTTTTTATTATTAAAAACAAAATATCAAATAATACTGAAGAGGGGAAAAAATAATACTGATCTAAATATGTTGTTTTTATTTTTAGACAGTATGTGTTTAAACACATACTGTCTAAAAATAAAAACAACATATTTAGATCAGTATTATTTTTTCCCCTCTTCAGTATTATTTGATATTTTGTTTTTAATAATAAAAAATATGATGATTATGTTCACTGTATTGTTATTAGTGTTTTATTATTTATTGTTAATATTTAATTTAATGTTAATTTATTATTATTTATTGTTAATATTAGTGTATTATTAGTGTAATTGTTATGTATTCAGTTATTTATTTGGCATGTGGTGCTTTTTGTATTGTCTAGAACATACATAAGATGAGCATATTATAGCAGCAAAATAGAAGCACAATCATTTGAATGCAGCAAAACTTTTGCTGCATTCAAATGATTGTGCTTCTATTTTGCTGCTATAATATGCTCATCTTATGTATGTTCTAGACAATACAAAAAGCACCACATGCCAAATAAATAATTGAATACATAATAACAATAATAATAAATGCTTCCAATTGTTAGTTTTTTTTCTTTTTTATCAGACATCTAATTTTTTAGGTTTGTTTACCTGACATGTTTCGACGTACGACTGTCGTCTTCCTCAGAGTGTCACCGGATGTTATTGGTGACGCATCTTTTATCAGCTGATGTTTCCGAAGGCGTGGCCTTCCTGTCTGGATTGACAGGTCGGTCACGCCTTCTACTGTCAGTTCGTCCCCTGCAAGATGGCACTCCAGGTATGGGAGAGCATGTATGCTCCCTCATCTCGGTTGATGGTCCTCGGGCTTCGCTTACGGATCTCTATGGCCTCCCTGATCCAGCGCTGATGTTTATTATCTTCTGTGCGGATGACTGGCATTCCCCCAGTCCATAACATGATTTTCCCTTTTGCAATGATCTGTTATGGCTGACTTATAATTTTCCTGTTGTGCCTTTTCTTTTATTGTACACCCCATAATGCACAAAATATCAGTAGTTAGAACATTGCATGAACGCGCAGCAATAATTACAGATGCACAGGACAAAGAACAGGAAGAACAACATACACAACACGCACTGAAGGCATGTCATATCCACAATGGGCAATATCCAAAGGGGAGGAACAGGTCAAAAACAATAAAACACAGAAGAAAGAGAAAAAACAAACCAACAAACAAGAACACAGGGGAGTAGTGACATTACCATACATCAGAGGAATAACGGAACGCATTCAAAGAGCAATGAGGAAATACAACATTAACACACCTGTCAAACCACACACAACTCTCCATCAGATCCTGGTTCATCCCAAAGACAGAATACATCCGGACAACAGATGCAACACCATATATGAGATTCCATGCCAATTATGCAATAAAACTTACATTGGGGAGACAGGAAGGAGTTTCAACACAAGAAAAAATGAACATAAGAAAGAGTGCGAAAAGGAGACAGCTACAAGACAAACCCGAACAATAAAAGAAAAGGCACAACAGGAAAATTATAAGTCAGCCATAACAGATCATTGCAAAAGGGAAAATCATGTTATGGACTGGGGGAATGCCAGAGTCATCCGCACAGAAGATAATAAACATCAGCGCTGGATCAAGGAGGCCATGGAGATCCGTAAGCGAAGCCCGAGGACCATCAACCGAGATGAGGGAGCATACATGCTCTCCCATACCTGGAGTGCCATCTTGCAGGGGACGAACTGACAGTAGAAGGCGTGACCGACCTGTCAATCCAGACAGGAAGGCCACGCCTTCGGAAACATCAGCTGATAAAAGATGCGTCACCAATAACATCCGGTGACACTCTGAGGAAGACGACAGTCGTACGTCGAAACATGTCAGGTAAACAAACCTAAAAAATTAGATGTCTGATAAAAAAGAAAAAAAACTAACAATATTCAATATAAGACATAATGAACGTAATCGAAAAAAAATGCTTCCAATGTTATAGTGCTGTTTGTATTTGGTTGCATTCACTGCATGAATATATTTGATTGACAATTTGACTGACAGTGTTTTGGCATATTTAACATTTATCCTCCAAAATAAATCAACTGTTTTGGTTTAAGATTGTGCAAGCCTTCAAATTTTCTCACTGAACATTTCTCCTTCACATTTTTCACCTGTAGGCATGTGACAAGATTTAACATGATATTGCTCAACCTACCTCTGTAAAGTCAGCTAACAACTTATTAAAATGCACCAGAATTCAGCAAATAACATGTATGATGATAAAAAACTTCTGGGGAGGACCCCCAGACCCCCCACTAATCATTTCCTTCAAACCAATGTACAACAACCTGTACAATCTGTTACATTGGCCAACCAATCTACATTCAAACTGCCATAATGTGTAGGGGGGCACTACAAGACACACATAGGCCTACAACACACAGATAAGGTGTATATCTCTGTGCAATATGATATGGTTATCAAATTAGAGGGTTATTTTCCAAAAAGTATATTGGGGCAGGGCGGCGGGGGCAGGTACGAGGCAGAGCCCCCCCACATAACCAATCTCAATTTAACCCCTGCTCCTACCCATAGTCATTGAGCTGTTCTGAATGTGAGGAGACATAGAAACATCAGAGAAAACACAAAAATGATCAGATAAGGCCAGGTCAACAACAGTAGTAGAAACAGTAAGACCCTTTGTGATGACGAGGTCAAGGGTATGACCACGAGAGTGGGTCGGCCCCTGTACATGTTGTACAAGGTTGATGTACAAAATTCCCTGCCTTCTTCTGTGTAAATTCCTGTTGTTCTATGTAAAATACTTTGCCTTTAAGAAAATGCGGTACCGCCCCTTTAAGGAGCTGCGTTATATAAACAGGCACGGATGTTTCTCTTTCATGCCGTCGCATTCTAGGAGTCTCATGTCTCGTTTGAAGGTCTCTCGGTGCTGTTGTGCGTGAATGTAAATGTAAGTGCCCTTATTTTCCTTGTTAGACTTTATTTTGTTTGTATAGCCATTTATAAGTTTGTATTTCAGCCAGACAATCTTTCTTTGCCATCTGAAATGTCTAGCATGTTCTGGGACTCAGCAATATTGTGTTAGCAATCCTACACCGTGTTTTATGTTTGCACATAATGGAGATAAGGCAGTACGAATTTCCTATGTTTTATGACATTTTAGTACTGTTAATCACCATATCTTTATTACTGTGTGTTCAGTACATTTCTTGCAATTATTACCTTCAAATGGTGTTAAGTAGGACATGTTTGTTATGGGAATAACTTTAGCATTCTCATGTTAAGTATTTTCCCTTTATTTCTTTCTTTGTCTTAGAAACCACAACTGTTGTCACAACTCGTGTCACAACACAACTTCAGAACAGATGTATATATGCACAGAGACAATTAATAAATGGCAAGATACAACCTCTAGAACAGCTGCGTTCTTTCTGACCGAAGAATTAGACCAGCGGGTGTACGACCAGTACTTTCCTCATCATTATATCCTACAGTTGAAGTTGTCAATAAGTGCAAGTAGTTCATTGGCATAGGTGTTTTCAGGATTATTTACATGCAAGTTTAAAATCCCCAGATATAATAAGACAGTCAAACTCCAAGCAAATGACTGACAACAGTTCACCAAACTCTTCCAGAAAAACCTTGGCTGAATGTCTCGGAGGCCTGTAAATAGTTAATAATAATATGTTAGAGCATGTAACAATTGCACATAAGTGTTCAAAGGACGTAAAATCACCAAGTGAGGATTGTTTACATTGAAAAGAGAATTTGAATATATTTGCGATCCCTCCACCTCTCCCCTGTTGGGTAACATTCATAAAATTAAAATTTGGGGGGAGTTGCTTCAATAAGGGTGGTAGCACTATTTGCTTGATCCAGCCAAGTTTCAGTTAGAAGCAAAAAATCAAGATTGTTTGCAGATAAGATCATTAATTAAAAATGACTTGTTTGAAAGTGATCTAAGGTTCAGAAGAGCTAGCTTTACAGAAAGTCTAGAAGTAATATCCACTTGGGCACTCTGATGTTGTTTTGAAACAGGAAGGAGACTAGACTGGTTTACCCCCTGGGTTAAATATGCTCTATGTTTTCTATTTCTTATCAACACAGGAATAGAGAATGGCATAGGCATACTGGGTCCCAGCTTGTTTTCAAAACTACACCCAATGCAGGGACCCCCAGCACATCATACCAGACTTTCTTTATGTTCCATTTTGTTTGAGACTGAGAGGATTGGAGATGTCATGTATCTTTTAGATGGTGAAAAAGATTGGTAGCCAGCTGAAAGTCCTGGGCGAACACAGTTCAGTCTGTTGGTTGATTTTTGATGAACTGGGTACACTGCTTGTCGCGACAGATTTGGGCTGGAAAAAGAGTGTAGCCATTTGCATCAGTCTTTGCATACTATTTGGGAAATCCATGCAAGGGGGAGACGGAGATAGTACGATAAGATCAGAAGAGCGAGACTTTGGTGAGGCCTTTGTAAGTGTCTCCATGACTGTCTTTGTGGTGACTGTCTCACTGATTGTCTCTGTGATAGTTGCATGGGGTCGAGAAGTGGACGAAGCAACCTTGACATGGTTATCTTCAGTCAGGTCCTTAATCTGGATGGAATCGCATGATAAAATCGCATGCTCACATTCTCCGTGTGATTGTTGTTGTCCTTGGCAGTCTGCCCCAGATGGTTCTTGGCAGTCTGCTCCAGATGGCTGTGTGTCCTTGGTGAAGACTTGCATAGATGATTGTTTTGGGTTTGCAGAGTTATTGTTGATATTAACTAGGTCAGTCTGCGACATCTTATCAACTGTTCTCTTCAGTGTTGACTGAGAGAAAATTGCAAGTCTATAATGATCTGCTAAAACGTTGGTCCCAATCCAGCTGAGTTCATTGCTGTTTGGCTTGAAAAATTCTCTGCGATTCCAGAAAAGGTTAAAATTGTCTATAAAGTTCATACCAGATGAAAAACAAGTTTTTCCAAGCCAGGTGTTAAGACTGAAAAGTCGACTAAATGCAAAACTTCCCCTTGCAGGAAGTGGGCCACTGATAAAAGATTGTATTCCAGTCTTATAGAGATGAGAAAAAAAAAAAAAAAGTTTTTTGAAGTCCTCTTGGACAAACAGCTGTTCTCTGAAAACAACATTTGCTCCCACATGCACAACAATACATTTAATAGTTTTATGCTCGGACATGAGTTTCAAAATGCTGTCTTTGGTGTCAGAGATGGATGCATTTGGAAGGCAGCAAATAATCATTCCATGTCCTTTTAAATGTCTTACAGTGGAATCACCAAGAACAAGGGTTGTGGGATCAGGCAGTGTTTTGAGCTGCTTTTTGCCTCTTCCCACAGCTCTTTGGTTGTGATGTGTTCGATGTTTGTCCGCCTGAAAATTCCGCTTCCACATCCCTGAGGCATTCAAATTTGTTCTGAAGCCTTATGGGCTGTGGATTTTCCATAGG
The DNA here is from genome assembly GCF_027579695.1 of Neoarius graeffei. Lineage (NCBI taxonomy): Eukaryota > Metazoa > Chordata > Actinopteri > Siluriformes > Ariidae > Neoarius > Neoarius graeffei. Next base: position 91,600,745 of record NC_083569.1, read on the forward strand.
ATTGTAAATCCTATTGCAATTTGTAGACCTAGCTCTATTTCTGATAGCATGGCTGTGGAGCATAGGTCGCACAGTATCAGAACAAGCCGGTGTTGAGGTAATAAGTCTTCTGTTTTTATTTTCATCTGTACTCACATTTTGCCCTGTTAGATCGATGAATTAATCCACTCGATCTGCAATGTCATCGGCTTGTCAGGGTACATTCTCTGTATTCTCAGCCACTGTTTCTGTACTCCTTTCCTGAGATATTGCTCTTAATTCATCAGTCTTTGGCAGAGCATCAATCTTTGATTCCAGGATAGAAATCCTCTGTTTAGTTCTGTGCATTTTCTGCAGGATCTCCTGGATTTTTTGCCCCCGGCATTTTGTTTTAAAAGCTAACTTATAAAGATGAAAAATAAAATGAAGAAATAGTGGAAATTAAATTAAAATTAAAAGCTTAAAAAGATGAAAAATGAAAAAGTAGTGGAAATTAAATGAGAAAGTAAAATAAAGATCAAGCAGGAGCAAAGCAAAGAAGCGTCCTATTCGCTTGAGTAGGAGGAGCAGAAAAAAGGTTACCTGGAGGAAGAAGCTAGTGTCACGGTCTGAATTTACCCAGTAAATTTAAACTGTAGCAGCCACGGTCTGAATTTACCACAGTATAAATTTACCAACCTGGTATAATTTGGCCTAGTCTGAATTTACCAGCCTAATATGAGATTTATTAAACTTTATTACAGGCTCTAGGCCCAATAACAAGACATACACGTACATTAAAAAAAAAAAAAAAAAAAACACAGATACATACAAACATATTTTCAGTCATGACAGGCATCCATACCAATGTTTCCACAAATATGACTGATATCTGACAGAGCTGCATCTGGGGCTTGTGAGAGTCATTATAATACAGTTTTGAGACTTATCCAGCCGAAACATTAACTTAAACATTAGGTTCCTCAAGAGAGCCTGTAAAGAGCTTAGACCTGAATCACAAAACCGTTTACTAGCACTGCAACTCCTGGGCTTTTTCAGCAATATCCTCAGACAGTCATTATATGCTACCTGGAGTTTACGAAGAGTCTCTTTTTTGTAACTGGCCCATAATGGGGCTGCATACATAGGGGTACAATAGGCACGAAACAAGCTTATTTTCACATCAGAACAGTAGTGAAATTTTCTTACTAACATGTTTGCTTGAACATACAACATTTGTCTCTGCCTATACATATCATCATCATCATCTTCCAACTTGTCAGTGATGTGCCCAAGATATTTTATACAGCTTGATACACATAATTGTCCTGAAAGGTAAAATGTTGGAAAGGACACTTTATGATCCTCCTTGGTCCTACATATCAGCACAACACTCTTTTTTGCATTATACTGTACATCAAACTCAACACCATACTCGGAGCATATATTCAGGAGCTGCTGGAACCCAACAGTGCTGGGTGACATAATAGCCAGATCATCTGCATACATCAGATGGTTTAAGACAGGATGCCTGATGGGGAATACTGTCTTACATATACCCAATTGTTTGGACAAACTGTCCATGTAAAGGTTGAACAGAGCAGGGGATAGAAGTCCCCCTTGTCTCACTCCATTACCAACACTGAAGGGAGAGGATAGACTATTTTCCCATTTCACCTGCATATGTTGTCTAGTGTACCAATAAACCAGAATACGTATGATGCATCCAGGTACACCTCTAAGCATAAGTTTAGTGAAGAGCTTATGGTGATTCACTCTGTCGAATGTCTTAGAAGCATCAATAAACCCCAGAAATACCAGGGTTGTCCCGATCCGATATTAGGATCGGATCGGCCGCCGATATCAGCAAAAAATACGCATCGGGATCGGATCGGCAGGCGCGGAAAAATTCCGATCCAGACTCCCGATCCATTTTTAAAAAAAAGTCTGCTCCGGGTTTTCCAGCGCACCGATTTAGATAATCCATTCCAGTTTTTTGCTCTGGTTTCCCCAAAATCCGGTCCGCATTTTCCAGCACACCTTCAGCACCAGCATTAGCGTCTTACAATTTACCTCAGTGGCATCTTCTACATTATCACGGCGATGTAAATTTAGCAGTAGTTTCACGTAAAGATGTCAGCTGTGTGGGATCATTTTACCCTAAAGGACGACAAAGACGAAGAGGTGGAGTGCAACATATGCCACAATAAAGTCAGGCGTGGTGGTAAAGCTGTAAGAAGTTTTAATACAACCAACTTAATAAAGCATTTAGCAAAATACCACCATAAAGAACACGAAGAGTATCTTAAAAAAAAAACTGCAGACAAAAAGAAAGGTCCTACACAACTAACACTAGCAGATTGGGGAGTAGAAGGCATTTTTGTTTTTAAATAGTTTACAGTATTATTTGCACTGATTTTTAAAGCCTTGGTTTACACTTGTTCAAGAGAAGAGTACTGATGCTGAGTTAATAGACTATATTATAGATACAGATAAGGTTGTTTATGTGCTTTGCTTTTTTGATACAGTTTACAGTCTTATTTGCACTTTTTACTGACCACTGATGCCATTTCTGTTTTTTTATTTATAATGCTGTCTATTTTGTGTTTATCCCTGAATAAACAGGTCAGTTTCTTGTTATCAACCATTGTGTATTATTCAAACTCACCTAATTCAGCTGGCTAGCTGTTCTCAAGAGTACTAAAACCCTTTTCAACATGAGTCTGACAACTAGGTAAGGAAGGTAAATAACTTTGAACTTTAATACATGCTCGGATAGGCCGGTATCGTATCGGCCAGTATCGGTATCGGATCGGAAGTGAAAAAAAATATCGGTATCGGATCGGAAGTGCAAAAACCTGGATCGGGACATCTCTAAGAAATACTGTCGAGCCATTTTTCCTATAGGATTCAACAGTTTCTTTCAAGGCGTATATACAGAGATCTGTACTGTGCATAGGCTTAAAACCAAATTGATTTTCTGTGGTATAGATAAACTCACAGTCTGTCTAGCAGCATCTTCTCTAAAACCTTGGAAAGAATGCTGGCTAAGGCAATGGGCCTGTAGTTGTCCAAAGTACCTATTTTACCTGCCTTGTCCTTTATAACTGGCACTAATGCAACTGTGGGCATAGTGTCAGGTAACACCCCATGTGTCATCAGTCCTGTGAAGCAAATAGACAACAATGCTGCAATTCTGGGGCTGGCTAATTTAAGATGTTCAGCAGTGATATTATCATTGCCACTAGATTTATTATTGGCTAGTTGCTCTATAGCATGAGAAACTTCATTAGGTGTAAAATGAATCACTTCCTCATTTAGCTTGCCTACACAATAGGGTTCACTTTTGATGCAATTAAACAAAGCTGCATAGTGTTGTCTCCACCGCTCTGCTATATTATCTGCACCAGATACACCTTCAATGTGGCATGATAGTACTGCTTTAGCTCTATTTGTAATTTTTACCTCTTTCCAGAACTCAATGACATTGTTACCAAGCAGGTTTTGGGCCATAGAATAAGCTCTTAAGGCTTGCTCATACTTCTCAACAAAGCGCACTGCATATTTATATCTAGCATTGGCAAGTTTCTTATGCTCCAAGTCTGGTCCATGTTTAGGCCTACCAGCTATAACCCAGGCCCTATGAGCCATCTTGGCAGCTTCTTGATGGTCAGCCACATACTTTTTCCAACCAGGCTTGATGTTGTTAGCCCTTTTGGGGTGAGTATGTAGAGGTCTACTGGACTCGTGTATGGACCCTTTTCACGTGACGTCACGACAAATGCAGCCGCCATTTTGGACGTGTACTACCAGTAGCTTACCACAGCCAACATTGAGGAACGGCAGCAAAGAAAGTTTTTACTTTCAGCAAGACTTCCATCATGCCACTATATTGTTGTGCACCTGGATGTAGTAACCATCAACAAACAAGGCAAGGTTTATCATTTTATCGGATCCCGACGGAGAAGATGGATAGCGGCCATTAACAGATTGGCAGCCCTCGGCATACCAACGCTTGTGTAGTGACCACTTTGTTAGAGGTAAGATGAATAAAATTAGCCAGAAAAGGCATTACATTGCTGTTAACATTCTGTGGCGGCGAGTGTGTAACCAAATAGGCTAAAATAACCCATTGTAACCTCTTTGTTCTTCTGTAGTAGTTATTGTTGACTAGCTAATGTCAACAAGTAGCTGGTATGTTACTGTAGCAATGTTTACGGTCAGTCATTTGGATGACTGTTAAAACCTTTCAGTCTCAAGTTTTTCCTTTACTGTATTTACTAGTTTACTGTAATTATGATCCGGCAGCTATTTACACCGGATCCAGTATAAATAGCTGCCGGAGCCAACGTCCGAGGTTCCGGAGCGCGCGCCGGCTTGCTCTCCCTCAAATTAAGCAGCGTGCGCCGGCTTGCTCCCGGAGTGCTCCGGCCGAGGTTCCCCTAAATTAAGCAGCGCGCGCCGGCTTGCTCCGGAGCAAGCCGGAGCGCGCTCCGTAACCTCAGCCGGAGCACTCCTGGAGCAAGCCGGAGCGCCCTCCGGAACCTCGGCCGGAGCACTCTGGGAGCAAGCCGGAGCGCGCTCCGGAACCTCGGACGTTGGCGTGTATGTGTATGGCGATGGGTTTTTAACGACATCGGTATACAGATCATGTGGGCCGAAGTCAGGTAAAGACGAGTGCTTCGTGTACTTCCGTACGTCAGTGAACAATCCTGGTGGAAGCAGGTAAATGTCGTTCTCTAAGCCTGCTAACCTCAATTTTTGCAAATACCTCTCCCTCTGCTCGCCCTGTAAATGCCCTACGTCGCTGGATAGTGAAGGTGTTTTCTGCATCTCGTTCCTTTTTCTTTTATGTTTTTCGCCTTCCTCGCATTCAAACGGATTCGAGCCGAAGTCCACTACATGTCCAAAATGGCGGTCGCGTTTACGAAGGTCACGTGACTGAAAAGGGTCCATAGCACTCACTATGCTGTTGTACATTTTACAAAGATCATTACAATGAGTGACATCATCACAGTTAATATCTGAACATAAAATAGCATTCATTGGCAGCTGTAACTCCCTTAAGAGAACATCTGACCAACAATAATATAAAACATCCTCTTTGGATAGTTTAGCCCAATTTACTTTGGTCCCGTTGGCGCCATCTTGTGTTAAACTGCTGTAATCAGGCAAGTTATCAACATTTATCATCATAGACAGGCAAGTGATCATAGACTGGTACCAAAATCCAGAATTGTGACACCCAAAGGCATTTTTGAGAAAGTCGGCAAACAGTCTTATTTTGTCAATTTGGGTGTGCCGAATTCAAATCTGCAATATGCCGAGCTCTATCTGACCTCTAGAGGTCATTGAACTTTGGGCCTGTAAACGTCTCAGCTGAACCCAGTTTCTCAGCTTTCTAAGGAATGAAATGTACTAAAATGATTAATGAAGTTAGCAAATGGCCTTGTTTGTTAAATGTTTGGGTGCTGAATTCATTTTTCATTTGTAAAACGACATATGACCTCTGATAACCTCAAGGTCATTAAACTTGGCCTATAGGCCTATGCATTTAATGGCATTTTTAAACTGACTTTACTCCCCCAAAAAGAATATGAACAGACAAAAAATAGAAAGGAACAAATACAACATTAAATGCCAGTCCATGTACATGTGACTTACTTTTCACAATGAGAATGCCTAGGCGATCACCTTACATAACATTGCATTACATTTAGCGGTTATTGTTTATACAAAGCTACTGAAAAAAGGACAGATTCAGCAGCATACAAAATGTGGGGGCATACAGGGTATACAGGTTAATCAGGGTTAGTATATACACGAGAGTTTTTTTTCTTGGTGTTTTGTTTTAAACGGGGTAAAGCCTTTACAAAAAAACAAAGAAAAAAAAAAAACTCATATACTAACCCTGATTAACCTGTATACCCCCACATTTTGTATGCTGCTGAATCTGTCCTTTTTTCAGTAGCTTTGTATAAACAATAACCGCTAAATGTAATGCAATGTTATGTAAGGTGATTGCCTAGGCATTCTCATTGTGAAAAGTAAGTCACATGTACATGGACTGGCATTTAATGTTGTACTTGTTCCTTTCTATTTGTTTTGTCTGTTCATATTCTTTTTGGGGGAGTAAAGTCAGTTTAAAAATGCCGTTAAATGCATAGGCCTATAGGCCAAGTTTAATGACCTTGAGGTTATCAGAGGTCATATGTCATTTTACAAATGACAAATGAATTCAGCACCCAAACATTTAACAAACCAGGCCATTTGCTAACTTCATTAATCATTTTAGTACATTTCATTCCTTAGAAAGCTGAGAAACTGGGTTCAGCTGAGACCAGGGGTTAAATTGGGCCGGGGCTGAGCCCCGGCACATAAGCTCGGAGCGGATGGCATATGATCACGCACACATCAAAAGCAACAAACCCTTTTCACGATTTTCAGTTCTGAATAATTAAATATCGTTTTATTAATCAATAAACCCATGACTTTTATGAGATAGATCATAGTTTTCCTGATAACAAGACGACCTGTCAAAGCTATTTAGAACAGAACTTGCGATCAGAGATTCTGGTTTCTGGAACACTGCGTGGGTTGCCAATTCCGCTTTTTATAAGCGACTTTTGGGTTTCTTTTTTTGTGAGCTCGCTTAAAAAAAAAAAAATCAGAAGTCGTGGTTTGCGGGTTTTTGGGCTTGTGTTTCAGCGTTGTGACTTGTTTATAATTTTCTCCGTACACCGTCTCCCCTTTTACCTGCATACGATCCTAATCCATCAGAGGTGCTTGAACGAACTGTCTGTGCATTTGGCGAGTTCAATTTCCATAGTCCCCAGTTATCGACAGAAATTAGCCAGGGGGAAGGGGGAGATGTCAGTTAAAGTTAGCTACTGAGATTGACCAAAAGTTGAGCCTAACGTTGCCTCAAGTTAGCTACCTTTGGCAAACATAAATAAAACCCTCATCTTGTGCTCTAGTCATTATCATATTTTTTATTATTAAAAACAAAATATCAAATAATACTGAAGAGGGGAAAAAATAATACTGATCTAAATATGTTGTGTTTTTAGACAGTATGTGTTTAAAACACATACTGTCTAAAAATAAAAACACAACATATTTAGATCAGTATTATTTTTCCCCTCTTCAGTATTATTTGATATTTTGTTTTTAATAATAAAAAATATGATAATGATTATGTTCACTGTAGTTAATTAGGGCCCGAGCCCTATGGGCGAAGGCCCTATTGTTCTTGTAAGAGTTCACTATTATTATTCTTCCGTCTTCTTCTTCTTTATTTTTCTCCGCTGTTGGGCCATTATCGGGGCACTTGCCATGGGCGAAAACGCACGAAATTTGGCGCCAGTTCCGAGAATTGCCACCGCTACTCAGAACCAGAAGCCCAAACTTGGCCGGGGCTCAGGGCCTCTATAGCGCCCCCTAAGACGTTGTGATTTTGGCCTCCCGCTTTAAGGTGCCTGGGTGCCATGTAGTTTGTAGTAGTGGCATGCCATTTGGTACGCATATGTATCTCACTAAGCCGGACAAAAATGTAATGCCAATGCATTAGCCACGCCCAACAGGAAGTGAGGTAATTTCACTTTTGTGCGAAATGCATGGCCACGAAGACGGCGCAACTCCTCCTAGACCGTTCATAGAAATGTCACCAAAATTGATACACATCATCTACAGACATGGCTGACAAAAGTTACTAAATACGTTTCATGTAGGATAAACCGTTCAGAAGTTATACGTCAATCAATTTTCGAAGCAAAATTTTACATGCTTAAAAATTCATAACAAATCTTCTGATTGCTCAAAACTGTTCATACTTCACACGCAAATCACTCATTGGGCTTCTGACATCTCATCTCATCTCATTATCTCTAGCCGCTTTATCCTTCTACAGGGTCGCAGGCAAGCTGGAGCCTATCCCAGCTGACTATGGGCGAAAGGCAGGGTACACCCTGGACAAGTCGCCAGGTCATCACAGGGCTGACACATAGACACAGACAACCATTCACACTCACACCTACGGTCAATTTAGAGTCACCAGTTAACCTAACCTGCATGTCTTTGGACTGTGGGGGAAACCGGAGCACCCGGAGGAAACCCACGCGGACACGGGGAGAACATGCAAACTCCGCACAGAAAGGCCCTCGCCGGCCCCGGGGCTCGAACCCAGGACCTTCTTGCTGTGAGGCGACAGCGCTAACCACTACACCACCGTGCCGCCCGGGCTTCTGACATGTTACCCAATTTCTGTGATATTTTGCCACTGGGGGCGCTGTTTTTGGGCAAAAACTCCAATCTTTCCTCAAATTTGGTCAAACTTCATGGCCACCCTCTTCCTACCTCCCATGTCATGTATACCACATTTTGGAAATTTTCGTCCATGGGGGGGCGCTGTTTTTGGCCGCCGCAATTGCTCCAAAACGGGTTTTTGGTTAATAATTGCATAATGCTTTTCCTTCACACCACTACCTTGTGATAGTACGTTGCTGTTGTAGACACTTATTTTTCCAACTCATAATCGCTCATGTACAGCATAGCGCCACCTACTGACATGGGAAAAACCAAAAAATTTATTCTTCAAAAATCTATATCTCATCTTCTATTTACTCACTTGTCATCAAACTTCATAGGCAAACTCTTCATAGCTCACCTGACATATACGCCAAATTTTGTGCACTTTCGCCACTGGGGGCGCTATTTTTGGGCGAAAAATCCAATCTTTCCTCAAATTTGGTCAAACTTCACGGCCACCCTCTTACTACCTCCCATGTCATGTATACCACATTTTGGGAATTTTCGTCCATGGGGGGCGCTGTTTTTGGCCGACGCAATTGCTCCAAAACGGGTTTTTGGGAAATAATTCCATAATGCTTTTCCTTCACACCACTACCTTGTGATAGTACGTTGCTGTTGTAGACACTTATTTTTCCAACTCATAATCGCTCATGTACAGCATAGCGCCACCTACTGACATGGGAAAAACCAAAAAATTTATTCTTCAAAAATCTATATCTCATCTTCTATTTACTCGTCATCAAACTTCATACGCAAACTCTTCATAGCTCACCTGACATATACGCCAAATTTTGTGCACCTTCGCTATTATTATTAGGCCCCGAGCACCGTACAGTGCGAGACCCTATTGTTGCCATGTGTCCAATTCTGTGCTTTGTCGCCATTGTGGGAGTAATGTCTCTTGCCGAGGAAGCTGTGGAAGGTATTTCGCGGGGACGCATGCCCCCGCCCCCCTTGGCCGCTGGCGCGAGGGCCCGTCGAGGCCGCTTGCGGCTTTAATATTATTAGTGTTATTATTTATTGTTAATATTTAATGTTAATTTATTACTATTTATTGTTAATATTAGTGTATGTGTTTATTATTATGTATTCAATTTATTTGGCATGTGGTGCTTTTTGTATTGTCTAGAACATACATAAGATGAGCATATTATAGCAGCAAAATAGAAGCACAATCATTTGAATGCAGCAAAACTTTTGCTGCATTCAAATGATTGTGCTTCTATTTTGCTGCTATAATGATTTTGCTGCATTCAAATGATTGTGCTTCTATTTTGCTGCTATAATATGCTCATCTTATGTATGTTCTAGACAATACAAAAAGCACCACATGCCAAATAAATAACTGAATACATAATAACAATAATAATAAATGCTTCCAATGTTATAGTGTTTGTATTTGGTTGCATTCACTGCATGAATATATTTGACAATTTGACTGACAGTGTTTTGGCATATTTAACATTTATCCTCCAAAATAAATCAACTGTTTTGGTTTAAGATTGTGCAAGCCTTCAAATTTTCTCACTGAACATTTCTCCTTCACATTTTTCACCTGTAGGCATGTGACAAGATTTAACATGATATTGCTCAACCTACCTCTGTAAAGTCAGCTAACAACTTATTAAAATGCACCAGAATTCAGCAAATAACATGTATGATGATAAAAAACTTCTGGGGAGGACCCCCAGACCCCCCACTAATCATTTCCTTCAAACCAATGTACAACAACCTGTACAATCTGTTACATTGGCCAACCAATCTACATTCAAACTGCCATAATGTGTAGGGGGGCACTACAAGACACACATAGGCCTACAACACACAGATATGGTGTATATCTCTGTGCAATATGATATGGTTATCAAATTAGAGGGTTATTTTCCAAAAAGTATATTGGGGCAGGGCGGCGGGGGCAGGGGCGGGTACGAGGCAGAGCCCCCCCACATAACCAATCCCAATTTAACCCCTGGCTGAGACGTTTACAGGCCCAAAGTTCAATGACCTCTAGAGGTCAACAGAGGTCAGATAGAGCTCGGCATATTGCAGATTTGAATTCGGCACACCCAAATTGACAAAATAAGACTGTTTGCCGACTTTGTCTCAAATGCCTTTAACTCATTAAATAAGCACTCTTTGAATTTTGGTACCAGTCTATCAGTGGTAGTGAGCCCATACAAAATTTCTACTTTTTCCAAACTTTCATGAGCATCAGCTGTACAGACATGATCCAGCCAGGACGTTGTGTGCCATGCTTCACTGATATAAGTAAAACTATCTACAGGGAGTAATTTCATACTGGAAAAAAACAAACAGTTTACTGTCATGACAAAACTGCATCAAAGGCCGACCAAAGAGATTTCTCATCAGAAATATCTGCATTAAAATCACCCATCACAAAAACACTTGCACATATACACTCCTTAATATAAGAATTTAAAAATGCCAATCTATTCATATATTCATCTTCAATTTTATAGCAGTCATATGGGGTATAAACATTTAAAATAATAAAAACATTCATATCATGCACAATTTTAATTGCGATACACCAGTCCACCTCTAATCTAATAACACTAATCATTGGATCATATTTCTTGCGCCACAAAATGGCCACACCTCCAGGAACTCTACCGCACAGCACTTGACTGCTCAGATCTGTTGTGGATTCTGCTACTCCATGAAAGTCACTGTTTACAGAATCAAGTTTATCAAGGTCCTGTTTGGCTAAAAATGTCTCTTGCAAACAGAGAATGTCAGTGGTCTCCAGTAGCTGGTCAACAACAGCACGATGTGCTCTGTCCCCAGCAGACTGTCCTAGGCGTAAGCCTCGTGAGTTATAAGACACCACTCTGATCACCATCGCTGTGGCTAACACTGGGCATCATACACCCCAGCCCCCATTGAAGGCACATTCATCACTGCCTGTAGCCCCACTGTGGGCTTGGGTTTACGTGCCTCATAGAATCGATGCACAAAAGTGCCTTCAGGCCACAGCTCTGGGTTATACATTTCACTCACGTCTTTACATTCTGCAGTTATTTTAAATGAACTGACTTTGCACAGTTTCTAACTTTTGACAGGTTACCTGGCGTCCAAGTTTATTTTCCATATAACTAGTCAAAGTCTGAGTCTACACCAGGTGAAAATTTTGTTGCAAACACACTCACCAGCTTAGACTTTATGACTTGAATATCTCCACCAGTACCAGTCCCAACAATACCACTAGTCTTCGTTCCTTTGGGACGATTCAGGCAAGGCTCGGTGTTAACAGCAGCATTTACAGGAACCTGTCTACGTCGGTTGTTGCTCCTAGTGCCCTGGACCAGGATCCAAGGTGAGGTAGCAGCCACTTCACTCCATGCCACATTAGGATGTACCTTTGCAGTGCAGGTTGGTCCATCCAGACTCGAGGCAGAATTCTCCACCTTCTGGCTTGAGTCTTCCTCACTGATCTGGCACTCCATACCATCTTGGGTCTTCTCATAGGCTTGATGAATGGACACACTCTGACTTATTCCAGACTTGTTGGTTTGGAAAGTAGGCCCTCTGTCCTTATTTGCTCTAGGCTGTTCAATAATGTCCAAACGTTGGTTTATGTCTGCAGTGATGATTCGCAGATCATTACAGATGTTAGTCTGCAAGGACGCAGCCTGTTTCATGGTGTTAATATCTGCACTCAGTTGTTCAATCTTACCAAGCAGACACGAAACATCAAGGCTGCTAAAAGTCACAGGTGGTAATTCATCAAGATGGTGGGAAACAAACCGAGGAACGTTTTCACCAGCTTCATCAAGGAGCTTAAGGCAACTCCTAACATTCTTTGAATCTTTTTGTGGCCCATTATGAGCCACAAACTTGCGAGTGGTACCAGGGCACAACTCAAACAGCAATTTGGTAGAATTTGTAATCCATTCTGATCCAAAATGGTCCACAGCCATCAAAACAATCTCACCCTGTTTCACAGTTTTGATCTTAATAAAAAAGTTTAAAAATTCATCTTCCACAATGACCTCTCCTGAATCTGTGCGATAGATTTTAGGTTTTATTCGAATTTTGCTTCTGCCTGCAGCACCTGCACATGCAGTGGCAGCCATCTTGTTCATACTTGAATTATTTACACTTTATCTTGATGAATATTGATTTGTTTAAGTAAGACTCATGATTATAATAATTTACCAACTTGGTATAATTAGACTGTCATTGGGCCTAGTCAGAATTTACCAGCCCAATATGATACGGGATTTATGTTCATACTTGATCCACAAATTATTTTCACTTTATCTTGATGAATGAATGACCTGTGTTTTAGTTCCAGTTTATGCACTAAGTAGGCTGATCAGGACCAGGAACTTTATCTTCATGAATATTGATTTAAGTATATATGAAAGAACGAAGTCAGAATGTAAAGTGTTTTGAACAACTTTATTAACTTCATTTACACATACAGTGGTGCTTGAAAGTTTGTGAACCCTTTAGAATTTTCTATATTTCTGCATAAATGTGACCTAAAACAACATTAGATTTTCACACAAGTCCTAAAAGTAGATAAAGAGAACCCAGTTAAACAAATGAGACAAAAATATTATACTTGGTCATTTATTTATTGAGGAAAATGATCCAATATTACATATCTGTGAGTGGCAAAAGTATGTGAACCTCTAGGATTAGCAGTTAATTTGAAGGTGAAATTAGTCAGGTGTTTTCAATCAATAGGACGACAATCAGGTGTGAGTGGACACCCTGTTTTATTTAAAGAACAGGGATCTATCAAAGTCTGATCTTCACAACACATGTTTATGGAAGTGTATCATGGCACAAACAAAGGAGATTTCTGAGGACGTCAGAAAAAGCGTTGTTGATGCTCATCAGGCTGGAAAAGGTTCCAAAACCATCTCTAAAGAGTCTGGACTCCACCAATCCACAGTCAGACAGATTGTGTACAAATGGAGGAAATTCAAGACCATTGGTACCTTCCCCAGGAGTGATCAACCAACAAAGATCACTCCAAGAGCAAGGCGTGTAATAGTTGGCGAGGTCACAAAGGACCCCAGGGTAACTTCTAAGCAACTGAAGACCTCTCTCATATTGGGTAATGTAAATGTTCATGAGTCCACCATCAGGAAAACACTGAACAACAATGGTGTGCATGGCAGGGTTGCAAGGAGAAAGCCACTGCCCTCCAAAAAGAACATTGCTGCTTGTCTGCAGTTTGCTAAAGATCATGTGGACAAGCCAGAAGGCTATTGGAAAAATGTTTTGTGGATGGATGAGACCAAAATAGAACTTTTTGGTTTAAATGAGAAGCGTTATGTTTGGAGAAAGGAAAACACTGCATTCCAGCATAAGAACCTTATCCCATCTGTGAAACATGGTGGTGGTCGTATCATGGTTTGGACCTGTTTTGCTGCATCTGGGCCAGGATGGTTTGCCATCATTGATGGAACAATGAATTCTGAATTATACCAGCGAATTCTAAAGGAAAATGTCAGGACATCTGTCCATGAACTGAATCTCAAGAGAGGTCGGTCATGCAGCAAGACAACGACCCTAAGCACACAAGTCGTTCTACCAAAGAATGGTTAAAGAAGAATAAAGTTAAATGTTTTGGAATGGCCAAGTCAAAGTCCTGACCTTAATCCAATCAAAATGTTGTGGAAGAACCTGAAGTGAGTAGTTTATGTGAGGAAACCCACCAACATCCCAGAGTTGAAGCTGTTCCGTACGGAGGAATGGACTAAAATTCCTCCAAGCCAGTGTGCAGGACTGATCAACAGTTACCAGAAATGTTTAGTTGCAGTTATTGCTGCACAAGGGGGTCACACCAGATACTGAAAGCAAAGGTTCACATACTTTTGCCACTCACAGATATGTAATATTGGATCATTTTCCTCAGTAAATAAATGACCAAGTATAATATTTTTGCCTCATTTGTTTCACTGGGTTCTCTTTATCTACTTTTAGGACTTGTGTGAAAATCTGATTACGTTTTAGGTCATATTTATGCAGAAATATAGAAAATTCTAAAGGGTTCACAAACTTTCAAGCACCACTGTATACTAATAAAATTCAATCCAAACCATTGTCTACTGATAATCAGATCTCACAATTGTAGTCACAATTCGCGTTCTATTAGTCCATAAATGTGTTGAAATGCTCGGTACAAAATCGCAGCAAGAAATGGTAAATTTAGACTTCCCAGAAGTTAACTGGGGGAGGGGGGAAAAAAAAAAAAAAAAAAAAATCGGTCTGCGCAAGCGCATGATAAATTTATACCAGCACACGATCAGACCGTGACACCTGTTTGAATTATAACTTCACGAAGTTTACTTGTTGCCTCCAGTATTTTTTTTTGTTAAGATATTTACCTTATTAGATTCATAACGTGATAAAACTTGGGCATTTCGCGCTGAAAAAAATTGACGCCCCGTCTTGTCAATGGATGGAGCCTGGGCAGTAAACGCGAGACGCCCGCTTTCGCTATTTTAGATGGCTCAAAATAATTATGTTTTAATGAATCAATAACAGTGTAAAACAGTGGAGTGTAAAAAAGACCAGGGTTCACAAGTTTTTATTTTGTCACAATAGGCTTCAAGCATGGGCCAAAGCATAGGCTAACAAGTTTTAGAGTTTACCACTTCACCTTCAGCCTTTTCAGCCCCTCACGTGAATATTATCCTCACATGTCCCTGAAATACCAATTACAGAGATATTAGAAAGAAGTTTGTGTTTCTTCTTTTATATTACCGTTAACTACACAAGCTTTACGCTAACTTAATATCTGGCAAACGGGAGCTATTATTTTCACCAGAGCTTCGGCTAGCTCTGGCAGTGTTCAACGCAAGCTGTAGCGAACAGCAGTAACTTTGTTATACCGCACAAAATATGAAAACGATTGAAACCATTACTCACCAAATTCAATCCACTGGTAAATGCAGGTAAATGTGCAAGTTACGCTCTGGTCTGCCTTGTCCCAGGTGGATATGTCCTGCTTCTCGTTCCCGCAGCTTTGCAATTCAACCATAGGCACTCTCCATGCACTCCAAGTACACGTGAAGAGTGTGCGCATGATTGGAATAATGGAACGCAGGTTGGCATATGATTGGTTCTCGGCAGCGAAGCAGCAAGGAGGATTTGCTGACCGTCCAAGTGTCATTTAAAGGGCCGATTTCTGAAGTGCTCAGTTTGCGTATTAAGTCAATCATATGATTAAAAAAAATAAAAAATCTCCTCGGATCTACACGATTCGCGTAGGTCACCCTTTTTGACTTCAAAACGGCAAATTTCGCCGAAAGGTGAGATTTTCATGCCTGAATTTTTTTCTGACTGATAACAGAATGGAATGTTTATCGAGTATTTGGAATCCGATTGCAAGAAATGGAATTACACCAGAATTAAATTCCTAACATAAAAAAAAATTACATGCTTGAAATATTCAGATTTTTCTATTTCATTCAGAAAATATTTTTTTTGCAGTTTGTTGTAAATATCGACCACATTACAATATCAGACATTTTATATTTTGGTTTGAGGAATGACATGCGACCTTTGACCTGGATGTCCATGTGCTTACAATGTCAATTGCCTGTTGAGATTTATTGGTAAACTACAAAACTAGAAATTAATACAAACAATGAATGATGAACAAAATGTGATTGATGAGAATACTTAGAAAAGTGGAACAAAAAGATTTGACAGGTTCAACATTATCAGTTCATTTGTTTACAAACACGAGAATTACTTCCTCATTTACGTAAACACAACGACATCCATATATTTATATAAAAGATTTTGTACTAAATAAGTCTATGTAAAACTAATTTTAAATAAAAACTTAACTTAATTCCACATACCGATTATTTTTTAATGTAAATAATCATCTGGATGTCGATAATTGTGGAACGGTGTCACGTGATCTGATACACTCAGTAATCAACCATTTTTTTTTTTCCAGTGGAAGTTTGAGTCATTATTCATGCACAATTTACATATTGAAAGTCTTTCCTACTTTTGCAATGGCCAAAAGATCGTTAAGGTGTCGATAATTGTAGTTGCCTTATTATTATTATTATCATCATCATCATGATTATACAAACACAAAGGCTGTACAATATTTCCTTTCTATTTTGGACAGTTGCTGAAACAGGATTATTTTCTCGTGTTATTTGCCATTTTCACTTCATTCTCACAGTCATGTCTTAACAGTGTTTATTGGTCACGTCATTCACCGTCATTTTAGACACAAACGACTCAATTTTGATGCTTTTTCTTTTTAAGACCGCACAGTGTTTAGTAAATGGTGTAACCTTTAATGTGTGAAACAAATGCAATGAGAAATAGAACTTGGCAAATGATGTGACAAACAAATGCGACTTTTATCCGCACAAACTGCGCTTGCGCGCACACACGTGTAAAAATGATCACACCATCAACACTCGCAGGTGAAATGTCCGTCCACAACCTTTGACCTGACGGTTTGTACAGTTCACTGCTGCACATGCAGACACTTTTCTTGTCATTTTTCTCACCAACTCCAGAAATAACTTGGCCAGCGTTTTCTCCTTGTCAAAATGGCCGAGTCGACAGATTTGTGGATTTTCGAAGGTAAATCTGCCATAATTTTCTGAATATCGTTGCTATTAACATCAGGTTTGAACTGCTATAGAACTGAAAACATTCCCTTGTTAGAATTTACAATTTTACTGAACAGCAGCTTTGTGAACATTAAATGATGAAATCTAAAAAATATTGGTGAATAAGTTAGTTAATGAAATCTTATTGCTTTGACATCACCATTCACTAGTTACTGCTCACAGATTCACTGGGCAAGTCCTTTATCTTTCAAATGAATATGAACATGTATTTATATGGTCATGTGACCTTACTAATGAAGTGTTCATTCGTATTAAAACGATTCTATGATCAATAGTCAAAGAAGCAGCATCAATATCTGCATATCTGTAATGTGTGTACAATGTGTTTAAATTATTCATTTAATCCCTATAATATGCCCTTTAATGTCCCTCGGCCCACATCACTTTAAATGTATAAAGTTATAAATGTGGTATTTTGGGATCATAATATTTCATTATGTTCCATGAAAGCTGCTGTTGTGGTCAGAAATATAATTTATTTTTGTTGGATGTAATCATTCATGCAGAGATTCATATTTTTCCAGCTTGGTAAAGCAGCATGTTTTAACATGTGATGTTTACTAATAACTTCTCTTATCGCCCGTTGGCGGTCGCAACTCCTGACATTTATTTACTGTAGATCAGGATTTTAAAACATGAATCAGCCTCAGAGATGCGCAGAAACGTCAGCAGTGATTCCATAATATCCATGCAAATTTAAGCTCCAAGATTCATGGCGGGGAAATATGGTTTTAGAAAGCGATGACGACACAATTCTTTGTATGTTTGAGAGGAAACATCAACTTCTTTGAGTGTCTGTGTCACTTGTTATTCCACGTGCGCCGGATCTGCCATGTTTCTATTGCAGAGTCGATGTCGCCGGTGAGGAGACTCAAGCTTAAAAAAAAAAAAAAAAAAAAAAAACCCACACCTCACAAGGTGCAGGTTCACATCAGATTATTTGAGCTCACACCAAATATAGTTTTGTGAAAATAGACCATCTAAGCTTCTGTTTATGTAAAAATTGACAGAGTTCACATTTATTGTGCTGTTTTGTAATCAGAACTAAGTGTTTAATTGAACAGTTAAATCAGTTACAGTGGGGTGATGGGCTTAATTTTTATCTGAAAATGCAGCTGAAGAAACGATCTATTAGTCTGTCAGTGTTTAAACCTCTGTGGGAAACTGAGCGAGCCGTCAAAAAACATGCTCTGTGAACAGGCTGTCAGCCACCGGGCCCACGGGCTGTACGAAGGCTGGAACAGCCTGGTTTAGTTCTTTAATTGATCAAATGTGACATTAATACACACAGAAACATCCGTAATGTTCAAGACTTGGTCTCTGCTTTCATACAAAATTAAAATGAACAAAACTTGTGTAGAACATGATTTGATGAAAAATCACTCAGTGCTGGTCAGCACAGACACACCCTCATGACATTGTCAATCAAGCGCTGTAACTCTGGTCAAATGTGACCCAATTTAACAATTATACGCGTATTACTGACGTATAACAAAGAACCCTGCCAAGTTTCGTGAAATTCCTACACAAATTGTGAGAGGAGATGATTTCAGAAGGTGAGCACCCTTCCCGGGACAGACGGACATTGCCGCGACATAATCCCCTTTCGGGCCTTTCAGCCAGCAGGGGATTAAAAAGTAGTCTCAGGTACAATTTGCGCAGTTTTATAATGAAATTAGCAGCAGCTTTGAGTGAGTATGTTCTTTCAGTGCAAACATTTTCCTCAAACATTTATTTCTGTGCTGGAAAACTAATGCACTAAGGTTTAGAAATCTAATGTTTTTGAGAAGCCACCTTTGTTTGTCACATGCACAATCAAGCACAGTGAAATTTATCCTCTGCATTTAACAGTGAGCAATGAGCGCATGCACACTCGGAGCAGTGGGCGGCCATGCTACAGCGCCCGGGGAGCAGTTAGGTGCCTTGCTCAAGGGCGCTTCAGCCCATGGCTGCCTCATGTTAACCTCACCACGTCTTTTGAACTGACTCGATAATGTAGATATCATAAAATTCTATTCCGTAAGCCATAGCCGAATGGATAGAGAAGCAGCTTTGGGATCCAAAGGTTGCTGGTTCGAGTCCCTGGACCAGCAGGATGCTGAACATGTCTGTTTAGTCAAGCCATTTGTTAATGGTGTTTATGAGGTAAAGGTGTAGATCTGAAGGGTCCTCAGAGTGTTTTGGTAAACTGGGATGTATGGATGCTGTCAGTCCCCGACTCGCTTGCTCACTCGAGTTTGTGGACTGTGTAGTGGCTGGCTGCTTTATGTCCTGGGGCTCCCTCATGCCTGTGTTACCTTCTGGCTCTCCCCTTTTAGTTATGAAGTCATGGTTAGATCCCGGAGTCCCTGCTTGTACTCAGTGCAATATGTATACTGTACCTACTTATTCAGGTGACATTGGGCATACCTAACAACGTGTGTTTTCTCTTCTCCCCCCCCCAAATCTGTCCCTCTGAGTTACATGTTGGTCCTGGGATCGAGATGCTGATCTCTTCTGCTCCTCAGACCTGCCTGATCCATCCTGGTGCCCTGTCTCTGGTTGCAGTCTCATCACATCACTCCTGTGGAGGATGGCCCCATGTGGACAGTTGGGGGTCACGCCTGGAGGATGCTCTGGACTCTTGCATACCCCTTTTCCATCAAATCAGTTCCAGGGCTGGTTCGGGGCCAGTGTTGGTGCTGGTTCACAACTCGTTCAACTTGCAAGCCAGCTGAGAACTAGTTTGCTTTTCCATAGCTCGGGGTGCTAAGGGGAGCCACGTCATTATGTCGCTGTATACGTCAGTTACATCGCTGCGTTTGCATAAACCTTGGCGCGAACATCGAAGCAACAACAACATGGAGAAGAAGAAACAACAACAACAATGGATGACTTCACGTTTGTATAGCTGCTGCTTCTCGTCGCTTAAAAATGGTGACCTATAGTGGTCTTGCTATTGTTGGTCTTAACAACTCTGCCCCCCCCCCACACATAAGCGGTTCTTTCCTCTGGCCCAGCAAAGAGCTGGTGCTACCCTGGAACTGTTTTTTCTGGCCCCAGAGCCAGTTCTTTGTCAGTGGAAACAGAAAACCCGGTTCCAAACTAAGCACTGGCCCCGAACCAGCCCTGGAACTGATTTGGTGGAAAAGGGGCAGCAGTGGTGTTTTGTGGCTGGGGGCTGCGGTTGACTTGCTGACTTTAGGACTGCAGTTGTCATGAACGGTTTTGCGCTCGGGTTTCCGTCAGTGGGGGGTTTATAGCATCAATGAAGCTGACTTTATGTTCAGACTGTTAATGTTATAGTCATGTCTGTTGTTGCCCAAATGAGGATGGGTTCCCTTTTGAGTCTGGTTCCTCTCGAGTAGGGCTGCGTACCGGTACTGTCCCATGAAAATCGATTTGGTACAGGTCCAAAATACCAGATCATGAAGTACCGGTACTGTACCGATATAAATTTACACCAAGTATCTGCTTATTTTGTGACTGAACATGTGTAAATCCTACCACAAAGACAAATTTAGCACTGGAAAAGACGTAAAATGCCGCGCTGAAACTTGAAATCAGAGCCATCTTTGATTTGAGATCCTCTCGCCACAGTCTCACGAGACATTGCGAGAGCTTGGCTGATCCAGCGTTCTGAATGGTCAAAAAGACTCAATCAGGTCAGCCATTTTTCCTTTGCTGGCATTGGCAGTCTTTGCTGCTTTGTGTAATTTTGCCACACAAGTTAAAGACTACGCGCAGTCCGCGGCCTATAGTACTCTAGTGTCGTCACTTCTCGCTGTGAGACAACTTATGACTTTTTGTCCCAAGTTAACTATAGTGCGAGACTGAGAAGTGAGGTAGGACCAACACCCGGGTCACAAAAAGGGCACAGAGCATCATCAGGGACCAAACACACCCACAACACAGACTATTCACACTCCTACCATCTGGCAGACGCTACAGGAGTGTGAAAGCAAGGACTACTAGACTGACAAACAGTTTTTATCCCCAGGCCATCAAGCTTTTGAACCACGGATTATAATCACCATCTACCTCTATATTTCAATCAGGCTTTGCGCCACGGATTATATTAGCAATTTTGCACAAGGCATTGCACAGTATATCTACCTCTATGCTTGCACATTGTTTGCCTCTCCCTTTTTTTTTTTAAATGTTCTCTTCATTTTTCACTCTACTATATATCTATCTATCTCTCTCTTTTTTATATATATATATATATATATATATATATATATATATATATATATATATATATAAATAAATTTTGG
Source organism: Neoarius graeffei (assembly GCF_027579695.1). Taxonomy (NCBI): domain Eukaryota; kingdom Metazoa; phylum Chordata; class Actinopteri; order Siluriformes; family Ariidae; genus Neoarius; species Neoarius graeffei. The sequence continues at coordinate 91,621,923 of NC_083569.1, forward strand.
TAAGCATAGTTTGGTCAGGCAGTTGCAAAATAAGAATTTCATTACCCAATAATAAACCGCTGTGTCTTATTGTGTATATGACAAATACAAATCCTTCTACAGGGTCGCAGGCAAGCTGGAGCTAGACAAATACAAATCTTGAAACCTAGTTATGTTCGGTTTTCTTTGAATAAAGATACTGACAAGTTGTCAACAGTTTATTAATGATTCTGTCATTATTAAAGAAGTTCAGAAGAATTTGTCAAATTGTTCAGGTACAGGTCCGGACCTGTACCGAAACCTCTGTACCGGTACCTGATGTGACGTTTAGGTACACAGCCCTACTCTCGAGGTTTCTTCCTCATGTCGTCTGAGGGAGTTTTTCCTTGCCACGGGCTGCTCATTGCGGATAGATTAGGGATAAAATTAGCTCATATTTTAAGTCGTTCAGATTCTGTAAAGCTGCTTTGCGACAGTGTTTATTGTTAAAAGCGCTATACAAATAAACTTGACCCGAACCCCAGGCTGCTCTGTGGATGTGGATGACAGCATCTGCTAAATGCCATTAATGTAATATAACAAAGTCTGTACTAAAAAAAAAAAGTGCCCAAGACTTTTGCACAGTACAAATGGTGGGAAGTGGGCTTTGTGAAATGTTACCTGCATCATGTAGGATTTCAGTCTGTCTATTAACTCTTCTCTCGGGCCTAAAGACAGAACAGAGCACAGCACACTTTCAGCATTTACACAGTCAAAGCTTAAAAAGAAGTAAACTCCAGCGGAAATGAATATATTAGAAACGAAAGGGAAGTTTAAGCCTTGAGGGACTGAGTAAACTGTGCTGGAGCTCACCGTTAGCGCTTTTCCACACAAACATGGCGGACCGCCTCATTCATTTACACCAGGCTCAGCGCCATTAGGAATAAAACACGGCCTTACACAGGCGCACGCAATAAAATACAGAGAGACAAAACATTCTGCAACAAGGCAAGTTATGAAATCACACCAAGCTATAGCCGGTTTTGTTTTCTAATGCTAACGTTAACATACAGCGCTGCTTGCCGTTAGCTGAGCTAGCTAACCGGCGCACTCACTCGGGGGTTGTTTGTTTATTTATTGGTAGATGAGCTCGTTTTTCTCACCCATAACAGGCGCTCCGATCTCCGTCAGTTTGGCCTGTAACTCGGAGCTGCTCCATGAGTTCAGGTCCGGGTTCGGCTCTGTGCCCGGGATTCTATCAGCCGCCATCTTTATTTTCTTATTTGCACACAGCGCGCTGCACACAACACATTCACACAGATCTGGCGCAGAGGATCATGGGAACTTCCGCATACGTCCAGCCAACGCGAACGGGGCGCGCATGCGCATACACACAACAGTCCTCCTCAGAAATGTGAATGTGTGTTTGAGCGGATAGATTTCCTCAGAGGATATTCTGTGTAAATTATAGCAATTCTATATAATTTAGTCAGTAAATATACACATACTGAAGTATCAGAAACATATTTTAAAACAAGTGTTGCCGGGCAAAACAAACCTCACCTGGGAGCACTTACTCATCATGAATATGAAGTGAGTAAGTAAAATGTATTTCTAAAGCACATTTAAACACAGTTTACACTGACCAAAGTGCTGTACAGAGTGTAAAAATAAATAGATATAAAATATATAAAGAAACAAAAACAACTGATTTAAACATCAGCAACAAAAGACAAACAATTACTGACATGACAAAAGAAAAACAGTTAAAATGTAGGGAATGCTGATGTGAAAAGGTGTCTTGAGCTTGGATTTAAAAACAGTAATAAAGGGGCATTTCTGATGTCAGGAGGCAGAAGGTTCCACAGCCGAGGACCGGCGACCGCAAAAGCTCTGTCACCTTTTAGCTTCAGGCGAGTTTGGGGGACATGGAGGAGACCTCTGCTGGAAGATCTCAGGGACATGGGAGCCTCAGGGGGATGAATAGCAGCAGCTAAGTAGTTGGGGGCCAGGCCATGAAGAGCTTTAAAAACCATTAACAGGATCTTAAATTGAATCCGAGACTGGACAGAAAGCCAGTGCAATGAGGCAAGGACAGGTGTGATGTGCTCATGTTTTTTTGTTAGTAAGCAACCTAGCAGCCGCATTTTGGACAATTTGAAGCCGTGACACCAGTGTTTGAGGGAGACCAAAATAGAGGGAGTTACAGTAATCTAAGCATTAAGTTATAAAGCAGGCCTAGAAATTCATATATTTTTTTCACCAGCCAGCCAGACTAGTTACCTTCCAAAGTGACTAGCGAAACAGAAAATCAACTCACCAAAATTTGTTCATGTATGAATTTTACTTCTGTCAAAAATAACGCAAAAGAGAGTAGTTACCATTGTTCATGACTAATGTGCATTTATTTCAAGAACCGAGAATTTTGATACTGTTGTTAAATACATAAATGAGAACAACACAGAGCACCATAATATAATATCAACAAATAATAATATATTGGAAAACTTGGCAACTTGGTGTATGAGTGTTGAAAACAAATATACTTACTATCATGACTATAGCACCCAAAATATGTCCAACATGCTTTCTGTATTTAACCATTTATGAGAGAGAAAGCATTAGGAGCTTCATATTGACTAGGAATCAACTTGAAAAAAATTAATTTTCCCATAAAAATCGTATCGCAGCCGAGGCCTACCCTGCTCCCATGTTTGCTTATAAGTCCTTTGTCGTTTCTCCTTCTCGTACGCTTTATCGGCGGCCTTTTTCTCTTCTTCAGACTGAGGTCGCTTTGTCCCCGTCTCTGGCGGTTTCTGTACACCTTTCAGAAAATTCCACATCGCAACGTAGCTTTGGCAGATGTAGATGTAAACAACAACAAAAACGCGTGTTTAAATGGCTGATAATGTGGCCACATCTATTGAATTTGATCTCGTCATTACCGCGATATTCAACGAGATGCGTTATATGCATGCGCAGTAGTGAAAAAACCGACAGCCTGACTCGTACACGATATGATTCGGAATTCTTCGATATTTTCCGTCCTGCCGATAAACACATCGATGAACACAGACACGGCACGCGCTTAATATGTGGCGGCTTTAGTTGACGGTGTGTCTGAATCTTCGCTTCATATATATTTTTTATTTTCAACTAGCCAGCTGGGCTGGCTAGTGACAGGAATTACCCGCCAAATGACAAATTAAGTCGCCTCGGGCGACCGGACCACCGCGACTTTTGAGCTGTGTAAAGGCATGGATGACTTTTTCCAGGTCATTGTATGACAGATTTAAGTTTTGCAATGATCCTTAATTGGTAGAAACTAGTCTTAACAACAGAAGAGATTTGTTTGTCAAGGCTGGAGTTGGGAGTCTAGAATAACACCCAGATTTCTTGCATGGGTTTTGACAAATGGAGTAAGAGAGCCAAGGTTGCCAGAGATGGAATTTCTGGATTTTGGGGGGCCGAAGATTATGACCTCAGTTTTGTCTTCGTTTAACTGGAGGAAGTTATTGGCCATCCAGTTTTGAATTTCTTTAAGGCAGTCCAGAAGAGGCTACAAGGAATTTCCAGATTTTAGAGGGAGGTACAATTGGGAATCGTCAGCATAAAAGTGGAATGTAATATTAAATTTTCTAATGATGTTACCCAGTGGGAGCATATATAGGCAAAAAAGAACAGGACCCAGGATGGACCCCTGGGGGACACCGCAAGATGCAGGGGGTGAGGAGTATTGGCCTATGGACACTGAAAAGGTTCTTTGCTGGAGGTATGAGTGGAACCATTTTAGAGCAGAACCCTTAATCCCAACCCACTGTTCAAGCCGGGCCAGCAGTGTTGTGTGGTCTACAGTGTCAAATGCAGCACTAAGGTCCAACGGGATAAGAATGGCATTATCACCAAAGTCGAGGGTGAGCAGCAGGTCGTTTGTTACCTTTAACAGGGCTGTCTCAGTGCTATGATGGGCCTTAAAGCCAGATTGAAATAGCTCTAGGATTTCTGCTGAATTAAGGAAGGGAAGCAACTGTGTTAACACAACCTTTTCCATAATTTTTGAAATGAATGGGAGTTTAGAGATGGGCCTGACATTTTTTAAACATTTTGGATCAAGGTTATGCTTTTTAAGGAGAGGCTGGACTACCGCGTGCTTAAAACAGGTGGGAACACTACCGGTGGCAAGGCAGGAATTTAGAATGATTTGAATGCTTGGACCAATAACATCAAATACATCTTTAATAATCAGGGAAGGGATAGGGTCGTGACTCAGGGGCTGTTGAAGTTTTCATGTGTTTTACAGCGTCCCACAGCTCAGTGTATGAAACTGCCTTAAAGTGGTCAAAGGTAGCTGTGGCACTGGGGAGGTATGGGGGTCAGATACAACAGGAGAAAACTGTGCCCTAATGTGGTCAATTTTCTCAATGAAAAACTTCAGGAATTTCTCACAGCGGTTGGTGGATGCCTCGACCTCTGGGGACACTTGAGGGTTAATAACTGAGTTGATGCAACTAAATAAAATCTTTGGCCGGTGGGAATGTTTTTCTATGATGTCAGAGTAATGCTTATTTATTTATTTATTTATTTATTTATAAGCTTTGCCACAAAGGCAGGGCGACCCCACAGAGTATAGCTCCACTACGGGCACACATGCAAACTCCTCACCTTTCGGCGAAATTCGCCGTTTTGGTCCCAAAATAGGTCACTTGTGTGAATCGTGTAGATCCGAAGAGTTTTTTTTTTTTGGGGGGGGGTAGGCAGGCTACAACGTTATTGTTGCCAAACATTTCACTTACAAGGTTTACAGCCAATCGAGATAAACAGTAACACGCGCTTCTTTTCCATTGGAGTTCTGATCAAACTGGTGCGCAACCCACTGCTGGTTGCCAGTCCTCGCTTACGAATATTCCACAGATTCAGACCGCAAAGTCACCTTTTTATAGAGAGAGCTGGCAACCTCATCTCGCGACTGGATCTGACCATACCAATGGAACAGTTTCCAGCGCGCTCGGGGGTGAATAACTGGAAAAGTCGTTGGATTTTGTTGCTGTTGCGTGTTGAGGCAAGTCTTTTACAGTGCCAGAAATGTGTACATAAATGTAACTATGTCTAATATGTTTTAACATGCGTGCTGAAATCAAGTTTAAGACATAACGTTAGCTTGCTCCATAAGACGGCTACAGATGTAAATACCAGCTGCTATAGCTTACTGTCGCCAGATATGAGAGAGATGAAAACGAACACATGATCAGCTCAGTGGCGTGGTATAGAGAAATTCCCTCTTCACAATGGATGGTTTTCAAATAGTTTTTTTTTTTTCGAGAGCTAGAAAGCCGACAGTGTTTTTCTCCTAAAAATAAGCACCAAGCGTCTTTTCAAATCCCCATGACAACCGCTTGTTCTAGCTTGCTCTGGCTGTAGAGCGCAAGCAATGCAGGGTTTCCCATACACAGACCAGTGTGTTGCGCAGCGCCACACAATCAGACTCGCGATTTAAAAAAAAAAAAAATTCCCAATCGAAACATTAATGTCTGCCTCGCGCATATGACGGAGCGCGCGAGAGAGCGCATATGACGGAGTGCGCGAGACAAAGAGCATCCTGATTGGGTTACTCAGCAGAATAAGCCAATCAGCCTTCAGTGTGGGCGGGCTTCTCTTTTCTCGAGGACCGAAGTTTTCAGCTGAGTCAGTGCGGCCTACAGGATCGGCATGGCAGAGAGAGCGCGCGCCCCAAAAAACCAAAATACAAAACCCACTTCAGCTCAGATTACACAAAAGAATCTCCCTGTCTAATAATATCCCTGCCTAATAATCTCCCTGTCTGATAATCTCCCTGTCTGATAATCTCCGTCTAATAATATCCCTAGCTGATAATCTCCCTGCCTAATAATCTCCCTGTCTGATAATCTCCGTCTAATAATATCCCTAGCTGATAATCTCCCTGCCTAATAATCTCCCTGTCTGATAATCTCCCTGTCTAATAATATCCCTAGCTGATAATATCCCTGTCTAATAATCTCCCTGTCTAATAATCTCCCTGTCTAATAATCTCCCTGCCTGATAATCTCCCTGCCTGATAATCTCCCTGCCTGATAATCTCCCTGCCTGATAATCTCCCTGCCTGATAATCTCCCTGCCTGATAATCTCCCTGCCTGATAATCTCCCTGTCTAATAATATCCCTGCCTGATAATATCCCTGCCTGATAATATCCCTGCCTGATAATCTCCCTGCCTAATAATCTCCGTCTAATAATCTCCCTGTCTAATAATATCCCTGCCTGATAATCTCCGTCTAATAATCTCCCTGCCTAATAATCTCCCTGTCTAATAACATCCCTGTCTAATCTCCCTGCCTGATAATCTCCCTGTCTGATAATCTCCCTGTCTGATAATCTCCCTGTCTAATAAGGGTCAACAATAATGACAGTTTCGCACGATGTACTGTTTGCAGCAGTGGTTTCAGCATTGCCCATGGTGGCTTAAATGATTGTAAAGGTCATGTTGAGGTGAGGAGTGTCATTTCATGTGCATTATATTTAGGTCTACAACAGGCTGTCATGAAAAGACCAAACTTACTGAAGATTTCCATAAAGTAACAATGTATGAATATACATCATATATATCACATATACGTCCTATACAAGTGTGTATCTTTTATAAATGAGGTTAGCTTATCTAATGTAGTATGTTGGGGAGAATCATAGTATCGTATCTATATTTCTGATAAAATTTTAGGTATGATACCGTGTATAATTCTCCTACTTGTTGCTCATTTCATAGGGGGACGGGGGGAATTGCTGGTATGTGCCGCGCGGGAGCGTCTGCCCAAATTTTTTAGGCCGAGATGAACTTATAGTTTTTTATTTAAAAAAAAAAAATCCAATATGTAAAGCCCATTGTACACGCCTGTTCTTTAATTCAAAATCACCATCTCGATCTTCAAATTGACCATATGGTATATGTGGTATGGTATATTACACAACATCCTGTCCAGATAAAACCTAGTTAGTACACACAGCAGTTGAAAGGGAAGTGATGAGTGATGTTGAATGTTGCCTGCTTAATACTGGTTGCAATTTTTTTTGTAACGTAGACTATGAAATGTACTTTTGCGTGCGTGCCGTGTGTCCGTGCGCCCTTCTCACCTTTTTCACCCCTGACCAGTTTGCATGCCTGTACGGGGACCCAATCTTAAAAAAAAAAAAAAGATAATACTAATTGACAACAATGACAATAATAATAATAGAAAATTTACAACAAAAGTAAAAGATAATAATAATAATAATAATAATAATAATTACAACAAGGCAATAGTAATACTAATAAATAACAAAAACAGTAGTAATAATAGTAATTAACAGCAAAGATGATTGTAATTGTAGTAATTAACAAAGATGATCGTAATAATATTAACAACAAAGACGATAGTAATAGTAATAATTAACAACAAAGGCGATCACTAATTTGATGACACATGTGACACTTAATACATATAGATTTAAAGGACTGAGGGACGTTTACATTATAAAATTGTTCAGTAATATTCATATAGTACTCGTATAGTTCCTTCTTGAACTGGCTTAGTTTGATTATAGTTCTAATATGTGCAGGTAAGATGTTCCATACTCTTGCAACTCTGATATAGTAACTGTTTTGAAACGTTACAGTTCGTGATGTAGGAACCTTTAACAAAGGTCCTTTGACAGTATTCCTTGTTGTCCTTCTCGAGATGTTAATGGAGATGTTAGGGTCGCTATCAACTGCTAGACGTTTGAAAAGATAAACTAGATCCAAATACTCGAGCCAATAAGTTATTGGAAGTAGTCCAAGCTTGAGGAGTCGATCTTTATAGCTGACCTCTGTTCTGAAAGGCAGGGATAGGATGTATTTGGTTGCCCGTCGTTGAACTCTTTCCATGGTGGTGATGAGCGAGACAGTTTGAGGGGCCCAGACTTGAGAACAATAAGCAAATATGCTCCGGATCAGGGTGGTGTACAGGATAAAACGAACAAGAGTCATGGATACCAATTGATGATCTTCTTACAAATGCGAGCATTTTATTTGCTTTGGCAGTTACTGTGCGTACATGGGTTGTCCACTTGAGGTCAGATGACACAAGGATCCCAAGGTCCTTATGAGCATTTATAGATTTTACCTGATCATCATTTAGACGATAAGATGAATTGACAGGCTCAGTGTTCCTTGTAATGGAAAGAAGGCAACACTTAGAGATATTTAAATCCATACGCCACTGTTTGCACCACTCACATATACAATCGAGGTCCCGCTGAAGGATCACTTCATGTTCTAAGGTCTTAATGGCCCGATAGCACTTGGTGTCGTCGGCAAACAATGCAACAGATGTTGAGGAGACAACTTGAGGAAGGTCATTAACGTAGACGAGGAAGAGGAGAGGCCCAATTATTGAGCCTTGAGGAACTCCAGATGCGACTTTAAGTGGTGGAGATGTAACACCAAGAACTGTAACCCTTTGGTAACGATCTGAGAGATAGTTCTCAAACCACTTCAGAAGATTACCACAGATCCCAAAACGTTGGAGTTTCCAAAGAAGTAGATGGTGGTCTACCCTGTCGAAGGCCTTGGCAAAGTCCAGATAGATGGCATCAGTCTGCACTCTTTTGTCAAGCAATTTGCCAATTTCATGCAGAACTGAGAGAAGCTGAGTTGTCGTGGATTTCCACTTTAGGGTCATTCCATGTCAATTCACACACCCTCCCCAGTGACACCTCTTCAATTTGCCTGATATTTATTTTATTAGTGCCTTATGATGTCAAAAGAAAGAATCCAAAATTTTAGCTTCCTAGCTGGAACGTTTTTTGAATTTTGGCCCTTCAAAGTTTGGGTGCCATGCCCACTTTTGGGGTCCGGGAATTGTACACTTAATTTGCAAGCATTTTTGGAGACCCATATCTTTTGTTCTAAGGGGAATATAAACCTGTAAATTGCTATATCTATGTATTCTGGCCCTGTCTATCTGATTCTGCACCTAAAAATAGCACAAGTTTACTAACTTTAGAGATATTAATCCCTTAAAAGTGGATTTTTTTAATGACACAATTTTTTTTTTGACATTTCAGGGGTCCATATCTTGGAAAGTTTGTGTTGATAGGGTTTAAACTGATTTATCATCATATTTGGGAACTCTACTGTGTGCTTAGAGAGTTTCAGGGCACTCAGAGCTTTGGTGGGGGTACAGGAGGGCCCCAAATATGGCTTCGGGACAAAATTACCATTTGGTACATCCTACTTCAGGCCATTAGTTGGCAATGTGGGCACATGATGACTGGAATGAGCCTTTAACCCTATCAACAGACACCTTTTATCAAACTTTTAAGTCAATAAAAACTTTGATTATCCAACTCCTTCAATATAAAATAAGCATTTGTATATGGTACTATTTTTGCATATTTTCTGAAAAATCCTAAGTCCGGAAAGTAGGTCAACTGTTGTTTTGACTGCCTGTTCATGTTTAAGGTAGTAAAAGCACACCCATATAGTGATTTTAATCTATGGGAAGATTATTTATACCCAATACCCCATTAGTTATATTGACAATTACAAGGGATAAACCCTTTCCCGGCTGTTTCACGATGCTGGGTTTTTGTTTTTTTTTTACATTTGACACCTTTCCCTGTATCCAACCAAACTCTGACCACTATACACTTAATAGTTAAATGCATCTTTCAAACAGGGCGGCACGGTGGTGTAGTGGTTAGCGCTGTCGCCTCACAGCAAGAAGGTCCTGGGTTCGAGCCCCGTGGCCGGCGAGGGCCTTTCTGTGCGGAGTTTGCATGTTCTCCCCGTGTCCGCGTGGGTTTCCTCCGGGTGCTCCGGTTTCCCCCACAGTCCAAAGACATGCAGGTTAGGTTAACTGGTGACTCTAAATTGACCGTAGGTGTGAATGTGAGTGTGAATGGTTGTCTGTGTCTATGTGTCAGCCCTGTGATGATCTGGCGACTTGTCCAGGGTGTACCCCGCCTTTCGCCCGTAGTCAGCTGGGATGGGCTCCAGCTTGCCTGCGACCCTGTAGAAGGATAAAGCGGCTAGAGATAATGAGATGAGATGAGATCTTTCAAACAGGAAAGGGAAAGATGCAAACAAGGGGATGATCCCAAGAAAAGCATCCTGGTTGCTTTACTACATTTGTTCTGACATCTGATCTGGAAGTTAAACCTAGACTCATCAGGTTTTTTGTTTTTTTTTCAAGAAAAGGGGAAGGGGCCCCTAGCCACTCATGTGGGGAAAATTAGCATATCAATTAGTACTGTATTTCCCCTTTTTACTAATTGATATGCTAATTTTCCCCACATGAGTGGCTAGGGGCCCCTTCCCCTTTTCTTGAAAAAAAAAACCCTGATGAGTCTAGGTTTAACTTCCAGATCGGATGTCAGAACAAATGTAGTAAACCAACCAGGATGTTTTTCTTGGGATCATCCCCTTGTTTGCATCTTTCCCTTTCCTGTTTGAAAGATGCATTTAACTATTAAGTGTATAGTGGTCAGAGTTTGGTTGGATACAGGGAAAGGTGTCAAATCTCATCTCATCTCATTATCTCTAGCCGCTTCATCCTTCTACAGGGTCGCAGGCAAGCTGGAGCCCATCCCAGCTGACTACGGGCGAAAGGCGGGGTACACCCTGGACAAGTCGCCAGGTCATCACAGGGCTGACACATAGACACAGACAACCATTCACACTCACATTCACACCTACGGTCAATTTAGAGTCACCAGTTAACCTAACCTACATGTCTTTGGACTGTGGGGGAAACCGGAGCACCCGGAGGAAACCCACGCGGACACGGGGAGAACATGCAAACTCCGCACAGAAAGGCCCTCGCTGGCCCCAGGGCTCGAACCCGGACCTTCTTGCTGTGAGGCGACAGTGCTAACCACTACACCACCGTGCCGGCCAAGGTGTCAAATGTAAAAAAAAAAAAACAGCATCGTGAAACAGCCAGGAAAGGGTTTATCCCTTGTAATTGTCAATATAACTAATGGGGTATTGGGTATAAATAATCTTCCCATAGATTAAAATCACTATATGGGTGTGCTTTTACTACCTTAAACATGAACAGGCAGTCAAAACAACAGTTGACCTACTTTCCGGACTTAGGATTTTTCAGAAAATATGCAAAAATAGTACCATATTACAAATGCTTAGTTTATATTGAAGGAGTTGGATAATCAAAGTTTTTATTGGCTTAAAAGTTTGATAAAAGGTGTCTGTTGATAGGGTTAAAGGCTCATTCCAATCATCATGTGCCCACATGGCCAACTAATGGCCTGAAGTAGGACGTACCAAATGGTAATTTTGTCCCGAAGCCATATTTGGGGCCCTCCTGTACCCCCACCAAAGCTCTGAGTGCCCTGAAACTCTCTAAGCACACAGTAAAGTTCCCAAATATGATGATAAATCAGTTTAAACCCTATCAACACAAAAACTTTCCAAGATATGGACCCCTGAAATGTCAAAAAAAAAATTGTCATTAAAAAAAAATCCACTTTTAAGGGGGTTAATCTCTCTAAAGTTAGTAAACTTGTGCTATTTTCAGGTGCAGAATCAGATAGACAGAGCCAGAATACATAGATATAGCAATTTACAGGTCTATATTCCCCTTAGAACAAAATATATGGGTCTCCAAAAATGCTTGCAAATTAAGTGTACAATTCCCAGACCCCAGAAGTGGGCGTGGCACCCAAACTTTGAAGGGCCATAACTCAAAAAACGTTCGAGCTAGGAAGCTAAAATTTTGGATTCTTTCATTTGACATCATAAGGCACTAAGAAAATTAAAATAAGGCAAATTGAAGAGGTGTCACTGGGGAGGTTTTGGGCATTTGTGTGAATTGACATGGAATGACCCTTTAAGAATCCATGTTGGAGTTGATGTAGCTTAAAAGAGATATGATCGATGATTCTGTTGTAAACACAGCGTTCCATTACCTTTGAGACAAGCGGTAGTAAGGAAATTGGCCTGTAGTTGGAGACTTCATTAGCTGGGCCATTCTTTAATATCGGGACGATGTTTGAAAGTTTCCATTCGGCTGGTAACTTGCCTAATGTTAGACATTTATTGAAGAGGGAACATAGTGATGTACATATGTATAGTGCACAACTCCTCAACAATCGAGCTGGTATCTTGTCAGGACCAGTAGCTTTTGTTACATTTAGCGATAGTAGGGCGTCTTTTACATCATTTGAAGAAAGTTGTAGATCATCTATAGTGTCAACCAAAGGAGTTTTTACAGCTTCAGATGGTGTATGGCTTTGATAATCTTCAGGATTCAGCGGAGGCTTGAGTGTAGAATAGAAGTAGTTGTTGAACAAATTAGCCACTTCGATAGGATTATTAGCAGCTTCTTTGATTGTTCCGTCGTCGCTTTTCAAGACCATTTTGCAAGGTATGCTTGACTGTTTAGATGTTGATTTAAAGATAGACCAGAACTTCTTAGTGCTTGATTTTAACAGAGTTGGTAGAGTTTCAAAGAGTTCCTTACGCTTAAGGGTGATGAGTGCCTTAGATTGTTGATGTAGTGTGCAAAATCTTTCACGTAGGTTAGTGAAACGTAGTTTTAGCTTTGGCTTTTCTCCTAGCAGTCTCTTTTTTCTTTAATAGATGCTTGACTTCACTGTCGATCCACGGGGGAGAGCAGCACCTTTTGATCGTCTTCGATGGAATGTATTCTGAAGCAGCAGCTAAAAAGATATCACTCCAGCATTGCCAATCTGAGTCAATGTCGATATTAGATGTCGGTGATGGCGAAAGATCAGCGAATGTTAAAGAAGCAGAGAGACTGTCCCAGTCAACGTTTTTATAGTCAAAAACAGTTCTTGAATCGCGTGAAGAAATAGTCGCGTGTGTTGTGAGGTCGAAGAACAATAGGGAATGATCAGTGAAGATACCCATTGTTCCAGGTTCAATGCATGTTATGTTTGAAACCATCTCTGGGGAGTTGACAAAAATGAGATCTGAAATGTTATCTTGTCTTGTTGGATGCATATTTAATTGCTGTAAAAAAAAGTCAAAAGTCAGTTCATGAAAATTCAAAGAACCAGAAGAGATATTCCTCCCAATGGATGTTGAAATAAAATCAGAGTTCCAAGTTAAGTCAGGAAAATTAAAGTCACCAGTAATCAGTATTTTATCGTACTTTGAAGTGAGTTCGAGTAGCAAAGTAAACAGTGACAGCCATTCATTAAGATCACAATTCAGAGGCCGGTAGCAAACGCAGAGAAGACAGTTTTTAGATTTAAAACATTCAAGTTCAATAGCAACGATCTCCAAATGGTTAGACCAGTCCCCTAAAACGATTCCATTGAAAATTAAGGTATCCTTTAGGGCTAAAAGTACACCTCCTCCTCGCTTATCAGCCGGGTGATCTTTTCAAATTATGTTCTATCCAGTTGGAATGATTTCAGTGTCAGAGATACTGTTGTTAAGCCATGATTCAGAGGCTGTCCACACGGCAACGGATTCGGGTGAATCTGATAAAATTGTTTATCGTTTCGGCCTGGCATCCACACGGCACCGGCGTTTTGCGTGCCCCAAAATGATATTTTTTGAGAATGGGTTCCAGAGTGGAAAAATCTGGCAACGGCGCCGTTGCGAAGTCGTCTGGATGAGTAGAACGGATTTGTTTACGATGACGTCACAACCACATGACTAGAACAAGCAGCACTCTCGCCATTTTGTATGAACCACTGCATTGCATTCACTTTTGTATACAGCTTTTCTTTGAAATAAACAAGTAACTGAACCATTTCTTGAATTTCTTTTTTTATTGGATAAGACTGCTTTTCAAAATGTTCACACAATATAAAAAGTTATATAAACTATATATATATATATATATATATATATATATATATATAGGGCGGCACGGTGGTGTAGTGGTTAGCGCTGTCGCCTCACAGCAAGAAGGTCCGGGTTCGAGCCCCATGGCCGGCGAGGGCCCTTCTGTGCGGAGTTTGCATGTTCTCCCCATGTCCGTGTGGGTTTCCTCCGGGTGCTCCGGTTTCCCCCACAGTCCAAAGACATGCAGGTTAGGTTAACTGGTGACTCTAAATTGACCGTAGGTGTGAGTGTGAATGGTTGTCTGTGTCTATGTGTCAGCCCTGTGATGACCTGGTGACTTGTCCAGGGTGTACCCCGCCTTTCGCCCGTAGTCTGCTGGGATAGGCTCCAGCTTGCCTGCGACCCTGTAAAACAGGATAAAGCGGCTAGAGATAATGAGATGAGATAAATTATATAAAAATGCTTTTCAAAATGTTCACACACAATAAGAAAATTAAGTTATATAAAACTATGGACACTAATAAAACTAATTTGTACACACAGAAGGCACGATTTCCTCGCGTAGTCGCAGCCATCATCATCTTCTTGTGTGTTTTCACGCCGGGTAGAAGAAGGGGTTTATGCGCATGCGTCCTACTTCTATTGTTCTGGTGTCTCCGATGGGACCGTCTTACAGCGCACCTAGAGGTGTGGCATGTGTATTGCACAGTTTTCAGCAAGCGTTGCATTGCCATATGTACCTGATATTTTGCTGATCCATTGCCCATGTGGACGCAATTTTTTTTTTTTAATAAAATCTCGTTGCCGTTGTCGTGTGGATGTAGCCTCAGTGATGGCAATGATGTCCAGCTCTTCTGCATAAATCAGATCTTGAAAGGCTTTCAGATTGCTGATTTGAGTCCCGTCAGATGACTTATTTAGGCTGCGAAGACTCTGAGCGTTAAATGACAAGCAGCGAAAATTTGATGCAACAATAACGTTCCTTGGTGTTGTATCTGAAGCTTGACTTGGACATGAAACAAATTTGCTAGACATGAGTAGGAAAATTACGTTAAAAACCATAAAAATATTAGAGACACAAAAGCACACAAACACATCCGGGACATGAACGTGCGTGTAACCTGGCGAGGACGTGCGCGTAACCCGGCGAGGCTATAGCTTTCTTAGCAGCAGCCTGGAAATTTGACAGAGAAGTTCGGAACATTTCTAGGGACACCATGAGGTGGTCCTTCTTCCATTTCTGCTCGGCTCTACGACAGACCTGCCTGAGGAGGCGGGTAGACTCATCAAGCCACTGTTGGGATTTAAAATTGGGACGTCTGAATTTAAGAGGAGCCACAGTGTCTAAGATGGCAACACAGGAGGTATTGAAAAGGAGCATTAACTCCTCTGGACTGGAGAGGTGCTGATGTGCAGTGGAAATAGAGGTGGTAATGTCATTTATTAAATAACATTGAGAGAACTTCTTTGCAGTGAAAGAGTTAATATGACGGGAGTAGTGACCAGAAGATCTGGTTGTAAACAGGTGGTGAAATAATTTTACGCTGAACACAATATGCATATGATCGCAGATAGATGCATCCTCGATGCACATGGAATCAATGGAAAACCCACAGGATAAAATGAGATCCAAAGTGTGGCCATGAACATGGGTTGGCTGATTGATGTATTGGATAAGACCAAAAGAATCCAATAAGGAACAGAACTCACTAACCATCATTAGCACACTAACTGTGAAAAAAAGTCAAATACAAGTGTTAGCGTGTTAACTGTTAAACACTGTCAAACCTTAGCGTTAGCGCTAATTTAAAAACGCTGTCAAAAACGAGCGTCAGCATGCTAACTTAACAAAAACTGTGAAAGACCAGCATTAGCATGCTAACATTTAACAAAAACACTCAAACACTAATGTTAGCGCACTAACTGTTAACAAAAATGCTGTCAAACACGAGCATTAGTGTGCTAACGTTTAACAAAAACACTCTCAAACTCTAGTGTTAGCACGCTAACTGTTAACAAAAACCCTGTGAAAAATAAGTGTTAGGATGGTAACTTTTAACAAAAACGCTTTCAAAAACGAGCATCAGCATGTTAACAAAAATGCTGTCAAACTCTAGTGTTAGCATGCTAGTTTAACAAACCTGTCAAAAATGAATGTTAGCGCACTAACTTAACAAAAACGCTGTCAAACTCTAACGTTAGCATGACTTGTCACAAATGAGCATTACCGCGCTAACTTAACAAAAATGCTGTCAAACTCTAGCATTAGTGTGCTGTTAAAAACGCTGTCAAACGCTAGCATTAGTGTGCTAACGTTTAACAAAAACACTCTCAAACTCTAGTGTTAGCACGCTAACTGTAAACAAAAACCCTGTGAAAAAAGCGTTAGGACGCTAACTTTCAACAAAAGCGCTTTCAAAAACGAGCATCAGCGTGTTAACAAAAATGCTGTCAAACTCTAGCATCAACACAGTAACTGTTAAAAAAAATGCTGTCAGAAACGAGCGTCAGCACACTAACTTAACAGAAACCACCAAACACGAACAAAACATTCACAAACTCTAACATTAGCATGGTAACTATTCATAAACGCTTTCAAAAACGAGCATCAGCGGGCTTAACGTTAACAAAAACACTCACACTTTAACGTTTGCTAAAGTGTGCTAACTTAACAAACCATCAAACATTAGCATTAGTGCGCTAACTTTGAACAAAAACATTCACAAACTCTGTTAACGCACTAACTTAACAAAAATGCTGTCAAACTCCAGTGTTAGTGCGCTAACTTCACAAAAACGCTTTCAAACTCTAGGCTTAGCATGCTAACTTAACAAACTCACTTTCAAAAATGAGCATCAGCGGGCTAACTGTTAACAAAAATGCTGCCAAGCACGAGTGTTAGCGTGCTATTAACAAAAATGCTTTCAAAAACAAGCATCAGCACGCTAACTGTAAATAAAAATGCTGTCAAACTTTAACATTAATGCACAAACTTAACAAAAACACTGTCAAACTCTAGCGTTAGTCTGCTAAATGTTAAAAGTCAAATACAAGTGTCAGCACACTAACTTAACAAAAACTGTCAAACAATCATATTAGTGTACTAACGTTTAACAAAAATGCTGTCAAACTTAAACATTAGAACGCTAACTGTTAAAATGCTGTCAAACTCGACTGTTAGCATGCTAACGTTCAACAAAAACACTTTCAAACGCTAGCATTAGTGTGCTAACTGTGAATAAAAACACCTTTCAAAAAATGAGCATCAGCATGCTAACTGTAAACAAACGCTGTCAAACTAATGTTAGCACGCGGTGAACAAAAATGAGCATCAGTGCGCTAACTGAACAGAAATGAGCATCTTCACAAAAACGCTATCAAACTCACGTTAGCATGCTTACTGAACAAAAATGTTGTCAATCTCTAGCATTAGCGTGCTAACTGTGAATAAAAACACCTTTCAAAAAATGAGCATCAGCATGCTAACTGTAAACAAACACGCTGTCAAACTAATGTTAGCACGCGGTGAAGAAAAATGAGCATCAGTGCGCTAACTGAACAGAAATGAGCATCTTCACAAAAACGCTATCAAACTCACGTTAGCATGCTTACTGAACAAAAATGTTGTCAATCTCTAGCGTTAATGTGCTAGCTTAACAAAAACGCTTTCAAACACGAACGTTAGTGTGATAACAAAAACGGTTTCAAAAACAATTAGCGCTCTAACTGTGAACAAAAATGCTGTGAAACTTTAACGTTACTGTGCTAACTTAACAAAAACACTGTCAAACATGATAGTGCGTTAACTGTTAACAAAATGCTGTCAAACTCTAGTGCGAGCACGCTAACTGTTAAAACGCTTTCAAACACTAGCGTTAGCACACCGTTAGAAAAATGCTTTCAATCACTAGCGTTAGCATGCTAACTTAACAAAAACACTGTCAAACTAGCATTAGTGTGCTAACTGTTAACAGAAACGCTTTCAGACACTAGCATTAGCGTGCTAGCATTTAACAAAAACGGTCTTAAATGCTATTGTGAGTGCGCCAAGTGATCACAAAAATATTTATTCATGTAGTTTATTTATTTATGTAAAGAAGAGAATGCAGTGTTTGTTTGTAAATAAAAGCTGAGGTTGATGGTGTTTGTGTGTGATGAAGTGTGAAGGAGAAACACAGTGGTGTTGGGTTTTATCTACACAGACATCAGCAGCTGAACTTCATCCATTTTATTGATCAGATTCAATTCTGCAGTAAATCTCAGTGTGAACTGTAAATCAGCTTTATTCAGATTTGATTCGCAATGACAAACTTCCACAATCATAATGTGTAAAAAACAGACTGTAGGATTCAAATTATTTATTGATGAGAAAACAAACCCCAGGCATTAAAATAAACTGTACAGCACTTTAAAAGGGAAAATGTCTTTCTAACATTCACCAGAAAAAGTAAAATATTTTTTATTCTCATCATTTAATAGATGATTAAATCTGTGAGGTGAAAATTCATTCAGGTTTAAATACAGGAGAGATGATCAGTGGGGCTGCGATTTTACCTCCAGCATTTGGCCAAGGACTGAAGAATGGATAGAGTTTCTCAGTGAAAGACTGACCAGTGAAAGAATAGATATGAGATCTGGACTTCACATCATAAAAGGAGACCAGACCCTCATCATAATCCACAAACACCCCCACCGTCTCCACCTTCTCTCTCAGTGTGAGGGGGACACGGGGACCAGCATTAGCCCAGTACTCATTCTCATTCCACAGTGCCACAGTCCAGACTCCATTCTGAGGTTCCAGTGTAATCCTCTCCTTCCTGTTAATGTTCTCTCTCACAACTCCTAATCTCCACTCAGTTTTCCCTCTGACCTGCACCTCATAATAAAATCTCCCTGAGGAGAAACTCTGCTTTCCCACAATACCGAGATAGTAATTAAACCTCTGTGGTGTATCAGTGAGATTCTGCCGCTCGTCTCCACATCTCACTTGTTTTCCATCAGCAGACAGGATGAATTTGGGATGAGCTGTATCAGGATCCAGAGTCACATCCACTGAGAGAAACACACAGTGTGTGATGTGAGTTTGCAGGTAAAAAAGATTAAATCATCATCCAGTGGATCAGATTCATTCGGATTTATGAGAGGATTTGTAGAAGATTAAATAATTCAACATTTTTAAATGATCTCTTGTAAAAAGAGAACTTGTCCACACTGTTCCAAATGTCTGTCGTTTTCACAGCATTTTTACTGAATAATGAACAAATGCTGACTGTCGAACCTGTAGACAGCATGTTGCTGTAGATCTGAAAAGCATCATGGTCTAAACTCTCTGCTGGGTGAATTCCACACTCAATAGATTTTTCCTATGAAATACAACACCGTCATTTTAGCAGGATCTGTTTCACCTGCTTTTCTCCAGACAGTTTTGTTGTCAGAGTTTACTGATAAGATTCCACAATTTCTTCAGCCTTTGACTTCAGTAAGGCCACTGAGCTCATTATTTTACTATGGTACGGTAATTGATCAGTTTTCAGGTTCCCTGTGTGTGTAAGTTTAAAAGCGCACTGGGAGAGGGAAGGAGAGAGACACACCTTCATTAGCTTGTAGGCGAGTGTGTATAATATTCCCAAAATAAACTATTTACACACAGCATTGTGAGAGATTTTATTATCTGGAGGCATTTAGTTGATGACGTCATCAGTTTGGTGTCGGAGTAACATTACTGGATAAAAGCGAAAGTGGAATCGTGTGTGTGTGTGTCATTGAGCTCTGTGTAAAATCTGGAGGGCTCAGAGCCCATCCCCTGCTGTCGAGATGAGTGAAGCCACCTGGCCGCCATCTTACCGCTCACATCACGTGTATTTGGTTTATGTGTTAAAGCGTCGTATCCAGTCAAATTTGCCCCAAGAAAAGTATCTCCTGACTTTCCTCTTTCATTCCCTCCTCTTATTTTCTCCACTTTATTCCCCCATTCCTTACAGATATTTATCGCACTCCGCTTCACTGTTATTGGTTTTTCCCTTTTCCAGTTCAGTCTCTGATTTTTTTTTTTTTTGAACGGCTCTTTAACTCCTATAATTATTTTTATGGAGATTATTTCAGTTTCTCTTATACAGTGGATCTTTCTCGTTCGTATATTTTTTCTTCCTTTCTATCTGTCTAGAGCAGCGGCTACAATTATCGACAGTCCATAATTATTGATACCTTTTCAGATTTACCAATAAAAACAATTTTACAAAGGTGAGTTTCAGTGATAACAGTTATTTTTGGTTAATTAATCAACCGGAAGACCCGCCTCACCCTTTGATCATGTCGTCTGATGACGCAGCTCGTTACCTGAGATGGAATTTTTTTAGTACGATCAGCAATTTGAGGAAAACCCGGACGTTATCATCGCAGGTAAGCATGGTGGAAAGATCATGGACATGTTTTTACTGATCAAATTCACTGATATTTCATGATCTCCTTGTGGAAACCAACTTTGTTTCTGACTCTTATTTGACAGTCGCCATTTTGTATCTAAACGCGTGTTTGAGAGTCACGTGAGGTGTCGATAATAGTGATCACTTTCGTTTAGTAGATATGTTACATTCATTATGTCTTCTTATTAAATCAAATCATTAGTTTTCTTTTGTTTCAGACATGTAAAAGTTTTTTCCTTTACCTGACATGTTTCGACGGTGTGACCTCCCTGTCAATATTGACCCTCTGATGAAGACGGAAGTTACACCGTCGAAACATGTCAGGTAAAGGAAAAAACTTTTACATGTCTGAAACAAAAGAAAACTAATGATTTGAATAGTGATCACTTTCACTGGTGTCCACCATTATCGACACCCTGTGGAATTAAGGGACATTTACAACTGTTATGGATCGATCTTTGTGTAACATTGTTGAAGTAGATGAAGTACTTAAAAAAATATAAAAGTGCTGTGATTTGTAATAATTTTTTTCTGATTGATAACAGAATGGAATGTTTATCGAGTATTTGGAATCCAGTTGCAAAAGATAGAATTAGAGCAGAATTAAATTCCTAACATATAAAAAATTACATGCTTGAAATATTCAGATTTTTCGATTCCATTCAGAATTTTTTTTTTTGCAGTTTGTTGTAAATATCGACCACATATTACAATATCAGTAGACATTTTATATTTTGGTTCGAGGAATGACATGCGACCTTTGACCCAGATTTTCATGCGGTTACAATGTCAATTGCTTGTTGAGATTTATTGGTAAACGACAAAACTAGAAATTAATACAAACAATGAATGGCGAACAAAATGTGATCGATGAGAATACTTAAAGTGGAACAAAAAGATTTTCTGACATGTTCAACATTATCAGTTCATTTGTTTACAAACATTAGAATTACTTCCTCATTTACGTAAACACCGACATCCATATATTTATATAAAAAGATATTTTGTACTAAATATAAGCCAATGTAAAACTAATTTGAAATAAAAACTGTTTTGTTAATACCACATACCGACTATTTTTTAATGTAAATAATCATCTGGATGTCGATAATTGTGGAACGGTGTCACGTGATCTGATACGCTCAGTAATCAGGAATCAACTTTTTCTTTTTTTCCAGTGGAAGTTTGAGTCATTATTCATGCACAATTTACATATTGAAAGTCTTTCCTACTTTTGCAACGGCCAAAAGATCGTTAAGGTGTCGATAATTGTAGCCGCCGCTCTATCTATCTATCTATTATTATTATGATTATACAAACACAAAGGCTGTACAATATTTCCTTTCTATTTTGGACAGTTGCTGAAACAGGATTATTTTCTCGTGTTATTTGCCATTTTCACTTCATTCTCACAGTCATGTCTTAACAGTGTTTATTGGTCACATAATTCACCGTCATTTTAGACACAAACAACTCAATTTTGATGCTTTTTCTTTTTAAAACCGCACAGTGTTTAGTAAATGGTGTAACCTTTAATGTGTGAAACAAATGCAATGAGAAATAGAACTTGGCAAATGATGTGACAAACAAATGCGACTTTTATCCGCACAAACGGTGCTGTGCACACACGTGTAAAAATGATCACACTATCAACACTCGCAGGTGAAATGTCCGTCCACAACCTTTGACCTGACAGTTTGTACAGTTCACTGCTGCACATGCAGACATTTTTCTTGTCATTTTTCTCACCAACTCCATAAATAACTTGTCCAGTTTTTTCTCCTTGTCAAACCGGCTGAGTCGACAGATTTGTTGATTTTCGAAGGTAAATCTGCCATAATTTTCTGAATATCGTTGCTATTAACATCAGGTTTGAACTGCTATAGAGCTGAAAATATTCCCTTTTTAGAATTTACAATTTTACTGAACAGCAGCTTTGTGAAAATCATTAAATGATGAAATCTAAAAAATATTGGTGAATAAGTACCGTATTTACCGGACTATAAGCCGCTACTTTTTTCCCCACGCTTTGAACCCTGCGGCTTGTACAACAATGCGGCTTATCTATAGATTTTTCTTCACTAACTGCCATCAGGGGGCACAAAAACATGACAGACGCAAGAGGTCAATATAAAGATGATGACGCAAGCAGCACGACAGGCACGAACGGAAAATATTTCACACCCTCATCGTGGAAAGTACACGAAGAAAAGCATATGATGCAGCTTTTAAGTTGAAAGCTATCGATCTGTCTCTCCAGGAAGGAAATAGAGCTGCTGCACGTAAGCTTGGCGTTAATGAATCAATGGTGAGACGTTGGAGATGGCAGCGTGAAGAACTGATTCAATGCCAAAGAACAACAAAGGCTTTCAGAGGTCATAAAAGCAGATGGCCTAAACTTGAAAATGTTCTTGAGGACTGGGTGAACACACAGAGAGCAGATGGCCGGGGTGTATCCACCGTGCAAATCCGACTGAAAGCTAAAACAATTGCAAGCGAAATGGGTATTGAAGATTTTAAAGGTGGACTGTCATGGTGTTTTAGATTTATGAGACGAAAAGATCTGTCCATCAGGGCACGGATGACTGTCTGTCAGCAACTCCCTCCCGACTATGAAGAAAAAGTTGCAAACTTCCACAAATTTATTGAAACAAAACTAGCCAAAAATTCCATTGGACCAGACATCATCATAAATATGGATGAAGTACCTTTAACTAGAACTGTTAACAAGACAGGGGCGTCATCCATTATGATGAAAACAACTGGCCACGAGAGAACGCATTTCACGCGTGTTTTGAGCTGTTCCGCATCCGGACAGAAGCTTCCACCGATGGTGATTTTCAAGCGGATGACTATGCCAAAAGAAAAATTTCCAAAAGGCGTAGTCGTTAAAGTTAACAAAAAAGGGTGGATGATAGAAAGCCTAATGACTGAATGGCTGACGGAGTGCTACAGTAAGCGCCCGGGAGGATTTTTTCACCGGAAAAAAATCATTGCTTGTTTTGGACAGTATGAGGGCCCATATAACAGATTCTGTGAAAGCAGCCATCAAGAGAACAAACTCAATTCCAGCTGTGATTCCTGGAGGTACAACTGAGTTTTTGCAGCCACTCGACATCAGTGTGAATCGTGCATTTAAAACGGCACTCCCAAGTGAGTGGGAGGCTTGGATGACCAGCGGTGAGAAATCATTCACAAAAACTGGCCGCATGCGAAGAGCATTCTTTTCTGAGGCCTGCAAGTGGATCCTAAAAGGGTGGAGCAGTGTGAAAGAATCCACGATCACCAGGGGCGTATCAAGCTTTCCAAAAGTGGGGGTGTTCTGGAATGGGGAAGCCATATCATTAGAAATCGGTTTATGGCTATATACACGCCCGGCGTGTACACTGTGATGTACTGTCAATGACCGATATGGAACTTTTTCATACCCATGGTCCATGGATGCAAATGAAAGGGAGGACAGCAGAAAGCCTATAAATCCAGTTGACTCCAGCCAAGTTCTGCATTTCATGCAGAGATCTATCATGTTGGGTTTTGGTGTTGTTACTGCCAGGGCTATGTAATTATTCAGTAAGTGAAGGCAAAAAGTATTGAGTGATAATTCTAGGTAACCGGATACTGTTCTATAACAGAGATGTCAGTATTGCTGCCTACACTGGTATACACTGATATAAACAAAACCAAAAACTTCACATAGCCCAAGAAGTCACACACAGTGTATAGATCATACACCATCATGCATAACAGTTTGGACTGGGATCGCTTTGTGTGAGTAGGAGGCATGGCTAATCAGTTCATGTTGGAGAAGCGCAGCATCTTGGAAGGACCTCTTTAGTATAGCATTCAAATAAGACGGGGCAGTTCCTGCTTTTAATGTCTTTAATTATTCAAACTCGTGTACAAAACTTGTTTGCATCATGCATTACATCAGGTTTAATGCATAAAATTTGAAAATGATGCAATAGACTACACATACAACAAACACTTAATGGCCAAATAACATTACTGTACAACAATTATTGAACATTCATTCGATTTGAAATGCCTTTAAATCTCAACTGAAAAACTCTTCTAAAAAGTGATAAGCAGTTATAATGCATGAAAAGTAGACTTGGTACAAACACACACTCGTAATAAAAAACTTGCCTCAACTGACTTTACAACTAGTAACTACTATTAACACAATCTTTTAGGGCATGGCACCTGGGACAACTGTTTGAACGATGACATCGCAAGTGCTTTGAGAAGGGTCTGTCTGCAGAGCCAGGCACAGTAAGCACCGCATGCGACGTCAAACCTGGAACGGTGAATCAGGAGCGGTAAAACTGGTGTTGGCTCTGCAGACAGATACTGTATTATTGAGCGCTTTCGGCACGCTACGCAAACTGGCTATTATATTCACGCAACTGCTGATTGGTCGGGTGAGAAAAACTGTTGAGTCCGTTGCGTGGCTGTTTTTTGTCTAACGTTATGGCAATAGTTTACTTCCTTGTTACACATTTTATAGAAGCTGTATAATTTTCATAATGATGTCATTTTAATCTGACAAAAGTGCGGGGGATGAAATTGTGTTTCAACAAAAGTGGGGGGGATGAAACGTACGCATCCCCCACGGGTGATACGCCCCTGACGATCACCAAGGGGTTTCGAAAGGCTGGACTGCTGCGTGGAGAGAACAGCGCAACTTCATCGGTAACTGTGCCTCGAGATCAAAGTGACAGCGCAACTTCGTCGGTAACTGTGCCTGGAGATGAAAGTGACATTGAGAGCGACACCAACGGAGAGACTGAAAAGGTGTGTGACGGAGATGTTCTGAGGCTCTTCAACTCCGACACTGAAGACGACTTCAGTGGTTTCAGTGCACAGGAGGAGGATGAATAAAAACATTAATGACTTTTCTGTTTTGTTCGATCAGCCGTTTTACTGCCGTGTTACAGGCACCGTTTGGAAACAAAGTATGTAAACAAACATTTACAAAATCTTTGTGTAAATCTCATTCACAACGTATATATCTGCGGCTTATAGTCTGGTGCGGTTAATGTAATGTAAAAATATTTTTTTCTTTTAAAATTTAGTGGGTGCGGCGTATATGCTGATGCGCTCTATAGTCCGGTAAATACGGTAAGTTAATGAAATCTACTTCTTGCTTTGACATCACCATTCACTAGTTACTGCTCACAGATTCACTGGGTAAGTCCTTTATCTTTCAAATGAATATGTACATGTATTTATATGGTCATGTGACCTTACTAATGAAGTGTTCATTCGTATTAAAACAATTCTATGATCAATAAAGTCAATAAAGAAGCAGCGTCAATATCTGCATATCTGTAATGTGTGTACAATGTGTTTAAATTATTCATTTAATCCCTATAATACGCCCTTTAATGTCCCTCGGCCCACATCATTTTAAATGTATAAAGTTATAAATGTGGTATTTTGGGATCATAATGCAGCCCCCTGCTAATTTTAGTTCATCCTTTTGTATTTTTTTTGTTGTTATCTGCAATGTAGGGTTGCCCTGGTTTATAAAATATCACCTCATTTATTACTTATGTGATTTATTTTATGCATTAAAAGAGGAAACTGTATTTTTGTTAAAGTGTTCAAATACCCCACGTTTAGAGCAGATCTTGAACTTCTCATGTCTGTTTTCTGCGGGGGATAGACTTTTGCCCTGTCGGATTTTGTGAGGGGCGGGACTTAGTTCAGACATGACGACACGGAGCGAGGAGAGAAAAAGAGGATAATACCTGTTTTAAGTTCATTTTATTCTTTGGAAATACTTTTTTTGGAAGAATTAAAAACCCAGTGGGATT
Source organism: Neoarius graeffei (assembly GCF_027579695.1). NCBI lineage: Eukaryota > Metazoa > Chordata > Actinopteri > Siluriformes > Ariidae > Neoarius > Neoarius graeffei. The sequence goes on from NC_083569.1 coordinate 91,647,935, forward strand.
GCGACTTTGTGTAACTCTAACCAGAGGAGTGTGGGCTGCGTTGGGAGACGTTTTAGTGCAGACCTGGGCATTTTATGGCCCGCGGGCCGCATCCGGCCCTTTGGTTCATTCTGACCGGCCCGCGTAAGGTTAATTAGAAACAGAGGTGGGTAGAGTAGCCAAAAATTGTACTCAAGTAAGAGTATTGTTACTTTAGAATAATATTACTCAAGTAAAAGTAAAAAGTAGTCATCCAATTAATTACTTGAGTAAGAGTAAAAAGTACTAAGTGAAAAAACTACAAGTACTGAGTAACTTTTGTTTATTGATCAGGATGTCACAACAGGCAGAGATTTCATATATATTTCACACAAACTGTGTGTGTGTAGTTCTGTGTATTAACAACAACAAGAAGCTCAAGGCAGTCTGCACATAAACCATAACACTGTGTGCACATTCACTCCATGAAGTGACTGTTCAGCTTTAACAGCAGCTCGCTCTCAATTTTGCACTGTGAAGCTGTGACCTTTTAGCCATGAACAGGTGAAAACAATAATAAATTAAATATTAATTAATTAAATCTTTACAAAGTAACATAAAACAATGGGTAGAGGTTACAAAGAAAAAGGCAGTCTGCACATAAACCATAACACTGTGTGTGTGTGCGCGCACATGCATGTTCACGCCGTGAAGTGACTGTTTAGCTTTAACAGCAGCTGAACATCACACTTAATATCTCCTCGTACGAAAAAGACTGGAAATAATCCTGTAAGATGCGATCAACGATGTTAATCCTTTCATCTCCCAAAAAGTTGTTTACTGGATCCATCTCGCAGAGGAGTTGGCAAGTGGAAGTAACCAGCAGAAAGGTTGCTAACCAGCTGCCAGTGCCCAGCTTGGCTGGGTGGTGGTGGGGATTGCTAGCAAGCGGTCAAGCTAATGCCCTTCCTTTTGTGAACAAGCACTTGTAGACAAATAATAAAACAAATCTCAGAAAAAAAACACCTAAAGTCTTCAAAAATCCCTCTAATCCACAACAAATACAGTAGCTTGAAAAATGGAGATTTCACAAACGATATGTTATGCGTTTTGTTATTTAGTAAGTTTTCACCAGTCTTGCAGTCCCAGTTTTTGACCAGAGCTGTGTACAACTGTAACGCTATTGAGGAGCTGACATTAGGCGAGCAACCTTATTTTCATGAGCATTTTTTGGTTTCACATCAATAAAAAGTGATTGTTAGGAAGATTTTTTGTAGTTTTATTTTTTGGTTCTGTGGTGTGTGTGTGTTGTTATCTTGCCGTCTGAGGCCGCAGTGCGTCAATACATTTCCACAAAACGATGTATTTTACAGATATCGGTGTTTCCCACAGACCAGGTAGCAATTTGTGGTGCTCCACTGTGCCGATGAAGGATTCGTGCACGGTGGTTATCTTGGCAGTCGGTGGAGTTGGTCATTGGAGTGTATGTAAAGTGTTTACAGCGGGCAGTGTTCAAACACACAGTATTTTTCTTCAGAGTCACCTGCTGGGACTATTTTAAAGCTACAAGAAACATTTGAGATTATTCAGTTCAATCTAAATTCTTTTAAGTTCTTTAAGAGAAGACAGCTAAAACAATTTTTACCAGAACCCTGCCTGGTTTCATTCCTCGACCCAACTTTACATTACAGGGCAGGCCATTAGTTTGCTGGGCTTGATGTTGGTGGAAAACCTGTCTTTTAAATTTATGAAAATTACTCACCAAAATTGAAGTTAAAGTTTAGTTTTTAGTAAAAACTAAACTTTAACTTCAATTTTGGTTAGTTTTTAGTAAAAACTAAACTTTAACTTCAATTTTGGTGAGTAATTTTGCACTGATTGCAATTTTTTGGGCCGATTCCGATTTTCCATGGAGTGTGACCTGCCGATACCGATTTCATTTTTTCAAACCACTTCACAGCACACACAAAGACTATTTTCTTTTTATCTTTTCTTTAATAGAACATTCTGCCAGATTTTCAGTAATAAATTTTCAACACCTCAAAGGTTGAAAACAAACAAAAAGACATTGTTCTTTGTAAACTCTTTCTTCATGTTTGGTATTAACATATTAATTCCTGAAATAGGAAATTCACACAAACATTTTTTCTTTTCCCATCCAATATCTGGCACAAAAACAACTTGCCCCTCATATATTATTTGCCTACTGCTATGGAACACACTTTCATAAGCCTATTTAGATCTGAAAACTTGTGCCTTATAGAACAACCCATTTCTTCATTCAGTATCAAAATACAAAAATAATTTCCAGTCATACTTATACCATAGCCATTCTATCATCTTTGTCAAATGTGTATTTGTAGAGTAATTTCCAATGGAATCAAGTGCAACCAAGGTTGTAAAACAAACAAAAAGGTAGGGCTGCACAATTAATCGAATTTAATCGAAAATCGTGATTTTTGCTGCCACGATTAAATTAAATGAAAATTGCGATTTATTTCCATTTAAAATGCGAGCTCTGCTGCGTATCTGATCAAGCACTTTTTGACCAGTACTCCGCCAAACCATTAGGGGACGAACCAATGCATGTAAGGTTTCATTACTCCGCCTAAATAAGCAAGCAAGCCAAGTCACAGTAATGAAACCTTACATGCGTCGGTTCGCCCCGTAATGGCGTGAGAGTAGGTAACAGATTGAGGTGAGAGAGAAAAGCTAACTATGTCGGAACAACAGACTATTTAGCACTGGAGGCAATGCTGTGACCTGCCTTTGCTCATGTTTAAAGCCAGAGCATGTTGATAGGCTGGTCTTTCTAGCTAAAAACTTGTAGGCCTCAGTATAATGCTATGTAATTGTTGCAATTGAGTTTTCAGTTCCTTCATCCTTTGGTAATTTCTTGGATAAATTTCATTTATTTGTCATTTGGAAATCAGAATTTCTCTTTTAAATTTCATTCTGCACTGAAAGCTGTTCATATTGTTTGTTTGAATATAGTGAAATAAAACTTAAGTGATTTCCCTAACATCAAGAATAATTGTGATTAATAATCGTGATTACAATTTTTATCAAGATAATCGTGATTATAATTTTTTCCATAATCGTGCAGCCCTACAAAAAGGCATTTTTTTTCTCTCTCTCTTTGTACAGATCTAACTAGATGTTTGGTAATAGGCTAACGTATTAATTCCTGTAATGGGAAATCCACACAACCACAAACATTTTCTTCTTTTCACATCCAATATCTGGCACAAAAAAAATCACTATATTTGGATATATAATAGTGAATTTTTTTGTTGTTAATGGCGCGCGCGCTGGAGCTTGTTAGGCGCGCAGGACTGACACTGTTCTGCGCAACACAATCGCACTAGAAAGCATGTTCAAGCTGCCCGTGTAGCTGCAGTCTTTTTAGTTGCGAATTACAAGTATTTCCACTTTCATCTCTATGTGATACACAAGTTTTGATCGGCAGAAAATTGGCATATTTTAATTTTGCCCGGCCGGTTGCCGGTCATGGCCGATCACGTGAAAATCGGCCGATTCCGATCAGCAGCTGGTCAATCGGTGCATCTCTGGTTTTTACCTTAGTTTTTTTGCCTTTTTGGTGGCAATCTTTCAATCATTCTTTAGTTGACATTCAAGGAATAAATTGCAAAAAACAAGCTGGAGGTTTTTATTTTAAATATTGAACTCAACACTTACCTCAACCAATACTAAAATGAAATAAATAGTATAATGTAACAACAAAATAATAAAATATCATAATTAGATGTAAGAAACCACTTAAGGTAACACCAAGGCAACTAACAATAATGAAAAAGCATTACCCTAATTGGTGCAAAGCCTGCATGCCCTATCAGAACATTTAATTCTGCGTGGCTTCCTGAAAAAAAAAACTCCAGTGCCCTATCGTAAGGGAAGTGATTGCTGAAGCGGGATAAACGGGATAATGCAATAAGGCCGGTTCCTCGCGTCAAGCTGCTGCTGTCTGCATCAAAATTGGTTTATAGCCTGACTCAGGGATGTCCATTTCCTGTAAGCCAAGGAGGCTATGATAAAGCTCATCACGAGCACGACGTAGGCTACCTTTTAAAATAAGGGGTCGGAGGCGAATCGGGAAGGCTGCGTTTTTTTAATTAGCCTAACAGGCCTACTTCCAGTCCGGGTATATGCGCACCGGCAGGCCTGTGGACACGCCTCTCCGTCTCTGTGTGCGTGCGCGTGAATGAGAAGAAAGAGCACTATGAATGAACGGAACAATACGCAACGGAATTTTTTTTTTTTTTCAAAATCGCGAGTCTGATTGTGTGGCGCTGCGCAACACAATGGTCTATGTATGGGAAACCCTGGTTATTTATGATGTTACAACAGGGCTAACGTCTGCCTACGAAGACAGCCAAAAGCACACAGCCTACTGACCGCAATGTGTTTCCTCAAATTCGACGCTGAGTTTTTATAAGCTGAAACGTCCACTGGTTCGGGGAGACACATTGTGACACCGCATAACATAACTATTATTTGTTGTTGTTTGGAGAGTGAACATGGTTTGTATGTGTGGCCAGGGGTGTGCCTCTTCGGCTTGATGAGAAACGCTGGCTGCTGTCTCTGCCATTTTTCTTCTGCTTCCGGGCTCTTTTCCACCTGGACTGCTCTTGCTGCGGGAATTGTGTGTGCGGGCGCGCGCGGCGGCTTGGCTCTGTTTGAAACGGAGTTAAACCATAGCTCCTCCCACTATGGCTCTGGCTGCTACATGTGATCGGTGAGATGCGGTCATGTGACAGAGCCTCTGCTGGAAGTCTCGACAAAACATAAACAGACCACGCATCGCACGGATCAATAAAAATAAAGTAGCGAGTAATGAGCAGAATATAGCCCAATGTAACGGAGTAAAAGTACCGCTCCTTCTTCACAAATATACTCAAGTAAAAGTAAGCTGCATTAAAACTACTCTTACAAGTACAATTCATCCAAAAAGTTATTCAAGTAAATGTAACGGAGTAAATGTAGCGTGTTACTACCCACCTCTGATTAGAAATTACAAAATAAACGTATTTTCTAATTTGACCTCATGCATGGACTGAATGTGCATTGCTTTTATTTTGAAGTTGTGTTCAACAAAAACGCAATGCGCGCGACATGAACATGACATGAAATCCCACGAAACCTAATCCCGCGATAACTACTTCCGTAATTTGTCCAGACCAACCACAAACTTGTACGTCATCCTTCAAACGGTCCAGCCAATCACATAGTGTGACGTCACCAGCAGGCGCCGGAGCCCGAGCCGATCTGTAGATCTGATTCCTACTTTTTGGTGAATAATCTCATTATTTTGACAAAATATTACATACACAAGTGTCGATATGCCAAATCCCTCCCTTCATGGCCTGCTCTTAAGAATGAACTGTCCTTGTTACAAAAATGTCTGAAATATATAAATAATCCCCATGCAAATATACTGTACACATTCATAGCACAAGTTAACCTTTCATAAACCCCTTGCTTTTTTTTCCATTTTAAAAATAGTGTAGATATATATAATATATATATATATTTTATAAGTTTTCTTTTTAGATTATATTTTCAGAGGAGGTGTGCTTTTATGTTGTAATATAAAATAATTCTGTTTATGTTTGAATTTAATAAAAAAAAAGATCTGATTCCTACACCGAATTGACTGATGATCATCTGTCAGCTGTGCTTCGCATCTCCACCTCAGACATTCAACCTGACTCTGATGCACTCGTTAAAGACCAACAGAGACTAGATTTCTCTCACTGAACAAATAAAAAACTGAAAAACACCAAATGAGGTGATTAGACTACAAATGTGGACATCATTATTATAATATGATGTATCTTGCTTGATATTTGAAGTAGAAAGACAATATTGTGATGTCTTTATTGTGTTTTGGGGTGAATGTGACTGAAAAAAAATGGTACAAACGTTCACATTTTGTTAACCATTGTTTTGGGAAATTTGATTGAATAAATGACATTTTCTGTAAGGCAACCTCGTTTTTTCTATACTCTTACCAGTCTTAGCAGCTTGTAAAAACAATGTTATTTACTGCTTTATATAAAGAAATACAATTAATATTATGCAGAATTTAGTTCAGCCTTTTGGTCCGGCCCTCCACTAAATTTTCTGTTTCTCATGTGGCCCCAGCCCAGCCCTGTTTTAGTGAGTATGGTGACTGAGCTAGTTCTTACCGTTAGTTGCTAAGCTACTACTGTAAGCATGTAAATGGAGTTAGCTGACTAGTGTGCGCCTTCACAGGAGCGAAGAAGACCTGCGTTGGGCTGCATGTAGGAAGCCTGGGATTATTTACAAGTTTCTGAGTGAGTATAGGTATTGTGGATGCTAATATTATGCACATGGTCGTTCATCAGTGTATTCATTTGAGATTTTGACTTTCAAATGTTAGTGTGCTTCAGACATTGCCACTCATGCTGCTGCAATAGAGGTGCTCAGGACTTGCAGCTGCCAGGGACTTTCTGCACATGGACCGAGTTTTTCTTCTTCCTCCTGCTCGCTGTGTATGGAAGGTTTGAATGGACTGTTACTACCATCTTTCTGAGTTTCCAAGGGACTGAGAGTACTAACTCTTCTCCAGCTGAGGGTTACATATGAGCTCCAACAGTGCGCCAACGAACATGGTACCATAGACTGAGTTAGAAAATCCCGGATATTATTTTCATTTGTTTATTTTATTTGTTTGGGGGGGTTTGAAATAAATACTGTGATATTTTTGCAATCAATGTGTGTGTATGAGAGTGATTCATGTTAAATAGTGATGTAAGCCATTTCACTGCAAGATCTGATTTATGTGGAACATTAAAGGGCCATATCTGAGTAAGTACGAAGCATGGGAGTTAAAGCTCACACATACAGTATAGCTAAATTATAAGCTAACTGGGCCTCTTTGCACCTTGGTTTGAATCATATTTTTTTGTACAACCCCGATTCCAAAAAAGTTGGGACAAAGTACAAATTGTAAATAAAAATGGAATGCAATGATGTGGAAGTTTCAAAATTGCATATTTTATTCAGAATAGAACATAGATGACATATCAAATGTTTAAACTGAGAAAATGTATCATTTAAAGAGAAAAATTAGGTGATTTTAAATTTCATGACAACAACACATCTCAAAAAAGTTGGGACAAGGCCATGTTTACCACTGTGAGACATCCCCTTTTCTCTTTACAACAGTCTGTAAACGTCTGGGGACTGAGGAGACAAGTTGCTCAAGTTTAGGGATAGGAATGTTAACCCATTCTTGTCTAATGTAGGATTCTAGTTGCTCAACTGTCTTAGGTCTTTTTTGTCGTATCTTCCGTTTTATGATGCGCCAAATGTTTTCTATGGGTGAAAGATCTGGACTGCAGGCTGGCCAGTTCAGTACCCGGACCCTTCTTCTACGCAGCCATGATGCTGTAATTGATGCAGTATGTGGTTTGGCATTGTCATGTTGGAAAATGCAAGGTCTTCCCTGAAAGAGACGTGGTCTGGATGGGAGCATATGTTGCTCTAGAACCTGGATATACCTTTCAGCATTGATGGTGTCTTTCCAGATGTGTAAGCTGCCCATGCCACACGCCCTAATGCAACCCCATACCATCAGAGATGCAGGCTTCTGAACTGAGCGCCGATAACAACTTGGGTCATCCTTCTCCTCTTTAGTCCGAATGACACGGTGTCCCTGATTTCCATAAAGAACTTCAAATTTTGATTTGTCTGACCACAGAACAGTTTTCCACTTTGCCACAGTCCATTTTAAATGAGCCTTGGCCCAGAGAAGACGTCTGCGCTTCTGGATCATGTTTAGATACGGCTTCTTCTTTGAACTATAGAGTTTTAGCTGGCAACGGCGGATGGCACGGTGAATTGTGTTCACAGATAATGTTCTCTGGAAATATTCCTGAGCCCATTTTGTGATTTCCAATACAGAAGCATGCCTGTATGTGATGCAGTGCCGTCTAAGGGCCCGAAGATCACGTGCACCCGGTATGGTTTTCCGGCCTTGACCCTTACGCACAGAGATTCTTCCAGGTTCTCTGAATCTTTTGATGATATTATGCACTGTAGATGATGATATGTTCAAACACCTTGCAATTTTACACTGTCGAACTCCTTTCTGATATTGCTCCACTATTTGTCGGCGCAGAATTAGGGGGATTGGTGATCCTCTTCCCATCTTTACTTCTGAGAGCCGCTGCCACTCCAAGATGCTCTTTTTATACCCAGTCATGTTAATGACCTATTGCCAATTGACCTAATGAGTTGCAATTTGGTCCTCCAGCTGTTCCTTTTTTGTACCTTTAACTTTTCCAGCCTCTTATTGCCCCTGTCCCAACTTTTTTGAGATGTGTTGCTGTCATGAAATTTCAAATGAGCAAATATTTGGCATGAAATTTCAAAATGTCTCACTTTCGACATTTGATATGTTGTCTATGTTCTATTGTGAATACAATATCAGTTTTTGAGATTTGTAAATTATTGCATTCCATTTTTATTTACAATTTGTTACAAGTTTGGGCTTCTGGTTCTGAGTAGCGGTGGCAATTCTCGGAACTGGCGCCAAATTTCGTGCGTTTTCGCCCATGGCAAGTGCCCCGATAATGGCCCAACAGCGGAGAAAAATAAAGAAGAAGAAGAAGACGGAAGAAGAAGACGGAAGAATAATAATAGTGAACTCTTACAAGAACAATAGGGCCTTCGCCCATAGGGCTCGGGCCCTAATTAACTACAGTGAACATAATCATTATCATATTTTTTATTATTAAAAACAAAATATCAAATAATACTGAAGAGGGGAAAAATAATACTGATCTAAATATGTTGTGTTTTTATTTTTAGACAGTATGTGTTTTAAACACATACTGTCTAAAAACACAACATATTTAGATCAGTATTATTTTTTCCCCTCTTCAGTATTATTTGATATTTTGTTTTTAATAATAAAAATATGATAATGACTAGAGCACAAGATGAGGGTTTTATTTATGTTTGCCAAAGGTAGCTAACTTGAGGCAACGTTAGGCTCAACTTTTGGTCAATCTCAGTAGCTAACTTTAACTGACATCTCCCCCTTCCCCCTGGCTAATTTCTGTCGATAACTGGGGACTATGGAAATTGAACTCGCCAAATGCACAGACAGTTCGTTCAAGCACCTCTGATGGATTAGGATCGTATGCAGGTAAAAGGGGAGACGGTGTACGGAGAAAATTATAAACAAGTCACAACGCTGAAACACAAGCCCAAAAACCCGCAAACCACGACTTCTGATTTTTTTTTAAAGCGAGCTCACAAAAAAGAAACCCCAAAGTCGCTTATAAAAAGCGGAATTGGCAACCCACGCAGTGTTCCAGAAACCAGAATCTCTGATCGCAAGTTCTGTTCTAAATAGCTTTGACAGGTCGTCTTGTTATCAGGAAAACTATGATCTATCTCATAAAAGTCATGGGTTTATTGATTAATAAAACGATATTTAATTATTCAGAACTGAAAATCGTGAAAAGGGTTTGTTGCTTTTGATGTGTGCGTGATCATATGCCATCCGCTCCGAGCTTATGTGCCGGGGCTCAGCCCCGGCCCAATTTAACCCCTGATTATAGCTCTAAATAAATATTGAAGTTTTTTTAAAGAATCCGTATAACTTTATTTATACGCCCGTATACTACGTTTATTGAATCAAATCCGTATAAAATACGGACATTCCGTATAGGTTGACATGTATGCACTTTTCCACACACATGGTGGAACAAATCATTCTTTCAGAATAATCTGTTTTTTTTTCCACACAATGTTTTACTCACATTTATAATCTTTCATTTTTACAAGTGAAGCTGAATTCAATCAAATCATAAAGCTGAACAGTGAAGGCTAAAGAACAGTGGTTTACTCAGAGTCTGGGGATTTGGACTCAACCCCTTCCACTCTGATCTACCAGCGGATAAATAGTTTGTATGATCTATAACGATGTCCAAAGTTGATGCTAATCTGTGCTTCTCTCCTATGAATGAATGAATGAAAAGTACAAACAGGTCTCAGGTGCTCCATTATAGCTCACTAACTCCCCCACACTCCTGCTGCAGACTCCGGAGAAAGAAATGACATGAGAGTTATAAAACACATTTCTTTATGGATCTGATTCAAATCCATGATGACCTTCACCGTGTTCTGTTGCTATAGTGATACAGGTGCACACTCGTGAGAGGGGAGATGTTTAATGGCAGGAGATATGAAACGGTACGACACGCTCCAGCCTTTGCCTCGCCCAGAGTAACCCGGATGTTCAACTGGAATATTTGTGGTGTTGAATTTTGCAGCCTGAATCTGACTGGTTGAATCCGACACTGAAATTAGCAACCTGAATCCAGATTTCTGAAGATCTGAAAACTCAATTATTCTGTCTGAATTTGTGAACACTGAAAAAATATATTTGAAAAAACATACTTGATTTTTTTTAATCTGAATTTTAAAACATGAATCTCTGAACACTGAAAAACGATAACTTGAATTTCAAGGATGTTAATTCAGAATAAATAAATACAGACACGAGGTTTGCAGGTCCGTGTATCATCCGATCATTCAAGTATTCCATTCAATCTGGAAAACGAAAAACACAATATTTCGTTTTCCTGTTTTTCTATATGACAAAAAAAATGAGGGATTGGTGTTTGTTTTCCTTTTTCCAACTCAAAACAGAACAAATAATAAACAGGGAAACCAAAACGAAATAATAACTCTAATTTACGATTATTGATTTTCTCTATTCCCCACGCTACATTAGCCTTCCCATGATCCTCAGCGACAGTCCATCATCATCTCTGCGTCTATGAAACAGAAAAATTGCATGTGCATGTATATATCAAGTAATTTATTCATATTCATTTAATATATTAAGCTGTTAATGTTAAGCTGATGATCTCTTAATTATTATTATTATCACAATATAATAGTAATCTGTACTCGGGATGGGGGGGGGGATGCCATCCTCCCGGAATAAAAAATGGTCAAAATCATCCCCCCTCTAAAACGGGCATCCCCCCTCCCTTCCCTTGAGCAATTTTATCAATAAATGTGGACATTACTTCTATTTAACATTGGAATTAGAAATGCCATTCCACGTAGCTCTGCTGAAACTGAGCATACAGTAAGCTCCGCGAGAGAGGGCACGCGCAAGCGAAGCGTTTGAGGAGGTGACATTCAGTTGGGGTTCCGTTATTTTTTATTTCATTCGGCGTCAGTGACAGCAGCGGATTGCAGCATCATGGCCAAGCGGAGTGGACAGCAAGACCTAAGCAGGTTCGGCTTTAAGATCGCAAGAAAAAACATTTCAGGAGGTAAGTCAAGAGTTACGAATATCAGTCCCACTTTCTGTGAGCCCACTATCATGCTGTAAAGTTCCCGATATGGAGCATAATTTGTGGGCGGCGGATAACAACACAGCTATCATAATGAATGTTAGTTTGGAGTCTAGCCAGCTATCGATAGCTTACTCAGGTTCATGTTAGCTTTGATTTCTTGTATAAGGCCATTAATTTAATCAGCCTGGACGTTCGTTTGTTATTCTTCAGGCAACAAAAAGTGTTATTCAAGTCAGGAAGGCTAAAATTAACGACACTAGCAGTTTTGAAGGCTTCATTGCCTCATTAGAGAGCCGGTCACAACATGCAGGGGTGTAGTGGGCGTGGTACGCGGGGGTACGCCGTCCACCCACTTCTCCCGAGGTGAGATTAAAAAAAAAACTCTCATTCAATGGCCTGAGTTTATCCGCTCTACAGTAAGTGACACGTGCCTTTGTGCTCATCATCAATGCCCCCCCCCCCAATCGAACGTTACGTAAAACGTAGCGACGCAAAGTAGAATGCATTCTAAACGCAGCCGAGATATTAGAATTATGTAAACAGTTGACTCCGCCATCTGTCGGTTTAATGCTTCATGATCTTTGAAGTTCTAATGCGATTTTTGCTCAGTATAGGCCTATGATTTTGAATAGCCTAATAATAACAGTAGGGTCTCTCTCTGTGTGTGTGTGTGTGTGTGTGTGCGCGCGCGCGTGTGTGATTTCCGGGCGTTCATGGCAGCAGCACCGAGAGGGCAACAGAACTGATATAATCGCCTGCCTGGTCACTATTATATATATGATTTGAAATTCATAATCTTTGTGGCCTTCCTGTTTAGTGTTTTGTTGTACATCCAAAAATGTGAAATGACAATAAATTTAAAGAAATACTCAAGTCTTTAAGAAGGAGTGCATGGTAGGGCTTAACCCAATGGCTGCATGTCATGTATTTTGTATGCGCAGGTGCCTCAATCGCGCCAGACTAAATGCTTGATTTATTCGATTGGTGCCTTTTATAATAAATTTCAGCCCATTGCTGGTTTGTATGCGATGTGAGTGAGTGACGTGACTTTTTTGGAACTTCTGGACACATGCTGTTGCCACGGCAGTAAGTAGGCTAGTAAAAACATCGAATTCCGAATGCAGCTCGGCTCAAATGAACATGACTCGAACATGAACAAAGGTGTTTGTGTATCATAATTTCCAATATTTTGGCTTCACGCCTGATAGTCTATGTTAAACCTATGCAAGGTTTATGTTGAGTTCCAGCAGCAGAGTGGTGCTGTCTACGACGATGCATTCGGAAGGAGAAGGCGAATTTGTTCCTCTTTAGCCATTTCGGCATATTTATTGGAGACAAAATAAACAGCGGCTTTTCGCCATAACAGTTGGGCTGTACTGACAAACACGAATGAAAATTGCACACATAAAAATGTCTGGAAAAAAGTGTCTTCTTGTGCCCTCTTGTGTTGTTAAAAGAACGTAACATTTATACAAATCATTCATACCAAACATAGGCGACCAAACAAAGGCTACCGCTTCTGACATGATATCAAATCGATGACGTCACGAATCGCGTACCCCCACTTTAAAAATCTCCACTACACCACTGACAACATGTAAGGCTGAGCAGCTGGCTAGACTCCAAACTAACATTCATTATGATAGCTGTGTTGTTATCTGCCGCCCACAAATTATGCTCCATATCGGGAACTTTACAGCATGATAGTGGGCTCACAGAAAGTGGGACTGATATTCGTAACTCTTGACTTACCTCCTGAAATGTTTTTTTCTTGCGATCTTAAAGCTGAACCTGCTTAGGTCTTGCTGTCCACTCCGCTTGGCCATGATGCTGCAATCCGCTGCTGTCACTGACGCTGAATGAAATAAAAAATAACGGAACCCCAACTGAATGTCACCTCCTCAAACGCTTCGCTTGCGCGTGCCCTCTCTCGCGGAGCTTACTGTATGCTCAGTTTCAGCAGAGCTACGTGGAATGGCATTTCTAATTCCAATGTTAAATAGAAGTAATGTCCACATTTATTGATAAAATTGCTCAAGGGAAGGGAGGGGGGATGATTTTGACCATTTTTTATTCCGGGAGGATGGCATCCCCCCCATCCCGAGTACAGATTACTATTATATTGAGATAATAATAATAATTAAGAGATCATCAGCTTAACATTAACAGCTTGATATATTAAATGAATATGAATAAATTACTTGATATATACATGCACATGCAATTTTTCTGTTTCATAGACGCAGAGATGATGATGGACTGTTGCTGAGGATCATGGGAAGGCTAATGTAGCGTGGGGAATAGAGAAAATCAATCGTAAATTAGAGTTATTATTTCGTTTTGGTTTCCCTGTTTATTATTTGTTCTGTTTTGAGTTGGAAAAAGGAAAACAAACACCAATCCCTCATTTTTTTGTCATACAGAAAAACAGGAAAACGAAATATTGAGTGGTTTTTTTGTTTTTCGTTTTCCAGATTGAATGGAATACTTGAATGATCGGATGATACACGGACCTTTGCAACTGTATATATTTCACTCCAGGGTGTAAATTCGAGGGGGTTTGGGTTTTAACCCCCCCAATAATCAAAAGCAGCCAATACAACGCCCCAAATAATCATACAGTCATGATGAATGAAAAATATTAACTGTTATAAAACATGATAAAGTGGTCGGTTTTCTCGATTAGATGTAATTAGGAAGTAAAGAATGAAATTTCTTTCAGCCCCCCGTCCCTGTGTAAGACGTGTTTGTGGAACCCATCCTCTTCTCCTCGCATCTTCTCACAAGCAGTAGCCGGTGCGAGCGGGAGCGAGCCGTCATACAAAATGCAAAGAGGAGCAACAAAAGACCAACCGACAGCTTTAACTTGTTGGTGTAAGAAAAAGAGAAAAGCCTCTGCCCAACAGGAGGTATGTTACTGTAATGGCGCTGACACTCACATGGATTAAAGCAAAAAAAAAAAAAAATCATCTGACTGAAAAAGAAAGCTCCATGTCGTTGGCCCCTACCAGCGATGCGTCAAATTTTAAACGCCGTGTTGTCCATTATCCCCTCGGCCCCTACTTATAGTACATTTACATAATTTTAACAATGACTAAAGCTAAGGCAAGACTTGACCATTGTCATTACTGGCTATTCATGATGAAACATCAAGTTTTCAGCACAAAGTGCAAATTTATTTCAACAATACTTTAGTAATGCACAGCAGTGGTTAAGAGAAAAGTGCAAGTGCAGTCGAACTTGAACCATGCTTTCAAAAGGGTGGAACAAAGAAAAATAAGAAAATCTGTTGAAATAAAGCCAGGAAACAAGAAAAGTAAAGTGAAAATTCACTTTTTCTGCTTCTTCGCAGTGAAGCCAAAGGCGTTTGGCAACACCTGATGCCTGTTTTTGTTTCTTTTTCCTTGGCACAGCAGCAGGAGCTTGCCATTATCGCCCATTTCATTTAGCCAAGCCCATCTCCACTTATTCTTTACCGTTTTGTCGATGTCTGACAGATCTGTGCCTTCATTTAAAAGAAGCGCGTCCATGCTGGCAAAACCGAAAGTAATTTGACGCACTCTAGTGATGGAAATCGAAGGGCCTATGTCCGGTGAAATATGGCCTTATACGCAGTACTCGAGTTGAGGGGGGATGTGGGGGGAGGCATCCCCCTTCTGAAATAAAAATCTCAAATCATCCCCCTTATAAAACGGCCATCCCCCCCATCACATCCCTTGGGCCATTTTACCAATTAATGTGGAAATTAGCCTACTATTATTTTAACAAATATTACTACCATTTCAACATTAGAGGCTTTGCGCAGTGATAGCCTACATGTAGCTGGATAAAAAAGACGCATATTTATTTATTCGGTTGCACCTCTCATTCACACCTATACGGAGGTTTCAGTCACTGAAAACAGCTACTTTTGCAGGCAGAGTGGAGATTTCTGAAAACTCCATCTTCAGACACTCGTGTAAATCGGGAAAACGAAGCAACAGTGGGCGAGAGGGCACGCGCGAATATAATGAGTCATAGGTGTGAATCTTTCACCGAATGCCAATTGTCCCGGTTCTTCATGAAATCGCACGCGCACGCATAAATTCATTAGGTTAACTTTCAAATAACTGTTCTTGTGCACTTGCGACACCGGAGCCACTTTCCTGAATTTTGAGCTTTGGAGTATTCGCTTCTTTATCTATTTAATCAATGAATTTGTCACATACATTAAATTACTAATGTCAAACATTAGTAGCCTATTTAAGCAATAGCTGTTTTCTCCACTGTTTTCTGACCTTTTGTGCTTAGTGAATGAGACACTTCATTACACTCCACTGACCGACTTCCAATTCCGGACTTTTTTGAAAATGTAAAATATAGGCCTACGAGATGGTTTTTTTTGGCACTTAATTTGCGTTGCTCCTTCACTATTAATTTTTGAGACTGATGAGGCAGTAAATACTGTGGAATTATTTTCTCCTTACTATGAAGTTTGGCATCTTAAACAAGTGTCGGGAAATCTTGCAGCCTGACTCTGCAGCCTCCAATGTTTAAGCGAACTGCTGAAACCATAATGTTTAAAGATTAAATCGTAGGCTAATCAAACCAAAGAAAAACACAGCCTTTCTAGAACATTGTCTGCCGAAGCCCGTTTAACCTACAAAAGGCTTAATAGAGGGCTACCGCGTGACGTCACCGTACCGCGAGATTTTGTTAGGGCGCCATATTGGAAGACCAAGTACATACATACATACATACAATATAAAACAAACTACGAGCGAGAGTGAAGTGACACGATGGCTGATAAATCTGGTTATGTGAGTATATTACCAGCTGCAGAAAGGGCACGGTATGTGGAGAAACTGGCTGTGATTGATGGGTTTGACCCATATGATAAGACTCGGGGCAAGGGAGAATGGAAACATAAGGAGGACCTGACACCAATTCTGCCATCTGTTTGCTATCCAGACATTATAAACATTCATATAATAATCAGTGCAGATTAAATGAAATTCTCCACTGTCATGTTAAAAAAATTATAGCACTTGACCACTATTGCAATCTGTATTCATGCCGTTATGGATTTTTTTATTTCATAATTTATTTTTAATTTACTACTTATCTGTTTTCCCCTCCTAGAACTGCCACCTTATTGTGGTGGAGGGGTTTGTGTGCTTGAATGATCCTAGGAGCTATGTTGTCGGGGGCATTATGCCCCTGGTAGGGTTTCCCAAGGCAGACAGGTCCTAGGTGACAGGCCAGACCAAGAGCAGTTCACCAAAAACCCCCTATGGAGAAAAAATCCAGGACCGTGACGTCGCCCGGTAGGACGCAGCCGGGGCCCCACCCTGGAGCCAGGCCCGGGGTTGGGGCTCGTATGCGAGCGCTTGGTGGCCGGGCCTTTGCCCATGGGGCCCGGCCGGGCTCAGCCCGAAGAGGTGACGTGGGCCCGACCTCCTGTGGGTTCACCACCCACAGAGGTAGCAGTAGGGGTTTGGTGCAATGTGGATTGGGTGGCAGTCGAAGGCAGGGGCCTCGACGACCTGATCCCCGGACACAGCGGCTGGCTGTTGGGACATGGAATGTCACTTCGCTGGGGGGGAAGGAGCCTGAGCTTGTGCGGGAGGTTGAGAGGTACCGGCTAGAGATAGTCGGGCTCACCTCCACGCATAGCTTGGGCTCTGGAACCCAGCTCCTCGAGAGGGGCTGGACTTTCCACTTCTCTGGAGTCGCCCGTGGTGAGCGGCGGCGGGCTGGTGTGGGCTTGCTTATAGCTCCCCAGCTCAGCCGCCATGTGTTGGAGTTTACCCCAGTGAACGAGAGGGTCGCCTCTCTGCGCCTTCGGATTGGGGAGAGGGCTCTTGCTGTTGTTTGTGCCTACGGGCCAAATAGCAGTATAGAGTATCCGGCCTTCTTGGAGTCCCTGGGAGAGGTACTGAGGGGTGCTCAGACTGGGGACTCCATTGTGCTACTGGGAGACTTCAATGCTCACGTGGGCGACGACAGTGACACCTGGAGGGGCGTGGTTGGGAGGAACGGCCTCCCCGATCTGAACCCGAGTGGTGTTTTGTTATTGGACTTCTGTGCTAGTCACGGTTTGTCCATAACGAACACCATGTTCGAGCATAGGGGTGTCCATAAGTGCACGTGGCACCAGGACACCTTAGGTCGGAGGTCGATGATCGACTTTGTAGTCGTTTCATCTGATCTCCGGCCCTATGTCTTGGACACTCAGGTGAAGAGAGGGGCTGAGCTGTCAACTGATCACCACCTGGTGGTGAGTTGGATCCGCTGGCGGAGGAGGAAGCTGGACAGACCTGGCAGGCCCAAACGTATGGTGAGGGTCTGCTGGGAACGTCTGGCCGAGCACTCTGTTGGGGAGATCTTTAACTCCCACCTCCGGGAGAGCTTTTCCCAGCTTCCGAGGGAGGCGGGGGACATTGAGTCTGAGTGGACCATGTTCTCTACCTCCATTGTGGACGCAGCTGTTCGGAGCTGTGGCCGCAAGGTCTCCGGTGCCTGTCGTGGCGGCAATCCCCGAACCCGGTGGTGGACACCGGAAGTAAGGGATGCTGTCAAGCTGAAGAAGGAGTCCTACCGGGCCATGTTGACCTCCGGGACTCCTGAGGCAGCCGACGGGTATCGGCAGGCCAGGCGTGCTGCAGCTCGGGCAGTTGCGGAGGCAAAAACTCGGAACTGGGAGGAGTTCGGGGAGGCCATGGAGAAGGACTATCGGTCGGCCTCGAAGAAATTCTGGCAAACCGTCCGGCGCCTCAGGAGGGGGAAGCAGTACTCTGCCAACACTGTTTACAGTGCGGGTGGGGAGCTGTTGACCTCGACTGGGGACATTGTCGGGCGGTGGAAGGAATACTTTGAGGATCTCCTCAATCCCACCGTCATGTCTTCCACTGAGGAGACTGAGGCTGATGACTCAGAGGTGGACTCGTCCATTACCCAAGCCGAAGTCACTGAGGTGGTTTGCAAGCTCCTCGGTGGCAAGGCACCGGGGGTGGATGAGATCCGCCCTGAGTATCTCAAGTCTCTGGATGTTGTGGGGCTGTCTTGGTTGACACGCCTCTGCAGCATCGCGTGGCGGTCGGGGACAGTGCCTCTGGAGTGGCAGACTGGGGTGGTGGTCCCTCTTTTTAAGAAAGGGGACCGGAGAGTGTGCTCCAATTATAGGGGAATCACACTTCTCAGCCTCCCAGGGAAAGTTTACTCCAGGGTACTGGAGAGAAGAATTCGACCGATAGTCGAACCTCGGATCCAGGAGGAACAATGCGGTTTTCGTCCTGGTCGCGGAACACTGGACCAGCTCTATACCCTTCATAGGGTGCTCGAGGGTTCATGGGAGTTTGCCCAACCAGTCCACATGTGCTTTGTGGATCTGGAGAAGGCATTCGACCGTGTCCCCCGTGGTATTCTGTGGGGGGTGCTTCAGGAGTATGGGGTTCGTGGCTCTTTGCTAAGGGCTGTCCGGTCCCTGTACGAACGGAGCAGGAGTCTGGTTCGCATTGCCGGCAGTAAGTCAGACCTGTTCCCGGTGCATGTTGGACTCCGGCAGGGCTGCCCTTTGTCACCGGTTCTGTTCATAATTTTTATGGACAGAATTTCTAGGCGCAGCCAGGGGCCGGAAGGAATCCTGTTTGGGAACCACAGGATTTCATCTCTGCTTTTTGCGGATGTTGTCCTGTTGGCTTCTTCAAACCAGGACCTTCAGCATGCACTGGGGCGGTTTGCAGTCGAGTGTGAAGCGGCTGGGATGAGAATCAGCACCTCCAAGTCCGAGGCCATGGTTCTCGACCAGAAAAGGGTGGCTTGCCCTCTCCAGGTTGGTGGAGAAGTCCTGCCTCAAGTGGAGGAGTTTAAGTATCTCGGGATTTTGTTCACGAGTGAGGGAAGGATGGAGCGTGAGATCGACAGGCAGATCGGTGCAGCCTCCGCAGTGATGCGGTCGCTTTACCAGTCCGTCGTGGTGAAGAAGGAGCTGAGCCAAAAGGCGAAGCTCTCAATTTACCGGTCGATCTACGTTCCGACTCTCACCTATGGTCATGAGCTTTGGGTAATGACAGAAAGAACAAGATCGCGGATACAAGCGGCTGAAATGAGTTTCCTTCGCAGGGTGGCTGGGCGCTCCCTTAGAGATAGGGTGAGAAGCACAGTCACTCGGGAGGAGCTCGGAGTAGAGCCGCTGCTCCTCCACATTGAGAGGAACCAGCTGAGGTGGCTCGGGCATCTTTTTCGGATGCCTCCTGGACGCCTCCCTGGGGAGGTGTTCCAGGCATGTCCCCCCGGGAGGAGGCCCCGGGGAAGACCCAGGACACGCTGGAGGGACTATGTCTCTCGGCTGGCCTGGGAACGCCTCGGTGTTCTTCCCGAGGAGCTGGCCGAGGTGTCTGGGGAAAGGGAAGTTTGGGCTTCCATGCTTAGACTGCTGCCTCCGCGACCCGGTCCCGGATAAGCGGAAGAAGACGAGACGAGACGATCTGTTTTTATTTATATATCTTTGAATTATTTGGACATGGGGAAAAACTATATGTAAAATCCAAAGAGAGATGGAGGGAGGAAAATTAAAACAAAAGAAAGAAATGAAATATATAACATAAATGTGATAAAATTAAGGATGTTTTTATTCAGTAAACATTTTTTTAAATGTTCTACAACACTCTAGCCTAGTGACTTACCAGTAACAAAATGGTCTGAACATATTCTGTACTGTTGTAGACTTGAAGTATTCAGATCCGCTCTGCATAAAGCAGCTAAATACTCTCTCTGTCTCCTGGCAGAAAGCTCCTTGGTTTGCTCCCCTTGTGTCTCAATCACAGCTGGTATTCTGAAGAAAGATTTCTTTTCACCTTTCCCATCAGCTTTGTTAGAACACCCTAACACAGCACAAAAGTTTACCATTGTAGGTTTTTGATGAACCAAGTGCCTCGTGGGTTCACATACTGCGCACTGCCATTATTTCCCCCTAATCACGAGTTTGTTGGTCTTCTAATATGGTGCAGGGTTTGTTTACTTCCGGTTTTGGGTGACGTCAGTGCAAGGGGTCTATAGCATAGATCTTGCTGCGGCTTCAACAGGGCTGTTTAGATTTTTCACCTGATCGCCTTTCAATAGGCAAATATTATTATTATTATTACTACTACTACAATAGGCCTAGTATTAGTAGTAGGCAAGTAGTTGCCTAGTAGTAGGACAGCCAGATTGTTTCATCAGTGGAGCCGCCGTTAAAAGGAAACTGATGCAGAGCGCCGCGGCTCGCCTCGGGGTGAATCGCGTCCCGAGGCGCGGGGCTGGCCCACCCTGGCAGCACTGGTTCATTGGGGAGAGGGCAGAGGTCGCTGGCTGCCAAGTTTGGGGAGGCTGGGACCTCCCCTGGCTGAGTTATGAGCGTGCAAAGTCGGGCTGGAGCAGCCGATAGAAACGAAACTCAAGCCGAGCACCGCAGCTCGCTGCCTACGCCAAGCCTCCCCGGGACTAGACAGTAGCGTAGGCTGTATTTATTTATTTAGGCCTATCTAGCGCAACAACTTATTCCTTTACATATACTCAAACATAGCACAAGAAAGGGTTCAACAACAGGCAATCACAGCAGCTTGGTGAAGTTCTAAATCACATCGGTGTCAGACCTATGGGCCTACCCCCCCCCTTTTTTTCCTCGGATCTGCATCACTCTCATTATTGACCTTTAGCACTCCCAGTTGACGGAAATCCGTCGTAGCGACGGAAAACTTTAATCCATGCACTCATGAGTCAAAGAACTGAATGAAAGTCTGATTTTCTGCTGTGATTTCACTGACTACGTTTACATGCACATCCAAATCGAGCTGCTGTCGGTAATCGAGCTGAAGGTCCCAGCAGGGTGCCAGAGAAATCCAATCGTACATGCACACAATGAAATCGGGCTATTGTGTGAGGTACATTGTGCACCCGAGCCACAGGTGGCGCTACACGCCCCATTGTGTTGGTACACTTCCGGTTGTCGTCATGAAGAAGAGCTATTCAAGAGTGTAAACAAAGTTATCAGTTCCGTGTTCTCCATTGCGCGTTTTTCTCCCGTCCATGAATTTTAATATATTCAACTCCTTAAGCTGAATGAGCATGAACTCTGTCTCCTCATTGCTCCAGAAGTGCACGTTTCTGCTTGCCTGTGGCAGTGGGGGCATGGTCAAGCGCCGGTCTGTGACAGGAGGGCGGAGCCAGGGAAGGTGAGTGGCAGAATCACTACACCTGACGGTAATTAACCTGTGTTTGTGTGTCTTCCCAGTAACCACGCCCTATTTAAGGAGGCAGAGGGAGCGCAGAGGGGAGAGCTCATCCCGGGACTAGAATACAGCGTGTGTGTGTTTCTCTCAAGAATAAAAGTAGGCTGTTAAACTGAAAAGTCTGACAATAAAAAGCCCATTAGTACCAGAAGCTTTGTCCTGCCGTCCTCTGTGCTCCACCCACACTTCAGAGAGCTCTACATCGCCATTTTCTCTTCTTCGTTTGTTCCTCCTGACCTCTTCTGCTGCTCGCTACTACTGTTGTCATGCCGACCGAGGCTGTTGTGTTTCCCGCTTGTGGTCTCGTCACTCGTCATTTCCGGAAGGGGCAGTAAGTAGCTCAACTACTAGCTCGATAGGGTATACATGCACTAAGTAGCTCGGCAGAAATCGCATAAACTAGGTAGTGTAGCTCGATTCCGAGAAATCAAGTTCGGTTCAATTTCAGCCGAATTAAGGTGTATACATGGCATTTTGAACTTCGATTTCAGTCGAGCAACGGCAGAAATTCGATTCTCTCTATGTGCATGTAAACGTACTGACTGTGTGAGGTGAACTGTTAGCTAACTAGACTAGCCTTCAGAGAATCACACCGCTTTTATCAGAGATACTCGCTAGCTGGGATTATCTCGATTATTTCGAAGATTTATCAAGTGGTTATTTTTAAATAATAATTTAGGAATTACCCATTGCCAGGGTTTTAACAGCTATTAATGCTGCAATAATTATTAGGCAGGTAATGATTCACTCAATTGACAATTTGATTCACAATATACATTTTTTAAATAGCGAATGATTTCATGGCCATTATTTGCTCGGAAATCCCCTCAAATTATGTCACTTCCCAGCCACAGACTGGCCTGTTTGTTTGTTTGAGATATTCCAGAAATAAACATATCACAATCACCAATTTTCAGAGGGAACTAAATTTCACCAGTTTTATGAAATCGAAAGGCCGTCTCACTTTTACAATGACTGTAACAGGTTGCCACTAAATTTAACACTAACAGCAGCATTAACTGCAATGAAACTTTAAAACGAACAGATCATTGTAACGTATCACAGTAATAACAATTAAAAACATCTCCTCCATGTTTTTATTCACAACTGCCTCGAGTAATCAAGATGGCACAACATGCACTGCTAAATGTGAACACAAACATTATCCTGGTTCAGTATTTTCAAGTATTTTCTGCACAGGTTACACTATTGTACAAGACTGCTCAGTGAGGTCATTATACAATTTTACACACATTTTTATAATTATAAAAAATTAAAAATACCCCCTTTACAAAATATTTTTAATGATCCTATGCCTGGCCCTTTCCCAGTGGATCTAGTTAGTCTACGTGCTGATTAAACATGTATATTATTAATGTCCTAGCAACGGCTAAAATGGCTAGGATACGAGGTCTGTAATTATTAAACCCCCCCCCCCCAAACTAAAAACCCAAGGCCTCGCCCTTCCACTACCACAGTGATCAGTGCACACTCATTGACAAATGGCTTAATTTACATTAGGGGGGACCATTAAAATCCCAGGAATATTCTTAAATTAATATTAAATTAATTTAAATATCCCGGGAATGTTTCCTCGGGAATATTCTTTACTCTGCGAACGTCTTTTTTTTTTTTTCCACTTTAACATGGAGCAGTATTTTAAATAGAGCAGCGGCTGCAATTATAAGTAAATTGTGCCTAATTACTCAAACTTCCACTGGGAAAAAAATGTTGATTCCTGATTACTTAGAGCAGGGGTGTCAAACTCATTTTGGTTCAGGGGCCACATACAGCCCATCTGATCTCAAGTGGGCCGGACCAGCCAAATAATTGCAAAATAACCTTCGTCAACTCCAAATCTTTAGCATTGTTTTTTCAGTAGGCTATGCTTTATGCTTCAGCCTACATTTGTAGCCTACATAATCACTGATCACAAGGGATCTAGATTATTACACATTTATTCACAGAGAGGCCAATGGATTTGAAATAAAATGCATTTCACTCTCAAACAACTGGTTTATTTTTATACAGTTGAGTGAATACATTTTTACATCTGACAACCTGAACCAACTCCCTACACTAAACTCAAGTGGGAGCTATGAAGAAAGTAGCCTAAACATACTGCCTAAAAATGTAAATGTGCAAATTTATGAAAAATAAAATTAAATTAACAAACAAAAGTTATAGCAGTGCATGAGCAATACGATTAGGCTACATCAGATCAAACTATTTTGTAGGCTAGGCCTACTGAAGCTGAGAATGATATACTGCACAATATTCATTGTCTTTTAAAGTGAAACCAGAGTAATCTTATTTTCAAAGAACTGCATTCTTCAGACTGCAAACATTTGTGAACATTACAAGAATTAGGCCCAGGCCTTAATGCTCATTAACTTCCCTCCCCGCTTTCTCTCACCAAGTCTATCGGCTGCTGCTGGCTCCTGACACTTGGCATCTTTTAGCCTTCACGAGGGCATCAATCTCAGGTTTCAAATCCTGAGTAGCAGCACATTTCACAATGTCATTCAAGTGTGCGTTTGATAACCTTGAGCGGTGCTTTGTTTTGTTGAGGTTCATAACACAGAACGCCTGTTCACAAAGATAGGTAGTCCCAAACATGGATAAAACCTTTGCAGCCAGGGATGTTAATTTGGGGTACCCTGGCAAGAGATATCGATAAAACGTGTCTAAGCCCACCGACGCAAATTTCTGCTTCATATCAGAATCACATTGCAAGTCAATTATTTCGAGTTGGATGTCAGCGGGCATATCAGAAGCATTGATTGTAAATGGCGAGCCAAAAAAGGCAAATTCATCCTCAAGTTCACTGAAAACCTGAAATCTCCACTCGAACTCCTGCAGCAATTCTGTTATCTTGTCTTTGTATTGATCCAAATCAGCATTATGTTCGGTCGCACGCATAGCCGTGAGCAATGGGAAATGAGAGGTGTCACCGTTAGATAGCTGTGTCTCCCAGAGTGACAGTTTCAACTTGAATGCGCGTACGCTATCGTAAAACTGAGTGACAACTTTTCTGCAGCCTTGCAACATTTGTTAAGATTATTCAAGTGCTGTGTAATATCCACCATAAAGGCCAGATCCCGCACCCATTCCGGGCATTTAAATGCCTCTACTGGTCTGCCCTTTTTCTCCATGAACTGTCCAATTTCCTCTCGTAGTTCAAAGAAACGCTTGAGTACGGCACCTCGGCTTAACCACCGTATTTCAGTGTGGTATGGTAAGCCAGCCGGAATGTAATTATCACTGAGAAAACAGTCAAACTGACGGTGATTCAGACCTCGCGCTCTGATGAAATTTACAGTTTGCACAACCACACTCATAACATGATCCATTTGTAGTGTTTTACAACACAACGCCTCCTGGTGCAAAATACAATGAAATGCCCAAACATCTTGTCCTCCGTTTGCGGCCTGCACTTTCTCTCTGAATTTTGTTGCAACGCCTGCCTTTCTCCCGACCATTGATGGGGCGCCATCTGTAGCCAAACTGACAGCACGGGACCAGTCCACTCCGACCTTGTCCAGCGCTCTAACGAGAGAGCTGAACATGTCATTCGCTGTTGTAGTGTCCTTCATAGGCACCAACTCAAGGAACTCCTCAGTGACGGTCAAAGTCTCATCAACACCACGAATAAATATGCACAGTTGTGCAACATCTGTGACATCGGTGCTCTCATCAATTGCAACCGAAAATGCAATAAATGACTTGATTTTGTCATTCATTTGGCTGCCCAAGACTCGCGAGAGATCTTCAACCCTATCTGCAATAGTGTTCCTTGATAGACTAATGTTGGCAAAGGCAGGTTGCTTTTCAGGGCACACAACTTCTGCACCCTTCAGCATGCATTTTTTCACGAGTTCACCATCAGAAAATGGCTTGGATGCTTGCACCAACTCGTTTGCAATAAGGTAGCTAGCTTTCACTGCTCCATCACTGACCTCACGGCTGCGAGTAAATGCAGACTGCTGTTTCTTCAAACCAGCTAACAGTTCATTTATCTTCTCTTTTCTTAATTGTCCATACAAATTGTGAAATTTTTCTTGATGATGAGTCTCATAGTGGCGCCAAATATTATATTCTTTGAGCACTGCAACCTGTTGATTACATACCAAGCACACTGGTTTTCTATTCACCTCTGTGAATAAATAATACTCTGTCCATTTTTCCTGGAAAACTCTGCACTCTACGTCAACTTTTCTTCTTTTTGACAAAGACATTTTGGTAATGGGGGTATCACTCTTGATAATTTTGATAGCAACTTAATAGTGGTGAGGCAAGACTGCCATTCATGGAATCAGACAGCACAGCATATCTGGGCACGTTGCTAAAATGTGCTGTTTATTTCCTGATCTCGTTATGTCAGTGCTGCTCTTTTTGGCTGCCCCTAGCGGCTGAATTGAGCATTTCGGTTATTTCTTTAAAAATTCATAAGTCGTCACAGGAATGGGCAAGAGATTTACTTTTTTTGACATCCTTAGAAATTTTCTCTCTACAAGTCTGGGGCCGGATTAAACCATCTAGCGGGCCATATGTTTTGACACCCCTGACTTAGAGTATCAGATCACGTGACACCGTTCCACAATTATCGACACCCAGATGATAATTTTTGAAATAAATAAAACAACCGGTATGTGGTATTAAGTGAAAACAAAAACAGTTTTTTATTCAAAATTAGTTTTACATAGACTTATATTTAGTACAAAATATCTTTTATATAAATATATCAATGTCGGTGCTTACGTAAATGAGGAAATAATTCTAATGTATGGTGGCCGGGAAGTGCAAAACAAAATTTCAAACTGTAAAACACTTTTACATTTATTAAAACAAAATTACATTGCCAAAACACTTTTACCAAGGACAAAACAAATTTACATCTTAGAAAACAAACTGACATGATGTGAAACACTTATGAGCGCTGAGACAAATCTACAAGTGGCAGAACACTTTTACGAGTCCCGGAACAAATTTACAAACGAAAATCTTGACAGAAGGGGAATGTACCAAATGCCGCAAGCAACTTGGAAGTACGGTGGCCGGGAAGTGATGGAGTGAGCGGTCAATCTGTGTCGTCTTCTATGGAGTTAATGGTGAAAGAACTTCAACTGTGACTGAACTATGTTTTGCCCCTTTTGTGGAAAACACATGAACCACGAAATGGAACTCTGTCCATTCCAGCAGAATAACCGTGTCCATCATATAAACAGTTCCTGGAGTACAGAAGCTCAAAGACAGAAGAACGACAGTCCTGTAACTGTGGGCTGAAAGGAAGACACTGGCCAAAACAAGGAAGGAAACATGGCCAGGTAAGCTCTATTGGCTGTTCTATACATAGCATTGCAAAACTGTATATCATATTTTATCTGTGCATGATATATGAAATTAATTTTATCTTTCTATTATTTTACTAGATAAACATAAAATTGATGGTGCCACATGGAACTGATTTAAAAGCTCTAAGAGGGAAAACACTCCCATTATTTACAGACCCAGAGGTAGCAGCACCTGATCTACTGAAACAAGCTGTCCAGAAAATGCGAAATTTCAACAAGGACATGTGTGATGGACTGTATATTCTTTTCTCTAGACTGCTCAGAGGTGATCCATGTGCCTGGGTCAGAAAGGCCATTCAAACTGCCAGAATATAAAAATGAAACAGGAAAAGCATATTCCAGGATTACTTTTTCATTTGCATAGAAAGACACTTTAAAGGAGGTTTGTGGAGCTCATGATTCAATATTTTTTACATAATTACACACTCTACTGCAGGTCTGTTGGATTTTTTGTTTTTACAACAGTGGATGATACGTCAGACTCTGATTCTGAGATTGTCATCACATCAAGGAGCACAGGTAAATTCAATCAAGCCAACATTGTGGTACATACATTTATTATGTATTTAATTTTTTAAAAATAAGTATGCATGTATTCATTCATTTGTTGGATCTATGTTTTAAGTGTAAAACCTATGTTCTGGTCTATATTTTAGAAGAACAAGGCTTGTTTTGATTATTTTGCAGTTACTATCAGAAACACGGACAACCTTTCACCATCGATATATACTGTATGTGGGAAGGGAACAATAATGGAAGCTGTTAAAAATTGTTGATAATTGTATGCGTTTCCACTCAGGTTTTTGAACCACAAAACCAAAGTACTCCCCAACACAAACCTGATGATGAAAGGTAAGTACTCACTTTTATACAAGAAGTAGTTTATCTTTAAACTGTTGATGTGATTATCCCAGAGCATTTGCTTTGATGAACATGTAGCAGAAAACACTATACATGTAATGTGATTAATAACAAAAAATAATCTCTTATTTATAAACCTTACAGTTCCTCCGACTACTAAATGTTACTCAGAGCTCTACTGTAGCCTGTATCATGAACGTAGTAACTTTCTGAATTTTATCATGTTTCCGAGATGGACCGGGACATTCAGCCACAAATCAGCCTGGACAGGTATTAAGGCAGACTGTGACAGCCTGATGTTTCTTGCTTTCAGTGTTGTTTCATACATTTTAAATTGTTTTTCAGATAGTAAGATCTGATACTGAGGATCTGGATCCACCTGAAACAAATCCAGACAAGACTTCTTGCTACAGGGAAGTAAAAGAAATGATAAGAACTCAATTTTAATTCATGGATTCCATGGGAAAGAAATTTGTGTTTGTAAGATGTTTTAACATGGAAATGGTAATTTTCCAACAGTAAATACACAGACCTGTATGCACCAGATGTTGAGGAAGAGGACAAGTTGCTGGCTGCAGTCAGTGTGAAAACATTTACAAAACACACAGCAATGTAAACTAACAGCTATTAAATGTAGCATTCCAGTTTTTCACTGTACAATGTACACCACTGTTCAGCTGTGGGTGACAGATTCAGACACTTAGACATCAATGTTTCACTCCAAATCAGATGACGGGGCTCACCACGGTCTGGTTTCATAGTTTGTCAAGATGCATTTTCACTTTTCCCTGTGATGTTTCCAACTGATTTGGATACCTCTTCACCAAATGTTACGTTAATAAACAACAAAAATTCAGATCTCGCCTTTTAATTATTTCTGTGATAGATTGGTCATGAGATTTTCTCAATCCATTTTAAAACAACAAAAGTGCATTTTCAAATGTACATGATTCTCAGGCTAGAAAATTTTACTTATAGAGCATCAAATTACAACATGGTCATCTCTTGGTATACATTAAAAAAAATGCAGGAAGAAAACCCAACAACATAACCATCAGCGTGCCACATGTAGTTCGGTTCCACTGAGTGGTAGGTTCTTCTTATAAGAACCTTCCGTGTGCTCTCCTCTCACACCCTTGAGGATTAAGGTCCCAGAGCAAATTCATCACCTCTCTTCACTCGAAGATTGTACTTTTGCTTGAGTACCTGCCACATCGTGTGGCAGCCAAACAGTTGCCCAGGTCCACAAAGTTCCAATCTGATGGCGTTAATTATTGCGTTTGCAGAGGAATAATCCTTTCTGCGGTACAAACCGGCTTCCTTGACTACTTTTAAAAGTCCTCAAGCTGATGTTTACACTGTGTGAACTTGACATCATACCCATGATTACATCGTACGAGTGGCCTTCATTCAAATATTGTACATCATGGCAAGGCATATCTGGTCCTTCTGTCTGGTCCGTGTCCTTTTAAAACCTCTAGAGACCGTCCACACGAAAAGCAAAGCAGTGTTAAGTGGTTCGTGTGTTTTCCACAAAAGGAGCAAAACATCATTCAGTCACAGTTGAAGTTCCTTCACCATTAACTCCATAGAAGACGACACGAATTGACCGCTCACTCCATCACTTCCCGGCCACCGTACTTCCGGGTGGCTTGCGGCATTTGGTACATTCCCCTTCCGTCAAGATTTTTGTTTGTAAATTTGTTTCGGGACTCGTAAAAGTGTTCTGCCACTTGTAGATTTGTCTCAGCGCTCGTAAAAGTGTTTTGCATCTTATCGGTTTGTTTTCTAAGATGTAAAACTGTTTTGTCCTTGGTAAAAGTGTTTTGGCAATGTAATTTTGTTTTATAAAATGTAAAAGTGTTTCACACTGAGTAATTCTGTTTTGCACTTCCCGGCCACCGTACTAATGTTTGTAAACAAATGAAGTGATTAATGTTTACCCTGTCAGAAAATCTTTTTGCTCCACTTTCTAAGTATTTTTCATAGATCATATTTTGTTAATCATTCATTGTTGTTTGTATTAATTTCTAGTTTTGTAGTTTACCAATAATTCAAAACAATGCTCAGGTTGGTGAACCTTCAGTATTTTCAAGCAAGTGATTTTTTTTTCATTGAGATTTTAAATTTAGATCTAAAAATATAAAAATGTCTACTGATATTGTAATATGTGGTTGATATTCACAACAAACTGCAAAAAAATTCTGAATGAAATAAAAATGACAATTTCAAGCATGTAATTTTCTATATGTTAGGACTTGAATTCTGTTCTAATTCTATTTATTGCAATTGGATTCCAAATACTCTATAAACATGCCACTCTGTTATGAATCAGAAAATAATTATTATAAATCATAGCACTTACATTTTTTAAAGTACTTCATGTACTTCAACAAATGTTACACAAAGATCGATCCATAACAGTTGTAAATGTCCCTTAATTCCACAGGGTGTCGATAATGGTGGACACCAGTGAAAGTGATCACTATTATCGACACTTCACGTGACTTCTCAAACACGCGTTTAGATACAAAATGGCGACTGTCAAATGAAAGAGTAAGAAACCAAGTAGGTTTTGACAAGGAGATCATGAAATATCGGTGAATTTGATCAGTAAAAACATGTCCATGATCTTTCCACCATGCTTACCTGCGATGATAACGCCCGGGTTTTCCTCAAATTGTTGATCGTACTAAAAAAATTCCATCTCAGGTAACGAGCTGCGTCATCAGATGACAAGCTCAAAGGGCGAGGTGGGTCTTCCGGTTGATTGATTAACCAATAATAACTGTTGGAACTGAAACTCACCTTTGTAAAATTGTATTTTTATTGGTAAATCTGAGAAGGTGTCAATAATTATGGACTGTTGATAATTGTAGCTGCCATTCTATTTCTTCTTCTAACCACAACCCCGTAAATGTATTTTTAATGGAAGAATCCAACTCTTTAATCGCCCCAATATCACGAGCACCGATGACCGTCTCCATTTTTGTGCAGGCCGCATAGTTGACAGGATATACATCGCGAACCGGGATTCGTCAAAGATATCCCAACTGACCAAAAGTCAACACTTTAAACACTCTGTGGGCCGGGAACCGCTAAAAATCACAGCCAGTCTAAAAGCGTACATTGCAAGGACTGAACAGTAATACTGAGGACCGAATCACGGACCCAAACCAACATCTTCCCCGGAATTTTTCATCAAATTTACACTGATCTCATGAATGACCCGTATAGATGTCTAAAAACCGGAAAAATCTGATGCCTGCAAAACAATTTAATAAATTAAATAAAAGTAGTGAGAAGTGTGTAGTCTGATGTAATGGAGTATAAATACATTTTTAAATCATAAATGTACTTGAATAAGAGTCTTGATGGTGGCTGGTGGTAAATTATTTGGGGGCCACAGTCAATAACATACATCACTAATATATAATTAAAAAGTTTATATAAAAGCTTTTTTGTCTTTTGAATCTGAACTGTGTTTCATCTGAATAACAAACACGGTACACAGAAAAGTTTTCACCCTTTTGTTAAAAACAAACAAACTTACGGTTTTGTCATCTGTCCTTTTGTGTAATTTATACTTCGTTTCGAAAATGTGTGCTCAGTCCATCAACTTTCAGTTTCTCCTCCAAACATCTTTGAAAGGAAAAATAATGATGGACTGAATAATCCACTTCATTCATGTTCAGTTCACCCGAGACTGAGTCTGGAACACGCCCACTGGTGACGTAATACGGAAATGTCACCAAAATGGGTTAGAATATATTCACCCATTGGAGCTCAAAACTCGGGGGGCGTGTCACACTGTAGTCACATGATGCGGTTGCCGCTGATTGGCTGCATGACCCTACAGCAGAGCGTCTCCCTGACTACAGCACTGGGCTCGTTACAGTTCACCCACAGACTCGCGCTTTATATCATTCTGTGTGTTTTTCTGTCCGACCGCTAGTTTAAAAAAAAAAAAAAATCACAAACATCCACCCATCTTCTACCACTTATCTGGATCCGGGTCATGGGGGTAGCAGCAGAAGCAGAGCAGCCCAGACTTCCCTCCCCGACCACCTCCACCAGCTCTTCCGGGGGAATACCGAGCCATTCCCGGGCCAGCCGAGAGCTGCAATCTCTCCAGAGATTTTACACAAATCTCTTATTGTTTTCTTATTTACAGAAAACTATCATCATGAGACTGTGTTCATATAAATCTATTATAGAGCTAAAGTGTGAAGCTGTAGTTCAGTATAACGGTGAGTTTAATCCTGTAGGATCAGACTTTACTTTCTCTTTCTTCTAACAGACTCCCAGTAAACTCCCAGTGTAGGTGATGGAAACCACAGCAACCCAATAACAATAACAACTATTGTTACTCCATGATTAATGAACTGTGGATTTAAACACAGGTTACACTGAAGTTTTCCAGACAAAACTTAAAAAATTTCGGAATTCAAAATTAATGTCTTTTTCCCCTCAGCACTTTTGTTTCAAAACAAAATCATGTCCGTGTTATTTTCTTAAGGATCTCCCTCTCTCTCTCTCTCTCTCTCACACACACACACACACAGTAGAGTCTGTGATTTAACTGTCCTGAAGATAAAAAGTTCAAATTGTTCTTACCGGCACACAACGATTTCTTTATAAACTCTGAAATACAAAATATTATTTTGTATTAATTTATCCAAATACAATTAGATTCAACAAAAATAACAAAATTAATTAATATGTGAATAATATTTACACTACAGACCAAAAGTACAAAACAATGTACAAAAAAAAGTTTATTGCCATCAGTAGATTTTCTCTAAAAACACTGAATGTAAAGAAAGGAGAGAAATATAAATATCATAATCTGTTCCTCTTACTAAATATATACAGTTCCCTCCATAATGTTTGGGATAAAGGCAGATGTTTTATTTGCCCCTGAACTCCACAGTTTTAAATTTGGACTCAAACAATTCACATGTGGTTAAAGTGCACATCCTCAGATTTTAATAAAGCAAATGTTTATCCATTATACAACCCCAATTCCAAAAAAGTTGGGACAAAGTACAAATTGTAAATAAAAACGGAATGCAATAATTTACAAATCTCAAAAACTGATCTTGTATTCACAATAGAACATAGACAACATATCAAATGTCGAAAGTGAGACATTTTGAAATTTCATGCCAAATATTGGCTCATTTGAAATTTCATGACAGCAACACATTTCAAAAAAGTTGGGACAGGGGCAATAAGAGGCTGGAAAAGTTAAAGGTACAAAAAAGGAACAGCTGGAGGACCAAATTGCAACTCATTAGGTCAATTGGCAATAGGTCATTAACATGACTGGGTATAAAAAGAGCATCTTGGAGTGGCAGCGGCTCTCAGAAGTAAAGATGGGAAGAGGATCACCAGTCCCCCTAATTCTGTGCCGACAAATAGTGGAAAAATATCAGAAAGGAGTTTGACAGTGTAAAATTGCAAAGAGTTTGAACATATCATCATCTACAGTGCATAATGTCATCAAAAGATTCAGAGAATCTGGAAGAATCTCTGTGCGTAAGGGTCAAGGCCGGAAAACCATACTGGGTGCCCGTGATCTTCGGGCCCTTAGATGGCACTGCATCACATACAGGCATGCTTCTGTACTGGAAATCACAAAATGGGCTCAGAAATATTTCCAGAGAACATTATCTGTGAACACAATTCACCGTGCCATCCGCCGTTGCCAGCTAAAACTCTATAGTTCAAAGAAGAAGCCGTATCTAAACATGATCCAGAAGCGCAGACGTCTTCTCTGGGCCAAGGCTCATTTAAAATGGACTGTGGCAAAGTGGAAAACTGTTCTGTGGTCAGACGAATCAAAATTTGAAGTTCTTTATGGAAATCAGGGACGCCGTGTCATTCGGACTAAAGAGGAGAAGGACGACCCAAGTGGTTATCAGTGCTCAGTTCAGAAGCCTGCATCTCTGATGGTATGGGGTTGCAATAGTGCGTGTGGCATGGGCAGCTTACACATCTGGAAAGACACCATCAATGCTGAAAGGTATATCCAGGTTCTAGAGCAACATATGCTCCCATCCAGATGACGTCTCGTTCAGGGAAGACCTTGCATTTTCCAACATGACAATGCCAAACCACATACTGCATCAATTACAGCATCATGGCTGCGTAGAAGAAGGGTCCGGGTACTGAACTGGCCAGCCTGCAGTCCAGATCTTTCACCCATAGAAAACATTTGGCACATCATAAAATGGAAGATACGACAAAAAAGACCCAAGACAGTTGAGCAACTAGAATCCTACATTAGACAAGAATGGGTTAACATTCCTATCCCTAAACTTGAGCAACTTGTCTCCTCAGTCCCCAGACGTTTACAGACTGTTGTAAAGAGAAAAGGGGATGTCTCACAGTGGTAAACATGGCCTTGTCCCAACTTTTTTGAGATGTGTTGTTGTCATGAAATTTAAAATCACCTAATTTTTCTCTTTAAATGATAGATTTTCTCAGTTTAAACATTTGATATGTCATCTATGTTCTATTCTGAATAAAATATGGAATTTTGAAACTTCCACATCATTGCATTCCATTTTTATTTACAATTTGTACTTTGTCCCAACTTTTTTGGAATTAGGGTTGTAGTTTGACCATGTAGAAATTACAGCACTTTTTATCCATACACACACAAGGCACCATAATATTTGGGACACGGGGCTTCACAGGTGTTGGTGATTATTCAGGTGTGTTTAATTGCTTCATTAGTGCCGTCACCTTTAGAGTCGTCTTTTACTGTTTGTCAGCACGAGGAACAGAGTTGTGCCAATGAAAGTCAAGGACACGTTAAAAGGTCGAGAGACGAAAATAAAACAGTGAGAGACATCGGCCAAACTTTAGGCTCACCAAAACCAACTGTTTGGAACGTTCTTAAGAAGAAAGAGAGAACGGGTGAGCTTATAGTAACCATAAAGTGTCTGGTAGGCCAAGGAAGAGCTCCACAACTGATAACAGAAGAATTCTCACCATCATGAAGGAAAATCCCCATAAACCTGTCTGACAGATCAGAAACACTCTTCAGGAGGTAGGTGTGGATATGCCAGTGAAAAATGTCTGCAGAAGACGTCATGAACAGAAATACAGAGGCGACACTGCAAGATGCAAACCATGAGTTCGCCACAGAAACAGGAGGGTCAGGATAGTTTAGTAAAAAGTGATTAAAGGAGCCTGCAGCGTTCTGGAAAGACGTCTTGTGGACAGATAAGAGCAAGATGAACTTGTCTTAGAGTGATGGCAGGAGCAGAGTGTGGAGGTGAAAAGGGACTGTCCAAGGTCCAAAGCACACCACCTCATCTGTTAAACATGGGCCTGTATGGCTGCCTCAGGTATTGGCTCACTCATCTTCACTGATGATGGAACTGCTGATGGCAGCAGCACAATGAATTCTGAGTACTGTAATGTCCACATGGTAAAACTCAGGAGGATAAAAATACCCTTTATGAAAATCTGAGGATGTGCACTTTAACCACATGACAATGGTTTGAGAACAAATTTAAAATTATGGTGTGCAGAGGCAAATAAAAACAATATGCTGTCCCAAATATTATGTATCTAATTTCTCTACTCACAATTTTTAACAAATTACTTTTCACAAAGTCAGATGTCCTTACCGTCTTCCACTCTCTGTCTCTGCAGCTCTAAAAAGAGAAAAAAGTTCAAATTAGAGATGAGACATGCCTGTAGGATCCTGTTTAATACACTGGTATTGTTTCCCATGGTGTTAGTTGTACGTGTTGAATAAAACCAGAGTCCACTTTACTTGAGATTTCTACTTCATGATTATACATTTTATAGAGAGTAAAAATGTGGTGTTGAACACATGAATGTGTTCACAAGTAAAATATTATATACACTATATGGACAAAAGTATTCAGACACCTGACCATCACACCTCCTGTATATGAGCTTGTTGGACGTCCCATTCCAAAACCATGGGTGTTAATATGGAGTTGGCATTGCGCATAGTGATCTGAAGCTTGTGTGCAGCTGTTGGCCATGGAACCCTATTTCATGAAGCTCCTGATGCACATTTCTTGTGCTGATGTTGCTTCCAGAGGCAGTTTGGATCTCTGTAGTGAGTGATGCAGCAGAGGGTTTTTCTGCACTACGTGCTTCAGCACTCAGCAGCCCTGCTCTGGGAGTTTGTGTGGACTATCACTTCGTGGTCAAGCTGTTGCTGCTCCTCGATGCTTCAAAATAATAGCACTAGCCCTATGTTCACATTAGCGTGTCACAAGTCACTCATGTCACTTGTAGTTTGTCTCTTGTGTGCATGGAGCAAGCACTCCTGTTGTCGCCGGTGGGTGTGTACCGTCCATTCAGCTCCAATGAAAAGGAGTCCTGAACAAAATGTAGACTACAACACACAATTTACTACAAGATATGATTTACTTGTCTTTAAAATATATTTTTTCAGTTGAAACATTGTATTGAAGTGGAAAAAGTGAGGAAAATCTGGTTGCGTGTTGTATGTTACATAACATGCATATTTGTATTAGCAACAAACGCTAACTGTAATACCTAGTTACCTCGCCCCCTAGTGGGATGGCAAGGTATTGTGATCACCCTGTGAGTCTGTGTGTGTGTGTGTGTGTGTGTGTGTGTGTGTGTGTGTGTGAGTCTCTGTGTGTGTGTGTGTCCGTGTCCCCCACCCCAGATTTTCGCTCATAACTCAGCAACGACTGGACGGATTGACATGAAATTTGTTGGGCTGATGTATCATGATCATAGGAACCCATTCAATTAATTACATTGTGGTGCGAAGAAAAAAGAAAAGAAAAAGAAAGAGTATTTTCACATGTATATTTTCCAAACAATTCTGCTTTATGAGAAAAGAATGAGCTACGATTTGTTTTGATCTGTTTAATAATACTAGCGCCGCACTGCCTGTCTTTAATGATGCCCTTGAAAATTGATAAAGCAATGTATTGTAACCCGACAAAAATTATATTCAGTTGGAGAAATAGAAGAAACAAATAAGAAAAAAAAGTGCATGAATATAATCTGAATGACCCCCTTCTAGCCAAGAGGAAATCATCGTTATGCTGCGCGGGCGAGGTCTGCCATCTCTGATTGCCTTGTTTTCTTTGGAATGTCTCAAAACAGGTTTAATGAGAAATCATATATGACGGTTAAAATTAAACCATTCACAATAGCCGCCAAAGTAGCATTATCACCTAGTTTTCGTAGCGGTTGATCGCAGTATGCAAGTTCGTTGCCAACTGATGCTAAGCAAAGATATGCAGCAAAGCTTCTGTACAACAGTGGCACCAAAGTTTTGCCTGATCCTTACGCAGTTACCAACAAATGGGACCCAAATTCAAGCACCTGGCCTGACCTTCGGCGATATCTACTGTATGTGATTGACACGCCTTCAATATACACAAAAGAATCAATGAAAGCCTGAAAGTCTCTTGATGCATACAAGTGTTAATTATTCAGTTGTTTTACTGAAATACTCATTTATATTTGCTTTTTGTGCCTAATAATAAAAAGACAAAGATTAAATAGGCACAATATAATCTTTGAAACATAAGTTAATGTTGTTGCTTCACGCGCACACCAAAGAAATACAGTACAGTACTAAACTTCAGCAAGTTCTACATTTAGAATGCACAAACAGTGTTTTAAATCCAGGCTATGCTATTTATCTTCAAATACATATCATGAAAATTCGACCAATCTTCTAATGTCAAATATTTATACTGCAAAAAGTACACAAGTTTACCGCGAGTGCGTTTGCGGAAATCTTACTTGTGTACTGCATACAAATCAGCTGCTCATGCGTTTTTACTCATCTTTTGATTGATATCTAAGCAATGTCATAGCACAACAAATTATTTATGATGAGGAAATTTTATCTAATATCATATTAAACTGCAAAACAAAATAATAAAAAATCATGTATCTTACCAGATATAAAGTATAAAGCAAACACGGTCGTTGTCAGTAGGTTCCCACTTGTCACACTTAATTGCTGCGATCCAAAGCTTTCGGCGAGCTTCAGGTTTCTTTGGTCTGCGGTAAAAGCTCTTGGGATCATCTCATCTCATCATCTCTAGCCACTTTATCCTGTTCTACAGGGTCGCAGGCAAGCTGGAGCCTATCCCAGCTGACTACGGGTGAAAGGCGGGGTACACTCTGGACAAGTCGCCAGGTCATCACAGGGCTGACACATAGTCACAGACAACCATTCACACTCACGGTCAATTTAGAGTCACCAGTTAACCTAACCTGCATGTCTTTGGACTGTGGGGGAAACCGGAGCACCCGGAGGAAACCCACGCGGACACGGGGAGAACATGCAAACTCCGCACAGAAAGGCCCTCGTCGGCCACGGGGCTTGAACCCGGACCTTCTTGCTGTGAGGCGACAGCGCTAACCACTACACCACCGTGCCGCCTCTTGGGATCATTCTGATCAAATCTATATGTACAGCCGATAACACGACACTACCATAATTAATTAATGACCCAATAACTCCGATCGGCCATTTATAAATAGCTTCTTGCCAACCAAAACATCACGTGACCATTTCATGACGCTCCCAGAGAACATGAATGGCTGCCTGTTGCTTTGTTGCTCGTGAGTGTGAACATATCTTTCCAGCTGACTGAGGCAAATCTAGCAGAGCAGAAATTTCACAAACTGGCTTGTGATGAAAGCGGCATCCTCTGACAGAGCCGTGTTTAAAGTCACTGAGCTCTTTAGTCCGACCCATTCTACTGCCAGTGTTTGTCTGTGGAGATTGTACAGCTATGGGCTTGAGTTTATTCACCTGTTAGTAATGAGTGCGGCTGAAACAGCTGAATTAGGAGGGGTGTCCACATACTTTTGGCAATGTAGTGTACAGCAGAGCTAATGTTATGTCAAAATGATCATTCATATCAGTAATTTGTGTATTTACTGAAATTCCTTTCAGACCACACACACACACACACATTTCTTTTTATGTGTAGACCTTTTAGAGTGCTTTATTATCTTACAGTTGATTATTCACTTTAATTTTAAAGCACAAAATTTATTCTCACCTGCAAATTCCTTCACCTTTTGAAGCTCTGACGCTGAAACAGAGAAAATAGTTTTGAGTATTCTGTATAAATTCAGTATAAATCGATGAAGCAGTGTAATATAGTGATAAAGTAAATGAACAACACATCAGATTGCGGTTATGAAATGTAAGTGTCCTCTGATGTTCTATATTTGTTAAATGATGAAGCACACTTCACACAGTGGAACATGATGTTACAGGTCAGTTATGACTCCGGTAGAAAACAAGTCATTTAATGTATTGTGAGTGATGTGTTTGTGTCTCTGCTCTTCTTAGAGAACCCTCGATGGAGTGAAATCAGAGTCAGTAGAAACTCAACCTGAATTTGTAATGCTTGAAAAGAAATGTGTAAATATGATGATTGAAAATAGAGTGTGAATCTTAAGATATTTGAATATAATTGTCAGAAATTAAACGATCTGAAATTCTGACACTGAAAATTTATGTTACAAAATTCAAGGTTTCAGAAATTCTGGTTTCAAGAATTCAGGTCGTAATAAAATGATGTAGTATAATATCGGGTTCTGCTAATGCTGATTTCACTCCATAAACCTCCTTCCTGTTTACTTCCTGTTGTCCAAATCTGGATACATGACCTGAGCTGCCCATAATCTGGTAACATTCATTTCCAAGGGAGTAACTTTGATTTTGACATTGGTGGGGACACAAAAGTGATCCAAGGCAGAGCTTCTGAAAGGTGGGTTTTTTTTCCATTAGCAATCATAATTTCATGTCATGCAGATCTTATAGGTTAACGAGGGCAGCCGTGGCCTAATGTTTAGGGAGTTGGTCTTTGGATCCCAGGGTTGCAGGGGTTGCAAATCCCACCCTTACCTCTCCCTACATCTCCATCCATTGCTGAAGTGCCCTTGAGCAAGGCACCTAACCCAACATTGCTAGAATCTGATGATTTATTAGGATGCAGTGCTGCAGCACAGCAACCTATGGGCTCCCCTATAGGGGAGCCCATAGGTTGCAGTGCAAAGCACTGCAACTATTGTTCTTCTACGTGTTTCTTCTTATTAGGATGCAGTGCAAAGCACTGCAACTATTGTTCTTCTACGTGTTTCTTCTTATTTTTATTATTATTATTATATTTATTAGGATGCAGTGCAAAGCACAGCAACCTATGGGCTCCCCTAGGGGAGCCCATAGGTTGCAGTGCAAAGCACTGCAACTATTGTTCTTCTACGTGTTTCTTCTTATTTTTATTATCATTATTAGGATGCAGTGCTGCAGCACAGGAACCTATGGGCTCCCCTAGGGGAGCCCATAGGTTGCAGTGCAAAGCACTGCAACTATTGTTCTTCTACGTGTTTTTTCTTCTTAATCTTATTAGGATGCAGTGCTGCAGCACAGCAACCTATGGGCTCCCCTAGGGGAGCCCATAGGTTGCAGTGCAAAGCACTGCAACTATTGTTCTTCTACGTGTTTCTTCTTCTTCTTCCGTATTCTTCTTCTTCCTCCTACGCAAATTTTGATTTCGAATAACTCAATAACCGTACGTCGCACACAGACAAACAATATATCAAAACGTGCGGCTCGATCGGACTCGCTATGCTATTACTTTTCTCTACAGAATACGATTTTTTCGCGACGTAGTCACGAAAAAATTGCCCCAAAAAAACCCATTCATTTCTATGGAATTAATTGAAAAAAAAGCACTTTTTCAAACATCCGCTGCTCTGGCATGCTTTCACCTAGAGACGTGATTCAAACTCTAAAACGTAGGAAAACTTCTCCTCTGTGGATCTGGCATTCAACTTTTCTGCTAGGTTCTACACTTTCGGATCAGTCCCGGCTCAAACGCCATGTGGGTTCCGGGAGAAAATCCGGCTTTTGAATGGGTGTCTATTGCATTACACACCAGTGAAGCTCGTTAACTTAGAGTGTAGACAGCTTGAAAAAAAAGCTCAAACTTTCTCGCTTAAACTGTGTTTTCAGCCACAAATTTCACTCTACAGACATGATTTTCTCAAAGGTAATAGGAAAACTTGTCCTGATTCACACAATGTGTCTATCTAAACGATAGGATTTACAGTTTTTGAATGAGAAGCCTCAAACTGAGAAGAGGGCAGCCGAGAGGCTTCATTGACACCCATTATAAACGTGAGAGAAAAGTCACTCGTTTTTAAAATCGCTCTAGTGTCCTTATTTTTAACACTACAGACAAAAAATACATCATTTTATTCAGGAGACCCTTCTAGCGCTCACTGTGAAAGAATTTTGTGAATAGCTGCTTCCGTTGTCGAGTTATTTGTCATTGTTCGAGGCCTGGTCCTTCGTAAAACACAGCAGAAAACTCCAGCCCTTGTGTGTCTTAGCTCATTGACACCCATTATAAAAGTGACAGAAAAGTCTCTCATTTTTAACACTACAGACAAAAAATTACATCAGTCTATTCAGGAGACTCTTCTAGCGCTCACTGTGAAAGAATTTTGTGAATTTCTTTTTTTTGTGAAAAAAAAAAACAGCCTCGGTCGGCATGACACTTCACCTTAGCTGCCCACTTTATTAGGAACACTTCTGTTTGTACATACAAACTACAAACACTCTTCTTAGAGTTTATTTTATTTTAAAAGGGACAGTGCACAAATTAAACATTATCCTTGTGGTAAGGACAGATGTCTGTCCCAGGTTATAGCAGTACATGCTAATTTCCGCCTGTAGTCACTTTGTTTATACTCTTGAATAGCTCTTCTTCATGACGGCTGCTGTCTCAAGCACACACATAATCGTTGCATTGAAACATCATTGCAGGTCACACATTCACGGCCAGCAAACATGCGTGACCGAATTGCTTCGCGCACTGCATCCTCTCACAATTTCCCCCGGGGAA
Source organism: Neoarius graeffei (assembly GCF_027579695.1). Taxonomy (NCBI): domain Eukaryota; kingdom Metazoa; phylum Chordata; class Actinopteri; order Siluriformes; family Ariidae; genus Neoarius; species Neoarius graeffei. The sequence continues at coordinate 91,689,655 of NC_083569.1, forward strand.
TTGTCCGGTCTAGTTAGAATGCAGTGCTGCAGCACAGCAACCTATGGGCTCCCCTAGGGGAGCCCATAGGTTGCAGTGCAAAGCACTGCAACTATTGTTCTTCTACGTATTTCTTCTTCTTCTTCTTCCTCTTCTTATTAGGATGCAGTGCAAAGCACAGCAACTATTGTTCTTCTACGTGTTTCTTCTTCTTCCTCCTAAGCAAATTTCGATTTCGAATAACTCAATAACTGTACGTCGCACACAGACAAACAATATATCAAAACGTGCGGCTCGATGGGACTCGCTATGCTATTACTTTTCTCTACAGAATACGATTTTTTCGCGCCCCAAAAACCCCATTCATTTCTATGGAATTAATTGAAAAAAAGCACTTTTTCAAACATCCGCTGCTCTGGCATGCTTTCACCTAGAGACGTGATTCAAACTCTAAAATGTAGGAAAACTTCTCCTCTGTGGATCTGGCATTCAACTTTTCTGCTAGGTTCTACACTTTCGGATCAGTCCCGGCTCAAACGCCATGTGGGTTCCGGGAGAAAATCTGGCTTTTGAATGGGTGTCTATTGCGTTACACACCAGTGAAGCTCGTTAAGTCAGAGTGGAGACAGCTTGGAAAAAAAGGTCAAACTTTCTCGCTTAAACTGTGTTTTCAGCCACAAATTTCACTCTACAGACATGATTTTCTCAAAAGTAGTAGGAAAACTTGTCCTGATTCACACAATGTGTCTACCTAAACGATAGGATTTACAGTTTTTGAATGAGAAGCCTCAAACTGAGAAGAGGGCAGCCGAATGGCCTCATTGACACCCATTATAAATGTGACAGAAAAGTCAGTCATTTTTAAATCGCTCTAGTGTCCTTATTTTTAACACTACAGACAAAAAAATACATCATTTTATTCAGGAGACCCTTCTAGCGCTCACTGTGAAAGAATTTTGTGAATAGCTGCTTTCGTGGTCGAGTTATTTGTCGTTGTTCGAGGCCTGGTCCTGAGCAAAAAAACAGCAGAAAACTCAATACCTTGTGTGTCTTAGCTCTCCTGAGGCCCGTCGCCATGCCGACTGGGGCCAATGACAGGGCAGGTGGGGGGGGTTTGCTGTCTCAAGCACACACATAAATCATGCTCAAAATTTCAAACTTAAACTGTGTTTTCAGCCACAAATTTCACACTACAGACATAATTTTCTCAAAAGTAGTAGTCACACTTGTCCCAAAAACCCCCCATTCATTTCTATGGAATTAATTGAAAAAAAAGCACTTTTTCAAACATCCGCTGCTCTGGCATGCTTTCACCTAGAGACGTGATTCAAACTCTAAAACGTAGGAAAACTTCTCCTCTGTGGATCTGGCATTCAACTTTTCTGCTAGGTTCTACACTTTTGGATCAGTCCCGGCTCAAACGCCATGTGGGTTCCGGGAGAAAATCCAGCTTTTGAATGGGTGTCTATTGTGTTACACAAGTGTTGAATGGGTGTCTATAGCGCTCCTGCTCAGGCCCGTCGCCATGCCGACTGGGGCCAGTGAGGTAGCAGAGAGGGGGGAGGGGGCTGCTGTCTCAAGCACACACATAAATCATGGCATTGTAGCTTCATAGCAGGTCACACATTCACAGCCAGCAAACATGCGTGACCGAATTGCTTCGTGCACTGCATCCTCTCACAATTTCCCCCGGGGAATTGTCCGGTCTAGTTATTATTCCTACGCAAATTTTGATTTTGAATAACTCAATAACCGTACGTCGCACACAGACAAACAATATATCAAATCGTGCGGCTCGATCGGACTCGCTATGCTATTACATTTCTCTACAGAATACGATTTTTTCGCGACGTAGTCGCGAAAAAATCGTCCAAAAAAACCCCATTCATTTCTATGGAATTAATTGAAAAAAAAGCACTTTTTCAACGTTTTTCAAACATCCGCTGCTCTGGCATGCTTTCACCTAGAGACGTGATTCAAACTCTAAAACGTAGGAAAACTTCTCCTCTGTGGATCTGGCATTCAACTTTTCTGCTAGGTTCTACACTTTTGGATCAGTCCCGGCTCAAACGCCATGTGGGTTCTGGGAGAAAATCCGGCTTTTGAATGGGTGTCTATTGCGTTACACACCAGTGAAGCTCGTTAACTTAGAGTGGAGAGAGGTTGAAAATAAAGTTCAAACTTTCTCGCTTAAACTGTGTATTCAGCCACAAATTTCACTCTACAGACATGATTTTCTCAAAAGTAGTAGGAAAACTTGTCCTGATTCACACAATGTGTCTACCTAAACGATAGGATTTACAGTTTTTGAATGACAAGTGTCAAACTGAGGACAGGGCAGCTGACAGGCTTCATTGACACCCATTATAAACGTGAGAGAAAAGTCACTCATTTTTAAATCGCTCTAGTGTCGTTATTTTTAAGACTACAAACAAAAAAATACATCATTTTATTAAGGAGACCCTTCTAGCGCTCACTGTGAAAGAATTTTGTGAATAGCTGCTTCCGTTGTCGAGTTATTTGTCATTGTTCGAGGCCTGGTCCTGAGCAAAATACAGCAGGCACCTGACAAAATCTTGTGTGTGTGTCTTAACCTGCTCAGGCCCGTCACCATGCCGACTGGCTTCAGTAAGGGAGCAGAGAGGGGAGGGGGCGGCTGTCTCAAGCACACACATAAATCATGGCATTGTAGCTTCATAGCAGGTCACACAACCGTACGTCGCACACAGACAAACAATATATCAAAACGTGCGGCTCGATCGGACTCGCTATGCTATTACTTTTCTCTACAGAATACGATTTTTTCGCGACGTAGTCACGAAAAAATTGCCCCCAAAAACCCCATTAATTTCTATGGAATTAATTGAAAAAAAAGCACTTTTTCAAACATCCACTGCTCTGGCATGCTTTCACCTAGAGATGTGATTCTAACTCTAAAACGTAGGAAAACTTCTCCTCTGTGGATCTGGCATTCAACTTTTCTGCTAGGTTCTACACTTTCGGATCAGTCCTGGCTCAAACGCCATGTGGATTCTGGGAGAAAATCCGGCTTTTGAATGGGTGTCTATTGCGTTACACACCAGTGAAGCTCGTTAACTTAGAGTGGAGAGAGGTTGAAAATAAAGCTCAAACTTTCTCGCTTAAACTGTGTTTTCAGCCACAAATTTCACTCTACAGACATGATTTTCTCAAAAGTAGTAGTAAAACTTGTCCTGATTCACACACTGTGTCTACCTAAACGATAGGATTTACAGTTTTTTAATGAGAAGCCTCAAACTGAGAAGAGGGCAGCCGAGAGTCCTCATTGAAACCCATTATACACGTGAGAGAAAAGTCACTCATTTTTAACTCGGTCTACTGTCGTCATTTTTAACACTACAGACAAAAAATTACATCATTTTATTCAGGAGACCCTTCTAGCGCTCACTGTGAAAGAATTTTGTGAATAGCTGCTTTCGGTGTCGAGTTATTTGTCATTGTTCGAGGCCTGGTCCGTAGTAAAACACAGCACAAAATTCAAGACCTTGTGTGTCTTAGCTCATTGACACCTATTATAAACGTGACAGAAAAGTCACTCATTTTTAAGTCGGTCTACTGTCCTTATTTTTAACACTACAGACAAAAAAATACATCATTTTATTCAGGAGACCCTTCTAGCGCTCACTGTGAAAGAATTTTGTGAATAGCTGCTTCTGTTGTCGAGTTATTTGTCATTGTTCGAGGCCTGTTCCATAGTAAAACACAGCACAAAATTCAAGACCTTGTGCATCTTAGCTCATTGACACCCATTATAAAAGTGACAGAAAAGTCTCTCATTTTTAACACTACAGACAAAAAATTACATCAGTCTATTCAGGAGACTCTTCTAGCGCTCACTGTGAAAGAATTTTGTGAATTTCTTTTTTTTGTGAAAAAAAAAAAAACAGCCTCGGTCGGCATGACACTTCACCTTAGCCGCCCACTTTATTAGGAACACTTCTGTTCGTACATACAAACTACAAACACTCTTCTTAGAGTTTATTTTATTTTTAAAAGGGACAGTGAACAAATTAAACATTATCCTTGTGGTAAGGACAGATGTCTGTCCCAGGTTATAGCAGTACATGCTAATTTCCGCCTGTAGTCACTTTGTTTATACTCTTGAATAGCTCTTCTTCATGACGGCTGCTGTCTCAAGCACACACATAATCATTGCATTGAAACATCATTGCAGGTCACACATTCACGGCCAGCAAACATGCGTGACCTAATTGCTTCGCGCACTGCATCCTCTCACAATTTCCCCCGGGGAATTGTCCGGTCTAGTTACTTTTACACCACACAATTCCTAATTTGTGTTTAAGCAGTCGTTCTGTCTCTTCCACAGAAATACATGAAAATAAGAATTAAAAACTTTAAGCATTTTTAGCATTAAATATATATATATATATTTAATTCAATATCTGTATTGTTTGACATGGGGGGGGTCTCAAAATTCACTGACTGCCTTATTGAGACACTCATAAATAGGTGCTACTGGTGGCATTTTCAATTCTGTAATTAAGCTCAAATTTAGTTAAAATGATATTTGGATATATAATTTAGTGATTGCCTATTATAGCATGATTATGATTACATTAGTATTGCATTTGCAGTATACCCCCCATTTTTTGTCTTTTTGTTGCCCCTCCATTTTCCATATGTCTTTTTGTTGCCTGTTTCTGTGTTCGTAACGTGTGTTATGATTTTCACTGCAGATGTGCTTGTGACTTCTTTTATGTTCATGCTGCAGTTACCAATATTCGTCTGTAGGTGGCAGTAAAGGACCATGGATTTGTTGTATCTAGCCTAGCCTAGTAGTAGTAGAAAGGGGTCTCTGTAAAACGGTGAACGCAGCAGACTCAGCGGCTGTCACGCTGTTGATTCTGAAATGCAAGTCGCACATCTGTATGGCCATGCAGTAGCCTACATCTGACTACTTACATTCTGTAAAACCATTAGGTCTATAAATTTAACATTCATTCATCGAGGATATTATCTAACACCAAGTTACATTGCTCCAGCATTCCTTTTCTCTGCAGCTATGCAGTAGCCTAGCTCTGATGCATCCTGTCATGTTGCTAAACCTGCCTAAGGAGCCACAGCAATACTTTTATGAAGGGTTTCCATACATCAAAAGGATTTTGTTGAGTTTTAAAAGCTCGACGGAAACCCTGCACTTACATTCTTGACTTTGAAGAAGAATGAACAAATGTGGACTTCCGGTGTAGCGACTAATGGAGTAGGACGCGTTTCTCTGAGCTCCTGCAGCAACCTTTTTAAAAAAAACTATTTTAGGTACACCTTTTGTATCTTTTTTCGGTGTGTGTGTTCTCCACTGTCGTGATTTGGGTTTGGCGCTGTCTTTTTGCCGATCTAGATGCCTCCAAAGCCTAAAGTACCTGTACAACCACCACGGCCTACTTCGCACGTTGCATCCCCGCCTCGTAGTGATTCCCCTTCTGGCCTGGCCGGGGCCGCAGGTGGCGCTGCTTTCCACGACTTTAAGGCCGAGCTGCTCTCGTCACTCCATGTTGAGATGTCGGCTATTTTTAAAACTGAGCTTCAGGCTGCCTTGACCGAAAACTTGTCAAATATCAAGGCTGAGCTACAGGCAGTGAAGACTGAATTATCTAGTAGCATTACAAACATCCAGTCTGATGTGTGCACTCTGAAGACCACCGTTGGTGAAATGGAGACATCGCTGTCCTCCTGCGCCGGCGACATTACTACCTTACAGGCTAAAGTGGAGCATCTGACAACTGAACTGACGAGATTGGACAATAAATGCGAGGATTTGGAGGTGAGATCGCGGCGCAATAACATACGGCTAGTGGGCATTCCTGAAGATTTTTCCACCTCCTTTACTGCTACAGCTGTTTCCTCTCTGCTCAAGGAGGCCTTTAACCTCGCGAAGGAGCCTCTTGTGGACCGCGCTCATCGTACTCTCCAGCCGAAACCGAAGCCCGGAGAGCCCCCGCGCCCCATAATCGCTCGTCTGCACTACCATACAGACTGTGTGGACATACTGCGCCGAGCCAGGGCTCAGCAACGGATCAAGATTGGAGACATGAGTTTTTCTGTCTTCCCCGACCACACTCCGAGGACGGCCCGTGCCCGAGCCTCCTTTAATGATGTCCGACGCCAGCTCCGCGAAATACCGGGGATTCGCTTTGGTTTGCTGTACCCGGCGCGCCTCCGGGTCACTCATAACGGTGCAGAGAAGGAGTTTAAATCACCAGAAGAGGCCAGTGCATTCATCAGGTCGCTCAATAGTGAGAGAACCGAGAAATGATACACAACCTTGAGGAAGCAGTGTCAGTTAATATTTACAGTTATTACTTTATTTCATTTGTTTCCTCTTTTCTTTACTATTCTCATACGCACACTGTGTGGTTTTCAGTTTTCACTTTAACTTGGACTTGATTGGTTGTACCGTTCTGTCAAATGTTGCTAGGCCTGCAGGAGCTCAATCCGAAGCTCGATAGTCATGCTTAAAGCCGTAAGTTTTCGTTTTGGGGATCTGACTCCTTGTGGAGTTAGCACTGGGTTCTCCATCGTTTGGGGATAGGGTCGTTGTAAGTGCAATGGGGTGGGGTGGGGGGTTCAATCTGTAAGTGTGGTGTTTGTTTTTTTATTATTATTATTTTTTTTTTTTTTGCGTTTTCCCCCCTCTTTTCCTTCCTTCCCTGGGGGTCCGCATTCAGTCTATTTCTATCTCTAGGAACTTAACATATGTCCACCAATGCTTGTACTTCTGATATTCCACATATTGGGTCCTCTGTGAGATTTTTGAGCTGGAATATTAAAGGCATGGGGAGTCCAATTAAGAGATCAAGGATATTTGCTCATTTGAAACGTCTTAAAGCTGACCTAGTGTTTCTGCAGGAAACCCACATGCGCGTCAAAGATCAGGTCAGACTTAAATGTTCTTGGGTTTCTGAGGTGTTTCACTCTAATTTCAACTCTAAAGCCAGGGGGGTTGCTATTTTAATTGGTAAGTCAATTCAGTTTTCAGCTTCTAAGGTGATATCAGACAAAAACGGCAGATACTTAATTGTTACAGGCACGCTATTCCATACTCCCGTTTTATTAGTTAACATATATGCCCCCAATTTTGATGATCCGCACTTTATGAATAAACTTTTTGAATGTCTTCCCTCATTGAACAACAGCCTTCTTATAATTGGAGGGGACATGAACTGTGTAATTGATCCCAACCTAGACCGCTCTAACCTACGAACTCTGACCCCTTCTTTAATGTCGAGGTCACTTTCAGATTTTATGTCTAAGAACAGTTGCATTGATCCTTGGAGATTTTATAACCCTTGTCCCAAGGAATATTCATTTTTTTCTCAGATGCATCAGTCTTTCTCTCGGATTGATTATTATTTTATTGATGCTAAATTAATTCCCAAAGTACTGTCTGTTAATTATCACCCGATTGTTATTTCTGACCACGCTCCTCTTTCTTTAGATATTCAGTTTTCTTCACAACCCCGCTACTCAACACCTTGGAGGTTCAATACATTACTTCTCTCGGATGATAAGTGCATAGAATTTATTGCAACTAAAATTGATGATTATATCTCTATAAATCAAAATGATATGGAACCTGTTTCTTGTTCACTGTTGTGGGAATCATTAAAAGCATACTTGCGGGGACAAATTATTTCCTACTCTGCCCACTTGAATAAGTCCCATAAAACCAAATTGCAAGAACTCTCTATTAATATCACCAAATTGGACCAACAACTCGCTACTTGCCCCTCTCCCAGTTTACTTAAACAACGTGTTGATTTACAGACTGAATTTGATCTCATCACCACTAGTGATGCAGAGCGACTTCTCTTACGATCACGCTCCACATATTATGAACATGGCGACAAGGCAAGTCGGCTCCTGGCTCATCAACTACGTCACCAGGCAGCCTCACGTATGATCCCTCAGATAAAAGATTCATCTGGCTCATTGCATAAGGATCCCACTACCATTAATTCTGTTTTTCACTCATTTTACTCCTCTTTATATACATCTGAAATTCCACCTGACACCACTGAAGTGAATTCATTCCTAGATAGCCTCAGTTTTTCTGTGTTAAGCTTAGATGCTGCTAAAAAACTTGACTCACCATTAACGGTAGAAGAAATCACTCTCGCTGTGAGTACCATGCAAAATAACAAAGCTCCTGGCCCTGATGGATTCCCAGTTGAATTTTTTAAGAGATTTCAGGAAAAACTGTTCCCTTTACTGCATGCTGTTTATAAAGAATCACTGGAACATGGCACTCTCCCTCCCACTTTAAGGCAAGCCTCCATAAGTCTCCTCTTAAAAAAAAGATAAGGATCCAAATCTCTGCAGCTCATACAGACCTCTCTCATTAATAAATGTAGATGCTAAGATCCTTGCTAAAGCTTTGGCCTGTCGCCTGGAAAACATTGTACCAACTATTGTCTCACATGAGCAAACTGGATTTGTTAAGGGGCGGCAGTTATTTTTTAATGTCCGCACACTCCTAAATATTATTTACTCTAAAACTACCACAACAACACCCGAAGTAGTAATCTTGGTTGATGCAGAAAAAGCTTTCGACAGGGTTGAATGGGACTATTTATTTACTGTACTAAAGAAATTTGGATTGGGAAATGGGTTCATTTCATGGATACGTCTCTTTTATACATCTCCACAAGCAAGCATCTCCACTAATGGCATCCAATCCAGTTTTTTTACTCTAACCCGTGGTACCAGACAGGGGTGTCCCCTATCTCCTCTATTGTTCACACTAGCTATAGAGCCCTTGTCAATCTTTCTGAGGTCCTCCTCAACTTTTAGAGGGATCTCACGATTGGGCACAGAATTCAAGTTGTCACTTTATGCTGATGATTTATTGTTATATGTCTCAGATCCTGTCCTTTCCATTCCCACAATTTTATCTGCTTTCCAGAGATTTGGATCATTCTCAGGCTATAAAGTGAATATCTCTAAAAGTGAATCCTATCCTATTAATGCTTCAGCATCACAGCTTACACAGTCAGATGTCCCTTTTAAGATTAATCTGTCTGGCTTTAGGTATCTTGGGATCAGCGTTACCAGAACGTTAAAGTCACTTTTTTCTGCTAATTTTTTACCTTTAATGTCTAAAATTAAATCTGACTTCCAAAGATGGAGAAGCTTGCCTCTCTCGTTAATTGGAAGAATTCACGCAGTTAAAATGAACATCTTGCCCAAATTTCTATTTTTGTTCCATTGTCTCCCACTTTTCCTGCCAAAGCAGTTTTTTAAAACAATTGATCAAACTATTTCTGATTTCTTATGGTGTGGAAAGGCTCCCAGGATCTGTAAATCCATACTTCAGAGATGTAAATTCAATGGTGGATTGACACTTCCGAATTTCCAACTGTATTACTGGGCGGCACATATTCATAAAATTTCATTTTGGTTCAAATCTATGAATCTGCCATGGTGAAACTTGGAGGCACAGTCATATGTTTCATCCTCCTTACCTGCTTTACTTACCTCTTCTATTCCATCTAACCCCTCTGGCTTTACAAATAATCAAGTGGTTCTCTCCACACTTAAAATTTGGTATCAGTTTAGGAAGCACTTCAAATTTAAGTCAGCATCTACATTAGCTCCTTTACTGAAGAATCATTTATTTCAACCTCCGCTTACAGAGTCAACCTTTCTTGCATGGCATAATAAAGGCCTGAAATGTTTTAAAGACCATTACAAGGATGGTATTTTTCGCAGCTTTATAGATCTCTCAAAAGAATTTCATCTCCCACCTTCTCATCTCTTTCGATACTTTCAAATTAGACACTGCGCTAAAGCTTTGTTTCCAGTTTTTCCTTCTTTACCGCCTACCCTACACTGGGAGGTGTTTTTAAATCGCGATCCACTTCAAAAATCATTTATTTCTAAAGTTTATAACGAACAACTTTCTTTTGATTGCTCACCAGTTACTAAAGTTAAGACTGCCTGGGAAGATGAACTGGATCTAAACTTGGAGGATGACTGGTGGGACACTGCTCTTAAGAAAATTCACACAAGCTCATCCTGTGCTCGTCTCACACTTATACAGTTTAAAGTACTGTTTAGAATCCATTTTTCCAAAGCTCGATTGTCTCAAATCTATCCCAGTATTGCTGACAAATGCGACAAATATCATGCCTCATCCTGCAATTTAACTCATATGTTCTAGTCTTGTCCGCTACTCTCTTGCTTCTGGTTGAATTATTTTGATACCATGTCTAAAATACTTTCAGTGACCATAAAAGTCTCCCCCCCCCCATGTTGCCATATTCGGGCTCCCAGAGGACCATAACCGGTTTACTTCTTATCAATTGGATATTTTAGCTTTCACTTCCTTACTGGCAAGACGCCACCTTCTTCTCCACTGGAAGTCGACTAAAGCTCCCTCGAGTAGTCAGTGGCTCAATGACGTCATGTCTTTTCTAAAGTTGGAAAAGATCAGATATTCAGTGAATGGTAACTCTGCTAAATTTTATAACAAGTGTCTTCCCTTTCTTACATTCTTCCACTCTCTCCAGTCTCTGCCCCCTAACTGACGGACCCTCTCTCTCCCTTTAAATTTATTTATTTTAGGTTTTTTTTGGGGGGGGGGATGCCTTTGGTTTTATTTGTACTGTGCAGCTTTAATATTTAATTAGTACATAATAGGACTTCGTTATTTATTTATTTATTTATTTATTTATCAATTATTTTTTTCTTTGAATTGTGTAATGTCTTTTTTGTTTGTATGAAAAAAAAATCCTAGGAGGTAGACTGTATGCCTTTCTCTTAATTCATCGAGATGCACAGTATTTCTGTGGTGTTGACAGGTGTATTTTGTAGACTGTTGTGCAGGGATGGTGTGGTACTGAAATGTTGATTTGACATTGTTTCCTGTTTTGATGTGCCTTGCCTCCTAATAAAAATATTAAAAAAAAAAGAATGAACGAATGTCTTGTTTCTTGGGAGGGGGGCCGTTGTCCATGATACTCAAGTCAGCATGCGAGTCGTAGGGTAAGCATGCATGGACATCGAAGTCCAGCTCAATTTGTAGGCTGACGGAGAGTGGGGGGTGCGTGGGGTAGGTCAGGTGTGTATGTGTGAGATACGGGGGGTTGATGGGTGGGTAGTCACGGCTGCTGTGGGAAGTGTGCTGCTTTTACAGCAGATGGAGTGACAGCTGGGATAGCCAACCATGTAAGTTAGCGAGAAACAGGTAGCTAATCAGAGAATGTATATCTACGTTAGAGGGGGGGATTATTAGCAGTGTCATACATTTAACCCTTTGTGTGCCATATAATCATTGCTCAGGTTAGGACATCGGTTTTATTGATTGTGATTACACAGTAGCGGCTGAATATTGGGAGGGACACATCCCTAGCGTCCATACCTAAAATTACGCCCTAATTCATTTCACTAAACATGAGAAGGAGCTGTAATTTCTGCCCCGATCTGCACCTTCTCATGAACCTTCACCATGTTAAACTGTGTCTCTATAAGTCCTGGGTACTGAGGGGAAGGGGTTGATAAAACACTACTGAGTCAGTGTTAGTGCGAGTTCAGCACAATCACTACCACATTGAATATCACACAGTGCCTTACTGCTGCACAATATGATAGAAAATCATCAAATACACTACCAGGACAAAAAAAGTCACAGTTTGGATTTAAATTAGTAAATACTTAAGAGCCTTTGATTGGATAATTATTGAGGTCATTAATATGTTTCAGCTGGCAGCAATTATTTTCAACAAATACAATTAGATTCAATAACAAAAATGTGTGTAGTGCACCATGTGAATAATATTTACACTACAAACCAAAAGTTCAAATTCGAGACAAGACATACTTGTAGGATCCTATTTAATACACTGTTATTATTTCCCCAAACTCTCGCGGTTACCAGAGGACTAGCCCCCCACTGTAACCCTAGCTATGTAATAGGCAAGAGGCAGAGGGCTACAGAAACGGAGATCGGCGCCGCCCTATGCGCCATATGGTGCAGGAAAGGACTTTAGACTTTATTATTTCCCATGGTATTAGTTGTACGTGTTGAATAAAACCAGATTTCACTTGACTGAACTTGAGATTTCTACTTCATGATTATACATTTTATAGAGAGTAAAAATGTGGTGTTGAACACATGAATGGGTTCATATGGATAATATTATATACACTATATGGACAAAAGTATGTGGACCCCTGACCATCACACCTCCTGTATCTGAGCTTGTTGGACGTCCCATTCCAAAACCATGGGTGTTAATATGGGGTTGGCATTGCGCATAGTGATCTGAAGCTTGTGTGCAGCTGTTGGCCATGGAACCCCATTTCATGAAGCTCCTGATGCACATTTCTTGTGCTGATATTGCTTCCAGAGGCAGTTTGGATCTCTGTAGTGAGTGATGCAGCAGAGGGTTTTTCTGCACTACGTGCTTCAGCACTCAGCGGCCCTGCTCTGTCAGTTTGTGTGGACTGTCACTTTGTGCTTGAACTGTTGTTGCTCCTCAACGCTTCACAATAATAACACTAGCCCTATGGCCCCTGATGCCACAAGTCACTCATGTCGCTTGTATTTTGTCTCTTGTGGGCGTGGAGCGAGCACGACTGTTGTCGCCGGTGGGTGTGTACCGTCCATTCAGCTCCAATGAGGAGGAGTCCTGAACAAAATGTCGCCTCCAGCACACAATTTACTCCAAGATATGATTTACTTGTATTGAAAATATACTTTTAATTGTAACATTTTATCAAAGTGGAAAAAGTGAGAATTGTTTGTTGTACGCTGTATAACATGCATTTTCGTATTAGCGGAGCAGAGCTCCATACTTAAGGGAATATGGGAATGCATCGACCTAATTTTTGATGGCTTTTAACCGTGCAATGTCCATCTGTATGAACATATCTCATGAACACTTGACCACCAGACAATGAGATTTGTATCTTTATTTACATAAGGCAGATTTTTCCTCCCAGTGCTTATTTTTAATTTGATTTTGAAAAAATAACTCAACAATCATATTTTACACTAATCGGGAGCACCGCTGTTGGGCAGTGCCATATATATATCAGGGCTCGAAATTCGTGATGGTCCGGTTGCCCGAGGCGACTTAATTTGTCATTTGGCGGGTAATTCCTGTCACTAGGCAGCCCGGCTGGCTAGTTGAAAATAAAAAATATATATGAAGCGAAGATTCAGACTAGGGCTGTGCGATATATCGAATATACTCGATATATCTCCGAAAATTCTGTGTGAGATACATAAAATTATTATATCGTAACTATCGAGTATTTTATGGTCATCTGCTGACTTGCGTTTGTTTCGTGTTTGTTGCGTTTGTTTAAAACCTTTTCCGGTGGTTTTCTCCCTATCCCTCAGGCAATAACGTGAGAGGCTGCCTAAGGGTAAAAAAAAAAAAACAATAACGTCACACACTCGCCAACCAATCCTGGGCGACATCTAGGTGCTAAAAGGAACTTGTGGGAAGATTTTCAAGTTTCGGACTCAGTGTTGCCAGATTGGGCGGTTTTGAATTCTACTTTGCGGGAAAAAAAATGGCTTGGGCTGGTTGACAAAAATTAGGCGGGTTTGATGTTAGTTCGGCGGGTTTTTATCAGATGTTTATATAGTTTCACTACCACTAGAAAGCAGAGATGGGAGAGAATGTAAACACCTAAGCCGAATGATGTTCTTGAATATGCGAAGGAAATCAGGAAAAACAGCTCTCTTTGGTCAACTGAGGCAAGTCAGAGACCTAGTTTACCCAGCACCCCTTAGGTATTTTAAACAACCAAAATCGAGCATTGGCCTAAATTAATCATTAACAATAAACATTAATCTCATTCAGTATTATTTAAACAAAAAAATGTCGATGTAACTGTAAGACTAATATGAATGTGTGTAATGCAATGCAGAAACTGAACTCATAAACTAGTAAATAAGAATGATGCAATCCATTCTCCATTTTCTCTTCTCATGTTACATTCAGCCATGCATCGGAGCCTAACTTTTTTTTTTAATTGAAGTATATAAAACAGGTACAATCTAACAAATCCACAAAAATCAGGATAACAGATGAAGAAAATACATGGATGTAGACAAAAATAAATTAATTAAAATAACTAGGCCTATAAAATTAATAAAAAACAGGATCAATAAAAAGATAAATAAAAAGACAAATAAAAATAAATAACCTCAGCAATGCAGATGTTAGATATGCATTGTAGCCTAACATAGCCTACATAATATTCTGCATGTGCGTCACCTACTGGGGCATGAAGGATTCAGAACACAGCAGATGATTGCAAAGTTATAATCTAATTCAACCATACGGAGCCAAGTACCAGACAGCAGATTTTTCACCTCCGGCACTGACGGTCTCATGTTGCTATTTGTTCGATTTACAAATAGTATACTGGACTTTAGCTGCATATTTTTACTTTACAAGATAGGCATCAAGTACATTTTACATTTTGGGCAGTTTTAAGTGCATTTTGGCGGGTTTTGAACATATTTTGGGCTGGAAAACATCAGCAGTATCTGGCAACACTGGTTTCGGTTTACAGCGCTGACTCAGTTCGTGCAATCGCTGGTGCTGCATAGGCTACCGTGTAAGCTCTGTCAATTTCAGCAACAAATTAAAAATGGAAGTGGACAAATTGGTTCCGAAAAGAACTAGTAAGGGGTCAGTCATCTGGCGTTTTTTGGATATCGCGAGGAGGACGTGGAACAGCAAATGCCAGTTTGTAAAGTGTGCAAAAAAAAAAAACAGTATCAAAATACTCGGGTCTTGAAATAAATGCACATTAGTCATGAACAATGGTAACTACTCTGTTTTGTGTTATTTTTGACAGAAGTAAAATTCATACATGAACAAATTTTGGCTAGTTGATTTTAAGTTTGGCGAGTTACTTTGGAAGGTAACTAGTCCGGCTGGCTGGTAAAAAAAAAATATATATATATATGAATTTCGAGCCCTGTATATAAGCAACACAAGCTAACTGTACTAGCTAGTTTTGTTTGTAATGTCTCGATACAGGTTTAATGAGAAATCCACTGTGAAGGTTTTTTCCCCCCATTTTATTTTAGTTAAGCAGTCCATAGGAACTAATTGCAGGTCGGAAATAAAATGAGGCAGGAAAGAAAAAATATTGTACCACGTGTCCCAAACGATTAGTCTGAGGAATCATTTGAGCCAGTTGTTTGGATTTACCACTTCGTACCTAATTTGCATAAAGATGAGAATTTAAACTCGCTTGTTGCGTTGTCACTGAAATTGCAGCTCTGTGTCACGTGTGTATATAGAACATGAATGGCTGCCTGTTGCTTTCTTGCTCGTGAGTGTGAACATATCTTTCCAGCTGACTGAGGCAAATCAAGCAGAGCAGAAATTTCACAAACTGACTTGTGGTAAAAGCGGCATCCTCTGACAGAGCCGTGTTTAAAGTCACTGAGCTCTTTAGTCCGACCCATTCTACTGCCAGTGTTTGTCTGTGGAGATTGTACAGCTATGGGCTTGAGTTTATTCACCTGTTAGTAATGAGTGCGGCTGAAACAGCTGAATTAGGAGGGGTGTCCACATACTTTTGGCCATGTAGTGTGCAGTAGAATTAATGTTGGATGTTAAAATGATCATTCATATCAGTAATTTGTGTATTTACTGAAATTCCTTTCAGGCCACACACACACACACACAGTTTGTTCTCACCTGCATTTTGCTTCTCCTTTCGAAGCTCTAAGGCTGAAACAGAGAAAATAGTTGAGTATTTTGTGTAAATTCTATATCAATAAAAGTATAAATAGATGAAGCAGTGTAATATAGTGATAAAGTAAATGGACAATACATCAGATTGCGGTTATGAAATGTAAGTGTCCTCTGATGTTCTATATTTGTTAAATGATGAAGCACACTTCACACAGTGGAACATGATGTTACAGGTCAGTTATGACTCCGATAGAAAACAAGTCATTTCATGTATTGTGAGTGATGTGGTTGTGTCTCTACTCTTCTTACAGAACCCTCGATGGAGTGAAATCAGTCAGTAGAAACTCAACCTGAATTTGTAATGCTTGAAAAGAAATGTGTAAATGTGATGATTGAAAACTGAGAGTGTGAATCTTAAGATATTTGAATATAATTGTCCTAAATTAAACGATCTGAAATTCACATACTCAAAATTTAGGTTATGAAATTCAAGGTTTCAGAAATTCTGGTTTCAGGAATTCAGGTCGTAATAAAATGATGTAGTATAATATCGGGTTCTGCTAATGCTGATTTCACTCCATAAACCTCCTTCCTGTTTACTTCCTGTTGTCGAAATCTGGATACATGACCTGAGCTGCCCATAATCTGGTAGCATTCATTTCATTAATCACGAGAAGGAGCTGTAATTTCTGCCCTCTGCCCCGATCTGCACCTTCTCATGAACCTTCACCATGTTCAATTGTGTCTCTAAGTCAGAGGCCCAAACAGTGTAACAACCTCCCAGTTACCTTTGTGATTATGTGATCAGGATAATATGGTCTGTTCAAGGTTCTGACTACAAAGTTGAATTCTGGCTAAAATGTTTTATTTTTGTTGCTGTTGGAGTTTGGAGATGTTTCGCTGCTGCACACGCCGTGTATCCTGTATGTAAATGTTTTGCCGAGATAAAAAGTGTCCTGCATTTTACGATTCCAGAGACTGCCAACACAAGTAAGCAACAATATCACATGACCACTGTGGGGTGCATCTGACCTACTTTTAACCAAAACAAGTCAGTGTGGGCAAACATGGCAGACTCGACTCTCCCTCCAGCTAAAAGCCAGTGGAAAAGAAAAGGAAAGTCTGCCTAGTGAGTGCAACTGCAAGATAGAGCAAGATTAGATGACATCATTTTTCTGGACAGATAACTAAATTATTCTAGCTAGCGCTTAGCTATCTTAGCCTTAGAATGAGTGGGCTCGACTCCATGGTAGCGAGTATGGAGTTATACACCTAATATTTTGGTCTTCCAGAGAAAGAAATGAGGAAAACAGTAACAGAGAAAAGATAGATTCCTCTTTTGTTTCACGGATCTATAGGTTGCTTGCATCTGACATCACATCCGCCTCATTAGATATGCAAGACATGAAGTGGTGGTCAGTGAAGCTCACTGTTTACAAAGCGTTACTATCACTGGGGCACCTTGCGAGTCGTTAAAATGCCCGACACTTGCATTGTTTTGGGCTGCTCGAATTGAACAAACCATACAACTGATAAATTTCTTCTGGGTTCCCCGTGAAGTGATAAAGGGTGAAAGAGCAAAGGATTTTACCAAAAGACAATGAGAGAGGCAGCTCTTTAATGTTTCATTGCAATCGATGGGAACAGAGTCGAAGAACGCACCAGTTTGCAGTGATCACTTTGGGAAAGGTTGGTAAATTCCTCTGATTTATTTTGTTTGGATTTGCAAATGACTCTTCTCACCATTTTTCTGTTATTTCTTGGTGTTCTGAAGTTCAGGAGATGCTTCAGTCCTCAGGTGTGTTTTTGGTTACTGTTTGATCATGGTCTCCATATTGTAAACTAATACATATGTTTCCACTTTATTTATCAGGATGTCCTCACAATCTTGACAATATGCAGCATTTATTTATTCTCACATCACTTTCTCTGTTTTAATAAAAAAAAATATTGCTTGCTGGAAGAGAAGAGCAGGGAGGATTGAGAATCAAGTGGCTGTGGTTTGTTTACACCCCATACTAAAACTTGTAGCGTCCTAGCGACCATTGCAAGGATGGGTACAAAAAGCTACAAAATTCCTCCTTACCCGGCCATAAACGATACAGGATTTATACTGTAGTGTCCTGATCCCCAGATCCTTAACCCAACAACATATAAAAAGTTGTTCTCCTCAATGCTCTTCCAGGTTTTCATCTGTTTGTCCATGTAGAACGATGTCTGCAGCACCAGGGTGTTTGAAATGTTGGGGAACTCAGTGGATGGATAATTTTCCAACTCCGAGGAAAAATCCTTCTTTACTAGCGAGTAAGGATCTATCCCATTGCAAACAGCAACTTTCTGAAGGTATCTTGACCATGTATTGGCCTCTGAACTGCAAAAATAATCAGAGATGGTTTCACTCACTCTTTACAAAATGGCAGCCAAATTGGTTTGTCTGACCACCACTTCATTCACCAGAAGTTAACTCACAAGCAAAAGTCACGTGACTGACATTCGCAAATAGCTTCTATTCAACCACAAATTACATCCCTGTGACTCAAAACTCTCTGAGGTCGATGCAGAGTTACAGTGTTTTCTGTGTGATCTTGGTGTGACGCAGTTCCATAGTTATGCTAATTAGTTAAAGCTCCTCACATTCGGCTGTTTCCATGGGGCTGTACTGTTTACCTCAAGAAGTAGGAAAACAGTCCCCAAATGGAGAAAAGCGACTCTTAGCGCATCAAAATGATCACATCTCGTCCACGTGATATTGTTCTTGCGAGACACAGGAAAATGCTATGCACGATTAAAAAAAAAAAAAAAAAAACCTGAAAATTTCAGATGACTTTGCACTCAGCACCTTTAAGTTTCCTTCAATTAATTAATCAGTGTGATTTTAAAAGGACAAAAAGCTCACTCTTCCCTGCTTTTTGCTTCTGCTTTTGAAGCTCTGAGGAGAAAACAGGTCCATTATTTTAACAAACAAATAAACAAACATTCGTCAATTAATTCCAGAGTAAATAATATCATATACCGTGAGTGATCTGAAGCCTTGCTGAAATTCCCTGTGAATTCAGTTGTGGATTTACTGATAAATCATCTGTTCTACTGTTTTGTGTTTATCCATCAGTTTGTTTTTTGAAGATCATATTCTCTTTAAATTCTGTTTTCTGGATTTCTCTGTCTGCAGCTCTTTAATAAGCCTGCAGTACTGCGTCTATAATGCACTCAGCCACAGAAGCACTGGGCAGCAACACTGTGACTGCTGTGCTGAGAAACTTCAGAGCTGCTCACTGTGGCAGTGGCACGGCTATGTGGAGGATCAGCAGCAGTAGCATGCAGTGCTGACAGACACAGCAACATGCTCGCGACTCACAGTTCTTCCAGCTCCTGATTACTGCTGAATGTAGGCTGGAGTTCACTAGTACACTCGTATATTAGCTCATGAACAAACTGTGTGTGATTGGCGACCCCTGTACATTTTTTTAAAAATCCCTGTAGCCACTTTTGATTGGATCCTCTTTATTTTGAAAAAAGGGAGCTCATGTGGTGGCATCTGGTGACTTTTTGGAGCATTCTGTGGTGGCACTGACACTGACACTTTTTACTGTTAACACGGTTGAAAAGTTTCCTACAATAAGTGGAGGTCTGTGATGCTGTGGTTTGCAGCATGGGGTTCACATGAGCAATAAATAAAGTCATCATCTGACAACAATGTAGTTTATAATAATGCTGTTTTATTACTTGAACCACTGCCAGAACACCATGAACCAAAAGTTTAAATGAGTTCAGTTGCAGTTAAAAAAATAATTAATAATACCCCCTGCAGACTGCACTTAATGCACAAATGCCACAATCTTGAGTAGCACCTTCATACCTCGGCCGACTTAACACTTCAAATTTTCGTTTCAGTTTCACTTCTTTCCTATTCTCTTTCTGGCTATTGTCCTACTCTCATTAAACTGTCAAACATACGAATCTATGGGGTGCTGAGCACCATTCGCGCCTCTTTTTAGCATGATTGAAAGGTGGAGATGTACTGTATACCCACCACACAAAAACCATAAACCATGATCTCGCCCGTGCACTGAAGCGTCACGGTACCAGTGCAGCAGCAAAGTGATTGAGGGCGTTTGTTGCGATTGGGGATTTCCCAGGGGTATTTCCGGTCTGCCTGAGTGCATCATGGCAGCAAACTGGCCCAAAACACTGATTTTCCTTCAAAACATGCCCCAAACATCGCAAGGTAGGAGTGGTAATGGGGGCACATACATACATACATACACACACACACATATATATATATATATATATATATATATATATATATATATATATATATATATATATGCATGTGATGTTTGAAAGTTTGTGAACCTTTTAGAATTTTCTATATTTCTGCATAAATATGACCTAAAACAACATCAGATTTTCACACAAGTCCTAAAAGTAGATAAAGAGAACCTAGTTAAACAAATGAGACAAAAATATTATACTTGGTCTTTTATTTATTGAGGAAAATGATCCAATATTACATTTCTGTGAGTGGCAAAAGTATGTGAACCTTTGCTTTCAGTATCTGGTGTGACCCCCCTTGTGCAGCAATAACTGCAACTAAATGTTTCCGGTAACTGTTGATCAGTCCTGCACACCGGCTTGGAGGAATTTTAGCCCATTCCTCTGTCCAGAACAGCTTCAACCCTGATATGTTGGTGGGTTTCCTCACATGAACTGCTCGCTTCAGGTCCTTCCACAACATTTCGATTGGATGAAGGTCAGGACTTTGACTTGGCCATTCCAAAACATTAACTTTATTTTTCTTTAACCATTCTTTGTTAGAACAACTTGTGTGCTTAGGGTTGTTGTCTTGCTGCATGACCCACCTTCTCTTGAGATTCAGTTCATGGACAGATGTCCTGACATTTTCCTTTAGAATTCACTGGTATAATTCAGAATTCATTGTTCCATCAATGATGGCAAGCCGTCCTGGCCCAGATGCAGCAAAACAGGCCCAAACCATGATACTACCACCACGTTTCACAGATGGGATAAGGTTCTTATGCTGGAATGCAGTGTTTTCCTTTCTCCAAACATAATGCTTCTCATTTCAACCAAAAAGTTCTATTTTGGTCTCATCCATCCACAAAACATTTTTCCAATAGCCTTCTGGCTTGTCCACATGATCTTTAGTAAACTGCAGACAAGCAGCAATGCTCTTTATGGAGAGCAGTGGCTTTCTCTTTGGAACCCTGCCATGCACACCATTGTTGTTCAGTGGTCTCCTGATGGTGGACTCATGACCATTAACATTAGCCAATGTGAGAGAGGCCTTCAGTTGCTTAGAAGTTACCCTGGGGTCCTTTGTGGCCTCGCTGACTATTACATGCCTTGCTCTTGGAGTGATCTTTGTTGGTCGACCACTCCTGGGGAGGGTAACAATGGTCTTGAATTCCCTCCATTTGTACACAATCTGTCTGACTATGGATTGGTTGAGTCCAAACTCTTTAGAGATGGTTTTGTAACCTTTTCCAGCCTGATTAACATCAACAACGCTTTTTCTGAGGTCCTCAGAAATCATCTTTGTTTGTGCCATGATACACTTCCACAAACATGTGTTGTGAAGACTTTGATAGATCCCTGTTCTTTAAATAAAACAGGGTGCCCACTCACACCTGATTGTCATCCCATTGATTGAAAACACCTGACTATAATTTCACCTTCAAATTAACTGCTAATGCTAGAGGTTCACATACTTTTGCCACTCACAGATATGTAATATTGGATCATTTTCCTCAATCAATAAATGACCAAGTATAATATTTTTGTCTCATTTCTTTAACTGGGTTCTCTTTATCTACTTTTAGGACTTGTGTGAAAATCCGATGATGTTTTAGGTCATATTTATGCAGAAATATAGAAATTTATAAAGGGTTCACAAACTTTCAAGCACCACTGTATGTATAATATCGTCAGCTATATGGTTACCACTAAGAGACTGGTCTAAATCACAGCCTAAGTATTTGACACAGGGTTTACTGGTAATTTTTTGACCATTATATGTGACGTCCAGAGACTCGTTACTATTAAGTCTACATTTGCAGCCAAAAAGTATGGATTCTGTCTTGCCAAGATGCAGAGACAACTTGTTTTCTACAAGCCACTCTTGGACTGATTGAAGCTCACAAGACAGACATTGCTGAATATTCACAATGTTTTTGCCCAATACCAGAAGGGCAGAATCATCAGCATACAGCAGTAGTTTACATTTCACTGCTGAGGGCATATCATTAACATATATCAAAAAGAGTAAGGAACCTAATATTGATCCCTGGGGGACCCCACAGACCACATTTGCAGGTGAGGAGGTGACACCACCAACCCCAACACACTGCTGCCTATCAGAAAGGTAGACTTTAAACCAGTTAACAGCAGGTTTTTGAAGACCAAAAGCTTCCAATTTAATTAACAAAATACTATGTTCCACAGTGTCAAAGGCCTTCTGAAGGGCCAATAAAACCATTCCTGTAAAATTGCCTTTGTCCTGTTCTGACTTGATATAGTCAGTAAGATATGCCAAACATGTATCTGTGGAGTGAGAGGATCAGAAACCTGACTGGTGCTCATATAGGAACCTGTGATCTGTGAGATAAGTAATAAGTTGTACATATAGACCCTTTTCACGTGACGTCACGACAAACGCGGCCGCCATTTTGGACATGTACTACCAGTAGTTTACCACAGCCAACATTGAGGAACGGCAGCAAAGAAAGTTTTTACTTTCAGCAAGACTTCCATCATGCCACTATATTGTTGTGCACCTGGATGTAGTAACCATCAACAAACAAGGCAAGGTTTATCATTTTATCGGATCCCGACGGAGAAGATGGATAGCGGCAATAAACAGGGAAGATTGGCAGCCCTCGGCATACCAACGCTTGTGTAGTGACCACTTCGTTGGAGGTAAGACGAATAAAATTAGCCAGAAAAGGCATTACATTGCTGTTAACATTCTGTGGCGGCGAGTGTGTAACCAAATAGGTTAAAATAACCCATTGTAACCTCTTTGTTCTTCTGTAGTAGCTATTGTTGACTAGCTAATGTCAACAACATAGTAGCTAGTATGTTACTGTAGCAATGTTTACGTTCAGTCATTTGGATGACTGTTAAAACCTTTCAGTCTCAAGTTTTTCCTTTACTGTATTTACTAGTTTACTGCAATTATGATCCGGCAGCTATTTACACCGGATCCAGTGTAAATAGCTGCCGGAGCCAACGTCAGAGGTTCCGGAGCGTGCTCCGGAACCTCAGACGTTGGCTCCGGCAGCTATTTACCTGTACAGGGCTTAATTTGAGGGGAGCAAGCCGGAGCGCGCTCCGGAACCTCGGACTTTGGCTCCGGCAGCTATTTACCTGTACAGGGCTTAATTTGAGGGGAGCAAGCCGGAGCGCGCTCTGGAACCTCGGACTTTGGCTCCGGCAGCTATTTACCTGTACAGGGCTTAATTTGAGGGGAGCAAGCCGGAGCGCGCTCCGGAACCTCGGACTTTGGCTCCGGCAGCTATTTACCTGTACAGGGCTTAATTTGAGGGGAGCAAGCCGGAGCGCGCTCCGGAACCTCTGACATTGGCTCCGGCAGCTATTTACACTGGATCCAGTGTAAATAGCTGCCAGATCATAATTACAGTAAACTAGTAAATACAGTAAAGGGAAAAACTTGAGACTGAAAGGTTTTAACAGTCATTCAAATGACTGAACGTAAACATTGCTACAGTAACATACTAGCTACTTGTTGTTGACATTAGCTAGTGCTAACAGCTAGCTGCTAGTACACTGCTACAACACAGACCCCGACCCTAATAATACAGTTCTTCATCATTGCCTGGTAACAGCAAATTTATAATGGGCCATGTCTCAACAGACTAAGAAGTTATTTCAATGACATTTAATAACATTTTGTTTATCCTGAGGACCGAAAGTAAATGAAAATGTGAACAAACCTTAGCTGTAATAAGATGGCGACCACCGGCTCCAGGGACGACCCGCTGATGTAGGCATGTTACCCAGCCTGACACAAAATATTTGTAGGCATCCAAACTCTTATACGCTTTCAGATCAATACCTGTGTATGGCGATGGGTTTTTAAAGACATAGGTATACAGATCATGTGGGCCGAAGTCAGGTAAAGACGAGGGCTTCGTGTACTTCCGTACGTCAGTGAACAATCCTGGTGGAAGCTGGTAAACGTCGTTCTCTAAGCCTGCTAACCTCAATTTTTGCAAATACCTCTCCCTCTGCTCGCCCTGTAAACGCCCTACGTCGCTGGATAGTGAAGGTGTTTTCATCTCGCTCCTTTTTCTTTTATGTTTTTCGTTTGTCGCCTTCCTCGCATTCAAACTGATTCGAGCCGAAGTCCACTACATGTCCAAAATGGCGGTCGCGTTTACGAAGGTCACGTGACTGAAAAGGGTCTATACAGCTTTAGTGTGAATGGTTGTTTGTGTCTATGTGTTCACCCTGCGATGACCTGGTCCTGGAGAACCCACTGTCTGACACATATTAGTGTTTTCTGTGCTCTAACTCACCTGATCCAGACAATCAGTTCATTAACACCCCTTCCTGAGTTAAAGTGAGTGCGTTTGAGCAGGAAAAACATTGAAATGTGTCGAATAGGGGTTCTCCAGGACCAGGGCTGGGAATCTGTGGACTAAAGTGATGGTATAAACTGCAGTATAATTGAAGCTAGAGGCATTACAATGGAAAATGATTGAAATACTACCTTTCTTGATACAGATAACTGCAGTTGCTATCGATCCGACAGCAATAAGACATGCTGAAATTGAAACACCGACAACCCACCTCCAAGCATCAAAGACTTTGCCTAAAATGAGAGCAAGATTAGTGTTAGAGATATTTTTAAGAAACTGTGCAAGAATTTGTGAAGAATTTGATAACTACTAAACACACACTTACTGACAGAATGTGTGTGTTTAGTAGTTATGCAATAGATATATAATATTACTGTATAATAGTGTGGTAGCGGGGGCGTGGTCAAGCGTCGGTCTGTGAATGGAGGGCGGAGTCAGGGAAGGTAAGTGGCAGAATCACTGCACCTGATGTTAGTTAACCTGTGTTTGTGTGTCTTCCCCACTGACTGCACCCTATAAAAGGAGAGAGAGAGAGCAGAGGAAGGGAGCTCTCTCCCCAACCAGAAGACTTGTGTGTGTGTGTGTGTGTGTGTGTGTGTGTGTGTGTGTGTGTGTGTGGCTGGGAGAGTGTTTAAAGCTGAAAAGCTGATAATAAAAAGTGTTTTTGGAACTCCGTTCTGGCCTGCCGTACTTCTGTGCTCCACCCACCCACTCTGATCGCTACAGTGGTGCCGAAACCCGGGATCGGAGCACAGAGGAGAACAGCCCCATGGAATCCTCCCCCTTCCAGGACCTGATCCATGCCCTTGCCACAGCCCAACAGAGCCAGCACCAGGTGCTGGTTGCCCTCTGGAAGGAGCAGGAGCAAAGGTTCGAGGCCCTGGTGCTGGGGCAGCAGGAAGATCGCCAGGCATTCCGGCACCTATTCGTGTCGGTGGGGTCCACCACCTCCACCGCCGCGGGCCCTCCCCACCTCACCCTAACGAAGATGGGCCCGCACGACAACCCCGAGGCCTTCCTTGCACTCTTTGAGCAGGCAGCAGAGGCCTGGGGCTGGCCGGTGGAACAGCGCGCAGTGCGCCTCCTCCCCCTGCTAACGGGCGAGGCGCAGCCGGCCGCGCTACAGCTCCCCGCCGACAGCCGGCTGGCCAACGCCAACCTCCGCCGGGCCGTCCTCCAGCATATGGGGCGCACCCCAGAGCAACAACGACAGCGCTTCCACGCTCTGTGCCTGGAGGAAGTCGCCCGGCCGTTCGCATTTGGCCAGCAACTCCGGGACGTCTGTCGGCGGTGGCTGAGGGCTGACACCTGTGACGCCGAGGGAATCGTCGCTTTGGTGGTGCTGAAACAATTCATCGCCCGACTTCCTGAAGGAACAGTGGAGTGGGTCCAGTGCCATCGCCCGGCGTCGCTGGATCAGGCCATCGAGCTGGTGGAGGACCATTTGGCGGCTGTTCCGATGGCAGGACAGCATGTCTCCTCTTCTCCCCTCTCCTCGCTCTCTCCCCCCCTCCCATTCTGTTCCTCGTCCTCGCCCCGTTCCCCCACCAGGGAGGCGGGGGCCGGCTCTACCCCAGCCGGCCCGCCGCACCCACGGTGCCCTATCGTTTCCCACTTCCGTGTCTGTCTCTCCCCCCCCAGGTGAGAGAGCCTGGGCCAGTTTGCTGGTGCTTCGGGGAGCTGGGGCACCTCCAGCATCAGTGCTCGGCGATGGAGGTGGGTGCAATGGTCCGGATCCCCGACGCGCCAGGGACCGCCCTCGATCGGGCCAGAGAGTATTGCATACGCCAAGGGGATACGTATCAGGCTTTAGTGGACTCCGGCTGTAATCAGACCTCAATCCACCAAAGCCTGGTGCAAGACGAGGCATTGGGGAGAGCACAATTGGTGAAGGTGTTGTGTGTGTGCACGGGGATGTTCACAACTACCCTTTAGTGTGGTCCACGTTCTATTTCGAGGGGAAAAATTTAGAGTAAAGGTGGCGGTTAATCCTCGCCTTACCCACTCGATAATTTTGGGGACTGATTGGCTGGGATTTCGGGAATTAATGACTCACTTAGTGAAGAGTGGGGACTGTCATAGTTCAGTAGGGGGAGGTCCCGGTGTGGCATTGGCGGGAGCAGCTGTCACAGAGCCGTCTACGTCATCACTGCGTCAGAGTGAGGAGCCGCTGACTCCTCCTCCCTCTCTCGGGGAATCCCTCGTAGATTTTCCGTTAGAGCAGTCGCGAGACGAGACTCTGCGGCATGCGTTTGACCAAGTGAGAGTAATCGATGGTCAAACGCTCCAGCCAAATGCCACCCCGTCCTTCCTCTATTTTTCCATTGTGAAGGATAGACTATACCAAGTGACGCAGGACACTCAGACTAAGGAGCTGCTCACACAGCTTTTGATCCCAAAGAGCTGCCGGGAATGTATATTCCAGGCGGCTCACTTTAATCCCATAGCTGGACACTTGGGGCAGGATAAGACACTAGCCCGAATAATGGCCCGGTTCTATTGGCCAGGGATTTGCGGCGATGTCCGTAGGTGGTGTACGGCGTGCCGCGAATGCCAGTAAGTAAATCCAGCGGCCATTCCAAAAGCGCCTTTGCGCCCCCTGCCATTAATCGAGACCCCAATCGAAAGAATTGGGATGGATCCCATCAGGCCATTAGATCGGTCAACACAAGGGTATTGCTTTATTTTAGTTCTGGTGGACTATGCAATGCGATATCCGGAAGCAGTGCCTCTTCGCAATATCTCAGCACGCAGTATTGCGGAAGAACTCTTCCATGTCATCTCCCGAGTTGGAATCCCCAAAGAGATTCTGACTGATCAAGGCACTATGTTTATGTCATGCACACTGCGTGAACTGTATGGGTTACTGGGAATTAAGCTGATCCGCACCAGCGTTTATCACCCACAAATGGACGGCTTAGTTGAACGGTTTAATTGCACCCTCAAAAACAAAATTAAAAAAAGTTTGTATGTGAGGATGCACGCAACTGGGACAAATGGCTCGAACCCCTGTTATTCGCAGTGCGAGAGGTCCCACAAGCCTCAACGGGGTTCTCCCCCTTTGAATTATTATATGGGCGTAAGCCGCGTGGCATCCTAGATGTACTGTGGGAAAATTGGGAGGAGGGACCTTCAACGAGCAAAAATGAAATTCAATATGTTATCGACCTGCGTGCAAAACTCCACACACTCGCACACCTAACCCAGGAGAATTTGCGGCAGGCCCAAGAATGACAAATCCGCCTGTATGACAGGGGCACGCGCCTTAGGGAGTTCGCACCGGGAGATAAAGTACTCGTGCTGTTTCCCACGTCGAGCTCCAAATTGATCGCCAAGTGGCAAGGACCCTTTGAAGTCACACGGCAAGTCGGGGACATCGACTATGAGGTGAGGCGAATGGACAGGGGTGGGGCGCTACAGATTTACCACCTCAATCTGCTCAAACTTTGGAACGAGGAGGTCCCTGTGGCATTAGTGTCGTTGGTTCCGGAGAAGGAGGAGCTGG
This sequence comes from Neoarius graeffei, assembly GCF_027579695.1. Taxonomy (NCBI): domain Eukaryota; kingdom Metazoa; phylum Chordata; class Actinopteri; order Siluriformes; family Ariidae; genus Neoarius; species Neoarius graeffei. Next base: position 91,717,494 of record NC_083569.1, read on the forward strand.
GGCTGAAGGTTCAAAAGGGAACATTGACATTGCTTACCTCTCCATTCCCCTGTGGAGACCACCTCTCCCTGACCCAACTCACAGAGGTTGCCCAGTTGCAGACCGAATTTTCGGATGTGTTCTTGCCCCTGCCCGGCCGCACCCGCCTCATAGAACACCACATTGAGACGCCCCCAGGGGTGGTAGTGCGCAGCCACCCTTACAGGCTGCCCGAACACAAGAAAAAGGTGGTTCCATGCTCGACATGGGCATCATTGAGGAGTCCCACAGTGACTGGAGCAGCCTGGTGGTCTTGGTCCTCAAGGCCGACGGGTTGGTCCGGTTCTGTGTGGACTATAGAAAAGTCAACGCGGTGTCTAAATTCGATGCATACCCAATACCACATATTGACGAGTTGCTGGATCGACTAGGCACGGCTCGTTTCTATTTGACACTGGATTTGACAAAGGGATATTGGCAGATCCCCTTGACTCCATTATCCCAAGAGAAAACTGCCTTTTCCACACCGTTTGGCTTACACCAGTTTGTCACACCTCCTTTTGGGCTGTTTGGGGTGCCCGCTATGTTCCAGCGGCTTATGGAAAGGGTCCTCCGCCCCCAGGCCACCTATGCGGCCGCATACCTGGACGATATTATAATCTATAGTAATGACTGGCCACGGCATTTACAACACCTAAGGGCTGTCCTTAGGTCACTGAGGTGAGCGGGTCTCACAGCCAACCCGAAGAAGTGTGCGATTGGGTGGGTGGAAGTACAGTATCTGGGCTTCCACTTGGGCAATGGGCAGGTGCGTCCCCAAATTAATAAGACAGCAGCGATTGCGGCCTGCCCAAGACCAAAAAGGGGGCGAGACAGTTCCTGGGGCTGGCTGGCTACTATCGTAGGTTTATACCTAATTATTCGGACGTCACCAGCCCACTGACTGATCTCACTAAAAAGGGGGCACCAGATCCGGTCCAGTGGACGGAGCAATGCCAACAGGCTTTTTCTGAGGTAAAGGCTGCACTGTGTGGGGGGCCACTGTTACACTCCCCTGACTTTTCTCTCCCCTTTATGTTGCAGAAGGACGTGTTGGACAGAGGGCTGGGGGCTGTTCTGTCCCAGGAGGTGGAGGGGGAGGATTGTCCAGTGCTGTACATCAGCAGGAAGCTGTCGGTGCGTGAGGGCCGCTACAGCACGATAGAAAAGGAGTGCCTGGCCATCAAGTGGGCGGTCCTTGCCCTCCGCTACTACCTACTGGGATGCCCTTTCACCCTCTATTCAGACCACGCACCCCTCCACTGGCTCCACCGCATGAAGAATGCCAATGCGCGGATCACCTGTTGGTATCTGGCACTCCAGCCCTTTAACTTCAAGGTGGTCCACAGGCCGGGGGTGCAGATGGTCGTGGCGGATTTCCTCTCACGTCACGGGGGGAGTCGGCTGCAGGCCGGACGGCTGCCCGGCCTGAGTCAGGCGGTGGGGGTATGTGGCAGCAGGGGTGTGGTCAAGCGTTGATCTGTGAACAGAGGGCGGAGTCAGGGAAGGTAAGTGGCAGAATCACTGCACTTGATGTTAGTTAACCTGTGTTTGTGTGTCTTCCCCAGTGACCACACCCTATAAAAGGAGAGAGAGAACAGAGGAAGGGAGCTCTCTCCCCAACCAGAAGACTCATGTGTGTGTGTGCGTGTGTGTGTGTGTGTGTGTGTGTGTGTGTGTGTGTGTGTGTGTGTGTGCGCGCGTGCGCGTGTGGCTGGGAGAGTGTTTAAAGCTGATAATAAAAAAAGAGTTTTTGGAACTCAGTTCTGGCCTGCCGTACTTCTGTGCTCCGCCCACCTGCTCTGATCGCTACAAATAGATATACAGTAATAAAAATAATGCAAAAATAGTGTGTTCATCATATTCTTGTTTCATCTTTTATCACCTCATCTGTGATGACGACAGTAGAATCTTACAGTATAAATATAAGAGCTTTTAATCATAGACACTTACGATTAATGATGACCTCTGTCTCCATCATGTGATGTTCTTGTTGAAGTCTACAGTAATATCTGTTGGAGTCGCTATAATCATAAACAGTGATGTGGCGTTTCACACTGAAGCCCTCAGTGTCTCTGTGTATCTGTGTATCTTCAGCAGGCAGAGTGTCTCCTTCTCTGTCCAGCCACACAACCTCAGGTTCAGGTTTCCAGCCTCTGGACTCACACACTAGATTAATCCCTCCTGAGTGATCATAACTCTCCATCATGATCACTGGGTGGCTTCCCTGAGCTACAGGCAATAAACAAAAAGTATTGCTTTAAATATACTGAAATCATGTTCAACTGTTAACCCCCATAGAGGTGATTATTTTATGCTCATTTTCAGTTTAAAGACTGTTCTTGACATGGTGAAAGATAATACGATGAAGTGTGACACTATATATAAAACTATAGTAATTTCACCAATTTCCTCATCAAATCAAATTGTGTACTAGATCCCATATCGACATGTTTTTCAAACAGACAATACCAGGAGCACTTGAACCTCTACTAAAAATAATCTGTTCTTTCTTCAGCACTGGCTATGTACTTAAATCCTTTAAACTAGCAGTTATCAAACCCCTGATTTAAAATCCTGACCTCAACCCCTGTTAGCTGTCCAACTATATCAAACCTCTCATTTATCTCCAAGATCCTAGAAACGGTTGTGACACAGCAGTTATGCTCACACCTATATAGGAATAAAATTCATGAAACGTATCAATCAGGATTTAGACTTCATCACTGTGCTGAGACGGCACTGGTTAAAGTGGTAAATGGCCTACTACTGGGCTCTGATCAGGGCTGTCTCTCCTTGCTTGTGTTGCTTGAACTGAGTGCAACTTTTGACACCATTGATTATACTATTCTCCTTGATAGACTAGAAAATGTTGTTAAGGAACGGCCCTCTCCTAGCTCAGATCTTATTTGACTGATTGTTTTCAGTTTGTAGACGTAAATGGAGACTTCTCTACACATAGTAAGGTAAAACAGACATCTCAACCTGACAAAATTCATTTCAGGGAAGTCCTCCCCCAGACCCCTTCTTTGGGGATTTTTTTTTTTTGGGGGGGGGACAAATACATTGCTGGGGATTATGGGGGTACTCCCCCAAAAAATTTTGGATTTGGTTGATGTGATTTCCTGCATTCTGGTGGATTTTGGGGTGGCCTTTTGGAGATGAACAATACCTGAATTCACTCAATTCACTCAGATTCAGAGCTGACACCTTGACTTGGGGACTTAGCTGCCCCCAACCCATCAACTATGATAACTACAATGTGCCATATATTAAGCTCCTTACTGATTGAATCTGGACACCCCACCCCCCATAAATAAGGACAGATGGCCAGGATAGATATTTCACCACAGAACATTGCTTTACTTAGATACCAAAACACAGATGAATATAACAGAATAATGAATGAATTGCATGAAAGAAAATGAATGCAACTGTGCATGTAGGCCTAGGCCTAAAGGGCTCTTTCCTTTCCTATGTTCTATGCCTGTTCCTTTTGCAAGCTTTCATTGTATTTAGAGGCTGCTTGCTTTGCAGATTTGAGCAATTTTCCAGACACCTCCACCTCATAGCACTCTGTGTCAATAAACTTGTTAATCTTGCAAGACAGATTCACAAGTGTTTGGCGAAACAACTGACTCCTAAATTCTGTCTTGATGAGATGCACCATGCTGAATGCCCTTTCCACATCACAGTTAGAATTTGGCAGCACCAGTAGCAGCTTCATCAGCTGACAGAGCTCCCTGAATCTCAACTGCCCTGGGCTCACAGATGTGACTTTGGACAGCTTTCCCCAGAACTCATCAACTGGTAAATTCTTATAATTTGGCACCAGTGCTTCCAGATTAGATGAGACATAATCCAGGACTTCTAAATGGAGTTGTTCTCTGGCATCTGCTTTCATTACGTTTGGAAATCTCTTTGCCAAGGTCAAAATCTGCTCTGTTTTCATATCATCATGGTTCTCAGGATTGACCACTGACAGATTCGTCAAGATTTGATCTCTCACTGGGAATTTTTCCTTTATTTTTGTAAAGCTTCTGACATAGAATGCTCTCGCATCTCTGTAGAATTGCTTTGTCTTGTGACTGGAGAGTGCTGATTTTCACATCGGAAAATCACATATTTGACGGAAGATGGATATGATGTGTTAATAGTAACTGAAAATACAGTATTAATTGAACAGCGTAAATTTTGCTTGTGTTGTGAGAGAATCTCTTTCAGATCCTACAAATACAGGAAAAAACGATGAGTTGAGAGAGATAACAGGATGGCGTGTCCATTCATTTGATATTGAAATCATGTTTTTAGATGTAATATAACATCACACGTGTTTCAGTGGACAAAAAGGTAATGACAAGCTTCAGAAATACACAGGGAAGTTTATCATAAAGTGATAAATTATAAATTAATCTTGCAATGGCCTTTTCCCTCACGCCAGTTCCGTGATTATTGTAGGGACTTTACCTTAAAATTTCAAACAGGTTCAATTCACCTTAAAATCAGCTCTGTGTAAAGGGACACTGCAAGAAGATCATAGGTTTGGGAATTTTGGGGAAAAAAAACTTTTATGATTGCAAAGATACGATGATTTTAGTAAAATAAATAAATAACGGTAATTGTGTGCTGACCCCCAACACACACACACACACACACACACACACACACCTCTACTTAACATTGTAGCACAAAATAGAAAGGGTGTACATGGTCCCAATTGGTTCTGTTTGAACCAGAAAAGGTTGCAGTTTTATGAGCGACTTAGTATTGGAGGTGAATCCTCACAAATTCCTGCCTGTTGCATGACACCTGCTCCTGCAGCTCCAGCACTGTAAAGTGAAAGTAATTTATTGCCATTATTTAGCCTTGTGCCTAGCAAGTGAGCTTACAAAGATGACAATTACAAAGAGACACTGCTTTATCATAACTGTGAAAGTTGAACATCGAATTAAAAAAAAAAGTTGATTTGTACCATGTACAACCCCGATTCCAAAAAAGTTGGGACAAAGTACAAATTGTAATTAAAAACGGAATGCAATAATTTACAAATCTCAAAAACTGATATTGTATTCACAATAGAACATAGACAACATATCAAATGTCGAAAGTGAGACATTTTGAAATTTCATGCCAAATATTGGCTCATTTGAAATTTCATGACAGCAACACATCTCAAAAAAGTTGGGACAGGGGCAATAAGAGGCTGGAAAAGTTAAAGCAGTGTTTCCCACACATTGATGAGACTATGGCGGCCCGCCATAGTCTAATTTGGGCTGCCATAGTCTCAGTCCGCACCAGCCCGCACGCACAGCGACACTGGCGCACCCGGCCTGACATTGCGTGCGTTGCCTATCTGAGACAGCATGAGGAGACAACTCTGATAAGCTACATCCTGCCTGCATCTACATCTTAAGGTAAGTTTATACAACTTTATATAGCCTTTGACACGATTGAGCTGGTGACATTTAGGCTACGCTATTGTGCTTTATAGTATGGAGAGCGCATTGATCAGACCCTCCAGGATTTCATGATGTTGTGATTTGCAACTTCAATGCAAATTCAACCAATCCCCATGAATTCAGGGCGGTGTTGCAATTATATCCATTCACCGCAATTTTCCCGCAAATTTGACCAATCGTTGGCGTCGTCTTGAGGTGACGTCAACAAACTACCTTCCGCCTTACTTCCGTGTATATGTTCAAGAGAAGCAACATGTGCGCAGTGTTGCCAGATTGGGCGGTTTTAAGTGCATTTTGGCGGGTTTTGAACATATTTTGGCTGGAAACCGTCAGCAGTATCTGGCAACACTGCATGTGCAAGTCAGTGTTTATATAGGCTTAAATTCTGTTACTGAAAGTGTGTTATGTTTTCAGTGAAGGACTATGCACACTTTACATTATTTTTTACTTAATACAAGAAATTAATGGATGCCAACGTTTTTGCCAAAATGGTATTTTATTTTCCATTGTTTAGGCAGCTTCAGCATCATACTGTGAGATTCTGTTCAAATTGTTTTTTTTTCTTCTATGAAGCCTGAGCCATTTATTTTATTAGTTTATAATTATTGTTTAATTTAGTCTTCAGGAGAGACTGCCTGCACACAGTACTAGTATTAAGTTTTTTTTTTCTTACATGAAAGCTGAGGCAATCCTGCAAACACATACAGTTGGGGCCCACATGGGCCTCATTTGGGCTAGGTGGGCTTCGGCTGGGCATGGGCTTCGAGTGGGCTTTGTTGTTGGGCCCTACATGGGCAATGGGTGGGCATTAAATGGGCTAAATTAAGCATGGGCAATAAGTGGGCTTTGTTGTTGGGCCCCACATGGGCAATGGGTGGACATTAAATGGGCTAAATTAAGCATGGGCAATAAGTGGGCTTTGTTGTTGGAGCCCACATGGGTAATAGGTGGGCAGTAGATTGGCTAAACTAATAGATGGGCTATAAGTGGGTTCCAGCAAGGCTCCAATTCAACTCCAATTCAATAACACAAAGAATTTTACTCTCATACCTACCAGTTGAGATGTAATAAAATAATCTTTAAAAAAACCCGTGAAATTAATTACAATTAAAAATAAAATTTCTCAATTTTAGAGCATAACAGATAAAGTTTGCTATAACCTAAAAGAAAGCACGCATATTCCACTGCAAGCCCAAGGCCTACAGGATAACAACAAAAAAGCAAGAAGAAAACTGCGTGGGAAATCTCCACCCCCTGAGCAAAAATGGAAACATTTCGCGCCTTGTGGCGTTGCATCTGCTGCTGACTGACTTGGCTGCTGCTTCGAGAGCGTCAGGATAAGCACGTGTTGTGTGGCTGAATAAAAGGTTGGTAAAATCATTCTGCATAATAATACGAGTATAGACGCTAGGCTTTGGCAATAACTATCTTTTTTTACTGCACGATGTTAACCAAAAGGACAGGAACTAACTGGCTTTAAGTGAATGTAAAGGAGTGAGGTGGCTGCTAACATTGGTAATTAAACCCGGTGAAACCTTGATGTTGATTCCAATCTTTAAGTCAGTATCAAGCTATTTTTGTGCTTATTTTGAATGGTTCTTTTATTGTTTAGAAGGATTTGTTGGTATTTCAGTAAGGCAGATTAGCTGTTAAAGTCGTCAGCAAAGTTTTCTCGGCTAGACGGTTTTCTGTCCATTAGCAGTGTTGCCTGCTAATGCTCTCACTTCCACGAAGCTCGGATGCTAGCAAACAGTCACGTTTGCTATGTGTGTGTATCTTGCCACTCTGATTTTCCTGAAGGCGATGATAACTATTGCTGCATCGTTGGTTGGAAGAGAATGGACAGTGGTCATCGTATGTACCGTAAAATACCATGCTAAGGCCCATTCATACCTTACGTTTGGTCAATTACGTGCGTATTTCTGTTCACACGTTCTAACCGTCGACACCTTCATTATACAGGGATGAGAGTTTTCCGCTTTTCGGCGGATTTCCGCTTTTTCTGAGCAAAAATCGATATTATGCCAAATCCGTTGAGATTTTTTTTTTCATTGAGGGGGGTTGGGGTATGTTCCTTCGTGATACTCAAGCGTTACATGTTTACATGTTTCGCCATCTTTAGTCTCGCTAAATCTCGTGGTAGAATACGTGTTTTCTACAATGTAATTGGCCAAAACATCGCTGGCGAGAGCATGATAGCCAGTCACAGGGCCGTTGACAGCTTTGGCTGGGCCCGGGACAAAATAATCTGAGTGGGCCCCCCCCCAAATAATCTGAGTGCCCCCCACACACACACACATATATGCGCGCACGCACATCGCCACACAGCAACCACCCACACCCAACCCCTCTTTTCACAGTCTCCATTCACTCCAACCCTTAAATAACAGGTATTCCAAGCCCATTATAACAGTCAACCATTTTATTTCAACATTTCAACATATTTACAGTTTGAACATTTCCTTAGTCTGCAACTATTCAGGTGCGAAATGCAATGCGCCGGACTTTTGCTGTGGCAAAGTCGTCAATAAGGTCATTGAAGTCCAGCTTCTTTGCAAGTTCGCGCTCTATAGAGAGCATAGCCAGCCCACTGAGCCTCTCCTGTGACATGTTTGAGCGCAGGTAGTTGATAAACCAAAATGATTGTTTACGGGATGGAACTGGGCCTCAATGAGAACGGAGTTATGGCTTTCCCAAAATCTGAACATAGAAGCATCACCACTAGTGATGTGTACAGTGAGTTTTTCAGTGTATTTTTTTGTCTTGTTTTTCATAAACGTCCTTTCTGTACTCGATTTAGAATGTTACAAAAAAAATTGACACCCTCCCAACCACGTAATATTAGCCTATCTGACCTGGGGGCTGACACGTTTATTACGGAAAAACCAAAAGGATTACAACGTTCCCTGGATATAGAACTGGACCGAGAAGATTTCAAAATCTTAACGTGTAAGCAACAACAATAAAACAGAGGTTGTTTTATTCATTTAGGGCTTATTAGGCTACTTTCATTAATTGCGCTTTTCATACAGGCCTCTCATTTTTCACTTGAGCAAGGGAATTGTTTGAAGAGTATCCAGTCTAAGCGAAAGTTTAATGTTTTGCAACAGACTAACCTCAAAACACCCCATTTATAGCCCATTCGTTACATTAAACTCTATCTAGCTGGCAATTTCACATGCCGTCGTATCTACACGGGATGATTTCCAACAAAATAAGGTTTAATTAACAAGAGGCAGCGTTCCACAGGCTTTCAGCTAACCGGAGTCCAGCTCAGCACAGCTCAGCAAGCGTGCTTAAAACATTTGGATATGATTGTGAGCCAATGTGCTATTCTTTGCTTCATTGAGATATATGCAACACAGTGTTATTAAACCGATATGTTTATGAAATAATTCAATGCCCTGTGCATTTCAGTGTTCACTCAGTGTACCCTGCTATCCCCTACTTTATAATTATGAATGGCGCGTCGCGCGTGCTGGGGTTACATTACGGGGCTGGAAAAAAGTTATCTGTGTCTTACCTGGCTCAGCTGCCCCACTGCATCATCTGAATCTTTTCTAAAATATCTATGCAGTGAGCCCCTGAGGCTCTTGGCTTCTTCATCTCTTTTTCTCTTTTCTTTTCTCCTGACTTGTGCATGTTGGCAAACGGGCTCGCACGCTTATTGTCGAAGCGTTATGATGGAATAGTGCCGTGTTATTTGGCGCCTTAATCAAAGACCAAACCATTTCTGCATTAGGGGTGGTAGGTGGGTTCTTGAATCTATTTTCGAAGACAATAAAGGCAAAAGAACCAGAAATCATTCATTGAATGCAAATATAGCACATTTTTCTCCCCCAAATCAACACATTTTGAAATGAAACAGAATGATTAATGGCATCTTCATGAGGGACCAGTTCTGGGCCCCCCCTCATGCCTGGGCCCGGGACAAAATACCCGGTTGTCCCCCCCTGTCGACGGCCCTGGCCAGTCATAACAGTTCTTACAAGAGTGTGGGAGAGAACAAAAGCCAATCATAACAGTTCTTACAAGTGTGGGAGAGAACAAAAGCCAATCATAACAGTTCTCACAAAAGTACCCACATCGTTCTATTTTATCGAAACTTGCACATGTTCATCGTCGCTGCGCTTCAAAAATACGTTTCTCTTTTGTATCGGCTTTTTTACTCAAAGTGCCGAATACAGTTGACAAGCGAGATGAAGCAAAGGTACGTGAAATCGATGCTGGTATAAAAAACAGAGAGAGGACTGACAAGCTTTTGTGTTTGGCCAAAAAGCTGAAGAAGTCGAAATGATTAAATAAAAATGAGAAGTGACTGTGAACTATAAATAATTGTATAAAGTGTACATAGACATTATCCCATAAACTTAGCATTCGTTTGATTTTTTTTTTTTTGAGATTAACATTTTTATTTTATTGAAAATCTTTTTGACAGTACAAATAGTACAAATTCTGCTGAAGTAAGCGTATGCTACTACAGAATGTCAAATCAAAATAATGGCATTCCCCAGGGAAAAAAAAAAAAAAAGGCAAAACAAAACAAAAAAAAAAAAAAAAGGGGGGGGGGAATAAAACAAACAACAACGACAGTAACAAAACAAAAAGAATAGCGGCATAGATTACAAATAATTTAATATCAGTAAAAAAAAAAGGAGTAAAACAAATGAAATTTAACCACGGGTCTTAATCTCTTTCAGAATGTCTTGAATGGATTGTAGCATGTATGACCATGCCTGTACAGTTCTTGGTTTGGCCTTGTTGAGACGTGCAGTTGTGCGCTCCAGTGCTAATACATACTGATAAGAGGTGAGCCAGTATTCTTTCAAAGGTAGTGAGGGGAGATACCAGCGTTTCAAAATAGCTTTTTTTGCTGCTGTAAATCCTGCCATTAGTAATTTACGTTGAGTGAGATTAAGGGATAGCTCAGAGTCATCATTAAGAAGGCAGAGACATGGATTGGGTTGTATTTTGATGCCAAGTAATTCTGATAAAACACATAAGACTTCTGTCCAGAGTTCCCGGATTGGGGTGCACTCCCAGAACATGTGTATCGTCGTTCCCACTTTATGATCTTGACAGAGAGTGCACTCCGAACTCGGCACTAGTTTCATCTGAAAACGTTTTAAAGGGGTAGCATAAGCTTTATGTATCAGTTTATAATGTATTAGTTGATGTGCTAAGTTCTTTGAGGAGTCACAAATATTTTCCCAGATGTTTTCCCATTCTATCTCTACTCCAAATGAGCTTAATTCTCTTTCCCATATCTTTTCTATAGGTAGGATTTTTGATTTATAAGCAATTAAAGCATTGTAAATTTTACTCACTGTTCCCCTTGAACATTGCATAGGATTTATCCATCACTCCATTGGATGGTCAGGGAGTGGCTGATCCCAGGGTACCCCATAAGCCTTCATGGCTGATCTTAGTCTAAGGTATAGAAAGTATGATGTACCAGGTAAACTGAAAGCAGACTTTATATCTAGGAAAGTGCAGAGGGCTTTCTGATCAAAAAGATCACCAAAAACAGCAACCCCTTTTTGTGACCATGGAGGGAAAACAAAGGGTGTCCCACCTGACTGAAAGCGGTAGTTATTCCACAGAGGAGAAGTTTTATGAAATAAGCATGTAATATCTAGTTCTTTCTCAGTTTTTCTCCAAGTATTAAGTGAGTTGGATATAATACTCCCATACCTTAAATGTACATTCTTGAGTCCTATTCCTGTATACAATAAATCTTCTAATCTATGTGGCTTAACTTTTTCTGCTTCTATAGCCCTCCATGGGACTTTGGAATCTGGGCGCCTCCATACTTGTAGAGATCTTATTTGAAAAGCAAGATAGTAAAAATGTAGATTCGGAACAGCCAATCCCCCTTCGAGTTTGCTTCTTTGCAGTGTTGTTAGTCTGATTCGTGCTCGTTTCCCTCCCCACATAAATTTTGATATAATGGAGTGCATTTCAGAAATATATTTAGGGGGCACTGCAGCAGGGATCATAAAAAATAGAAAATTAATACGTGGTAAAATATTCATTTTAATAGTGGATATTCTACCTTGCATTGATACTTGAAGAGAACCCCATCTCCTAAGATCCAATTCTATGTTCTTTTTTGCTCCATAGTAGTTTTCTTTTATGATTCTATTTATGTTGGGGAAAATCTTTATACCTAGATAAGTAAAAGATGTGCAGATAGGGATATTAGGTGGTAGAGGAGTATTTTTAGCTGCTGTGTTGAGGGGAAGAAGAGCAGATTTAGTCCAATTTATTTTGTAACCAGATACCTTATGAAACTCATGAAAGAGAGTGAGCAGGTTGGTTAAAGACTTCTGAATATTGGAGAAAAATAGAAGGCAGTCATCAGCATACAATGAAACGTGGTGTCTCGAGAGGCCAACAGTTATGGGGGAGATGACCTTACTTTCTCTGATAGCCTGTGCCAGAGGTTCTAGAGATAGGGCGAACAATAGTGGTGAGCACGGATCTCCCTGCCTTGTTCCTCTCTTCAGTGCAAATGAAGGTGATCGGACAGAGCCTGTGATGACTGAAGCGGTTGCCCCACTGTACAACGTTTGTAACATAGATATGAATTTTTCACCAAAACCAAATCTCCCTAGGACCATCCATAGGTAGCGCAATTCCAGGAGGTCGAACGCTTTTTCCGCATCTAATGAAAATACTGCAGAGTCTTCTTTAAGTGTGTCAGCTGCCTCGATGATATGCATGAGTCTTCTAATATTATCTGAAGCAGATCTGCCTTTGATGAATCCAGTTTGGTCAAAGTGTATGAGTTTATCAACTACTGTTTCTAATCGGGTGGCTAGGACTTTAGAATAGATTTTCATGTCTCCACAGATAAGGGAAATGGGCCGGTAGCTGGCACATTCTAGTGGGTCTTTACCTTTTTTGAGAAGAACAGTAATTAGTGCATTGCATTGGTCTCTATGAAATTATCCTTCTTCATGAGCGTAGCTAATAGAGTCTAATATCAGTGGGCCTACCTGTTCCCAAAATGTTAAATAAAATTCTGGCGGTAGACCGTCAAGACCAGGTGACTTGCCTGCATTCAGAGATTTCACAGCTGATTCCAGCTCTGTTATTGTTACAGGCGATCCCAGATCATTTCTGTCTTCTTCATCCAAAGTAGGCAATGTCATACTTTGAAGAAATGTGTTGCAATCCTCAATATTAATATTACTGTCTGTCTTATATAGATTGCTGTAAAAGGCTTTGAATACGTTGTTAATATCATTGGGTTGTGTTACAACCTTGCCCTCAGTTGTTCGAATCGCATTCATCATTGCTTTAGACTCACATTGCTTCAATCTAAGTGCCAGTAGTCTGCTCGGCCGGTCACCTTCGAAGTAATACTTTTGTTTTGTTCTATGTATTATAAATTCTGCTTTTTCTATTGAAAGATTTTTATATTCCCCTCTAAGTGCAGTGAGTAAACTTGTGTTTGTCCCCTGAGACTTCTTTGTTTGACCTGCTTCTATTTGTTCTATTTGCTTTTCTATGTCGTTGAGTCGATTATTTCGGTCAGCTTTTAATTTGGAGGAAAACCCAATGCATACACCTCTAATAAAGCATTTAGTTGCCTCCCACATGGTTTGTGCATTAGAAGCACTTTCTTTATTCTGACTGATAAATTCGTCCAGCTGTTTTTTCATTTGTGAGATGAATTTTTCGTTACTGAGGAGAGTGGTGTTAAATCTCCACCTCTGCACTTTCGGATGGTTAACAATAGGTGTTAGTGTGCAAGTAACAGGGGCATGATCAGAAATTAATATGGAGAGTATGTTCACCTGACTCGCATTGTTGATCAAGGAGGAACTGAGAAATATATAATCGATTCGGGAGGAAGTGCCATGCCGACCTGAGTGGAAGGTATATGCTTTGACATCTGTATTCTGGAGGCGCCAGATATCCACTAAGTTTAGATCAGTAACAAACCTCTTTAGTGACAATGATGAGAGAGGCAGTGTACCAGGTGGCACAGTCGACCGATCCTGGCCAGGGCATAAAGTTGCATTGAAGTCACCTGTTACAATACAATGGCAGTCGTGGTATTTCAATAAGGAGTTACTAATGGATGGCAGGAAGTCATCTTCATGCGTATTGGGAGCATATATATTAGCAAGTAAGACCTTGGAATAATTAACAGAAAGTAAAACATAAACAAATCTACCTAGCTGATCACTACCCTTATCCAGTATGGCCAATTGTAGTTTCCTATCAGCCAGGATAAGCACACCCCTTGTCTTGGAAGTGGCGCAAGAATGAGCTATTACTTTATAATGTTTGTTTTGAAAACGTTGAACACTGGACTCTGTCAAGTGTGTCTCCTGGATACATGCCAATGATGCTCTTTTACGGTGAAGAAATTCCAGGCACCTGGTACGCTTAATGGGCGAGTTTAGCCCTCTTACATTCCAAGTTATTACATTTAAGTCGGCCATTTAGGTAGGAGAGATGTGTAGAAAGGCATATGAAAAGATCCAAAATAATAATAATAATAATAATAATAATAATAATAATAATAATAATAAAAACATAGGATACAAAAAGACACAAAATAACAAACACATAACGTCCAAAAGGGAATGCATGGCATACATTGTACTGTCTGGAGAATAAATGTGACGCGCTTTAACATGCGCAACAAAACTATATACAAAAGAGCAATCCGCCAGGCTCCCGCAGAGCCCAAGGATTGCATCAACACAGTTGAGTTATACATTCCGGATGTGTGGTTCTGCGAGGCAGTGCTCAACCACCCTGTTTCCCGTTATATCGCTCTCCAAACTGAAAAGTCCATTATATTACTGATGATATTGAGCGATCATAAGTCACCCAAAAAAGTAATATGAAAAAATGAAGAAAATATTTAAACAAGGCAGAAGTCGTTACGTGAAAGCCTATTAGGCGAGCCATGGTAAACAGTCCACGTTTTGTTTTTTTTTTCCCCCATGTACGAGACGCGGCATTGTCCTTTATAGCTGTCTGCTCAACGTAAGCATTCAGTCCCATTTTCTGAAAATTTGCCAAGCGCGTTATGAAACGGAGAACTAAGTGGAAAAAATAATATAATATGAGGAGAGAAGTGAGGATACAAGTCTCAGACAGCTTATCTGACAACCTAGGCTGACCAATCCGTCAGTCTGTCAGAACGTAATATATGAAATGCGATGACAGTCCATAGAGCCAATAATTCAGTCATGTAAACACAGTCCCAACCTCACGTGATTTTTGTTAGTTAGCCAGAAAGTTACAAAAGCAAATAAGTCGTGACACAAAATATATCAGATCGCAGGATGTGACTACTTAGCTGGAGGTTGTCTGTTGAGGAGCGTCCATCATCTCCGTAGCCGGATCCGACATGGGGGCGGCAGCATGAACCTTAGCGATGGATGGCATCTGCAGAGAGCGGAGAAAGTCCTCTGCTTCGGCTGGACTGCTGAACTCCACGCTCCGTCCACAGTGGGTAATTTTAAGTTGAGCAGGGTAGCGCAGAAAGGGCTGCAATCCGGCTGATGTCATCTTCTTGTATACTGGAGTGAAAGCCTTCCTCTTGTTTGTGGTGTCCTGGCTGTAATCGGGGAAAAACAGCAGTTCCAGGTCCCCGTGTTTGATCCGCTGTTGTCTGGCTCCCTTCAGAATCGCCTGGCGGTCCGCATAGTCGAGTAGCTTGAAGATTAAAGTTCGAGGGCGAGCGTTTTCCTCCTGTTTGGGGCTGTAGACTCTGTGGGCTCGCTCTATGCGAATGTTTCTGTCTTTCAGAGACGGGATCCATTTCGGAAGGTGTGTTGTTAAAAAGGCAATCGCATTCGATCCTTCTTCTCCTTCTTTCAGACCTACTAATCTTAGGTTTGACATTCGGCTGTGATCTTCCATCTGGGTTAGCTTTAGCTTCAGTTCATTCACCTCCATGTGTAGAGCATTAGCCTGGTGCTTGCTAGCTCTTAGTGCCGCCTGGAGAGAATCAATTTTGGTCGTATTATTTTGAATACTTTTCTGTGAGGAATCCACGTCTTGGGTTAGCAGTCCCAAAGTTGTCTCCGCGTCAGTCAGCTGCAATTTTAGTTCGTTTAACTGTGGGATTAGGATGCTGCTGATAGCATCTTTCACAGCTGCCTGAATTAGCACATTTAGCGCGCTCTGTTGTTCCTGTAGAGCCATTTTGACAGCAGAAGCAATTGCGTCCTCGATGTCTTCCTTCGACATAGTTACCATGGGTTTTTTCTTCAGTGGCGACATGCTATCGCCCTCTCGTTTGGCTCCAACTTTTCCTTGTGCCATACTGCCTGTTTTAGTGACGAAAATTGGGTGAATTTATGGAAGAATAATGTAGTTAGGGTTTTGTCGAGGAAGAGCTGGTAAGCTACACGTGCATCACAGACCAACGTCACCCCGGAAGTCCCAGCATTCGTTTGATTTAATACATTGAACATGTATATGATGGTCAGTAAATCTGAATTAATGCTGACAGTTTTGAAAACTTAAATATTTCAAAAGACTTTTTGAAATCATATGCAACTAATGAGGACATAGGGTGACCAACCTTTTCTCCCTAAGAAAGTTTATTTAATATATGAACATTTTGATAATTAATAAAACTTGCGTTTAATGTGAATTTAGTTTGTCATTTTTGTTGATCATAAATTATAACCATACCCTTGAATGTAGAATGTGATTTTATTTTGAATTCAAACAATACTCCTATTGATTTGAAAGATATTTTCATGTAAATATATAAAAAAGACAACAGATTTATTATCTACTACAGCTCAGATTGCAGGAAAAGTGGTTTGTAAGGCCTTATTTTTCAAAATTTTCCTGGGGGGGGTAATCCCTCCCAGACCCCCGGCTTCGGGCGCCATCTTGTTTTCTGCTTTTTTGGTGACCACCCACTCTCATCCCTGATTATACCTCTGTCGGGCTTTGAGGTGGGGGCTGTTTCTTTCGATTTGTTCCATATGTACCAGTAAGCTCGGTTTCGTTAAGCTCCTCGATTTGGTGTCAAATTACGTACGAAGTCGACCGTGTGAAACACTTCACATATAGGCCTATCCATAAACGTCTCACACGTAGGGTATGGGGCCTTTACGCTGCAGTGGGTGTTTCGGAGAATCTACTCCATAAAAAAAAACGTGTAGGCTGCACCTGTATGATAATTTGTGTGAATTTCGACACCACAGAACACTTCACCGTTTACTGTCAGATGATAATTGTAGTTATGCTGCCTTGAACTGCGCGCCCTCGTTCAGTTTCAGATTGCCTCAGGGGCATGTCGAGAAGCGCAAAGGGTGGGGGCTGCCCGCCGGTGCGCGGGAAAGGCGAGTGACCACAACTTAGCTGTGAATCTCCTGCATAAAAAACGTGCAAGCTACCACCTTTATGATAATTTGTGTGAATTCCGACATCACAGAACACTTTACCGTTGTTTACTGTCAGATGATGATTGTAGTTATGCTGCCTTGAACTGCACGCCCTCTTCGGTTTCAGATGCCTCAGGTCATGTCGAGAAGCGCAAAGGGTGGGGGCGGGTGGGGGAAAGGCTGGCCACAGCATAGCTGAGCAAATCAAAACATAGCTGAGGTATTTTATGGTACTCCCAATAATCATAATATTGACCTACAATGCTCCGGATAACTACTTTTAAGGCTCTGGTATTTCGACAATTCAGTGCCATGCTAATCTATCAAAACTTTAGATTGATCAAAATGCAATGAGCTCCGCGTTGCCACGAATTCCAGCTGTTTAGACAGTAGACCATTGTTCTATCCATTTTAAGACCGTAGAATAGAAAAAGTGATGTTTCATGTCTCTCATTCTATGGAGAGAAAGATCCTTTTTCTCAGCTGTGGTTTTATGTACTTGGGACAATGGAGATCAGATCATAATAGACCTGGTATTTCAGTCTTTGTTTTGCACAGTTTTGTTTTTTTTTTTAATAAGAAATAAGTCTTATTAAATTAGGCTATTTCCTGGCATCCTGTTTTGGTGTTGTATGTGCAAGACGAGATAGAAGATACATGCATAGGCTATCAAACACAAATACTGCTCATTAAAAGTGATGCTCACTCAGTACCTTTCGTACCTCAGTACCAGGCATGTTAGAGCTAGTGATTGGCCTTAACAGAGACTAATGTTATCTTTCAAATGGTGCACAGATCGCATTTTAGGTTACCAGAAGAACAGTTGGTAAATTTGGCTGCATTACCAGCTTCAACAAGCTAATCATTTGCTTAGTATTCTAGAGTTTGTCATTCACGATCCTCTGTAATCGTATCTGAAATCTAAAATGCTTTTATTTATTTATTTTTATTTTTTTTAGAAATAATGGAGTGTTCGGAAAGAACGAAAAGGCGGAAAATATCAGCCAAAGTGGAGGAACATTTGCGTCTCGTTGAAGAGTCTATTACTGAATACCCACTGGATGACGTGTTAGAGCATTCCGAAAGGGAAGATTCCACTGACATTTTCTATGATGCTCGTGACGACAGTTTTGACTTGCATGAAAATTCGTTTATGAGTGTGACCTGCCAGGTGACAGGCCAGATTGTGACAGTGATTTGGATGAAGATGAGTGTTCTACTTTTGAAAATGACTATGATGACTCCTGTGGGATTGCAGAGTGGGCGGCAGAATATAACATACCACAAATTGCACTGTCTGCGCTTCTTAAAATTCTGAGGAGGAAGGGCCTAGACGTTCCACTGGATGCCAGAACTCTTATGTCCACTGACAGATCATGTAATGTGAGCAATGTAGCTGGGGGGTCCTACTACCATTTTGGAATCAGAAATGCTCTCATTGCTGAACTGACATCTTTAGGACATTTGGCAAATGTGACTGATACACTCACACTACGAATTAACATTGACGGATTGCCGTTATTCCGTAGCTCAAATATGAGTCTGTGGCCTATTCTGGGTAGAATTAAGGAAATTCCAGAGTGCAATGTGTTTGTAATTGGAGTTTCCTCGGGCCTGTCTAAACCAGCTAACGTACAAGAGTATTTACGAGAATTCATTACAGATATGAAAGCCATCTGTCAGACTGGTATTGTGCACAATGACTTTCATTTCAGGGTAGTAATGCCTGATGCTTTTATTTGTGATGCACCAGCTCGGGCTTTTATTAAATGCACCAAAGGTCATACAGGATATTACTGGTGTGAGAGGTGCATTCAGAAAGGCCAGCATATGAATGGGAAGATGGTTTATCCCGAAATATCAGCAGAGCTCAGGACAGATGAGCAATTTGGTAGGCAAGGCTATCAACGGCATCAACTCTCCGTCTCCCCCCTAAATTATTTGGGTATTGGTTTAGTTACCAGTTTTGTGTTGGATTACATGCACCTTGTGTGTTTAGGGGCAATGCGTAAATTGATATTTCTTTGGATGAAGGAGCCATTGAAATGCAGGCAATCTATGAAGTTTTTTGTTGCAATGTCAGCATATATGGTTTCCATCAGACAATATTTACCTAGCAATTTTGCAAGGAAACCACGATCCTTGTTTGAATTCAGCACATGGAAAGCTACAGAGCTTCGGCAATTTTTACTTTACACTGGCCCTGTGTTTCTTCTCAATAATATACCCAGTAGACTGTACAGAAACTTTTTACTTCTATCTGTATCTATGAGAATTCTCCTGAGTCCTGCCTTATGTTGTCCTGACAATTGTGACTATGCTGAGGAGATTTTGAAACTCTTTGTAACAGATTTAGCTTCAATTTATGGCACTGAATTTGTCAGCTACAACATGCATTCATTGATACACCTAGCTCAAGATGCACGGAAATTCGGCCCATTGGATAATGTGTCAGCTTTCCCGTTCGAGACGTTTTTAGGTAAACTGAAAAAGCTTGTCCATCGGCCTCAAGACCCTGTCCAACAACTCGTCAGGCGGATCCGAGAAGCAGAATTTGGCGAGCCAAAAGACCACGTCTGTTGTAAGCCCACTTAATCAGCTCCACTTTTCTGGGCCAACGATTAATTCAGTTGCAACATGGGAACAATACATGTGTTACAATGATGGAAAGACACGGATCTCCTCCTCTCGTGGTGACAACTGTTTTTCTGTAGGGGGAAGGGTTCTTGTTGTACGGAACATTTTGTCACATTCTGGAACTGTTAAAGTCCTGTGTAGTTTTTTTGAAACCGCCAAATCCTTTTTCACCTATCCAATGGACTCCACACATCTTGGAATTCTTTTTGTTTGCAATTTATCTGAGCACTTGCAGCTATTACCTGTGGATGAGTTGAAAACAAAAATGGCTTTGTTGCCATTCAAGACTGGATACGTGGCATTGCCACTCTTGCACTAAAGTGCTGTTTATTTTTTATTTATATGTGTATTTGTTTTTTTTTTTTAAAGCATGTTACCTTTCGCTGTAGTGGAGTTTTCAAATCACGGACTGGCAGTTATAGCAACCAAATGGTTTACTGGGCCTGAGGAGGATGAATGCTATTGGCCACCAGCAAAGATGAACTCGACAAGGGCAGCCATAAAGCAAAAGGACCCTTGCACTGATTGGGTGACACACAAAGTGACCGTGAAGACAAAAGCTGGTAATGTGCCCATGTATATTTTGTATTATATTATCTTACAAGATGAGTTCATTGTAGATTTTGTTTAAAGGTGCACTATGAGTTCCTGCATTATCACTTCCGTTGACATTCCATGTAAATACCTAAAATGCTATACGAAACGGTACTCTCAAATTTCAGCAACTAAATCAACTTTGCTCACTGCCCCCACCAATATGTGCACACTCACTAACCCCCACCCCCTCCCCTGACCATGTTGTTGATTGGCTGGAAGTGGTTTGTTATGTTTTGGTGCACAGCCTGTGCCCCTAGTATTTGTTTGATGTGTACAACCCCCTTGTTGCCTCCCAAGACAAGTTTGTTTGTTTGGTTTTTTTCTTCTTCAAATTTTTCATGGGGCTGGCAGAAAACTGATCAAGGGGAGTTGCTCTACGGTTCGATACAAAAAAAAGAAATTGTGTTAAAAACCATGCAAGAACTCATTTTCCACCTTAATTTTGCTCTGAATGAAACTAATTGCCACTGATTTGTGTGTCTCCCACAGCAACATATGAAATTGCTCGCTCAAAGTTAGTGGAATATGAACAGAATACAGATGTATCAACCGAGCCTGAGTCTACAGAGAATATGGGCGGGGGAAGCGCAAAAGGAGGTGAGGCTATTTGAATTATAGAGAACAGTAGAATGAACAAATATATGATTAACTAATAAATAATCACTTAAAATTTAAAATGTAATAAATAAATAAATGTAATCACTTAAAGTAACAAGGGGGAAAAGTGAGAACAACCATCACATTTTTGCAAATATTCTGTTAAATCTTTTCATGGGACAGCACTAGAAATGAAACGTACAACTTAAAGAAGGCAGTGTACAGCTTGTATAACAACAGAAATTTGTAGTCTTCTGAAAATCTCAACGTAATGTTAATGCTGAAACAGCTGGAAATGAAATTAAGTACAGCCCACAGCGAACATGTCCTAATTATGCTCATACATACTGTCAATATTTTGTGTGAGCACCATTATTATGAACTGCCTTAACCTGTATGGCCTTGAAATTCACCAAAGATGCACTGGTTTCTACTGTAATCCTTTCCCACTCCTTTGTGATGACATTTCAGAGCAGGTGGATGTTAAAAGACACCTTGTTTTTCTCTAACTTCCGCTTTAGGATGTGCCACAGGTGCTCAATTTGTCACTAACTTAAACTTACGAAAACTGTTTTTTAAATTTTATTTTTCCTTTATATAAGCTAATGCTTTAGTTAAAGTAGTTATAGCTTAACTGAAATGCTTTAACTTATTGATTGTGCTTGATTATTATACATGTTTAGGCAAGTGGTCATGTCCAGCGAGGCTGAAGATGAGGATGACGACGACATCAACGATCAGGCATCTCCATCACCTCCGAGGCCTCCATCTACTCTGAGATGTATGCAGACCCCTCCACAGGTCTCTGCAGACCCCTCCCCCCCACAGGTCTCTGCAGACCCCTCCCCCCCTCCTCCCCCCCACAGGTCTCTGCAGACCCCTGCACCCCCTCCACCCCCCCACGGGTCTCTGCAGACCCCTCCACCCACCCCCAGGTCTATACAGACCCCTGCACCCCCTGCTCTCACCCACGGGTCTTCAACCCCAAGACGATACATTTGGGATAGCATGTTTGTTCGCATTTTGACCCTCCTTGAGGAGGTGAAAGACACACAGAGGAACCATGGGAGGATTCTCCAGGCACTTCTCCAAGATCAACACAACATTGCCAAGCCCATTTGTTCTACTCCAGAGGGTTTCCCCCCAAGACGGTTAATGAAGTCGACTGCATGGAAGAAAAACTGGCAAACCCCACCTTCATGTCAGAACTGGTATGTATGTTAAATGTATTACAGTATGTGGACTGAATCAACCTGTTGCCCTGTTGTTTCACGTTGCCAAGTGCTGTTGAAAGTTATGAGAACAGTGTGAAAGAGTGGTCTGCACACTGGGTATATGCTCCAAAAACACTATTATTTAACTATAAGGCAACATTTCGATCCACTAGTGGGATCTTCCCACTCTTTCACACTGTATCTACTATGTGCGCACCCTAACTTTCAAATATCCATGCATCTGGCAGTTCTTTCATGTTGAGAGGTTTACTTCAGTGAGGAATATAGATTGACCTGCCTTGTATTGCCTTTGTTCCCCCTCAGATTGCAGCTGTGGCGGACATTGGAGGGGGCACTGTTGACGGGGCCACGAGAAGGATGATGGCGTTCCTCATTGACCACAACCTATCCAGACAGTACAACTTCGTGGGGAGAAACGGCAAGAGAGGATTCAAGCCCCTCAAGCTCATCTCATCTCATTATCTCTAGCCGCTTTATCCTCTTCTACAGGGTCGCAGGCAAGCTGGAGCCTATCCCAGCTGACTACGGGCGAAAGGCGGGGTACACCCTGGACAAGTTGCCAGGTCATCACAGGGCTGACACATAGACACAGACAACCATTCACACTCACATTCACACCTACGGTCAATTTAGAGTCACCAGTTAACCTAACCTGCATGTCTTTGGACTGTGGGGGAAACCGGAGCACCCGGAGGAAACCCACGCGGACACGGGGAGAACATGCAAACTCCGCACAGAAAGGCCCTCGCCGGCCACGGGGCTCAAACCCGGACCTTCTTGCTGTGAGGTGACAGCGCTAACCACTACACCACCGTGCCGCGCCCCTCAAGCTGTTTGAAGTAATTTATGGTAGGTGTGCATATGGATAATGTTTAAGTTGTACAATATTAGAAAGAGATCATAATACCAAACATGTTTATTGAACTGTAAAGGCAACTACAGGTGTGTGTAAGGGTGGGCATAGGTGAGTCTGGGGTGTAATAGTTAGGAATGCAACGGTTCTTGTTTTTTTATTGAACTGAATGACACACCCCCTACGGCTCAATACACAGGCATGAAACGCGATATTTCGATATGTTATTAAAATATTACTCCGCTACACAGTTTACCTAAACTTAGAATAGAATAGAATGCCTTTTATTGGAAACAAATAACGGCTAGAAATATTTCACTTAATGTCTGATGAATCTATTTAATGTATGAGCTTCGCCTTATACATTGAATTACTGAAATTACAGGAGAAGTTTGGTGTGAATCAGTCATTAGCCCGGTTGTTTGAGGTCAACAAGTGCTGTCAGGAAAAAGAACAAGAAAATGTGATGCAACATAGACCACATACACACAGATAACCTTCAATGAACCTTAACAACTGGGCTATTGATTAATTCACACTAGATTTCTCCTTTAACAAACTTCCACAATATTCAATTTTTTGAGAAACTCTGTTGCTTCTGCAAACCTGGCTGAGAGTTGTCACATGAAGTAAGTCACTGCTATATTTGTGCCTTGCAGGAGCCTTGAAGAAGAATGCAATGACCAGTCAGATCACCAGAAAGGACGCAGAGAAGGCGGTCTCGAAGTGGCTGATTGGTGCTAGGGACCGGGGGGGGGGGGGGCAATCGACAGGCCCGTCAGGCCAGAGAGGCAGCCCCTCAGGAAATTTAAATTGTGTGTTTTTTTTTTCTCAGTGATTTCTGTAATAAAAACTTAGTTTTTATTTTTATTTTTTGTAAATAGCAATAAAAAAGTAATTGTATTACTAGTCTTTTTGTCATTGTTGTTTGTGTAAAGAACTGTACTATGGGCTGACTGTAAAATAAGCCCCAATAATAGTTATTACCTTAAAGGGTACAATCAGGGACCCATAATGAGCCCACATGGGCCCACTCAGTGTGGGCCCCAGATGGGAGAAACCTGGGTTGCCCAAGTGGGTTTTAGCTAGGGCCCATGTGAAACCCACCTTCAGCCCAACTGGGCTTGCCCACATGGGGCCACCATGGAACCCCCGGACAAAACTGACTGGAGCCCAGCTGGGCAGCCCATATCCAACCCATATGGGCCCCACAAGGGTGTGTTGAGTCAGATCACCAGAAAGGACGCAGAGAAGGCGGAATATATAATAAAATATATTATATTTTAAGGTAACTTCATGTTGTGCTGTGAGGTTCTATGCACTTTAACTTTTGAACCAACAGGTGCATTTGGATAAGTAAAGCCTATTTTTCTGCATTTTTGTAGTCCTGGTAATCTTTTATATTGGTAAAGTTGTTTATAGGACCATTTCTCAGTGTCTTTGTTTTTTTAATCAATAGTTTTTCATTAATAACTTAATATTTAACATACTCAATTTTAATCACAAAAAGAGAAAATCGCAACAATTTCTCGTAACTTTCACTTCGTCCCGCAATGTAATCGCAACAAAAACCTAAAATACACCACAACTTTCATTGCAATTTTTTTGGAACCCCCCGCAACATCAGACATTTTAGCCTGCAACAATCACAAAAAAGGCCCGTGAAATCCTGGGGGGACTGATTGATGGATGACGTTAGTGTATTGTTTCAGTAAAATTACTTTGTCCATTTCGTACTGGCAAACCTACCTTTTCTGTAAGGCAACAGTAGGCTATTTTGAGGCAATATTAGTTAGCCCTACGTAGTTATCTAATTCGTCAAATTAAACTTTATCGTCCTACCAGGATCAGGTCATTTCCAAATTCACCGGCGAAGTACTTCCCGCTTGACACTGTATGTGCGCAGTCTATCCAAGTGATGGAGACGTGAAGTGACAGCAGTGATAAACTAATCTAGGTCTGCATGTACATGTTAAAAGGGAAAAGTAGTCTATTCTAAGAGAGAGCAAACTTCGATGCCACTTTTGAGGATTAGTGCTAGTAGCCTTAACGCGATTTGTTACTGGTGAGACGGAAGACGTTAAATTATTTTTAGCCTTTTCTAATAGGCTACCTTTAAAAGGTGAAGCTATTAGGCCACATAATTAAGGGAATGTTAGTTACTTACTTAATTAAATTAACTTCTTGACTCGAATTTGATTGTTTTCAAATTTACTGATGAAGAGTGTTTCTCCACTAACGTAGGCCTTAATGCAACGCAGTGAATGTCAGGTGACGATGTCAGCCTTATTGTAGACGCTACAGCTGTAACAGAAAATCTCCGATCCTTATTAAACTGATGCTAAATTTGTTTTGTTGTTAATTCAGATCATGAGCATTTTGAATTATTTCAAAAAGAGGGATCAAAATTCACCTCAGGATGAAGAGGTAGTGCCTGAGGTAGACCTAACATCAACTGCTTGCTGTCTTTGTGAGGATGTCAAATTGGTACAACACTCCTAGCAAAGTGAGTGCGATGAATGGGGGCAGATATACCCATTCCTCAGCCACTTAGCAGCGATTGCCCTTGTTGTGCCGGTGTCCAGCGTGAATTGTGAAAGAGACTTTTCCACAATGAACAGGGTAAGGACATCTGCAGGCAAACCAGTGATGTGAATTTCAATTTACATTTACCCATTGTTTTTATGCTCAAATCCCACCTAAGTTCAATCTCACTTTCACTTAATTAAATATTTCAGAGTGAGCTCTACAATCACATGACTCATTGTAGTAACAAGTTGTTTGCCATTTTAGGTCAAAACAGACCTTCGTAACAGACTGCAAGGAGTGCACCTGGCCGCCTGCTTGAGGATTTCCATTAATGGGCCACAACCAGAAGATATCAATTATGAAAGGGCACTCGAACTCTTTTTTTTTTTTTTCTCAAAGCCAAGAAAAATCAAATGCACAAGTGCAGGGTGTGGTCTTTGTAAATAGGGCAGGCATTTGTCAGGGTCACTTTTGACATACAGCAGAGCTAGAAGTCCTTGTTTTGTAGGAATTTTTGTAGGAGTTCAGGGTGTGAAGTATTGTAGGATTTTTGGTTTGGTTGCTATCTGTAATATGTTCTTCTTGTAGGACTGCCCTCTGTAGCAACATGCTAAAATAAAATACAAGGTGAATAACCAATACCAACGAATTTGTTCTTTGTTAGTCTTAGTTAAGTAGTATTAGTAAGCTAAACAACCCCCGCACACACCTGCAATTCAACTGGACACGTGCGCCACGCGCTAAACAACCCCCCGCGCACCCCTGCAATTCAACCGGACACGCACGCCACACGCTAAACAACCCCCTGCGCACCCCTGCAATTCAACTGGACACGCCTGCCCCCCCCCCCCCATGGGCTGCCCCCCCCCCCCCCCCCATGGGCTGCCCCCCCCCCCCATGGGCTGCCCCCCCCCCCATGGGCTGCCCCCATAGTCTCCAAAATTTCTGTGGGAAACACTGTAAAGGTACAAAAAAGGAACAGGTGGAGAACCACATTGCAACTCATTAGGTCAACTGGCAATAGGTCATTAACATGACTGGGTATAAAAAGAGCATCTTGGAGTGGCAGCGGCTCTCAGAAGTAAAGATGGGAAGAGGATCACCGATCCCCCTAATTCTGCGCCGACAAATAGTGGAGCAATATCAGAAAGGAGTTCGACAGTGTAAAATTGCAAAGAGTTTGAACATATCATCTACAGTGCATAATAATCATCAAAAGATTCAGAGAATCTGGAAGAATCTCTGCATGTAAGGGTCAAGGCCGGAAAACCATGCTGGGTGGCCGTGATCTTCGGGCCCTTAGACGGCACTGCATCACATACAGGCATGCTTCTGTATTGGAAATCACAAAATGGGCTCAGGAATCTTTCCAGAGTACATTATCTGTGAACACAATTCACCGTGCCATCTGCCGTTGCCAGCTAAAACTCTATAGTTCAAAGAAGAAGCCATATCTAAACATGATCCAGAAGTGCAGACATCTTCTCTGGGCCAAGGCTCATTTAAAATGGACTGTGGCAAAGTGGAAAACTGTTCTGTGGTCAGACGAATCACAATGTGAAGTTCTTTATGGAAGTCAGGGATGCCGTGTCATTCGGACTAAAGAGGAGAAGGACGACCCAAGTTGTTATCAGCGCTCAGTTCAGAAGCTTGCATCTCTGATGGTATGGGGTTGCATTAGTGCGTGTGGCATGGGCAGCTTACAAATCTGGAAAGACACCATCAATGCTGAAAGGTATATCCAGGTTCTAGAGCAACATATGCTCCCATCCAGACGATGTCTCTTTCAGGGAAGACCTTGCATTTTCCAACATGACAATGCCAAACCACATACTGCATCAATTACAGCATCATGGCTGCGTAGAAGAAGGGTCCGGGTACTGAACTGGCCAGCCTACAGTCCAGATCATTCATCCATAGAAAACATTTGGCGCATCATAAAACGGAAGATATGACAAAAAAGACCTAAGACAGTTGAGCAACTAGAATCCTACATTAGACAAGAATAACATTCCTATCCCTAAACTTGAACAACTTGTCTCCTCAGTCCCCAGACATTTACAGACTGTTGTAAAGAGAAAAGGGGATGTCTCACAGTGGTAAACATGGCCTTGTCCCAACTTTTTTGAGATGTGTTGTTGTCATGAAATTTAAAATCACCTAATTTTTCTCTTTAAATGATAAATTTTCTCAGTTTAAACATTTGATATGTCATCTATGTTCTATTCTGAATAAAATATGGAATTTTGAAACTTCCACATCATTGCATTCCGTTTTTATTTACAATTTGTACTTTGTCCCAACTTTTTTGGAATCGGGGTTGTAGTTTCCTGAGTTCCAGAATGGCTGGAGTAGCTGCAGCTCTTCTTCATGCTTTATGCACTGACTGATTGGTCGATAGGTTCGGGATGAAGCTTGCTCTAGAGTCCATGAGATTGTATGTAATTTGCGGGCATCAGGGAGCCGCTATCAATATGCAGGAGACTCCCGGAACTTCCAGGAGACTTGGGATGTCTGGGTAAAATGTGATGTTCCGCAAGATTCTGTTTTAGGTCCAGGCTTTTATTATGAAATTATTCATGAACATGGTATTAGTTTCCACTGTAATGCTAATGACACACAGTTTTATGTTTCACCAAAGCCAGATGAGAGACCCCCGCCTAATTAGGTTGAAGAATATGTCAAGGGCATTAGATACTGGATGATTATTAACTTCCCCGTACTTAAATCTGACCAGATAGAAGTCGTTGTACTAGAACCACATGCAGCTAGAAGTAAGCTTTCTGATTGCATCGTAACTCTGGATGGCCTTTCTTTTTCATCATGTGCAGCAGTAAAAGACCTTATGATTATGGACTCAAGCAGGGCTGGAAATTGATGGACGCCCGTATGCCAATGGCGTCAAAATTTTGCCTCGGGCGTTGGAAAAACACATAAAAGCACAAGCCCTGATGGCTTGTAACTGCAAGTGTCATAAATCACTCAAAAATCACCGAAAATCGGCTTACTGTGTATGTATAGCGAGGGCGGTGCCATTTTTGTTGTTTCTCACGAGACGTGAGTGAGACGCGTGATTTGGAGTGATTCGGCAATTTTCCACCAGTTGGCGTGATTTCCGTAATTACTGGGAATTGGCGCATTTTTATTTCCCGCAGGTCAAAAAAAGTAAGTAATTTGTATATAGTACATGTACAGCAAGTAAACACTCACCAAACATATGTACAAAGCAGGTTAGCATGCTATAGAGGGCAAATTAAAACCTAAAAGGTGCATTAAGAAAGGATTATAAATTACTAAATGTGCAATAACTATAAAAAAAAAACAAGTGTAGACGTCAAATCTTACCACTTACTAAATCTAATCACTATTAAATACATTGCAACTGTGTGTGTGAACAGTTACACCATCACAATATCTGAACTACTACTACAAAGTAAACATTAATAAAAAAAATCTCATAAAATGTAAAGTAAATTGATTTTTTTAATATTTGCTATAAAAATTATTTTATTTTATTAAATTCATTAAAAAACTCAAAATGTGTCGGGCTAGTGAATTCAGAATTGGGCTAGTAACTTTGCAAAGTTTCAAGCCCCACTGGCTTGTTGGCAAAAAAGTAAATTTCCAGGCCTGCTCCAGACTTCCATTTGAAGCTCATGTAGATAATATTGCTAGGATAGCCTTCTTTCATCTCAGAAATATTGCTAAGATGATAAATACAATGTCCCTACATGATGCGAAAACACTAGTTCATGCTTTTGTTACCTTTAGGTTGGATTATAGTAAAGCCTTACTGTCTGGATGTTCCAGTAGGTGCATAAACAAGGTCCAATTAGTACAGAATACAGCAGTGAGAGTCTTTACATGACTACATCACCCCTATCTTATCCACACTGCATTGTCTCGCAATCAAATTTCTCACTGATTATCAAATATGACTATTGACCTATGAATAGGGTGACCAGATTTCCCGAGTCTAAAACCGGGACACTTTGTGCGTGACCGTGATACTCGTGCACGCACACGCGTTTTGATGTAAACATGCGCCGGCTCAAACCATGGCTCAGACAGGTGCTTTTATCATTTTGTAGAAGCTCACTTTTATCAACATTTCAGAGAATAATCAAGTATTTTCTTGTTATCTACATGTACTTATCACAATTCAGTTAAAGTAAGAAAATCAGACAACAGATGTGATGATAGGGAATAGGCCAATAGCCTAAATTTCAACTGATTTATTTCATCTTTGTGAAAACACCAAGAAAATGCATTGCTTCTATATTAACATCAATATTTTATGCGATGAACTTTTTTTTTTAAACAATAGGCTATGCATTGTAACAGGAACGAGCGCATGAGCCTAATCGTTCTCACCTACAAACCTTTACCCAAAATGTCTCTGTTTAATCTTAACCAGTGTAGGCTATTAACTATTTTGAAAACGTGAACCCTGAGTTGACAACAGCACAAACAAGTCAAGACAATCTGTGATACAGATTAAAGACACATGAAACCGATGAAAGACAACAAAAAATGTTTCAGAAACACAGCCTCCCACCCTAAAAAAGATGCCATTTTATTGCATATATTTACATGATGAGTGAATTTGCTCCAGTAGCGCTTTATTGCCCGAGAGCATGCTGTGAAACTGCGAGCAAGTATCGTCGAAATTGGCCCGGGTAATGAGCAAGGCTTTGAGAGTAGGCACGGTCATGCGATTCCTCTCGTCAGTCCAGGTGTTGCTCATGAGTGAAAATATTCGCTCAACTGGAGTATTGGTGCCAGGTAGGCACATGGCAAACTGGCAAAGCTGGCTGACATTGCTGTAAGGCAGACCTGGGCATTTTACAGCCCGCGAGCCGCATCCAGCCCTTTGGTTCATTCTGTCCGGCCCGCGTAAGGTTAATTAGAAATTACAAAATAAACGTATTTTCTAATTTTACCTCATGCATGGACTGAATGTTCATTGCTTTTATTTTGAAGTTGTGTTCAACAAAAACGCAATGCGCGCGACATGAAATCCCACGAAACCTAATCCCGCGATAACTACTTCCGTAATTTGCCCAAACCAACCACAAACTTGTACAGTGGGGCAAAAAAGTATTTAGTCAGCCACCAATTGTGCAAGTTCTCCCACTTAAAAAGATGAGAGAGGCCTGTAATTTTCATCATAGGTATACCTCAACTATGAGAGACAGAATGGGGGGAAAGAATCCAGGAAATCACATTGTAGGATTTTTAATGAATTAATTGGTAAATTCCTCAGTAAAATAAGTATTTGGTCACCTACAAACAAGCAAGATTTCTGGCTCTCACAGACCTGTAACTTCTTCTTTAAGAGGCTCCTCTGTCCTCCACTCGTTACCTGTATTAATGGCACCTGTTTGAACTCGTTATCAGTATAAAAGACACCTGTCCACAACCTCAAACAGTCACACTCCAAACTCCACTATGGCCAAGACTAAAGAGCTGTCAAAGGACACCAGAAACAAAATTGTAGACCTGCACCAGGCTGGGAAGACTGAATCTGCAATAGGTAAGCAGCTTGGTGTGAAGAAATCAACTGTGGGAGCAATTATTAGAAAATGGAAGACATACAAGACCACTGATAATCTCCCTCGATCTGGGGCTCCACGCAAGATCTCACCCCATGGGGTCAAAATGATCACAGGAACGGTGAGCAAAAATCCCAGAACCACACGGGGGGACCTAGTGAATGACCTGCAGAGAGCTGGGACCAAAGTAACAAAGGCTACCATCAGTAACACACTACACCGCCAGGGACTCAAATCCTGCAGTGCCAGACGTGTCCCCCTGCTTAAGCCAGTACATGTCCAGGCCCGTCTGAAGTTTGCTAGAGAGCATTTGGATGATCCAGAAGAGGATTGGGAGAATGTCATATGGTCAGATGAAACCAAACTAGAACTTTTTGGTAAAAACTCAACTTGTCGTGTTTGGAGGAGAAAGAATGCTGAGTTGCATCCAAAGAACACCATACCTACTGTGAAGCATGGGGGTGGAAGCATCATGCTTTGGGGCTGTTTTTCTGCAAAGGGACCAGGACGACTGATCCGTGTAAAGGAAAGAATGAATGGGGCCATGTATCATGAGATTTTGAGTGAAAACCTCCTTCCATCAGCAAGGGCATTGAAGATGAAACATGGCTGGGTCTGTCAGCATGACAATGATCCCAAACACACCGCCCGGGCAACAAAGGAGTGGCTTCGTAAGAAGCATTTCAAGGTCCTGGAGTGGCCTAGCCAGTCTCCAGATCTCAACCCCATAGAAAATCTTTGGAGGGAGTTGAAAGTCCGTGTTGCCCAGCGACAGCTCCAAAACATCACTGCTCTAGAGGAAATCTGCATGGAGGAATGGGCCAAAATACCAGCAACAGTGTGTGAAAACCTTGTGAAGACTTACAGAAAACGTTTGACCTCTGTCATTGCCAACAAAGGGTATATAACAAAGTATTGAGATGAACTTTTGTTATTGACCAAATACTTATTTTCCACCATAATTTGCAAATAAATTCTTTAAAAATCAGACAATGTGATTTCCTGGATTCTTTCCCCCCATTCTGTCTCTCATAGTTGAAGTGTACCTATGATGAAAATTACAGGCCTCTCTCATCTTTTTAAGTGGGAGAACTTGCACAATTGGTGACTGACTAAATACTTTTTTGCCCCACTGTACGTCATCCTTCAAACGGTCCAGCCAATCACATAGTGTGACGTCACCAACAAGCGCCAGAGCCCGAGCCGATCTGTAGATTTGATATCTACACCGAATCGACACGGCATCATTATAATATGACGTATCTTGCTTGATATTTGGAGTAGAAAGACAATATTGTGATGTCTTTATTGTGTTTTGGGGTGAATGTGACTGAAAAAAAGGGTACAAATGTTCACATTTTGTTAACCATTGTTTTGGGAAATTTGATTGAATAAATGACCTTTTTTTTGTAAGGCAACCTCGTTTTTTTTCCATACTCTTACCAGTCTTAGCAGCTTGTAAAAACAATGTTATTTACTGCTTTATATAGACCCCTTCGCAGTAAACATCATTCTACGAAAGCGGAAATTGCGCGCGCAGCCTGGACCCAAAAAAGACTCAGAAATGCCTAGCTGTTGTGTTGTCGGGTGTCAGAATCGTAGCAGTGACGGGGTTAAAATGTTCAGAATTCCAGCAGGATCTCACCCATTCCAAAAAATTGCCGACGTCTATGACTACAAGCCATCAAACATGTAGACTGGGATGAAAGCACCATCAAAAATGCGCGGGTTTGCAGCGCCCACTTCATCACAGGTAAGATCAGGCTATTTATTAAATCTTTTTTATTCTTTCTAGTCTTCGTTTATTGATGTAGCAAAATACTTTGGTAGCGTTTGTCTGATTAGCTGGGTCATAGTTACACACAGGGCCGTAACCAGGATTTTTCAAATACCGAGGTCAAACATTGCGATACATCTTATTTGCCAAAAAAAAGTCCTAATATGGTGACTTTTCATACATTTTGGAAACGAGTCAAAATCACAAGCCCAACAAGATGAACATGTAGGTGAACATGTTTATTTTAACAATTTCAAAACTGCACGATCACAAAAGTATTTTGTGTGCGTGCGTGAGTGAGTGAGAGTGTGTGAGAGTTTGAGTGAGTGATGGAGTGTGAGTGAGTGAGTGAGAGAGAGTGACAACGCAATCTAGCCGAGCCTGAATGGACTTCAATTGCTTTTTAAAAATATCTGCCCTTTTCAATAGCAAAATACGAGACGGTTATTGGACAAAACCGACTAAAACGCTACATTGGGAGACTGAGCCTCACTGGAGATGGGAGTCAATAAGAGGGGCGGGACAAGACTTCCCGAGAGGAGGCTCATCTCCAGCTGGTGATTGGAGGAGGAGCTGTGAACACGGCTGGGCTCTTCATGACTGACAGAAAGCAGTCAGAGGTGGTACATCATGTTGTAAATAAAATGTGAACATAAGTTTGCTACCCGTTTTCATTTCCGTTCGAAAATACAATCAATGATCAAAACAATAGTGTCTTGTGTTCACGTTAGCCTATAGTCTGGTAAGTTAGCAAAATAGCTCAAGTCTCGTCAGTTCCCAATAACTTCATAAACAGGTCACGACTGTCCAGCCTTTTCTGATCTGAAACGCATCAAATCGAGACGAGAGAGAGAATAAAAGAGTTTGTGCCGCCTGGAAAACGAAAATCCTATCTAGCTAAGTGGCTTCGACTGTTGTTGCTTGAAATGCTAATTAAAATTGCACTGTTAATGATCATAAGCATTCCGGACTGGCAAAATTAACTCACTTTCTTCCCTCTTTCTTTTTCTCTCACTTGTTGACTTTCCAAAGCTGAGTTTGGTTTGTTTTAGTGTAGTAGACTTCTTCATCTTATGTCAATTTTCAGATTCCACGACTAATTGACAAACTGCCTGGCTGCGGAGTCGGACCTTGATGAGAACACTTCTCAGCTCTTGTATATCCCGTGGTGCTTAGCTGACTATCGCGAGGCTGCCGAATATGAAATGTTTCCAATGTCGGATATTTCAGCTCGGTTTAAAAATGATTATGTGGACTTTATTTTTAGACAAACAAATGAGAACAGGGGGATGCAAGCTGAATTTAGAATTTTCCACCGATCAAAGTCAGAACGATTTTCATCATATATTAATTTCACATTTCTGAGTGAAAAAAAAAATACCGTGGGAAAAAAAATGCCGAGGACATGACCTCGGTGTCCTCAATGGTAGTTACGGCCCTGGTTACACAATGTAATGAATATTGTTAGCATGTTAACTTAGCTTTGCATGCAGTTTTGTTTGTAGGAGAGGTCTCGCTTGACTCAAGCAGTCCAGATTTTGTGCCATCATTATTTGTGTATGCTGAAAATCACAATTTTTTAAAGCAAGGATGGAAAGGTATAATTGTGTGCCCTCACTCTCTAAATGCCAACTTACGTTGACTGCTCTAACCTAGCTCCCGCCCCGTTCAGTTTCATTTCTGCTCTCTGCCTCTTGCTTTTTACGCAGCTCTGATTTCTCTTAGCTGCACTCTTTACACTATCATTCCTTTCATGCCATTACCTCCTGCAAATTGCTGTTTAGTGTTCGTATTTGCTGTTGTAGCTAAAGCCACATTGCCATCACATCACTGGCATAATTTGATTAAAACAAAATGAATATGAATGTCCCATTGTTAATCAAATTGTACATGCCCGCACAGAACATAATCATATGCGTCTAAAGACTTGTAGGCACAAAGTTTTTCGTGGGTGTACACTGAAGTCTTGTCAATAAGGTGCGAGTATATATCTGGCCATTGTATACCAGGGAACTTACTAACATCATCTGTCCACTCTTTAATTAAATACGGATCCGGTAGGCGATGTCCACTTGTTAGAGTTAACTTATTTATGTAGCATTCTCAATCTTGTAACGACAATTGTTTGGCATAATCTGACAGCTCATAATGCCGGTCTATGGGCAGCGCCATTGTTTCTGGGTCCAGGCTGCGCGCGCATCCTAGCAGTGGTCGGTTTGTTTACAAACATGCGAAGGGGTCTATAAAGAAATACAATTAATATTACGCAGAATTTTTAGTTCAGCCTTTTGGTCCGGCCCTCCACAAAATTCTGTTTCTCATGTGGCCCCATGGAAAAAATAATTGCCCACCCCTGCTGTAAGGAGTCTCCCTACTCTTGAAGTGCGCAAACATCTCCGCCCAGCGCTCATCAGTTCGGCATTGTCACGTAGTAGTTGACAGCCGCTAGCGAAAAAAAACGTTATAACGCAGCCTCTATATTGCAACATTGTACAAATAGATACATTGTAAGGTTGACTGCGCACACATGCACATTGATGCTGAATTGCTAGAAGCTTTAATGACATCTCATTGGCTATGTATGATTGCTGTAACCGGGACAGTCTGTTAGTGTTTGGTGTAAACCGGGACATTTCAGCGTCACGACGGACCTTTGTCGGGACTAGGGACACGCAACTCAAAATCGGGACTGTCCCAGTCAAACCGGGACGTCTGGTCACGTTACCTATGAAGCTTTAAATAGTCGTGCACCACAGTACCTGAGCTGCTTCTGGTCTTTTATGTTCTACCATGCCTACTTTGATCAAAAGGTGCATGACATTTGTTGCTGCCTCAAATCGTGAAGGCTTCAGCAGGGGGAAGGGCCTTCTTGTACAAAATCCCAACATTTATGGAAAGCTGTCCAATGAGCGTTCAGGACCCAGATACAGTCTCAGTTTTAAAGTCTACATTGAAAACATTTGTTTAGTCAAACCTTTTGTTAATAGATATTTATTAGGTAAAGGAGCAGATCTGGCGGGTTCATGGACATAAAATGTTTTGGTAAACTGAGATGGGATTTTAGTAAACTTTGGATGCTGTCAACTTAATATACTCCTCCTTTTGGACCTTCACTGTGATTTTGACACTGTTTGTCATGAACTGCTTCTCTCTCATCTCTCTGCTGTTGGTATTTTTGGTTCTGCCTTTTCCTAGTTAAAATCCTCTCACACAGACAGCAGTTTATTTCCATTGCCAAGTACAAGTCCTCCATGGCATCCATCAGTTGTAGTGTCCTACAGGCTTCTGTCTTTCGTCATCTTTTCATTATCCCCCAGGCCAAATTATCCACCATCATGGTTTGAAATTTCATTGCTATGCAGATTTATATCACTTGCAGGCCTTCTGCATCTGCCCTGCCCCTCCCTTTCTGAATGCATTCACTTAATACTAGTACAACTGGTAATACTACTTCTGATTGGTTCCAAATCGATAACCTCTTCCAATAGTAGTCTTAATCTGGTCAGTGATGGCACTGTGATTAAACCTTCACCCCACTGTTAGGGTTTTGCTGGGATTCGAACCTGGTTCGTTGGTGTGATAATCCAGCAAACCCCCACTAGGCCACCAGGGGGATGACTCAAATGCAGAGGCGTGAGGCGGAAGTAGAAAAAGAATCAAAAGGTTTATTTAAACTATATACACTATATACAGGGCAAAACAAAAGACAAAAAAAACCAAAGAGTATAATCCAAAAGAAAAGCAAAGTGCAAAAATTCAAAAGCTAAGAAGATCAAAAAACACAGTACAAAGGA
This sequence comes from Neoarius graeffei, assembly GCF_027579695.1. Lineage (NCBI taxonomy): Eukaryota > Metazoa > Chordata > Actinopteri > Siluriformes > Ariidae > Neoarius > Neoarius graeffei. Next base: position 91,753,923 of record NC_083569.1, read on the forward strand.
AACTGGAGATAAACATAACAGCACAAAGACTCCGTGACAAGAGGACTGAACTCAGGGGTATAAATAGACAAACTAATTAAGGACACAGGTGAAGATAATTAGGCAATTAACACAAACACAAAACACAGGAACAGTGGCGGCCTCTAGAGGCCAAAATAAACACGACATGAAAAGGAAATAACAGCGGCCTCTAGAGGCCAAAACAGTCCTAGTCCTAACAGGACCCCCCCCTCTAGGAGCGTCTCCTGACGTTCCCAGGGCGATCCGGATGGGCCGAATGGAAGTCCCGACATAGTTCTTTATCAAGGACATCCCGAGCAGGAACCCAGCAGCGCTCCTCAGGACCATAGCCCTCCCAGTCCACCAGATATTGCAACCCGCCGCGGACCCGGCGGGAGTCAAGCAGGCGATTCACAGTGAACACAGTCTGCCCCTGGAAGATGCGGGGGGGTGGGGGGTTCCTAGGGGCAGGGGCATACGTAGACGTCAGTACGGGCCGTAACAGGGAAACATGGAAAGTGGGGTTGATCCTCAGAGTCCGGGGCAACTGGAGCCGGTAGGAGACAGGGTTCACCCTGCGCACCACCTTGAAGGGGCCAATGTAGCGAGGAGCAAGCTTGCGGTTCTCCACCCGCAGTGGAAGGTCCTTAGTGGACAGCCAAACACGCTGCCCAGGGCGGAAAGCGTATGCAGGTCTTCTATGGCGGTTGGCCTGAGTCTGGTTGGTTCTGGAGGTCTGTATGAGGGTCTTCCTGACCTTGCTCCAGGTCTTGCGACACCGTCTCACATATTGGTTGACCGAGGGCACCCCCGCGTCCTCCTCCTGGTCCGGGAACAGAGGTGGCTGGAACCCGAATTGGCACTGGAATGGCGACAGCTTGGTGGCCGATGACTGCAGGGTGTTGTGGGCGTACTCCGCCCATGGCAGCCAGGTGCTCCACGATGTCGGGTTATCCATAGCCAGGCCTCGCAGGGTGGTTTCCAGGTCCTGGTTGAGCCTCTCCGTCTGACCATTGGACTGTGGGTGAAACCCAGAGGAGAGGCTGGCAGTGGCTCCGATGACCTTGCAGAACCCGTGCCACACTCGGGAGGAGAACTGGGGCCCTCGGTCTGAGACGATGTCCTGTGGAAGACCAAAGACTCGGAAGACATGATTAAACAAAAGTTTCGCAGTTTCAAGAGCAGAGGGGAGTTTGCACAGTGGTATGAAGCGGCAGGCCTTGGAGAATCTGTCAACTAAGACCAAAATGACCGTGTTACCTTGTGACTCAGGGAGACCCGTGATAAAGTCGACTGCCACGTGGGACCAGGGACGCCGGGGAATGGTCAGAGGATGCAGGAGACCCTGGGGACGCTGTCGTGGGTTCTTGGTTCTGGTGCAAACCTCACAGGACAGGACAAATGACCTTACTTCCTGCTCCATGTTAGGCCACCAGAAGCGTCTTTTCAGGAAGTCCAGGGTCCTCCGAGCTCCCGGGTGGGCGGTGAGAGGGGAAGAGTGACCCCACTGGAGAACCTTGGCCCGGGCTTGATGTGGGACGTACAAGAGGCCTGGTGGCCCCGTCCCAGGACCGGGGTCCTGGCGTTGGGCTCGTCGGACAGCCTCCTCAATACCCCAGCGGACAGGGGCCACAATCCGGGACACAGGGATAATAGGCCCGACTTCATTCTCCCTGTTAGTGGCAGAGAACAGTCTGGACAGTGCGTCAGGTTTGGTGTTCTTGGAGCCGGGGCGGTATGAGAGGGTGAAGTCAAATCGACTGAAAAACAGGGCCCACCTAGCCTGTCGAGGGTTCAGTCTCTTGGCTTGCTGGAGGTACTCCAGGTTCTTGTGGTCAGTCCAAACCAGGAATGGATGTTGTGCTCCCTCCAGCCAGTGCCTCCACTCCTCAAGGGCCAGTTTGACCGCTAGCAGTTCTCGATCCCCCACATCGTACCGGGACTCAGCAGGACTCAGGCGGTGGGAGAAGTAAGCGCAGGGGTGCAGCTTTCCTTCCGAACGTTGAGAGAGCACCGCGCCGACACCACTGTCCGAGGCGTCCACCTCCACGATGAATGGTTGGGAGGTATCCGGGAGAACCAGAATGGGTGCCGTGCAGAAGCGGTCCTTGAGGTCTTTGAACGCCTTTTCTGCCTGAGGAGACCAGCCATAAGATCCACCTGTCCCTTTGGTGAGGTCTGACATGGGTGCTGCCACAGAACTGAAGTTCCTGATGAACTTGCGGTAGAAGTTAGCGAATCCTAAGAACCGCTGAACCTCCTTAACGGACTTGGGAGTAGGCCAATCCCGGACGGCCAGGGTCTTGGCAGGGTCCATTTGGAGTTGGCCAGTCCGTACAATAAATCCCAGAAAGGAGACCTCGGGAACATGAAATTCGCATTTCTGGGCCTTGGCGAACAGATTGTTCTGTAGCAGCCTCTGGAGAACCTGGCGGACATGGTGGCGGTGCTCCTGCACGGTCTTGGAAAAGATAAGGATGTCATCGAGGTAGACAAAAACGTATAGGTTAATCATGTCCCTTAAGACGTCGTTGATTAGGGCCTGAAAAACAGCTGGTGCGTTGGTGAGTCCGAAGGGCATCACCTGGTATTCGTAGTGCCCAGACGGGGTGTTAAAGGCAGTCTTCCACTCGTCTCCCTGTCGGATACGGATGAGGTGGTATGCGTTCCGTAGGTCCAACTTGGTGAAGACGGTGGCGCCTTGGAGCAGGTCGAAAGCTGTGGACATCAGCGGAAGGGGATATCGGTTGCGCACAGTGATCTTATTCAGGCCCCTGTAATCAATACATGGTCGGAGCCCCCCATCCTTCTTGCCGACAAAGAAGAAGCCGGCTCCAGCAGGTGAAGTGGAGGGTCGAATAAACCCAGAGACCAGGGCATCTTTGAGGTATTCCTCCATGGCCTTGCGTTCTGGCTGAGAGAGTGAAAACAGTCTGCCACGAGGAGGGGTAGTCCCAGGGAGCAAGTCGATGGCACAGTCGTAGGCCCGGTGCGGAGGAAGAACGGCGGCCCTGCTCTTGCTGAATACCTCCTTGAGATCCCAGTACTCTGTGGGAACTTGAGATAACTCTGTGAGATCAGGGGGCTCGGCAGGAGACACAGGAGAGCTAGAGAGCAGACAAGAGGCATGGCATGCAGGGCCCCATTCCACAACCTGGCTTGTTACCCAGTCTATGCGAGGGTTGTGGCGAGTAAGCCAAGGAAGGCCTAGAATAACTGGGAACTCAGGTGAAGGAATCAGGTGCAGGGATATTTCTTCCTTGTGACCTTGAGACTGGAGGAAAACTGGAGAAGTAACTTGGGTGACTCTTCCATCACCTAACGCTTGGCCATCGAGGGCAGACACAGACAGTGGGACTTCAAGAGGTGCAGTCGGAATATTGATGCTTTGGGCAAAGTGAATATCCATAAAGTTCCCAGCCGCCCCTGAGTCTATCAAAGCTTGACAAGAGTGGACAGACTCACCCCAGGAGATGGAGACCGGGATGTAGATTCCTTGGCCAGGGAGTCCGGGAGAGAGGGTAGGCCCCGTCACAACCCTCCCTCGGCTGGACGGGGCGGTCCTTTTCCCAAGAGTTCGGGACATGATGCTCGGAAGTGACCAGGCTTGCCACAGTAGATGCAGCACTTGTCCCTCCTTCTGCGCTCCCTCTCAGATGCGGAGAGGCGAGTACGACCCACTTGCATGGGTTCTGGACAGTCACTGAAGGAGGTAGACGGTCTCCAGGTAGAGGTAGGGAGGCTGGGGGGGCTCAAGGCTTGGTGGCGTTCTCTCATCCTGTTGTCCAGATGAATAGCATGTGAGATGAGGGTTTCGAGGTCACTTGGGCATCCAATAGAGGCCAGACCGTCCTTGATGGGGTCAGACAGACCATGGTGGAAGGCTGACACCAGGGCAGTCTCGTTCCATCCACTTACTGCTGCGAGTGTTCGGAACGAGATGGCGTAATCTGCGACGCTTCCTCCTTGCCGGATGGACATGAGCTTTCGGGCTGCGTCGGTACTGATGTCTGCCTGATCGAAGACCCGAAGCATCTCTTCAGAAAACAGCTGGAAATCAAAGCACTCAGGTCCCTGTCTTTGCCAGATAGCAGTAGCCCAGGCTCGCGCCTTACCAGCTAATAAGGTGATCACAAAGGCAATCTTGCGGCGATCCGTAGTGTAGGTGGTAGGCTGAAGCTCAAAGGTGAGTTGACACTGGGTAAGGAACTCTCGGCACTCACTGTGCTTGCCGTCATACCTCTGTGGTGCAGGAAGGCTGGGTTCGCGAGGTGAAGAAGGCAGCATTGCAGGAGGCACTGGAGCAGGAGTGGGAGCTGGATCAGGAGCAGGAACTGGATCAGGAGCAGGAGATGCAGGCAGAGATGTCAGCTGTGCCAGGGTTTTCCCAATTTGCTGAAGCAGTTGCTCGTGGCGAGCGAGGGCCTCACGTTGGCTGGTGAGCGTACGTCCATGAGCGTCCATGGTCGCTCCGAAGCGTGTCAAAGCTGCCATAATTCCCTGAAGGTTGGCCGGGTAGACAGTTGAAGCAGCCTCTGCTGAGTCGGTCATGACGGAGTCTTTCTGTTAGGGTTTTGCTGGGATTCGAACCTGGTTCGTTGGTGTGATAATCCAGCAAACCCCCACTAGGCCACCAGGGGGATGACTCAAATGCAGAGGCGTGAGGCGGAAGTAGAAAAAGAATCAAAAGGTTTATTTAAACTATATACACTATATACAGGGCAAAACAAAAGACAAAAAAAACCAAAGAGTATAATCCAAAAGAAAAGCAAAGTGCAAAAATTCAAAAGCTAAGATGATCAAAAAACACAGTACAAAGGAAACTGGAGATAAACATAACAGCACAAAGACTCCGTGACAAGAGGACTGAACTCAGGGGTATAAATAGACAAACTAATTAAGGACACAGGTGAAGATAATTAGGCAATTAACACAAACACAAAACACAGGAACAGTGGCGGCCTCTAGAGGCCAAAATAAACACGACATGAAAAGGAAATAACAGCGGCCTCTAGAGGCCAAAACAGTCCTAGTCCTAACACCCACTGTATGTAAACTGTGTTATCTTTGATTCTGCCCTCTTTTGAAAAAAAAAAAAACAAAAAACAAACTCCCTGTCGAAAATGGCCTTTTCACCTTCACAACATGGCATGTCTACATCCTGCACTCAGCTGAAACACTCATCCATGCTTTTATTGCACCACAATTAGATTATTGTAATGCTCTGTTCATTGGTTTTCCAGCTACGTCCATTGCTTGGCTTCCATACAGTGTCTTGCAAAAGTCAGTCCCCCCAGGATTTCGCGGGCCTTTTTTGTGATTGTTGCGGGCTAAAATGTCTGATGTTGCAGGGTTTTTCCAAAAAAATTACGATGAAAGTTGCGGCGTTTTTTAGGTTTTTGTTGCGATTACATTGCGGGAGGAAGTGAAAGTTGTGAGAAATTGTTGCGATTTTCTCTTTTTGTGATTAAAAGTGAGTGATATGTTAAATTAAGTTATTACTGAAAAACCATTGATTAAAAAACAGACACTGAGAAATGGTCCTATAAACAACTTTACCAATATAAAAGATTACCAGGACTACAAAAATGCAGAAAAATAGGCTTTACTTGTCCAAATGCACCTGTTGGTTCAAAAGTTAAAGTGCATAGAACCTCACAGCACAACATGAAGTTACCTTAAAATATAATATAAACGCCTCAGCTTTCATGTAAGAAAACAAACTATTAATACTAGTACTGTGTGCAGGCAGTCTCTCCTGAAGACTAAATTACACAATAATTATAAACTAATAAAATAAATGGCTCAGGCTTCATAGAAGAAAAAAAAAAACAATTTGAACAGAATCTCACAGTATGATGCTGAAGCTGCCTAAACAATGGAAAATAAAATACCATTTTGGCAAAAATGCTGGCATCCATTAATTTCTTGTATTAAGTAAAAAAAATAATGTAAAGTGCACACAGTCCTTCACTGTAAACATAACACACTTTCAGTAACAGAATTTAAACCTATATAAAACACTGACTCGCACATGCAGTGTTGCCAGATACTGCTGACGTTTTCCAGGCCAAAATATGTTCAAAACCTGCCAAAATGCATTTAAAGGGGAACCGTCCAATCTGGCAACACTGCGCACATGCTGCTTCTCTTGAATGGATACACGGAAGTAAGGCAGAAGGTAGTTTGTCGACGTCACCTCAAGACGACGCCAACGATTGGTCAAATTTGCGGGAAAGTTGAGGTGATTGGATATAATTGCAACACCGCCCTGAATTCGCGGGGATTGGTTGAATTTGCGTTGAAGTTGCAAATCGCAACATCGCGAAATCCTGGAGGGTCTGAAAAGTATTCATGCCCCTTGGTGTTTGTCCTGTTTTGTCGCATTACAAGCTGGAATTAAAATGGATTTTTGGGGGGTTAGCACCATTTGATTTACACAACATGCCTACAACTTCAAACATGCAAATTGTTTTATTTGACACAAACAATAATTAAGATGAAAAAAAAAACAGAAATCTGGAGTGTGCATAGGTATTCACCACCCCCAAAGTCAATACGTTGTAGAGCCACCTTTTGTTGAAGTCACAGCTGCAAGTCTCTTGGGGTATGTCTCTATTAGCTTAGCACATCTAGCCACTGGGATTTTTGCCCATTCCTCAAGGCAAAACTACTCCAACTCCTTCAAGTTACATGGGTTACAATCTTCAAATTATCCTACAGATTCTCAATTAGATTGAGATCTGGGCTTTGACTAGGCCATTTCAAGACATTTAAATGTTTCCCTTTAAACCACTCCACTGTGGCTTTAGCAGGATGTTTCAGGTCATTGTCCTGCTGAAACATGAACCTTCATCCCAGTCTCAAACCTCTGGCTGACTCAAACAGGTTTTCCTCCAGAATTGCCCTGTATTTAGTGCCATTCATCTTTCCTTCAACCCTGACCAGTTTTCCTGTCCCTGCAGATGAAAAACATCGCCACAGCATGATGTTGCCACCACCATGCTTCACTGTAGGAATTTTGTTCTCAAGGTGTTGGGTTTGTGCCAGCCATGGAATTTCCCATGATGGCCAAAAACATCAATCGTAATCTCATTTAACCAGAGAATCTTCTTACATGGGCGACACGGTGGTGTAGTGGTTAGCGCTGTCGCCTCACAGCAAGAAGGTCCGGGTTCGAGCCCCGTGGCCAGCGAGGGCCTTTCTGTGTGGAGTTTGCATGTTCTCCTCGTGTCCGCGTGGGTTTCCTCCGGGTGCTCCGGTTTCCCCCACAGTCCAAAGACATGCAGGTTAGGTTAACTGGTGACTCTACATTGACCGTAGGTGTGAATGTGAGTGTGAATGGTTGTCTATGTGTCAGCCCTGTGATGACCTGGCGACTTGTCCAGGGTGTACCCCGCCTTTCGCCTGTAGTCAGCTGGGATAGGCTCCTGCGACCCTGTAGGACAGGATAAAGCGGCTAGAGATAATGAGATGAGATCTTCTTACATTTGTTTCAGGAGTCTGACACATGGTGTTAGGTAAACTCCAAACATGTTTTCTTAAGCAATAACTTTTTTTCTGGCCACTCTTCCATAAAGTCCCATTCTGTGGAGTGTATGGCTTAGTGGTCCTATGGACAGATACTCCCATCTCCGCTGTGGATCTTTGCAGCTCCTTCAGTGTTATCTTTAGTGTCTTTGTTGCATCTCTGATTAATGCCCTCCTTGCCCAGTCTGTGAGTTTTGGTGGGCGTCCTTCTCTTTTCAGGTTTGTAGTGGTGCCATATTCTTTCCATTTTGCTATAATGGATTTAATGGTGCTCCATGGGATATTCAAAGTTTGGGATATTTTTTTAGAACCCAAATCTATACTTCTTCACAACTACTTCTTACCTGTTCTGAGTGCTCCTTGGTTTTCTTGTTGCTTGTTTCATAGTGTTGCAGAGTCAGGGTCCATCCAGAACAGGATGCAGACACCATGTGACAGATCATGTGACACTTGGATTGCACACAGGTGGATCTTAATCAAGTACTTATGTGACTTATGAAGTGAATTGTTTGGACCAGCTCTTATGTAGGGGTTTCATAAGAAAGGGGGTGAATACCTATCTAATGTAAATTGTCATTTTATTGTCAAATTGTCGATTCCTATCTAATGTAAATTGACATGTAAATTGTCATTTTGTGTTTTTCTTTCCTGTCTCTCCTTTGTTTTCTTTTGGTTGATTTGTTTTTTTTTCTGTTGTGCCATTACTCTGTAAAGCATCCTTAATAATAAATAATACATTTTATTTGTAACGCACTTTACATTTAGAGCAAATCTCAAATTGCTACAAAATAGAAACTAGGGATGGCGAAAACTAAAAAAAATTTTGACCGACCACCGAGCCTCATTAGCCGGTTAAAGTCGGTTAACCTATGAGTTTACAGGGATGCAAACATTTTCGCGGAAGCTGCGCAAATGTGCGCAGCTTTCTGATTTACTGTTTTCTTCTCATACTTCCTATGTTTCATGGACTGTAACAGCATTTGCTTATTTAGTAATTTTAATACAGAATTTACTCTGATGAAATTATTCAGACACTCCAATGCCCCCCCCTAAAAAAACGGATCTGCGCGATTCAGCTGTGAAAAAGGCGGCATCTGCGCCTTTAGTTTGTGTGGAGAGATATGATCTGCAGTAACATGCATTGTTGGCTACAGACCGAAACATACTTTCAGAATGCACTGGCCAAGGCAGGACTAAACTCGATGTGCCTTCTAATAATAATTAAAAAAAAAAAAAAAAACAGAATAGTAATTTGTAAGCTAAAAAGCCTGTGTCTACACTTTTCTTTCGCCGAGTGGCAGCGGGAGGGCGGGAAATGACTGAATGGGTGTTTCAGATTTGCCAGCTGTCTTTAACTGGGGCGGGGGGGGGGCAGGACATGACTGAATGGGTGTTTCTGATTTGTCAGCTGTCGTCCTTACACTGCATGGCATGCCCCAAGCGTTTACAACACAGAATTCCATGTTCTCCGCTCCAAAATCGGCAGTTTCAAAACGATTGATTTTTTTTTTTTTAACTGACAACCAAAAAAAAATTAACCGGTTGACGTTGATTCGGTCAACCACCGGTCAAACGGTCATCAGTTAACATCCCTAATAGAAACATCATTAAAAAGGCAGATAGAAACATAAAAATGAACAGAAATAAAGCACAATTAAGAGTCATATGTTCTGCTAAAAAGAAATGTTTTAAGCCTTAAAAAAAAAAAACACCCTCAGTAGTCTGTGGTGCCTTCAGATGGTCAGGGAATGGATTCCATAGGTGAGGGGCAACAGAATAGAAGCCTCGATCACCCATGGTGCTGAGCTTAGTCCTGGGGTGGCAGAGGTGATTTGAGTGGGTAGATCGGAGGGATCATGTTGAGGATAGTGGGGTGAGTAATTCTTTCAGGTAGATGGGGGCATTTCCATAGATGCACTGGTGAGTAAGAAAGGAGACCTTGTATTCAATCCTGGCAGAGACCAGGAGCCAATGAAGTGAACAGAGAATGGGTGTGAGGTGTTCATATTTTTGCACCCTCATCAGGATCCTTGCAGCGCTGTTCTGAATGTATTGTAGTCTTTGAAGACTCTTGCTAGGGATCCCAATGAGTAATGCGTTGCAGTAATCCAGCCTGGAGGAGACAAAAGCGTGGACTAACTTTTCAGCATCTGATAAGGTGAGAGTGGGATAGAGTTTGGCAATATTTCTGAGATTGTGAAAACAGATCTTGCAAAGATGCTTGATATGGGCTTCAAAGGTAAGTTGAGGGTCAAATTTTAAACCAAGGTTGGTGACTAATGAGGAGATGGGAATGTCATGGTCAGAGAATGTAATGCTGGTTATGGAGGGTGACTAGATCTGGTGTGGGGTACCAACCAAGATTGCTTCAGTTTTGGAGCTGTTCAGCTGGAGAAAGCTGTGATTCATCCACACCTCTATCTCCTCCAGACAAGCAATGAGTGTAGCTAGAGATGATGATGATGGCGAAGATGCAGAGGAATATGTATCTGTTTTTATATAAAAGTTGTGTGTCATCAGTGTAGCAATGAAATTAAATTCCATAGCAACTAACGACATGGCCAAGGGAGAGCATGTACAGAGTGAACAGGATGGGGCCAAGGACTGACCCCTGAGGGACCCTGCAGGTGACTGTGTGTCTAGGATCTTGCATTTCCAAAGGAAATGTACTCTGTTCGGTCAGTGACATAAGATTTGAACCAGTTAAGGGCCGTGTCAGTGAGTCCAATGGTGTGATGTACAGTAACTGGTTGAGGGGTATGCCACAGTCAACAGTAGAGCTGTAACGATACGCCTCTCTCACGATACGATGCGTATCGTACTTTCTCAACACGATACAATTATTTACGATACGATATTATGCAAAGTGACATGGCACAAAAAGTTGAATGTAAACTTAAATATTTTTATTTAAAATAAGTCTTAGTTAAACAATAAAAACATCTCAAAATAAACTTCTACCTGAAGTATAATACTGCTTATTATGCTTAACCATAAAACAAATCATACAATTACTGACTAGACAATGTGAGACATAAATGAGTTTCTGTTCTAACAGACAGCTGCATTTACTGAAATTCTGAGATAAACCTAACACACCAATATGGTATCTGCTCAATAAAACTTAAATGGTGCAAAAAAATAACATTTATAACTGATATATCAGTGGTGAAACGAACAAAACAAATATAATTATATTTTTCGTGAAAACAGAAAACATTTAAATTAAACAACCCTTAAACAAAACTATGTTATAGCCAGTGTTGGGCACGTTACTTTCAAAAAGTAATTAGTTACTAGTTACTTTTCCCAAAAAGTAACTGAGTTAGTAACAGAGTTACTTTGTCATAAAAGTAATTAATTACCAGGGAAAGTCATTATTCCGTTACATTTTGTTACCCCCCCCCAAAAAAAAAATCAAATTCAATTAGTGTAATCATAATAAAAGTGAATGTTAAGTGTTTAATGACTGAAATGGACACTTAACAGAACCAATTAGTAATGTTATCTACACTATATTAATATTTTTGTGGGACAAATGTGAGATAAGACATCTATCAAATTTAATATATTTTTGTAGTTATTAAAATTGTTACTAATTACTGGCCACTGACGAGGACAAATGCTTTGTTCCTCGACATAATGTGCATTGCACGTAGACATTTTTGCCTTTTATTTCAAGTAAAGAAAAGTAATGGCTGTATTTCCAATTTGAAAACGTAGTCTTGGGCTGACCGCTTGCCATCGCGGTGTCTTCTGATTGAAAGTGTGCGCAGTAGTGCAGTAGGCCTACGTATGTTGTCCAAACCTACTCTGATTGGCTTACTGTGCCGTTGTCTCGCGTCTCCCCTGCCCCACACGAAAGCAAAGTAAAGAAAGGCTGAACGAGCAGCATGCCAGATGAAAACAGCTTTAATAAAGTAACACATAGTATTTTATTGTAAATAACAGGAACGGCGTTAGTTTATTTCTAACGCCGTTATTCCCATCACTGGTTATAGCTAACAGCTGAGTGACACAGTTTGCAAATCATTTGCTGTTTGGTGCCTGCATCTTCTCGAAAGGCAAAATACTTCCAAACTTGCGATCTGAATTTTGCTGGGGCCTCTTTAATCTTTATCGCTGATTCAGGTTCGTTACTATCAGGAGTATCAGCCATTTTGTTAAAAGCGCCGGCTGATTTTCTGTAACAGTCGATCTGATTGGATTATGGTAAACGATTTAGCCAATAAAAAGAAAGGATAGTAAACTGGCGAGAATATGTCTAAACTTTGAACCGAGCCGAAAAATGTCACTGTCGTATCGTGCTCCGAACCACAGGTTTAAACCGTGGAGTTCGGTGCTCCTTGGAGTACCGTTACAGCTCTAGTCAACAGCATCGAATGCAGCAGACAAATCAAGAAGAATGAGGAGGAAAGGTGAGCCAGCATCAGTTGCCTTCAGTAGGTTGCTTGTAACTCTAACCAGAGCGGTTTCTGTGCTGTGAGCAGAGCAGAAACCAGACTGAAATTTTTCAAAAAAGTTTGTTGTGCATAAGGTGGTCCTGAAGGTGGGCAGCAACTACTTTTTCCAATACTTTGGAGAGGAATGGGAGATTGGAAATGGGCCTGTAATTGGCAAAAACTTCTGGATCAAGAGTGGGTTTTTTGAGAAGTGGTCTGATTACAGTGGCTTTTATAGCAGATAGAATATAGCCAGCCTGAAGGGAGAGGTTTATTACAGTGGTGATCAAGGGACTTATGGCAGAGATATTTGCTTTCACTAGGGCTGGAGGTAAGGGGTCAAGGTCACAGGTGGAGGGTTTCATTCGCCTGATGATATCTTTGACCTCTTTGTTTTGTCACATTACAAGCTGGAATTAAAATGGATTTTTGGGGGGTTAGCACAATTTGATTTACACAACATGCCTACAACTTCAGAGATGCAAATTGTTGTTTTAAGATGAAAAAAAAAAACAGAAATCTGGAGTGTGCATAGGTATTCCCCCCCAAAGTCAATACTTTGTAGAGCCACCTTTTGGTGCAGTCACAGCTACAAGTCTCTTGGGGTATGTCTCTATTAGCTTCACACATCTAGCCACTGGGATTTTTGCCCATTCCTCAAGGCAAAACTGCTCCAACCCCTTCAATTTAGATGGGTTGCGTTGGTGTACAGCAATCTTCAAATTATCCCGCAGATTCTCAATTGGATTGAGAACTTGGCTTTGACTAGGCCATTCCAAGACATTTGAATGGTTCTCTTTAAACTACTCCACTGTGGCTTTAGCAGTACGTTTCAGGTCATTGTCCTTCTGAAATGTTATAGGTGCAATAGGCTTATCGAATCAGTCTCATGTAAAAAGGGATCAGCCTCATAAATTCATTAATTCAAGTGTCTAATAGTTTATAGCTAAACTATTAAAATCAATGGAATAACTTAGTGATGTTGCTATAGTTTTAGTGAATATTGTAGCTCTAATGTAATACGTTTACTCTAGCATTACATTTTTATTAATACAAATGTATTACACCCCTCCTAGAACTGCCACCTTATTGTGGTGGAGGAGTTTGTGTGCTTGAATGATCCTAGGAGCTATGTTGTCGGGGGCATTATGCCCCTGTCAGGGTTTCCCAAGGCAGACAGGTCCTAGGTGACAGGCCAGACTAAGAGCAGTTCACCAAAACCCCTATGGAGAAAAATCTGAGGACCGTGACGTCGCCCGGGGTGACGTCGCCCGGGATGACGCAGCCGGGGCCCCACCCTGGAGCCAGGCCCGGGGTTGGGGCTTGTATGCGAGCGCTTGGTGGCCGGGCCTTTGCCCATGGGGCCCCGCCGGGCTCAGCCCGAAGAAGTGACGTGGGCCCGACCTCCTGTGGGTTCACCACCCACAGAGGTAGCAGTAGGGGACTGGTGCAATGTGGATTGGGTGGCAGTCGAAGGCAGGGGCCTCGACGACCTGATCCCCGGACACAGCGGCTGGCTGTTGGGACGTGGAATGTCACTTCGCTGGGGGGGAAAGAGCCTGAGCTTGTGCAGGAGGTTGAGAGGTACCGGCTAGAGATAGTCGGGCTCACCTCCACGCACAGCTTGGGCTCTGGAACCCAGCTCCTCGAGAGGGGCTGGACTCTCCACTTCTCTGGAGTCGCCCGTGGTGAGCGGCGGCGGGCTGGTGTGGGCTTGCTTATAGCTCCCCAGCTCAGCCGCCATGTGTCGGAGTTTACCCCAGTGAATGAGAGGGTCGCCTCTCTGCGCCTTCGGATTGGGGAGAGGGCTCTTGCTGTTGTTTGTGCCTACGGCCCAAATAGCAGTATGGAGTATCCGGCCTTCTTGGAGTCCCTGGGAGAGGTACTGAGGAGTGCTCAGACTGGGGACTCCATTGTGCTACTGGGGGACTTCAGTGCTCACGTGGGCAATGACAGTGACACCTGGAGGGGCGTGGTTGGGAGGAATGGCCTCCCTGATCTGAACCCGAGTGGTGTTTTGTTATTGGACTTCTGTGCTAGTCACGGTTTGTCCATAACGAACACCATGTTCGAGCATAGGGGTGTCCATAAGTGCACGTGGCACCAGGACACCTTAGGTCGGAGGTCGATGATAGACTTTGTAGTCGTTTCATCTGATCTCCGGCCCTATGTCTTGGACACTCGGGTGAAGAGAGGGGCTGAGCTGTCAACTGATCACCACCTGGTGGTGAGTTGGATCCGCTGGTGGAGGAGGAAGCTGGACAGACCTGGCAGGCCCAAACGTATGGTGAGGGTCTGCTGGGAACATCTGGCCGAGCACTCTGTTGGGGAGGTCTTTAACTCCCACCTCCGGGAGAGCTTTTCCCAGCTTCCGAGGGAGGCGGGGGACATTGAGTCTGAGTGGACCATGTTCTCTACCTCCATTGTGGATGCAGCTGTTCGGAGCTGTGGCCGCAAGGTCTCCGGTGCCTGTCGTGGCGGCAATCCCCGAACCCGGTGGTGGACACCAGAAGTAAGGGATGCCGTCAAGCTGAAGAAGGAGTCCTATCGGGCCATGTTATCCTCCAGGACTCCCGAGGCAGCTGACTGGTATCGGCAGGCCAGGCGTGCTGCAGCTCGGGCAGTTGCGGAGGCAAAAACTCGGAACTGGGAGGAGTTCGGGGAGGCCATGGAGAAGGACTATCGGTCGGCCTCGAAGAAATTCTGGCAAACCGTCCGGCGCCTCAGGAGGGGGAAGCAGTACTCTGCCAACACTTTACAGTGCGGGTGGGGAGCTGTTGACCTCGACTGGGGACATTGTCGGGCGGTGGAAGGAATACTTTGAGGATCTCCTCAATCCCACCGTCATGTCTTCCACCGAGGAGACTGAGGCTGATGACTCAGAGGTGGACTCATCCATTACCCAAGCCGAAGTCACTGAGGTGGTTTGCAAGCTCCTCGGTGGCAAGGCACCGGGGGTGGATGAGATCCACCCTGAGTATCTCAAGTCTCTGGATGTTGTGGGGCTGTCTTGGTTGACACGCCTCTGCAACATCGCGTGGCGGTCAGGGACAGTGCCTCTGGAGTGGCAGACTGGGGTGGTGGTCCCTCTTTTTAAGAAAGGGGACTGGAGAGTGTGCTCCAATTATAGGGGAATCACACTTCTCAGCCTCCCAGGGAAGGTTTACTCCAGGGTACTGGAGAGGAGAATTCGACCAATAGTCGAACCTCGGATCCAGGAGGAACAATGCGGTTTTCGTCCTGGTCGCGGAACACTGGACCAGCTCTATACCCTTCATAGGGTGCTCGAGGGTTCATGGGAGTTTGCCCAACCAGTCCACATGTGCTTTGTGGATCTGGAGAAGGCATTCGACCGTGTCCCCCATAGTATTCTGTGGGGGGTGCTTCGGGAGTATGGGGTTCGGGGCTCTTTGCTAAGGGCTGTCTGGTCCCTGTACGAACGGAGCAGGAGTCTGGTTCGCATTGCCGGCAGTAAGTCAGACCTGTTCCTAGTGCATGTTGGACTCCAGCAGGGCTGCCCTTTGTCACCGGTTCTGTTCATAATTTTTATGGACAGAATTTCTAGGTGCAGCCAGGGGCCAGAAGGAATCCTGTTTGGGAACCACAGGATTTCATCTCTGCTTTTTGCGGATGTTGTCCTGTTGGCTTCTTCAAACCAGGACCTTCAGCATGCACTGGGGCGGTTTGCAGTCGAGTGTGAAGCGGCTGGGATGAGAATCAGCACCTCCAAGTCCGAGGCCATGGTTCTCGACCGGAAAAGGGTGGCTTGCCCTCTCCAGGTTGGTGGAGAAGTTCTGCCTCAAGTGGAGGAGTTTAAGTATCTCGGGATCTTGTTCACGAGTGAGGGAAGGATGGAGCGTGAGATCGACAGGCGGATCGGTGCAGCCTCCGCAGTGATGCGGTCGCTTTACCGGTCCGTCGTGGTGAAGGAGCTGAGCCAAAAGGCGAAGCTCTCAATTTACCGGTCGATCTACGTTCCGACTCTCACCTATGGTCATGAGCTTTGGGTAATGACCGAAAGGACAAGATCACGGATACAAGCGGCCGAAATGAGTTTCCTTCGCAGGGTGGCTGGGCGCTCCCTTAGGGTGAGAAGCACAGTCACTCGGGAGGAGCTCGGAGTAGAGCCGCTGCTGCTCCACATCGAGAGGAATCAGCTGAGGTGGCTCGGGCATCTTTTTCGGATGCCTCCTGGACACCTCCCTGGGGAGGTGTTCCAGGCATGTCCCCCCGGGAGGAGGCCCCGGGGAAGACCCAGGACACGCTGGAGGGACTATGTCTCTCGGCTGGCCTGGGAACGCCTCGGTGTTCTTCCCGAGGAGCTGGCCGAGGTGTCTGGGGAAAGGGAAGTTTGGGCTTCCCTGCTTAGGCTGCTGCCTCCGCCACCCGGTCCCGGATAAAGCGGAAGAAGACGAGATGAAATGTATTACATTTGTGCTAGGCACCGCCTAAAGGGGGGATGGGCAACAAGGAGAATGCATGAGCGAGAGTAACAAAGGATCTGTAACTTACTGTAAGGGCTAGTCTCAACTAGGGCTTAAACCCAAACTTCTACCCAACCCTTAACTACTCCTGATATCCCAATGTTGAGGTGTGCCTATGTTGAGGGTGTAGTGCGACAGAATTAAAGAGAGAGAACGCATGCACGATCTAACTAATATAAATAGTAAACAAAGCAAAATCAAACATGTGGTCCAAGACCAACTTTCACGTGAACCAAAATGCGTACATTTAAACCATGAATTAATTCAAATAAACAACACTCTTCGCATTAATTAGCCACAGCTAAGATTAACAATTGCCCAGATGCCAGCCTTACTTGAGATCGCTCTTGCTTGGCGACCGAAGGTGCGTCGTCTGTTATCCGAAGACAGCGTGGAACGCAGGTCCAGGGAGAAAAAGTGTCTGTTCCTTTTGCTTTTACAGCTCGTCAGCTGAAAATCTCCGGTGTCCCGTCGGTCATCCGATGATCTGGAAGGAATCTTGCTTGTAGTTCGTCGACGTTGCGAAAGGGAAAAGGAATCCGGTCGCCTTTTCTCTTTTAAAATACTGCATGGACTGCAGTAACTAACCGGTTCAGTTATTATTACAGACCCTCCAGGATTTCGCAATTTGCAACTTCAATGCAAATTCAACCAATCGCCGCGAATTCAGGGCGGTGTTGCAATTATATCCAATCGCCGCAACTTTCCCGCAAATTTGACCAATCGTTGGCGTTGTCTTGGTGACGTCGACAAACCACCGTCCACCTTACTTCCATGTATACGTTCAAGAGAAGCAGCATGTGTGCAGTGTTGCCAGATTGGGCAGTTTTAAGTGCATTTTGGCGGGTTTTGAACATATTTTGGCCTGGAAAATGTCAGCAGTATCTGGCAACACTGCATGTGTGAGTCAGTGTTTATATAGGTTTAAATTCTGTTACTGAAAGTGTGTTGTGTTTACAGTGAAGGACTGTGTGCACTTTACATTATTTTTTTTACTTAATACAAGAAATTAATGGATGCCAACATTTTTGCCAAAATGGTGTTTTATTTTCCATTGTTTAGGCAGCTTCAGCATCATACTGTGAGATTATGTTCAACTTGTTTTTTTTCCTTCAATGAAGCCTGAGCCATTTATTTTATTAGTTTATAATTATTGTTTAATTTAGTCTTCAGGAGAGACTGCCTGCACACAGTACTAGTATTAATAGTTTTTTTTTTTCTTACATGAAAGCTGAGGCGTTTATATTATATTTTAAGGTAACTTCATGTTGTGCTGTGAGGTTCTATGCACTTTAACTTTTGAACCAACAGGTGCATTTGGATAAGTAAAGCCTATTTTTCTGCATTTTTGCAGTCCTGGTAATCTTTTATATTGGTAAAGTTGTTTATAGGACCATTTCTCAGTGTCTGTTTTTTTAATCAATAGTTTTTCAGTAATAACTTAATATTTAACATATCACTCAATTTTAATCACAAAAAGAGAAAATCGCAACAATTTCTCGCAACTTTCACTTCCTCCCGCAATGTAATCGCAACAAAAACCTAAAAAAACACCGCAACTTTCATCGTAATTTTTTTTGGAAAACCCCCTACAACATCAGGCATTTTAGCCTGCAACAAATCACAAAAAAGGCCTGCAAAATCCTGGGGGGACTGTTATTACAACTATGCAAAGATCAAATACATTGAACTTTGGCTAAAGGTCCAGTATCAATAGCTTGTTCTTTGTTCTTCTTTAGCACAGATGCAACGACGTCTCTTTCACACGTGGGGATCCACCACCAAAGAGAGAGAATTTCGATTCCACCGTGGGTTTTAAAGCACAGTCGTGTCGTCACTGTATTTGGTATCCGGTATCATCTCCGTATCCAATACCATTACAGTGAGTGTGAGAAGAATGGGCGGAGATAGAACATGGCATCAAGTACAGGGATTGTTGTGTTCAATGCTGTAACAGTGAAAGGGGAGAAGATGGGCCATAAAGTGAAGCAGGGAATTGTGGGTACTATGGCTACGGCATGGCAGCCCCCTACAATGTGAACCTTCATCCCAGTCTCAAACCTCTGGCTGACTCAAACAGGTTTTCCTCCAGAATTGCCCTGTATTTAGTGCCATTCATCTTTCCTTCAACTCTCCCCAGCTTTGCTATCACTGCAGATGAAACCAGATGAAATCCCTGCAGATAAACCACACTTTTTTCCTTTGTATAAAGCAACAATCATTATGCTGATTGACCATGTGTTTTCGAACCATAGCTAATCCAAAAGGCCATAAATTGATGGAAAATCAATAAGATCAGCCAATTTTCACTGATCCGGAAGATCCTGAAGGGGTGCGTCACATCACACGTAACAAAGATCAGATATCAATTTCATTCATATGCGCAGCAGTGGTTCGACCAGTCTCTATATGGAATCACGTATTCTTATATGTCGGATGAAGGGGCAGATGATCATCAAGGATATTCCAGAGTAAATGATTATCTTTTCGAGCCCCCAAGATGAGAAACATGTCAGTTCACTCCAGTCCTACTCACCACCGGTAGCGCACCACCAGCCAGAGAGAACTGGAGAAGAGCAATTCCAGCGTTATGTACATGACACTTGAACTCAAAATGGCAACAAATGACCCAGTGCATGTTTTATTGTCTCCCAGTATTTAAACAGGTGTTGCATATTTTAAGGCTGTACCATACTGGAGAAGTGATAGAACAAGAACAATTCCCATAGTACATCTAGGGCATGCCAGAAAACGCCAATAAAAGATGCGTTATGGATGTGACAGAAAAAGTATCACTTTTCTTGGGTGACTGTACATTTTTATCAAACTCTGTGAAATTGTAAACCTAATGTCGAAATGGAGATATCCATTTGATAGAGGGGTCCAAGGTGAATATTAAAAAATCTTTGTTTAAAATATTTTGTATTTCATGCAGAGTTTCGAAAGGAAAAGTCAGCGTTATGGATGTGACGTGTCTGAAATAGACATGGCATATGTTTAGAAAATCAGCAATTTAACCACCATAACCCTTTGAAAAACTCTCTAAATATCAGCTAAAACTATCAAAGTTCTTAAATAATATTTAGGATGGCTATTGTTTTGCTGTTTTGTGGATTTTAGCATACATTTCTGTGGCTTGTGGCAATAATATAGAATTGTACATGATCAAAGTTGATTTTAGCTTGGGTTTTACATTATAAGAAAGAAAGACTAACAGTGACAAATTAGGTTGGTTACAAATTGGTTCAACTTATTCACATCTGTAAAATACAGGCCTAGGTGATATCTCTGGGAGTGGTTTTGATGTATTACATGTTGCT
Organism: Neoarius graeffei; assembly: GCF_027579695.1. Taxonomy (NCBI): domain Eukaryota; kingdom Metazoa; phylum Chordata; class Actinopteri; order Siluriformes; family Ariidae; genus Neoarius; species Neoarius graeffei. Next base: position 91,773,699 of record NC_083569.1, read on the forward strand.
TTATTTTTGCATGGTGAGGTTGACATTTACATGGAATTGCCCAGAAACAGATTGGTTTGTGGATTTTTATTCTAAGCTGGTCACTGCAAAATATAGGGAAAATATTTACATGTACCTCAATAAATGCAGAAATATTATCTTTAAAATGTACACTTAGTGTAATTACTGAAAGAAAATATGAAATGGGTGGTAATAGGGGAATCGACAAACTGTCCAAATGTCAGATCGAATGTCATTTATTAAATCAGTGGGTTTCTTTTTTGCTCCAATAATTTCCATGTGGTTGTTCTGGTGGTAATGAACACTTGATAAATCAGATTTATTATTAGTAGGCCTCGTCATGTGTAGATCTATGTGCAGTAAAACACTGGTAAACAGTGGGTCAAGACTCTAGTATCTCTATGGTCCATGCAGGTTAGCAACTGCATGGTGTGCAACTGTGCATGTTATGATGTACCAGTGTATATCAGTTTACATACATATACAGTTATATCTGATACATGTAGATCTATATTCCATCAAGCTACATTTATTTGTATTATATCTCTCACACAGGGGTGGCACGGTGGTGTAGTGGTTAGCGCTGTCGCCTCACAGCAAGAAGGTCCTGGGTTCGAGCCCCGGGGACGGCGAGGGCCTTTCTGTGTGGAGTTTGCATGTTCTCCCCGTGTCTGCGTGGGTTTCCTCCGGGTGCTCCGGTTTCCCCCACAGTCCAAAGACATGCAGGTTAGGTTAACTGGTGACTCTAAATTGACCGTAGGTGTGAATGTGAGTGTGAATGGTTGTCTGTGTCTGTGTCTATGTGTCAGCCCTGTGATGACCTGGCGACTTGTCCAGGGTGTACCCCGCCTTTCGCCCGTAGTCAGCTGGGATAGGCTCCAGCTTGCCTGCGACCCTGTAGAAGGATAAAGCGGCTTGAGATAATGAGATGAGATGAGATGAGCTCTCTCACACACACACACACACACACAGGGTATGGAAAGTATTCAGATCCCTTTAAATTTTTCACTCCTTGTTTCATTGCAGCCATTTGCTAAAATCAAAAAAGTTCATTTTATTTCTCATTAATGTACACTCAGCACCCCATCTTGACAGAAAAAAAACAAACGTAGAAATTTTTGCAAATTTATTAAAAAAGAAAAACTGAAATATCACATGGTCATAAGTATTCAGACCCTTTGCTGTGACACTCATATTTAACTCACATGCTGTCCATTTCATCTGATCCTCCTTGAGATGGTTCTACTCCTTCATTGAAGTCCAGCTGTGTTTAATTAAACTGATTGGACTTGATTAGGAAAGACACACCTGTCTATATAAGACCTTACAGCTCACAGTGCATGTCGGAGCAAATGAGAATCATGAGGTCGAAGGAACTGCCCAAGGAGCTCAGAGACAGAATTGTGGCAAGGCACAGATCTGGCCAAGGTTACAAAAGAATTTCTGCAGCACTCAAGGTTCCTAAGAGCACAGTGGCCTCCATAATCCTTAAATGGAAGAAGTTTGGGACGACCAGAACTCTTCCTAGACCTGGCCGTCCAGCCAAACTGAGCAATCGTGGGAGAAGAGCCTTGGTGAGAGAGGTAAAGAAGAACCCAAAGATCACTGTAGCTGAGCTCCAGAGACGCAGTAGGGAGATGGGAGAAAGTTCCACAAAGTCAACTATCACTGCAGCCCTCCACCAGTCAGGGCTTTATGGCAGAGTGGCCCGACGGAAGCCTCTCCTCAGTGCAAGACATATGAAAGCCCGCATAGAGTTTGCCAAAAAAACACATGAAGGACCCCCAGACTATGAGAAATAAGATTCTCTGGTCTGATGAGATGAAGATTGAACTTTTTGGCATTAATTCTAAGCGGTATGTGTGGAGAAAACCAGGCACTGCTCATCACCTGCCCAATACAATCCCAACAGTGAAACATGGTGGTGGCAGCATCATGCTATGGGGGTGTTTTTCAGCTGCAGGGACAGGACGACTGGTTGCAATTGAAGGAAAGATGAATGCGGCCAAGTACAGAGATATCCTGGAAGAAAACCTCTTCCAGAGTGCTCAGGACCTAAGACTGGGCCGAAGGTTCACCTTCCAACAAGACAATGACCCTAAGCACACAGCTAAAATAACAAAGGAGTGGCTTCAGAACAACTCTGTGACCATTCTTGACTGGTCCAGCCAGAGCCCTGACCTAAACCCAATTGAGCATCTCTGGAGAGACCTGAAAATAGCTGTCCACCAACGTTCACCATCCAACCTGACGGAACTGGAGAGGATCTGCAAGGAAGAATGGCAGAGGATCCCCAAATCCAGGTGTGAAAAACTTGTTGCATCATTCCCAAGAAGACTCATGGCTGTACTAGCTCAAAAGGGTGCTTCTACTCAATACTGAGCAAAGGGTCTGAATACTTATGACCATGTGATATTTCAGTTTTTCTTTTTTAATAAATTTGCAAAAATTTCTACATTTCTGTTATTTTCTGTCAAGATGGGGTGCTGAGTGTACATTAATGAGAAATAAAATGAACTTTTTTGATTTTAGCAAATGGCTGCAATGAAACAGTGAAAAATTTAAAGGGGTCTGAATACTTTCTGTACCCATTGTATACATGGTATATTTATTTACTTTGTCTTAATATTTACAAAAAATAACTTGAATAAAACCAAGACGGGGAAGTCGCAACAGCCGAAGCCAATTACTGCGGGCCCCTCAAAAAACATTTACAAATATTAACTTAAAATATCAAATAAATGTTTCAAGTTTTTAAAAGCAACAGGTAATTTTTGTTACGTCGCGTGCTGTATTACATCTTAAGCATATCGATTTCCATGTGCGTGGATCTTCAGGATGGTAATTCGACTGCACAGCTTGGATATAGCATTGCAGGAGTGAAGATTTGAATTTTAACAGAGTCATCTTCAGTTCATGGAGTTCTTTCGGTAGAATATTCCATATCCTTGTAGATCAAGGATATGGAATATCATGTATATGTGTATATATACACTATACGTGATATTCATACATGTATAGTATAGTTCATGTACCACTACATGTACTAATAAATATCATAATTGGTTAGCCTGTGGGTCTCCAGAGGCAGCTGACAGATACTGACGGGCCAAGCAGAACGTGGCTCTGGCGGTAACTGAAGTAAGAACTCAGGTGTGGGAGGAGTTTGATCAGGCCATAGAAAGTGACTTTCAGTTGGCCTCGAAGAGATTCTGGCAAACCTTCCAGTGGCTCAGGAAGGGGAAACAGTGCTCTGTCCCTACTGTTTACAGTGAGGATGGAGTGCTGTTGACCTCAACTGGGGACATCATCCGGCAGTGGAAGGAATACTTCAAGGATCTCCTCAATCCCACCTTCATGTTGTCCGAAGAGGATGCAGAGTCTGAGGGTGCTTGGGAGGACTAGCCCATCACAGGGGCTGAGGTTGCCGAGGTGGTTAAAAAGGTCCTCGGTGGCCGGGCTCCGGGGGTGAATGAGAGTTGTCCTGAGTTCCTGACGGCATTGGACATTGTTGAACTGTCTTGGCTGACATGCCTCTTCAACATTGTGTGGAGGTCGGCGACAGTGCCTCTGGATTGGCAGACTGGGGTGGTGGTCACCCTTTTTACAAAGAGGGACCGAAGAGTGTGTTCCAACTATCATAATTATAATTTTCTAATAGACAGAAATATGCAAAAATATTAGTGTCCATCATTTCATGCCTTGACTCTAATACCAATGTATTAGATATTAGTAAATATATTGTAATCAATCTAGACCATTAGCTGGTGGTTATTAACTGATAACAATAATTAAAAAAAAAATGCATATTTACACGGGCTGACATCAACTTGTCAACAGCTCTCCTGTTCTTGACAGTGGGTGTAAGTTGTAAGCCACTGGCCCCTCCCAGTCCAAGACAGCTCCACTGAAGTCAACACATGACATCTCACTGGTGAGATCATCAGTGACAAGACCAAGCAAATGGAAAGATGGGTAGAGCACTATTCAGAGCTCTATGGAAGGGAGAACCAAGTTTTGCAGTTCACCCTGGACGTGATTCAGTCCCCCCAGGATTTCACGGGCCTTTTTTGTGATTGTTGCGGGCTAAAATGTGTGATGTTGCAGGGGGTTTTCCAAAAAATTGCGATGAAAGTTGCAGTGCTTTTTAGGTTTTTGTTGCAATTACTTTGCAGGAGGAAGTGAAAGTTGCGAGAAATTGTTGCAATTTTCTCTTTTTGTGATTAAAATTGAGTGATATGTTAAATATTAAGTTATTACTGAAAAACTATTGATTAAAAAAACAAAGACACTGAGAAATGGTCCAATAAACAACTTTACCAATATAAAAGATTACCAGGACTACAAAAATGCAGAAAAATAGGCTTTACTTATCCAAATGCACCTGTTGGTTCAAAAGTTCAAGTGCATAGAACCTCACAGCACAACATGAAGTTACCTTAAAGGGCTGATGACACGAACATGACTCTATGCAATTTCTTAAATAAACTATACAACATGGCAAACGTGAGATTTCTGTTTATAATTACGTGAGAAGAAGCTGTTGTTACGCGAATATCCAACTTTTAATTGCACAGCGCAAGAAAACTGGGTCCGTGGCTCCCGGCCATGTAGTGACGTCAGCGGAAGAACACGCTGCGGTTCACTGGCTGTCTACTCAATGGAAATGGCGCATGAAAACACCAGTGAACTCTCTAGCTCTTCCTCTTCTGGGAGTCTAGAATTGTGTTGAGTGGGATAGATCGGAAGAATCAAGTGATGACGAACACGGGTGCATCCAACCGTACAGGTTTGAACCTGTTACTGTGCAATCTGAGAGTGACTCCGACCCCGAGATGGACAGCGGACAGGCAGACAGCCCAGCATTGAACACCACAAGGTTGGATAACAAGGATTGGTAGGTCAACCCGTATTTGTTCAAAATGTTACGGAATCAATATTTTAATATTGTGTATTGTTGTCTTGCATGTGTAAACACTGCTTATATCATGTAAGCCGTATGCTACACTGAATACATAGCAGAGGTGGAAAGAGTACTAAAATATTATACTCAAGTACAAGTACTGTTACTCTGATGAAATTTTACTTAAGTACAAGTAAAGTTACCAGACAAAAAAATCTACAAGTAAAAAGTAGATCATTTAAAATGTACTTTGAGTAAAAGTAAAATGTTACTTTTTACAATGGGTGTTTTCTGCCTCCATTGTGTTGTGCAAAAATGAAAAAGAAGAGGAAACAAGGATACATGTACATCTCAACCCAGATGTTTTATTTAAAGGAAGTGTATCAAATTGAATGCTTAGGATAATGCTGCATTAAAACTGAGACAAACAAAAAAGGTCAATACACACAGTCATGTCGTTTACATCGCCCTGACCACACACAAAGCATTGTACATGAAAAATGAAAGTGAAATGTTGCACCGAAATCTCGTAGCTTGCCTGTGTGCACTGTGTGTTATTGAACAATTCAATTCAAACATTATTTGTTTTGCTTAGTATTCCTTTCTGGCCTGTTGGATGTAGAATGGTAGGAGGACTGATCACGTCAGGTTGGCGAGCTAACTCGCTTGCATGATTAGCCAACCGAATAACAGACTAGTTACCGTTATGTTACAGTACCAACAGGTTGCTACTTCAACATTAGCAATGCCATCCACTATTTTTGGAATATAACCAGCCTATTGTCGGTTTTACTATGGAAAGGAAACATTATGATCAGGGGCGCAGATACGTTTTTTGAACTGGGGGGGGGACAAAAAACTGGGGGGGACAAAGCTGCCAGCAAACCAACCCCGATATGCCTGTCAAACTTGTTGTGGGTAACCATAGCAACCAAGCTCGAGCTCGCAACCTGTGCAGTCTGCGCAGCTCAACCAACCGAATATCAGTCTTTGTTTTGTTTTATGTGAGTTGTTGCAACTATGTATATACTGCTGTGCACCTCAATAAACCGAATGGTAATTAGTCTTTTGATTTTTCCGTGAGGTTTGCCTTATGCAAAGAAAGACAGCATAGATGTTTTTTCCTCCCTATAAGTGGGGGGGACCGAACGAGGTGAATTTAAATCTGGGTGGGATGAATCCCACCCGTTCCACCCTCTATCTGCGCCCGTGATTATGATGCCAATGACAATACTTACCTCAACATGCTTGCGCAGATTAGACGTCGAATTTTTGTATGCCGCAATGGTTGTCTTCTTGGGCACACATAATCTGCATTGCATAATGAAACTGTCACCCCTTTTCTCTACAAAGCTGAAGTGATCACGTACGTAGGGCCAGGGGTGCACTTCATTACTGGAAGAAATTGCGTTTTCTGCAGGGTCGTCCACCACAGGTTCCTCGGTCTCCTCCATGTCCGCAGGGGCGCTTTATCAACACCCGTGGCCCAGGGGCTAGGCCCCTCATAGGCTACCTGTCAACCCTACCCTTACCGTTGGCCAGGAAAACACTCTTATTTTATTTGCAATACGTGTCAAGCATTTACAGTGTAAGCGCGTAATTAGCCTAGAAGCCTACGATAGGTTACGTTTGGCTCGGCGTAGCTGCGAAAGGCCCACGCTCACATCGCTGAACACATCCGACCACAGAGGGAGAGAAGAACGCGCGCATTATCATTACAGAGCCGGTTCTGATTATTACCACGGACAGGACAGTGATACTGCGTAACTTTCACGCAGGGGCATGACCAGAGATAACCACACAAGCGCGCGTGCACTAATGTAGACCTATGTGTTGTAAACATAAAACACACACACCTACAGACAAGTCCTTTTAAAAAATAAAATACATAAAAATAGCTCGGCGGCATGAAAAACATTCACTGCAAGACAAGGTGCCCTAGAATCGCCATCAGTTTTTAATATTTATATGGACTTTGTTGTCAGGATTGCACAGCATGAGATATCAAAACTGTACCCAGATACAGGCTTCAAGTTCAGATATTGCATTCCAAATGAGGTATCCACAAGAGAAATGCGTACGAAAGCACGAGCATCAGGAGAGGGTTGCATAACAGAGATTCTATACGCAGATGATCAGGCCATACTCGCTGGATCCATCGAGGAGCTTCAGAATATTCTTCAGTTGTATGATAAGACCTACACCCGCTTTGGTTTACAAATATCATGTGTCAAAACAGAAACAATGGCTTTTAACGTCAATGAGGATATCAAATGTAAACCAAGTATCATTTCCCTTGGCGGCACTAATATTAAAAACGTCCGCACCTTTAAATATCTTGGTTATAATGTCAGCAACTGTGATGAATCCTCACACTTCCTGCATGCTAGGATAAGTGCTGCATTCATGAAATGGAATGAACTGAAACACGTTCTAACCGACCACCGAATACTACTAAAAACCCGTATAAAGTTCCTAGTGGCATGCGTTTGAGCTCGTCTCCTGTACAGCACACAGGCATGGCAACTATCATCCAGTGAAATTCACAAAATTGAGGTAGTGTGGCACGGCTTCCTAAGGAAAATGATTAAAGGTGGTGTAACGGTTCAGTGTTCGTTGGTGGAGCACAGAGGACGGCAGGACAGAGATCAGGTTTGACAGCACGTTTTATTACCACACTTTTCAGCATAATTGTGTGCACTTTTCAGACACACACACACACACACTCAGCGTCTGGTTCAGCAAGAGCTCCTCTGCTCTCGCTCTCCCTCCTTAAGTAGGGCGCGGTCACTGGGAAGACACAAACACAGGTTAATTGCTCTCGGTGTAGTGATTCTGCCACTCACCTTCCCTTACTCCGCCCTCCTGTCACAGACCGGCGCTTGACCACGCCCCCACTGCCACATACCCCCACCGCCCGACTCAGGCCGGGCGGCCGTCCGGCCTGCAGCCAACTCCCCCCCCCCCCCCTTGGCGGGAGAGGAAGTCCGCCACGACCATCTGCGCCCCCGGCCTGTGGACCACCTTGAAATTAAAGGGTTGGAGTGCCAGATACCAACGGGTGATCCGCGCGTTTGCATCTTTCATGCGGTGGAGCCACTGGAGGGGCGCGTGGTCCGAACAGAGGGTGAAAGGGCGCCCCAGCAGGTAGTACCGGAGGGCGAGGACCGCCCACTTGATGGCCAGACACTCTCTCTCTATAGTGCTGTAGCGCCCCTCACGCACCGACAACTTCCTGCTGGTATACAAGACGGGGCGGTCCTCCCCCTCCACCTCCTGGGACAAAACCGCCCCCAGCCCTCTGTCCGACGCATCGGTCTGCAACATAAAGGGGAGAGAAAAGTCAGGGGAGTGCAGAAGTGGCCCCCCACACAGTGCAGCCTTTACCTCTGAAAAAGCCCGCTGGCATTGCTCCGTCCACTGGACCGGATCTGGTGCCCCCTGTTTAGTGAGATCAGTCAGCGGGCTGGTGACGTCCGAATAATTAGATATAAACCTACGATAATAGCCAGCCAGCCCCAGGAACTGTCTCACCCCCTTTTTGGTCTTGGGCCTCAGGCAGGCCGCAAACGCTGCGGTCTTGTTAATTTGGGGACGCACCTGCCTGTTGCCCAAGTGGAAGCCCAGATATTGTACTTCCACCCGCCCAATCGCACACTTCTTTGGGTTGGCTGTGAGACCCGCTCACCTCAGCGACCTAAGGACGGCCCTTAGGTGTTCCAAGTGGCTCGGCCAGTCATTACTATATATGATGTCATCAAGATAGTCGGCCGCATAGGTGGCGTGGGGGCGGAGGACCCGATCCATCAGCCGCTGAAACGTAGCGGGCGCCCCAAACAGCCCAAACGGAAGTGTGACGAATTGGTGTAACCCAAACTGTGTGGAAAAGGCCGTTTTTTCTCGGTATAGTGGAGTCAAGGGGATCTGCCAATATCCCTTCGTCAAATCCAGTGTCGAATAAAAGCGAGCCGTGCCTAGTCGATCGAGCAGCTCGTCAATACGAGGCATTGGGTACGCGTCAAATTTAGACACCGCGTTGACTTTCCTATAGTCCACACAGAACCGGACCGACCCGTCGGCCTTGGGTACCAAGACCACCGGGCTGCTCCAGTCACTGTGGGACTCCTCAATGATGCCCATTTTGAGCATGGTCTGAAGTTCTTCCCGAACCACCTTTTTTTGTGTGTTCGGGTAGCCTGTAAGGGCGGCTATGCACTACCACCCCCGGGGGCGTCTCGATGTGGTGCTCTATGAGGTTAGTGCGACCGGGCAGGGGTGAGAACACATCCGAAAACTCGGTCTGCAACTGGGCGACCTCCGTGAGTTGGGTCGGGGAGAGGTGGTCTCCACAGGGGACTGGAGAGGTACGTGATGCCAATGTCCCTTTTTGAACCTCCGGCCCCAGCTCCACCTTCTCCGGAACCACTGACACCAACGCCACGGGGACCTCCTTGTTCCAGAGTTTAAGCAGATTGAGGTGGTAAATCTGTAGCGCCCCACCCCTGTCCATTCGCCTCACCTCATAGTCGACGTCCCCGATTCGCCGTGTGACCTCAAAGGGTCCTTGCCACTTGGCGATCAATTTGGAGCTCGACGTGGGCAGCAGTACGAGTGCTTTATCTCCCAGAGTGAACTCTCTAAGGTGCGTACCCTTGTTGTACAGGCGGGCTTGCCGTTCCTGGGCCTGCCGCAAATTCTCCTGAGTTAGGTGGGTGAGCGTGTGGAGTTTTGCGCGCAGGTCCATAACGTACTGAATTTCGTTTTTGCTTTGTGAAGGTCCCTCCTCCCAATTTTCCCGCAGAACATCTAGGATGCTGCGCGGCTTACGCCCATATAATAATTCGAACGGGGAGAACCCCGTGGAGGCTTGGGGGACCTCTTGCACTGAGAACGGCAAGGGTTCGAGCCACTTATCCCAATTACGTGCGTCCTCACTTACGAATTTTTTAATAATATTTTTGAGGGTGCGGTTGAATCGTTCTACTAAACCGTCCGTTTGTGGTTGATACACGCTGGTGCGGATCGGCTTAATCCCCAATAACCCATACAGTTCGCGCAGTGTCCGTGACATAAACGTAGTGCCTTGATCAGTCAGAATCTCTTTCGGGATTCCAACTCGGGAGATGACGCGGAAGAGCACCTCTGCAATACTGCGTGCTGAGATATTGCGCAGAGGCACTGCTTCCGGGTATCGTGTTTCATAGTCCACCAGAACTAATATAAAGCGGTACCCTCGTGCTGACCGATCTAATGGCCCCACGAGATCCATCCCAATTCTTTCAAATGAGGTCTCGATTAATGGAAGAGGGCACAAAGGCGCTTTTGGAATGGCCGCTGGATTTACTAAGTGGCATTCGTGGCATGCCGTACACCACCTACGGACATCGCCGCGAATCCCTGGCCAATAGAATCGGGCCATTATTCGGGCTAGTGTTTTATCCTGCCCTAAGTGTCCAGCCATGGGATTAAAGTGAGCCACCTGGAATACCAATTCCCGGCGGCTCTTCGAAATTAAAAGCTGCGTGACACGCTCTTTAGTTTGAGTGTCCTGCGTCACTCGGTATAACCTATCCTTCATAATTGCGAAGTAGGGGAAGGACGGGGTGGCGTTCGGCTGGAGCGTTTGACCATCGATTACTCTCACTTGGTCAAAAGCATGTCGCAGAGTCTCGTCTCGCGATTGTTCTAATGGGAAATCCGCGAGGGATTCCCCAATAGAGAGAGGAGGAACCGGCGGCTCCTCACTCTGACGCGGAGATGACGTAGATGGCTCTGCGACAGCTGCTCTCGCCAAAGCGGCACCGGGACCTCCCCCTGTTAAATGGCAGGACCCACTCTTTATTAGGCGTGTCATTAAACCCCGAAATCCCGGCCAATCAGTCCCCAAAATTAGAGAGTGGGTAAGGCGGGGATTAACCGCCGCCTTCACTATAAATTTTTCTCCTCTGAAAATAATGTGGACCGACACCAAAGGGTAGCTGTGAACATCCCCGTGCACACACAACACCTTCACCCCTTGTGCTCCCCCCAATGCCTCGTTTTGAACCAGGCTTTGGTGAATTGAGGTCTGATTACAACCACCAATGCCACCAGCAATGAATCCACCAACGCCTGATATGTAGCCCCTTGGATACTCACCGGTATACGATACGCTCCGGCCCGATCGAGGGCGGCCTCTGGCGCGTCAGGGATCCGAACCACCGTGCCCACTTCCATCGCCGTGCACTGCTGTTGAAGGTGGCCCGGCTCCCCGCAGCGCCAGCAAACCGGCCCGGGCTTTCCCTCTGCACCGGTGATCTGGGGCTCACTCACCTGAGGTGGGGGAGAGACAGACACAGAAGGGAGAAACGGGAGGGCACCGCGGGTGCGGCGGGCCAGCTGGGGTGGTGCCGGCCCCCGCCTCCGCGGAGGGGGAATGGGGCGAGGACGGGACACAGGAGGAGGGGGAGAGAGAGAGAGAGAGAGAGAGAGAAGAGGAGAGAAGAGAAGATGCCATCTGCTGTCCTGCCGCCGGGACAGCCGCCAAATGGTCCTCTGCCAGCTCGACTGCTTGATCCAGCGATGCCGGGCGGTGGCACTGGACCCACTCCGCAGTTCCTGCTGGCAAGCGAGCGACGAACTGTTCCAGTGCCACCTGGTCGAGGATTCCTTTGGCGTTGCGGTTGTTGGCCCTCAGCCACCGCCAGCAGGCGTCCCGGAGCTGCTGGCCAAACTCGAACGGCCAGCCGACTTCCTCCAAGCGCAGCGCGTGGAAGCGCTGGCGCTGCTGTTCTGGAGTGCGCCCCACGCGCTGGAGGACGGCCCGGTGGAGGTCCGCGTAGGCCAGCCAGCGGTCGGCGGGGACCTGTAGCGCGGCCAGCTGTGCGTAGCGCCTGGTGCTGGCTTTGCTGGGCCGTGGCGAGGGCGTGGATCAGTTCAGCGAATGGGGAGGACTCCATGGGGGTGAGAGGCTGCTGTGCTCCAGGTCCCGGGTTTCGGCACCACTGTAACGGTTCAGTGTTCGTGGGTGGAGCACAGAGGACGGCAGGACAGAGATCAGGTTTGACAGCACGTTTTATTACCACACTTTTCAGCATAACAATTATGTGCACTTTTCAGACACACACACACACACACACACACACACACACACACACACACACCCAGCGTCTGGTTCAGCAAGAGCTCCTCTGCTCTCGCTCTCCCTCCTTAAGTAGGGCGCGGTCACTGGGAAGACACAAACACAGGTTAATTGCTCTCAGGTGTAGTGATTCTGCCACTCACCTTCCCTGACTCTGCCCTCCTGTCACAGACCGGCGCTTGACCACGCCCCCGCTGCCACAGGTGGATATAAACGAAAGAATGCCCCTGACCAAAAGAACACTACAAATGAAGATATAGACTGGAGCTACAAGATGTCCAATGCTGACCTCCGGAAACTGACAGGAACCCAGGATATAAAACTATCCTGCTACGTACAACAACTAAAATATATTGCTCACGTTTGCTGGATAGGCAATAACCAAGTGCAAAAGCAGCTCCTGTTTGACAAAAATGGTTACAAATGGACGAAATGGGAAAATCTGCTGGGCAGAGACACCCAACAGATAAGACGTATGATGATGGACAAATCAAACTTTGAGCAACTGCTGCAACTGCTACAGCAGAAGCACCCCTAGAGAGTTTAACTTTTGACAGGGGAACATGATGATGATGATGAAGGTACTTGGCTCGGCGGCCACATGAAACGTAAACACCATGGACAGCGGCCAAAATCATAACTCTACAGACCGAAATACACGAAACCGAGTCCTACTAGGGTCTATTTTACCGATCTATGTTCAAGCATCATGCAAGTCTTCCTTCTTGAATAAGACCGTGCATTCAACTGCCTTTTTGACATGACTGCATCAAAATACCACTTGCAACAATATTTCACGCACTCCATCAAGAAAAAAGTTAAACATGATGAACACGGGCATACTGTTTTGAGCATACGATTTTTTAAAAAGAAACTAGCTACATCAAAGTCCTTCAATAAACCCATCCTTTAGCGCAAATGAGCTTAACCTAGTTCAAAGCATGACGCTAGCAGTAGCTGCATAAGGCAAAATCATGTGGGCCTTTCGTCAACAACAAGCCACGGCGGGCAAACATTAATAATCAAGTGTCCTTACCTTAAAACGTTGTCTTGACCACAGAACTTCTCAAGTATTTCACTTAAATCCACACGGGTTAACAACACACCCAACACAGCTAGCGAGAAATGTGGATCTGCGCTAGCTTTGTATTGCTATTCCACTCAGTATGCTTACTCTGTCTGCTGCCCGAACTGTGAACGTTATAGGCTACAATCTTTTCATCAATTTCTTCAGTAGATGCCGTTTTAGACATTTTATTATCCCCATCGAAATATGCTATTATACTAACAGGATTATAACTCAAATCACACGACACGTATTCAAATCACAACTGATTTATTTTACTGTTGGACAGATCATAGCATATCTAGCCTAGCTGCTGGTAGGCTGATAACTGATAAGTAGCTGATATTCTGAACAGATTGGTGATCCTTACCTTAAAAAAGTCTGTGACTTTAGGCAATGATTCTATCATTACCTGCATCTCTCTTTTTTTTTTTCCCCTTTTATGCGCCCCGCTAACATGTGAATGCTTCATCTTTCAAAGCCTCTAAATTTGTGTCTCAGTAGTCTTCAGTCTTTGGCACGCTTTCGTGCGTGACGTTACATTTTGTTACATTTTATTCTGGTACAGTTGTGGGTGTTCGTTTCGCGAACCACATCCACCATGTCTCTTACAGCAGGCTACTGTGCGCTCATTTATTTCTAACCTTATTTCTATCAGTACATTAATGTAGGCCCACGATTCCGACAGTTTATTATTTTATTAATATTACAAGGCCCCTGATTGGCTGTGGCCCAGGGGCTTGAGCCCCCCGAAGCCCCCCCCCAAAGCGCCGGTGCATGTCCGCCATCGTCTGTGTGAGACTCGTGCGCGCGACAACTGTCCTTCCCGTGATTCATTTCCAGAACGCATTTCCCTTTCTCCATTTTAGCCTTTTTAAATTTTTTATTTTATTTTATTTTATTTTATTTTTTTTACTCAGTAATGGTTGTGATGTAAAATGTATCAAAGTACACTACTTAAAAGAAAACATACTTAAGTAAAAAGTACACTCTTTAAAAATTACTTGAAAAAATATAAGTACACAAAAAAGCTACTCAAGTACAGTAACGCGAGTAATGTAATTTGTTACTTTCCACCTCTGATACATAGTTCCTAATGGAGCATGTAAAAGGCTAACATAATAAGCTTACGACTATGCCTGATCCGTGATACATTTAGGATAATATTGGCAGGCACGTCTTCTAGTTTATGGCTTCTTAGTTTTATCCTTGAATGAAGCAAAATATTTGATAACCTACATCAGCGTAAGCAAATGACAATCTGTAGCCTACTTGTCTGGCTAAGTTAGCTTTCCCTCAGTGTTTGCTTTGAGAAACAAGCTTTCACAAGCAAATACATGACTGATATCACGCCGACTTTATGATTACATTGATGATTATCATGAATGTGTACTCTATGATGTGTACTCTATGAGCGCTCTGGAGCGAGTCACTTCCAAGATGGCCGCGCAGACCGCATGGTTACTATTTTTAGCATCATGTCGGAGCACTCTATAGCTCTACATACCTTTATCTTATGTCGTTTCTCAACACATGTTCTGACAGGAGGACTGTCTTTGGAGGAGTCACCTTGTCCCAGGCGACTGCTGGATCCGGCATAGCTACTAGTAGACCCCCTCCGGAATACTGTAGGCACTGCTGATGGTAGCAGCACACGTTTGTGCTGAACTGCACACCCAAGAGATTCCTTTAAGCTGGGAAGGGTGTCAAAACAATCCAAATCGAAGTGTTCAGAGCACAGGACGGATGTTGGTGAGGGCTCCCACTTGTCACGAATGCGCCTGACTTGTTTCACCCACTTCGCATGCAGCTCGGGATCTCTGGGAAACTTGAATAAACTTACCCCATCCTTGTGGGTTTTGGAGCAAAAGCCGGCAACACAACGCGAAGGCATAATAACTAATATATATATATATATATATATATATATATATATATATATATATATATATAAAAGTGTGTGTGTGTGTGTGTATATATATATCAATGGCGACTCCTCCATTGAGGAAAGGGAGGAAGATCCTCCCTTAAAATTTTAAAGAAAGAATTTCCAGGACACATTAGTTTAAAAAAACGCATATAATTAATAGACAAACGTTTAAAACATGTCAAAACAGTTGAAATAACTATATTTTATCAATTAAAAATGGAAGAAAAACTCGCCAAAATATCGTCCTCCCTAACCTCCTCATTGACATCCATTGTATGCGCTCAGAACATGGGCGATTCGCGGGCTCCTCTTTTAACATGGGAGTGAATGGGCGAAAGGGAGGCGATTCCTCCATTTGGGCGGGTCTATTTGCCTGTCATCAAGCAGCCAATCAGCAGAGCTGCATTCGTCAGTGCGGCCAATCAGAATGAAGGGATGAGTTGGCGGGTTGAAATCATAGCATACTTACTGTCAGTGTCACTGCCGAGCTAGAGTAGTGTCGTTTTGAGTAGTGCGGACAGCGGAGAATTTGACTAATTGTTGGCTATTGCTTTGTTGTAGTTTATCAACTTAATAAAACGCGATGGAGGAACGTGACATTGTGTACACAATGTTAAACACGCCATTTCAAACACTGGGTTATGAGGAGAAGGTTAGAATCAAAACCGAAGGGAGACCAGTTCCCCAACTTAACATTCAGAAACCGAATGGTAAGCTAAGTGTGTTTAACACCAACACCTCGTGGTATCGGAGATACCCATGGCTAACAGGCAGTGTCACAACCAAACGGCTGTATTGCTGGCCTTGCCTGTTGATGGGTAGCAAATCCCAAACATGGTCTGTGCAGGGATTTAATGACATTAAAAATTTGGACAGGGCCACCAAGCGCCACGACCAGACCAAGGAACACGTTGGTGCAACTATTCGCCTGAAATTGCTAGGCAGTGTGCCAGTTGACCAGCTAGTGGACGAGGGTGTGCGGATACAAGTGGCACAGCACAATGCTAAAGTGCGTCGCAACAGAGATACACTGAGGCGTCTGATTGATGCTGTGGCGTATTTGGGCATGCAGGAGCTGGCATTTAGGGGGCGGGATGAAGGGCCAAATTCAGACAACAAGGGAAACTATAGGGAGCTGACGGAACTGATTGCACGGTATGACAATTTGCTGGCAGAGCAGTTGCAGTCTTCTGGTGTTTTTAGTGGCATGTCCTGTGGCATCCAGAACGACTTGATCTGTGCAATCGGCACGTCAATCAGCCACGAAATATCGAAAGAATTAAACGTGACTCCGTTTTTTTCATGGCAGATTGACGAAACCACTGATATAAGCTGTCATTCCCAGCTCTCAATTATCGCGAGGTTCGTGGACAGTCAGGGCATTATTCAGGAACGTTTTCTGGGCTTTTTCGACGTGTCTAGTGGGAGGGATGCGCAGTCATTGTTTCAGTTTGTGCAGTCCGAGATGTCCCCTTACAACTTCACTGAGAAGTTGGTTGCACAAACTTATGATGGTGCTGCGGTGATGGTCTCGGCTCTCAATGGACTGCAGGCTAAAGTGAGAGAGGTTGCTCCAGCCGCTACTTTTGTTCACTGTCACACCCACCGCCTGAATCTCGTCCTTAGTCAAGGTGTCAAGGCCATACCCAAAGCGCGAGTCTTTTTTGCAAACCTGGGTGGGTTCACGTCATTCTTTTCCAAATCAAGTAAGAGGGTGGCACTACTTGAGGAATCTGATTGCGCGAGAATGCCAAAGACCGCTCCAACACGTTGGAATTTCTCATCCAGGGTCGTGAATACCGTCGCAGGTAACCATGAAAAATTGCTTAACACGTTTACCCGCGTTCTAGAACATCCTTCTATGGATGATGAAACAACTCGATTGGCGGATGGCCTGAAGGCAAAATTGGAAGACTTTGAGTTCATGTTCTTGCTTTTTACTTTTGAGGAGCTGTTTGCACAGACCGACGTTTTATTTAACATACTGCAACAGAAAGTCATGGATGTTGCCTTCTGCAAACAGCGCATAGAAAACTTTATGCAGTTGCTTAATGAGCTGAAGTCAGACAGGGCTTTTGAGAAAACATACAGCAAAGCTGCCAGTCTCACAGAAGACCCCGAATTTGGTCACAGGAGAAAGAGAAGGCAGGGTGAGCAAGACCATCGCCAGGTCTATAAAACTCTCTATGACTCAGTGCATGACAGCATCAAGGCCCAACTCACACAGCGCTTCCAGCAGCTTGGCCGTTTGCATTTCATGGAGCTGTTAGACTTTGACAAATTTGAATTATTTAAAGCAGAATTCCCTTCTCGTGCATTGTCCAACTTGTCAGAGACATATGGGAATTTCTTTGATGAGGCCAAACTGAAGGTGGAACTGCAGCATTTCTACAGTGATGCAGAGATCCACTCTTCCCAAAAACTGTGTGAGGCTATCAGCTTCATGAAGTCAAACGGGCTTGATGAGGCAATGTCTCAGGTGTATAGACTCATGTGTCTGATTGCCACCATTGGTGCCACCTCAGCAGGAGTTGAGAGGAGCTTCTCATGTCTGAAGCGCATAAAAAGCTTCACCAGAAACACAATGGGACAAGAGAGGTTGAAAAGTTTAGCAGTCATGTCAATTGAAAGGAGGATGCTTAAATCTCTTCAACAAGATCCCCAGTGGTATGAGCAAGTCATTGACAAATTTGCCACCCAGACATCCAGGAGACTTGACTACTTTTTTAAATGAATTACAGTTTTAAATTTGACCCATTCACACCTCACATAGCTCATTCAACAAGCATTACACTACATGGTATTTCCCATGCTGATGTGTCCTCAAAAACATTTTACTTTTATTTCTTGCAGTAACAAAAAAACCCATTTTTAACAGCTTATCTTTAAAAATATACAAATCCCCTAACAGTTGTAAACACCCACACAACTTCCAACCTCTCTCTCTCTCTCTCTCTCTCAACCATCCACCTATCTATTCACTCACTGTCCTCCCCTATTTTTATGACCACCAGTCGCCACTTATATATATAAAATGTATAATAATAACACTAATAATGATAAACTGAACACCTCTCGCATCAACAACAAACTGGTAAGTTAGGAGGAAGATTCTTTCGCTGACGTCATATAGCCCCTCCTCCTCTTTCATCTCCTGGGTGCTGCAGCCCCGTCAAATTTGCCCAAATAGCCGCGTTTTTTTTATCATAACTTGTAAAATAGGCGCCTTCATGAATTAATATATGGATCATCTGGAATTACTTTTTATGTTATAAAACATCGCCAAAGATGTCAAAAACGTGTCATCAGCACTTTAAAACATAATATAAACGCCTCAGCTTTCATGCAAGAAAAAAAAAAAAAACTATTAATACTAGTACTGTGTGCAGGCAGTCTCTCCTGAAGACTAAATTAAACAATAATTATAAACTAATAAAATAAATGGCTCAGGCTTCATAGAAGAAAAAAAAACAATTTGAATAGAATCTCACAGTATGATGCTGAAGCTGCCTAAACAATGGAAAATAAAATACCATTTTGGCAAAAATGTTGGCATCCATTAATTTCTTGTATTAAGTAAAAAAAAAATAAAGTGCACACAGTCCTGCACTGTCAACATAACACACTTTCAGTAACAGAATTTAAACCTATATAAACACTGACTCGCACATGCTGCTTCTCTTGAACGTATACACGGAAGTAAGGCGGAAGGTAGTTTGTCGACGTCACCTCAAGACGACGCCAACGATTGGTCAAATTTCTGAGAAAGTTGTGGTGATTGGATAGAATTGAAACACCGCCCTGAATTCGTGAGGATTGGTTGAATTTGCGTTGAAGTTGCAAATCGCAACATCGCGAAATCCTGGAGGGTCTGATGATTGAGCAGATGCCTCTCATGAATGAACTGGATGTTATCCCAAGGAGAGAGGAACTGGCAGAGGCCATACAGAGACTCCCAGATGGTAAATCCCCTGGGCAAGACGGGATTCCTGCAGAAGTCCTTAAGTGTGGGCAAGAGAGCCTCTTTGAGCCGCTCTTTCAGTTGCTGTGCCAGTGCTGGGAAGAAGGAGAAGTTCCACAGCAGATGAGAGACCCCATTATTGTGATCCTGTACAAAAACAAAGGAGATAGGAGCAACTGCAATAACTACCACGGAATTTCACTCCTGTGCATTGTAGGCAAGCTGTATGCCCACGTAGTCGTCCGAAGACTACAGAGGCTTGCAGAGAGAGTCTACGCCGAATCCCAGTGCAGCTTTCACTCAAAGAGGTCCAGAGTGGACATGATCTTTTCTCTGCGGCAACTGCAAGAAAAGTGCAGAGCGCAGCAACAGCCTCTCTATGTCACATTTATTGACCTGACCAAGGTCTTTGACCTTGTGAGCAGAGATGGCTTGTTCCAGGATGCTAACCCTGATAGGCTGCCCACCCAAGCTGCTGAGCATAGTCAAGTAATTTCACAATGACTTGAAAGCCACTGTGCAGTTTGATGGAAGCATATCTGACCCATTCTCCATCCGGAGTGGTGTAAAGCAGGGCTGCGTGTTGGCCCCAACACTTTTTGGAATTTTCTTTGCCCTCTTGCTCAGGCACACTTTACACTTGGCTAATGAAGGGATTTACCTGCAGACCAGATCAGACAGAAAACTGTTCAACCTAGCTCGACTGAGAGCAAAGACAAAAGTCCGCTGCATATTGCTTTGTGACATGCTTTTCATGGATGACGCTGCTGTTGTTGCCCACTCGAAAGAGGAGCTCCAAAGCCTGTTCGACCGCTTCTCATCTCCCTGTGATGACTTCAGCCTCACCATCAGTCTGAAGAAGACAAATATACAGTAATGGTCCAAGGCATAGTCCCCACCCCTAGCTTGACCATCAAGAACTACACTCTGGATGTAATCTCCTACTTCACCTACTTAGGCTCCGCCATTATGGACACTGTCTCTCTTGATGCCAAGATTGGGAAGAGAATGGGAATGGCTGCTACCTCAAGGGTGTGGGAAAACAAGAAGCTGACCACTAAGACCAAGTTCATCTGTAGAACGTGCATCCTGAGTTCTCTGCTGTATGGAAGTGAATCCTGGGCTCCCTATGCCAGTCAAGAGAGGAAACTGAACTTCTTCCACATGCGGAACCTCCTGCACATCCTGGGCATCTCATGGGAGGACAGGATACCCAACAAAGAAGTACTGTCGAGGGCAGGGATCCTAACAATGCATACTCTCCTGAGGCAATGCAGACTGCGGTGGTTAGGGCATGTACATAGGATGCAGGATGGCCACATACCAAAAGACCTCCTTTACAGCGAGCTAGAGAGAGGGAAGAGACCTACTGGATGGCCCAAACTGTGCTTCAAGGACGTCTGTAAAAGGGAAATGAAAGAGACAGGAATCAATGTGGAAACCTGGGAGAGCACAGCAAAAGACAGAACAGCGTGGAAAGTGAAAATCAGGTGTGCCCTACAAAGAGGCGAGGACAACATTATGGTAGCTGCTGAAGCCAGACACAACAAGAGGAAGGCCTGCACAAGGACACCACCCAACACCTTGGACTTCATATGCCAGTGCTGCAGCCGCATCTGCCAGTCAAAGATCAGCCTTTTCAGTCACCAAAGAAAGTGCTTCAACCAACGAGGAATGAAGAGTCAAACCCCTGGCGCACTTTCCATGGACAACTGTTTGACAGATGCCTAAAAAGGTACACTTTCCATAGTCTGGGCCTATTAAAACCTCTTCATGTGTGAGATCAGTCAAAAGAATTTCGAGAGAGATTAAATTTTGGTTCATTTCTTAAAAAAAAAAAAAAAAAGTGATTAAGATTCTTAATTCCTGATCATGCTCAAATTCATGAGCGTTCAAGAAAACTCCTAATGAGTTAGAAGTTGATAAAACGGCTATATTCAGACAAAAGCACGTATTTTTAGGAAAGGTTTCAAACAACTTAAATCATCTTTTGGCTGTTCCCGATTAGGGGTCGCCACAGTAGATCTTTCGTCTCCATTGCTCCCTGTCTTCCACATCCTTCTCTATCACACCTGCCACTTTCATGTCCTCTCTCACCACATCCATGTATCTCCTCTTTGGCCTTCCTCGTTTTCGTGTGCCTGGCAGCTCCATCCTCAACATTCTCCTTCCAACATGCTCTGCATCTCTTCTCAGGATGTGCTCATACCATCTCAGTCTCATTTCAAACAGCCTAAATGATCATGATAAACTAAAAATGTTCTAATTTATGTTATGGAACTGATTTCTTCATCTTAAAAACAGAGAAGATGCAACACAGTGCTAGAGTGATGATTGAGACACATCAGGAGAGAATAAATAGAGAGCACTGTGTCTAGCACTACTATCTGCAAGGACTTGAGAGAAAGGAACATTACTGTGAATAGGATACTCTTTGATATTGAGATGTACCTCAATGTATTCTCTGTCAATATTCCTTCTTCCTGCATCCTGGTTGCTTTACTGTTTATGAGGCCTGGGACCAAATGATGCATTTCCCTCCAGTTAAAAAGGCAGACAGTGCATTTGGATACTCAGTGACTATCGGTAGCATGTCCTTACGATTTCTGGGAGAAGTTAATGTTGTGTTTTTGATTTTGCTGTTGTGTTTTGTTATTTGCCATTGTGATTACCTATTTGTTGTT
This sequence comes from Neoarius graeffei, assembly GCF_027579695.1. Lineage (NCBI taxonomy): Eukaryota > Metazoa > Chordata > Actinopteri > Siluriformes > Ariidae > Neoarius > Neoarius graeffei. The sequence continues at coordinate 91,795,363 of NC_083569.1, forward strand.
TTGATTCTTTATTTGTTGCTGTGATTTGCCCTTCAGGGCCACTGTGGTAAATGTGCACTGTAGGGTCTCTATCAACTGACAACAAATTCCTTGTACATTCAGGCTTGGACCTGTCCTGCATGTTATAGTGTTTCCCCTTCAGCTAATTAACAGCCCTTCCTGAGTTAAATCAGGTGAGTTAGAACAGCAAAAACACATTTCACTGCATAAAGCTTCAGTGCAGAAGTGGATCTTACCCTCGACAATGATGTGAAGAGTGATGTCATCATACCAGGATTTGTCCTCAATGAGACATTTATAGCTTCCTTCATCAGAGACTCGGAGAGGTGAGAGTTTGAGTGAAGCGTTGCCTTTCTGTAGCTCCTCTTTAAATAGTGATGTTCTTCTTCTGTAAGGCTGAGCCTGCTTTTCATTTCTGTCTTCATGATCCTCATAGAGATGCACTAATGAAGCCACTTCCTCTACTCTCATCCATTCCACTGTCATGTCCACAGCGCTGGTGCTGGGTTTGAGAAAACAGGGAAGAACCAGATCTTCGCCAGCTACAGCAACAAGAGGAGCTTCTGGACCAACCACCTGGAATCCCTCTGTAGTTAAAAACAAACAAACAAAAAGCAAACAAACAATAAAAAACACAGTATATCAATCATTATTCACTCCACATTCACTGGATATGAGCAATTGCATGCTCTGATTGGCAACTGTGAGGCTATAAGCTCATATACCATGAGTAGAGAAAAACAAAATGGTGGAGCATTTTGCTGAACCAACTGAGGATGAAATACAACCCCAATTCCAAAAAAGCTGGGATGCTGTGTAAACTATCAATAATATATAGATTTAGGCACTGCCTAAAAGCGAAGCTCCCATCTGTTTCTGGGTTGTAGAATTTTCTTATATCATAGCCAGCCTCTTTTGTTTTATTTTTCTACCATTATAGTTACTATACTGTTTCGTTATGTTGCACAAAATGTTGAGCGACAACAGTGACAAGTTACTCGCTACTGTCCCGACTACTACTCTACTTCACTAGTTGATGGGTTTCCTGTGGTGGCAAGCACGCCCACACAGGATCGAAACCATCAGAAAACAACTTGATGGGTTTCTTTATCATGGTTTTCCCCAAAGCGTTTTAGCGTATCGGGCCCGATACGCTTGCTCTGCCTGCCGATATGCTTTGTCGCTTTAGTTGAAATTCGATAGGCTTAGATTTATACCGATACGTTAAGTTTCCTACCCACAAGTAACTAGATACATAGGAGAGCAAATAACAGATCCATTTACATACTGATTGATATTTGTGTTAAACAAGCGGTCTTTTTTTCCCCCAATGTTTGTGTTGATTCTGTCAAAGTAATATGTCTGCGTGGTATGATGTAAACAAACTAATCTGTTGGCTACATCAAGATCACGTGTTCAAACCGTCCAATAAAAATATCGAAAGAAAACGTCACCCCGGAATTTTCCGATTCATTATAAGCGATCTCATTGGCTGCCGATGTTGTCCCCCACCAGACGGACAAAGCCGACTGATTTTAATCACAAAATTTTGACCTAGTCTATTATCATTCATGAATGTGTTTATAAGCACATAATCTTTCTGCAAACTTAAATGTATGAATTAAGTTTTCTTTTCCTTTAAATATATTTTAATCGTAATCTAGTCCATTTAATAAAGTGCCAAAATTTAAACTTTATAATATGCGGTTGCCTTACTTTTCTTTTCAGTGTATCTTAGTTATACATATATTACGGTAATTGCATCCGAAACATTCTAAATCATTACAGTTATAGTAAAACAGCAACTTATTTTAAGGTGGCAGGTCTTAGGTTCAGATCCCTTTGTGATCAACAGGAGGTCATGATGATCGATTCTCTTCATTGGGTTGCATAAGATGGAGCAAACCACTGTTCATATTTTCATGCACATTTTTGTTACAACACTACTTGATCACAGATAATTAAAGGAATACTCCAGAGTGAAATGCTTTCTAGGTCTATTTTCGCATTATTGGGAGTGCATACATTGAGTTGCTACCACAATCACGTCAATCGGATGTGTTTTGAGAAAATTCGTTTTTTGCGATTTCAACCGGAAAGCACTAACACGGCAGTGCGCGGGGCATGTCTTTTTGCCGATACAAAGCGCTAGTTTTAAAACCATTGCAAAGCTCAAAACAACATGACAGTTCTGTGGAAGTGAGTAGAGGGTTCCTACAAACAAAACGAAGTGTCCCTGGCTCTGCAAGTGCACGGACAGAGTGTATAGAAGAGTAAATACAAAGCCACTGATCTTACCTGAAGCTGTTCTTCTCTGGACGCCACCTTCAGGGGAAAGTCCGTAAAAGTCCAGTGCTGAGTGCAGAGCCCATCCCGCTGGAAATGCACAGTTGTGGTATGCTGTGCACTTGCAGAGCTAGGGACACTTCGTTTTGTTTGTAGGAACCCTCTACTCACTTCCACAGAACTAACATGTTGTTTTGAGCTTTGCAATGGTTTTAAAACTAGCGTTTTGTATTGGCAAAAAGACATGCCCCGCGCACTGCCGTGTTAGTGCTTTGCAGTTGAAATCGCAAAAAACGAATTTTCTCAAAACGCATCCGATTGACGTGATTGTGGTAGCAACTCAACGTATGCACTCCCAATAATGCAAAAATAGACCTAGAAAGCATTTCACTCTGGAGTATTCCTTTAAGGCAGCGTTTCCCAACCACTGTGCCGCGGCACATTAGTGTGCTGTGAGAGATCATCAGGTGTACCGTGGGACATTATCCAAATTCACTTAATTGTTCCGAAAATTATTTATTTACTGCAAATAATTTGTCTTTGAGGCGGCACGGTGGTGTAGTGGTTAGCGCTGTCGCCTCACAGCAAGAAGGTCCGGGTTCGAGCCCCGTGGCCAACGAGGGCCTTTCTGTGTGGAGTTTGCATGTTCTCCCCGTGTCCGCGTGGGTTTCCTCCGGGTGCTCCGGTTTCCCCCACAGTCCAAAGACATGCAGGTTAGGTTAACTGGTGACTCTAAATTGACCGTAGGTGTGAATGTGAGTGTGAATGGTTGTCTGTGTCTATGTGTCAGCCCTGTGATGACCTGGCGACTTGTCCAGGGTGTACCCCGCCTTTCGCCCGTAGTCAGCTGGGATAGGCTCCAGCTTGCCTGTGACCCTGTAGAACAGGATAAAGCGGCTAGAGATAATGAGATGAGATGAGAATTTGTCTTTGTTCGTCTATGCCAGCGACGTATAGTGACCGGCAGAACAATTAAATACTCTTCCAATAGATGGCAGCAGGTAGCTAATTAACCAGTGTATCTACCTGTTGCCATTCAAACAAGAGAATTAGTAATGCTTCGGGTGTGACAGCAGTGATGGCAAGGCAAGTTTATTTATATAGCACATTTCATACACAATGGCAGTTCAATGTGCTTTACAGAAGCAAAAACAGTAAACAATAGAGAAATAAAATTACGTAAAATAATTTTATTTTTAATCTAAAACAATTAATTTAAAGAAAATAAGAATTAAACAGTAGAACAAAAATAATAAAATGCCAAAAGGAGAAAAAGAAAAAGAAACCAGCGGAATAAAATAGAATAAAATTAAAGTAAATTTAAAACATGCAGAGAAAGTAAAGATTATAAAAAATGTAAAAATATTAATTATTTAACAGAAAGCATCTGAAAACAGCTTGGTCTTTAGCCTAGATTTGAAGCTGCCAACAGCAGGAGCATTTTTAATGTCCTCTGACAGTTGGTTCCATAGATGCACTGCATAGTAGCTAAAAGCTGCTTCACCACACTTTGTTTTAACAACAGGTTTTAACAGTAAATTTTTCTGTTGCGATCTGGTAGATCTGATTGGGTTAGGCCGCTGCAACATATCAGAGAGGTAATTGGGCCCTGTACCATTTAGAGATTTATACACCAGCAGCAATGCTTTAAAGTCAATTCTGTAGCTTACTGGAAGCCAGTGAAGGGACCTTAGAATTGGGGTAATGTGCTCTGTTCTTTTTGTTCGTGTGAGAACCCTCAGCGCTGCATTTTGAACCAGCTGAAGTCGTTTGATGGTCTTTTTTGGCAGGCCTGTGAAAAGGCCATTGCAGTAATCAACCCTACTAGAGATGAAGGTAGTAGCAACGACTTCATGAATTTTTTTAATGACAAAATTGAGAATATCCGACAAAAAATTCAAACTACTAATTTAAGGTTAGACAATGAAAGTGACCTTGTAGTTAACAATATAACTGTATCAGATCATCAGTTAGAATGTTTTACTCCCCTAAAAGAAACTGAATTACTTTCATTAATCTCTACATCAAAAGCCTCAACTTGCGTACTAGATCCCTTACCGACACATCTATTCAAACAGATAATGCCTGGAGTAATTGAACCGCTTCTAAAAATAATAAATTCTTCTCTTATGATTGGCTATGTACCCAAATCCTTTAAACTAGCAGTTATCAAACCCCTGATTAAAAAACCTGACCTTGATCCCTGTCAGCTGTCCAATTATCGGCCAATATCAAACCTCCCCTTTATCTCCAAGATCCTTGAAAAAGCTGTGGCACAGCAGTTATGCTCATATTTACATAGGAATAACATCCATGAAATGTATCAGTCAGGATTTAGACCTCATCATAGCACAGAGCCAGCACTGGTTAAAGTAGTAAACGACCTACTGTTGGCGTCTGATCAGGGCTGTGTCTCGCTACTTGTGTTGCTTGACCTTAGTGCAGCATTTGATACCATTGATCATTCCATTCTTCTGGATAGACTAGAAAATGTTGTGGGAGTTAAGGGAATGGCCCTCTCCTGGCTCAGGTCTTATCTAACTGATCGTTATCAGTATGTTGATATAAATGGTGATATTTCTAGACGTACCGAGGTAAAGTTTGGTGTTCCACAAGGTTCTGTCTTGGGTCCACTGCTTTTTTCTCTATATATGTTACCTCTGGGCGATATTATTCGTAAACATTGTATTAGTTTCCACTGTTATGCTGATGACACACAGTTGTATGTCTCTGCAAAACCTGATGAGAGACACCAGCTTAATAAAATTGAGGAATGTGTTAAGGACATTAGACACTGGATGCATATAAATTCCCTTCTGCTTAACTCTGACAAGACTGAAGTACTTGTGCTAGGACCACATACAGCTAGAAGTAAGTTTTCTGATTACACAGTAACTCTGGATGGCCTTTCTGTTTCTTCACGTGCAGCAGTAAAAGACCTCGGAGTGATTATTGACCCCAGTCTTTCATTCGAAACTCACATTGATAACATCACCCGGATAGCTTTCTTCCATCTCAGAAATATTGCAAAGATAAGAAATTTAATGTCATTGCATGATGCAGAAAAACTAGTCCATGCTTTCGTTACCTCCAGGTTGGATTATTGTAATGCCTTACTGTCTGGATGTTCCAATAAGTGCATAAACAAGCTCCAGTTAGTTCAAAATGCCGCAGCAAGAGTCCTTACTAGAACTAGAAAATATGACCACATCACGCCTGTCTTATCCACACTGCATTGGCTCCCAATCAAATTTCGTATTGATTATAAAATACTACTATTAACCTTTAAAGCACTAAATGGTCTCGCACCACAGTACCTGAGTGAACTTCTGCTCCTCTATGACCCGCCACGCCTACTTAGATCAAAAGGTGCAGGCTATCTGCTGGTACCTCGTATAGTGAAGGCTACATCAGGGGGCAGAGCCTTTTCTTACAAAGCCCCACTGTTATGGAACAGCCTTCCAAGTAATGTTCGGGAATCAGACACAGTCTCAGCATTTAAGTCTAGGCTGAAAACATCTGTTTAGTCAAGCCTTTTGTTAATGGTGTTTATGAGGTAAAGGAGTAGATCTGGAGGGTCCTCAGACATAGGGTGTTTTGGTAAACTGGGATGTATGGATGCTGTCAGTCCCCACTTGCTTGCTCACTCGAGTTTGTTGACGGTGTAGTGGCTGGCTGCTTTATGTCCCAGGGCTCCCTCATGCCTGTGTTACCTTCTGGCTCTCTCCTTTTAGTTATGCTGTCATAGTTAGTTGCCGGAGTCTCTGCTTGTACTCGGTGCAATATGTATACTGTTCCTACTTATTCAGGTGACATTGGGCATACCTAACCACCTGTGTTTTCTTTCTCTCCCCCCCACCCCAAATCTGTCCCTCTGAGTTACATGGAGTCAACAGGAAATCTTTTGGTGGAGACGGTGGGGACCTCGACTGGCTATCGTAGCCTGCAGGGAATCGGCCGTCAGACATTCTGTCGCATGTCCCAGACCCGGTGAAATGTAACTGAATTGTCTTGGCCAGGCCTAAGGGTCCCATCTGCATCTCATCATTGCTGAGGAGTGTGCTCCCATCACCCAATCAAGCATCCAGCCAGAGCAGGTCATGATATACTTTTTACCATATTAACATGCCATTGTGTGTTATGCCTGATGTAAAGACTCTCGTCTCTGCGAGCCTACCACACAGATTTAATACTTGTCATTTTTAGGGCATACCTAACAACGTGTTTTCTTTCTCTCTCTCTCTCTCTCTCTCCCCCCCCATCTGTCCCTCTGAGTTACATGTTGATCCTGGGATTGAGATGCTGGCCTCTTCTGCCCCTTGGACCTGCTTGATCCATCCTGGTGCCCTGTGTCTGGTCGGAGTTTTATCGCCCCACTCCTGTGAAGGACGGCCCCATGAGGACAGTTGAGGGTTATACCTGTTAAAACTGTTAATATTATAGTCAGGCTGTCTGTTGTTGCCCAAATGAGGATGGGTTCCCTTTTGAGTCTGGTTCCTCTCGAGGTTTCTTCCTCATGTCGTCTGAGGGAGTTTTTCCTTGCCACCGTCGCCACAGGCTTGCTCATTGGGGATAGATTAGGGATAAAATTAGCTCATGTTTTAAGTCGTTCAAATTCTGTAAAGCTGCTTTGCGACAATGTTTATTGTTAAAAGCGCTGTACAAATAAACTTGATTTGATGAAGGCATGTATTAGTTTTTCCAGATCATTTTTTGACATAAGTCCTCTTAGTTTGGAAATGTTTTTTAGGTGATAAAATGCCGTTTTAGTGATTGCTTTCATGTGACTGTCAAAGTTTAGCAATAGCAGGGATGAGAGTTTTCCGCTTTTCGGCGGATTTCCACTTTTTCTGAGTAAACATCGACCCTTTTATATTATGCCAAATCCGTTGAGATTTTTTTTTCATTTATTGAGAGGGGTTGGGGTATGTTCCTTTGTGATACTCAAGCGTAATTCATACCTACGACAATGTTACATGTTTACATTTTCGCTATCTTTATTCTTGCCAAGTCTCGCGGTAGAATACATGTTATCTACAATGTAATTGGCCAAAACATCGCTGGAGAAAGCATGATAGCCAATCATAACAGTTCTTACAAAATAGAGGACTGACAAGCTTTTGTCTTTGGCCAAAAAGCTGAAGTTGAAATGATCAAATGAAAATGAGAAGTGACTGAACTATAAATAATTGTAAAAGTGTACATAGACATTATCCCATAAACTTAGCATTCGTTTGATTTAATACATTGAACATGTATATGATGGTCAGTAAATCTGAATTAATGCTGACAGTTTTGAAAACTTAAATATTTCAAAAGACTTCTTGAAGAAATCATATGCAACGAATGAGGACAGAGGGAGAAAAGGTCAGTCACCCTAAGAAATTTTATTTAATATATGAACATTTTGATAATTAATAAAACTTGAGTTTAATGTGAATTTAGTTTGTCATTTTTGTTGATCATAAATTATAACTATACCCTTGAATGTAGAATCAGGGTGTCTGCAGGCTTGAACAAGTTCAATTTAGGACTTTTTAAGACCTTTTTAAGACCATAGCAGGTTAAATTTAAGACTTATGCCGCACAAAAAAAAAAAAAAAAGAAAGAAAATTGGGAGAGCCTGAATTACTTTCGAAATAACAAAATTTATTATCATTCACCAATGAACTCATTACATCCCTAGGGTGCGCTCTTGCATTAATGAGGAACTAAGTTGCAGTGGAGCCAAAGACATCCCGCAAATCACTTGAGGATGAGGCATTCGATTCCGTACGGTTTGCGTGTTGTAGCGTTACAGTTTGCACGGAGTTAGTGATACACCGTCTCGAGATGTGCTTGGACCTGACAACGGTGAACAAAATTGAGTGATGACATGCGATTGTTGCAGACTTTTATGGGCAGCCTGGTGCTTCTCCGCTTTCGCGTGCGATTCTGGTGCCTTTACACCCAGGGTGCCGAGTTTGAGTGTTCTTTTGCACAATGTGCAGTACGCCTCAAACGGATTGTTTGGTACACGTTTTAACCAGTCTACGAAATCATTGCGTTCAAGCCAGCAGTCGTTAAACTTGCATTTGCCCATTTTGCTACAAACCGTGACAATAGGGCTGTGCGATATGGGAAAAAATGAATATCCTGATACATTTTCTCCATTTCACGATACACGATATATATCTCGATATATTTAAATCTCCTCTAAAGGACCCCATGAAATCTAACTTTTACTCTTTACTGTTTTCACTACAATCCCTGCAGATTAAATAACATTCTTGGTTAACTTTACAGGTGGTTTTCAACAACACATTTTAAATTTTCATGTTAGTGATTAATCACAATTGAATTGAAATAAGACTTTTTATTCAACAAAGATGTGGCACAAACTGCAAAAACAATCTTGAAAATTGCAACAAAGGGGCAATACAGTACAGAGCTGCTCAGAGCTCAGACCAATAAAGTGCAAGCTCAACACTGAGAGACATTTAGCTTAAATAAGAAAAGTGCTCATTCATTAAATTATTTTAAAAAAATAGATCTCCAAGCTATTAACCTGACTACTGAGAACCACTGGAACATTCACAATAGAGAGAGATTGAGGGAGAGAGAGAGAAGGAGAGAAGAGAGAGATCTGCAAAACATCATTTTTCTCTTTGCACACTTTTGAACTGAGTGTTTTCTGGCTCTGCCTCTCAGATGTGTATAATTCCGGTATTGCCTTTGTAAAATGTCTGCGACCAGGCAACTCATATTTGGGATTGAGTATGTTTTAGTAATTTTTGGAAGCCTGGTTTTTCCACTATACTAACTGGGATCATGTCTTCGGCAATGACGTTAGTGCTTGCATCCGTTATAGCTCTCCATCTCTGACTCATTTTCTCATATGGGGTGGCTTTGGAGAGCGAGGCCGCTATGGTCATTTGTTTAGCTCGTGGGCAAGTAGTTCAGAGTTTAAGAGACTCTTCATACTGTACCGGGTGAGTTTCAGGTGGTGGAACATATTTGTAGCGCTGCTGCCTTTCGTGATGACAGGTGGGTTTTTTTTTTTTTTTTTGCACACTTTACAAACTGGCATTTGCTGTTCCACATCCTCCTCGCGATATCCAAAAAATGCCAGATGACTGACCCCTTACTAGTTCTTTTAGGAACCAATTCGTCCGCTTCCATTTTTTATTTGTCGCTGAAATTGACAGCTTACACGGTAGCCTACGCAACACCAGCGATTGCACGAACTGAGCCAGCGCTGTAAACCGAAACTAGGAAATCTTCCGCAGTGTTGCCAGATACTGCTGACGGTTTCCAGCCCAAAATATGTTCAAAAGCTGCTAAAACGCACTTAAAACCACCCAATCTGGCAACACAACTGAAACTAGAAAATCTTCCTGGAAGTTCCTTTCAGCACCGAGATGCTAACCAATCCCGGGTGACATCTAGGTGCTGAAAGGAACTTCCGGGAAGATTTTCTACGTGCAGAATAATTCTGCACGTAACCTAGGTCTTAAATTACCCAAATGAGATTTTAGACCAACAGTGCAAAAAATATCTGTATTTTAGACTTTTTTAGGCCTAAAATTGAAAATGTGTAATTTTAGACTTTTTTAGACTCCGCGGACACTCTGAGAAAGTGATTTTATTTTGAATTCAAACAATACTCCTATTGATTTGATACACATTTTCATGTAAATATATAAAAAAAGACAACAGATTTTTTTATCTACTAATCAAATCAAGTTTATTTGTACAGCGCTTTTAACAATAAACATTGTCGCAAAGCAGCTTTACAGAATTTGAACGACTTAAAACATGAGCTAATTTTATCCCTAATCTATCCCCAATGAGCAAGCCTGTGGCGACGGTGGCAAGGAAAAACTCCCTCAGACGACATGAGGAAGAAACCTCGAGAGGAACCAGACTCAAAAGGGAACCCATCCTCATTTGGGCAACAACAGACAGCCTGACTATAATATTAACAGTTTTAACAGGTATAACCCTCAACTGTCCTCATGGGGCCGTCCTTCACAGGAGTGGGGCGATAAAACTCCGACCAGACACAGGGCACCAGGATGGATCAAGCAGGTCCGAGGGGCAGAAGAGGCCAGCATCTCAATCCCAGGATCAACATGTAACTCAGAGGGACAGATGGGGGGGGGGGGGGGGGGGGGGAGAGAGAGAGAGAGAGAAAGAAAACACGTTGTTAGGTATGCCCTAAAAATGACAAGTATTAAATCTGTGTGGTAGGCTCGCAGAGACGAGAGTCTTTACATCAGGCATGACGCACAATGGCATGTTAATATGGTAAAAAATATATCATGACCTGCTCTGGCTGGATGCTTGATTGGGTGATGGGAGCACACTCCTCAGCAATGATGAGATGCAGATGGGACCCTTAGGCCTGGCCAAGACAATTCAGTTACATTTCACCGGGTCTGGGACATGCGACAGAATGTCTGACGGCCGATTCCCTGCAGGCTACGATAGCCAGTCGAGGTCCCCACCGTCTCCACCAAAAGATTTCCTGTTGACTCCATGTAACTCAGAGGGACAGATTTGGGGTGGGGGGGGGGGAGAGAAAGAAAACACAGGTGGTTAGGTATGCCCAATGTCACCTGAATAAGTAGGAACAGTATACATATTGCACCGAGTACAAGCAGGGACTCCGGCAACTAACTATGACAGCATAACTAAAAGGAGAGAGCCAGAAGGTAACACAGGCATGAGGGAGCCCCGGGACATAAAGCAGCCAGCCACTACACTGTCAACAAACTCGAGTGAGCAAGCGAGTGGGGACTGACAGCATCCATACATCCCAGTTTACCAAAACACTATGTCTGAGGACCCTCCAGATCTACTCCTTTACCTCATAAACACCATTAACAAAAGGCTTGACTAAACAGATATGTTTTCAGCCTAGACTTAAATGCTGAGACTGTGTCTGATTCCCGAACATTACTTGGAAGGCTGTTCCATAACAGTGGGGCTTTGTAAGAAAAGGCTCTGCCCCCTGATGTAGCCTTCACTATACGAGGTACCAGCAGATAGCCTGCACCTTTTGATCTAAGTAGGCGTGGCGGGTCATAGAGGAGCAGAAGTTCACTCAGGTACTGTGGTGCGAGACCATTTAGTGCTTTAAAGGTCAATAGTAGTATTTTATAATCAATACGAAATTTGATTGGGAGCCAATGCAGTGTGGATAAGACAGGCGTGATGTGGTCATATTTTCTAGTTCTAGTAAGGACTCTTGCTGCGGCATTTTGAACTAACTGGAGCTTGTTTATGCACTTATTGGAACATCCAGACAGTAAGGCATTACAATAATCCAACCTGGAGGTAACGAAAGCATGGACTAGTTTTTCTGCATCATGCAATGACATTAAATTTCTTATCTTTGCAATATTTCTGAGATGAAAGAAAGCTATCCGGGTGATGTTATCAATGTGAGTTTCGAATGAAAGCCTGGGGTCAATAATCACTCCGAGGTCTTTTACTGCTGCACGTGAAGAAACAAAGGCCATCCAGAGTTACTGTGTAATCAGAAAACTTACTTCTAGCTGTATGTGGTCCTAGCACAAGTACTTCAGTCTTGTCAGAGTTAAGCAGAAGGAAATTTATAAGCATCCAGTGTCTAATGTCCTTAACACATTCCTCAATTTTATTAAGCTGGTGTCTCTCATCAGGTTTTGCAGAGACATACAACTGTGTGTCATCAGCATAACAGTGGAAACTAATACAATGTTTATGAATAATATCGCCCAGAGGTAACATATATAGAGAAAAAAGCAGTGGACCCAAGACAGAACCTTGTGGAACACCAAACTTTACCTCGGTACGTCTAGAAATATCACCATTTATATCGACATACTGATAACGATCAGTTAGATAAGACCTGAGCCAGGAGAGGGCCATTCCCTTAACTCCCACAACATTTTCTAGTCTATCCAGAAGAATGGAATGATCAATGGTATCAAATGCTGCACTAAGGTCAAGCAACACAAGTAGCGAGACACAGCCCTGATCAGACGCCAACAGTAGGTCGTTTACTACTTTAACCAGTGCTGTCTCTGTGCTATGATGAGGTCTAAATCCTGACTGATACATTTCATGGATGTTATTCCTATGTAAATATGAGCATAACTGCTGTGCCACAGCTTTTTCAAGGATCTTGGAGATAAAGGGGAGGTTTGATATTGGCCGATAATTGGACAGCTGACAGGGATCAAGGTCAGGTTTTTTAATCAGGGGTTTGATAACTGCTAGTTTAAAGGATTTGGGTACATAGCCAATCATAAGAGAAGAATTTATTATTTTTAGAAGCGGTTCAATTACTCCAGGCATTATCTGTTTGAATAGATGTGTCGGTAAGGGTTCTAGTACACAAGTTGAGGCTTTTGATGTAGAGATTAATGAAAGTAATTCAGTTTCTTTTAGGGGAGTAAAACATTCTAACTGATGATCTGATACAGTTATATTGTTAACTACAAGGTCACTTTCATTGTCTAACCTTAAATTAGTAGTTTGAATTTTTTGTCGGATATTCTCAATTTTGTCATTAAAAAAATTCATGAAGTCGTTGCTACTACATACTGCAGGTGTGCATGTGTTGATAGTGGACTTATTCCTGGTTAATTTTGCTACAGTATTAAATAGGAATCTAGGATTATTTTTGTTATCTTCTATTAGGGAGGAGAGATATGTTGATCTCGCAGCACTAAGAGCTTTTCTATACTTCAGGAAGCTCTCCTTCCACGCCAATTTGAACACTACCAATTTTGTTTGACGCCATTTACGTTCCAATTTTCGAGTGGTCTGTTTTAATGTGCGAGTGTCATCATTATACCAGGGTGCTAATTTTTTGTCTCTGACCATTTTCCTTTTTAGAGGAGCTACATTATCTAAAGTATGGCGGAATGTTGACTCTAAGCATTCAGTTGCCTGATCGAGTTCTGCAGGGGCTGACAGTGACCCAATCAAAGTTGACAGCTCTGGGAGATCATTTATAAAGCTCTGTGCAGTAGTTGACGTGAAAGTACGTTTAATACAGTAGCGTGGTGAGGTGCATATATTATTACTCAGACATATTTTGAATGAGATGAGACAATGATCTGAGATAACTTCAGACTGTGGAAGTATGACTATATTGTCTACGTTTAATCTGAATGTTAGTATTAGATCAAGGGTGTGACCACCATTATGGGTCGGTCCTATGACATTCTGCTTAATCCCGACTGAATCTAAGATGGACACAAACGCTGTTTTTAAAGGGTCTTCTGGGTTATCGAAGTGAATATTAAAATCTCCGACAACTAAAGCTTTGTCTAAGGAAATAACCAGATCTGAGATAAAATCTGCAAATTCAGAAAGAAACTCAGAATATGGCCCCGGGGGCCTGTAAATAATAAGCAATGGAATTAACTGGGTAGACTTATTTTTCGAGGCTACATACATTATATGAGTATGAAGAACTTCAAATGTATTAAATTTATAACCAGGTTTGTGTGTTACACCTAGATAATCGTTATAAATAACCGCGACGCCTCCTCCTCTGCCAGTTAGACGAGGCTGGTGTATATAACTGTATCCAGGAGGACTCGCTTCATTTAATGCTATATATTCATTTGGCTTAATCCATGTTTCTGTTAAACACAGTACATTAAACTCCTGATCAGTAATGAGTTCATTAACCATTAGCGCTTTAGATGTAAGAGATCTAATATTTAATAGCCCCACCTTTAGATCAAAGGTGCTGGCAGCAGCTGTACAGTCAGTCTGATCTAATTTTATATTGATTAGGTTACTGGAACAAACTCTCTGAAAATTTCTACCTTTTTGTTGAGCTCGGGGAACAGACACAGTCTCGATGTAGTGGGCCCTGAGTGACGACTCTGTGCAGCTAGCAGACAGTCGGTTTAGCCTGTTCGTCTGCTCCCTGGCCTTGGCTCTGGATTGTCAGAAATTAACTAGGCCTGTTCTGAGACTATGACCTATGCTGCAGGAAATGAGAGCAGCACCTTCCCGAGTGGGATGGATACCGTCCCGCCCTAACAGGCCAGCAGTGCCCTCAAAATTAGCCCAATTATCTATAAAGCCCACACTGTTTTCAGAGCACCACCTGGACAGCCAGCAGTTCAGCGACCATAACCTGCTGTAAGCTACATCGCCACGCCGCATTGGGATGGGGCCAGAGCATACTACAGCATCGGACATCGCCTTCGCTAATTTAAACACCTCTACAAAGTTACTCTTAGTAACCTCAGACTGACGAAGGCGTATATCATTAGCTCCTGCATGGATAACTATCTTTGAGAACCTGTGCTTGCCTAGGACCCTAAGATTACCTGCTATGTCCGGCGCCCTGGCTCCCGGTATACACCTGACTAAAGCTGCTGGTGCCCCTAAAGGCTGAGCTAATTTCACGTGCCATATGATAGAGTCCCCTATAACCAGAGCTCTTTCAGGTTTCTCAGTGGGTGCATCACTAAGGAGAGCAAACCTGTTCGACACGTGACGCGGAGAGGAGTGGTGCTCCCGTGGGCGAGCCTCAGCGGTAGCTTTGGCTCTACGCTTATGCCGCCGAGCCGTCACCCATTCGCCCCGCTGTAAGGGCTCTAATGCCGGAGTTGGGGGATTGCTAACTCCACCTAGGGCGTCCAGACTTTCCCTAACAGAAACTACACTGTTCTCACGCTCACTAACCTGCTCTAAAGCCTGGACACGCGCTTCTAGCACTGAAATCTTCTCCGTCAGAGAGCTAACTAATCTGCACTTATCACAAGTAAAGCTAATAGAGCTATCGCTAGTGACGGAGGAAGAATGACTAAACATCCTGCACTCAGCACACTGAACAGGCTGAAGGGGTGCCATGATGAAAAGATTCACGTACCTTAAATGAAGATCTGTTGATATTAAAGCAGATCAGATGGCCTCCGCTTGTGGACTTTACACAGGAGGAGAAAAAAAGAAAGCTTCCGGTCTCGGCGTTCTTCCGAAAAAAGAAAGAGAAAAAACCGGAAAAAAAACCGGAAAAAGGAAAGCGAAAGTGAAAAGTACAAAAATGAAAGCGACAGTATAATAAAAATGAAGACGATACTGGAAATTTATTTATAGAAAAAAAGTTAAAAAAGGATTAGTAATTAACGCCAGCACTCGCGGGAAAAAGGACTCGGCGCGAACAACTCAGGAAACAGGAAATCTACTACAGCTCAGATTGCAGGAAAAGTGGTTTGCAAGGCCTTATTTTTCAAAATGTTCTGGCTTATATATACAGTGTGTGTGTGTGTGTGTGTGTGTATACACACACACACACACACTTTTGTGATATTTTTGTTTGGTGGTGTGCCGTGGGATTTTTCAAATGTAAAATGTGCCATGGCTCAAGAAAGGTTGGGAAACACTGCTTTAAAGGTCTCCTTGCATCGTTTTTTCACTAATTGTGCGGTGGTCTCTAGTATGAATGAATGCCCTGTGAGCCGGTTTTGCTGAAAAAAAAAAATGCTGTGGTTCTCCTGTTTCAGCCTGTTCTAGTTTGCTGGAGGAGTGGGTGGTGGGAGAACGACAGGATTTCAGCTCTTACTCATTAATATTCATGACATGTAAACATGTTACCTCTGATTGGCTAACAGCACTGTGATGCCACCTCCAGTGGGTCAGAACAAGCGGATGTGGGCATAGACATATAAACATTCATCATCCTCGCCGCCATATTGGATGGGGCAAAGTGGAGAATAAAGATGCCTCATTCATGTGCTGCGTTTAGCTGTACCAACAGGTTTACCGTCCAAACGAGATCACATGGGATTACCTTTCACAGGTGAGACTGGAAAAATACTTTTCATTGTATTTGGTCATTATAACAATTTTACGAACAGATTTTTCTGACTTTGTGACTAATATGAAGTCTCGCGCATAATAGCCAATCGGTGAAACCTGTCTCCAAACAATTTAATTTATAAATAAATTTATAATTTATTTCATAGCCCACCTAACCAATTTCACCACCAGCTGTCAGATGGTGATGGCACACTCAAAAATAGAAGAGATTGGAAGCATGTCAGACTGTGAAGCAATCACATGGAGCAATCCCATTGTAATATGGTTTAATTGAATTTTTTTCCATATAGCACTGTATATTGCAAAAATTGTTTTTGGAGACATTTTATAGTCTATCTGCACGGCATTTAATGAAAGTGATGCGGAGACGGCACAGAACGGCTTCAGCAGCGTAAGCACAGCACATTATTCTACATGATCCCCGCTGAGCTCCAAAACATGCCTTGATGTGTAGATATCGTTAGTAGCCTACGATAGTAGCAGCGGAATAAAAAAAAAAAACCTCCCACGGAATATTGATAGGTATTTCGCACACTATTTATAACCATCACATTAAAAGTTATATATGTTGTTTTGATGCCTGTTTGTTTCCCAAATATATACAGTACGTGTATGTCTTAATGGGTGAATAAAAGGCATCGAGTTAAATATTATTGTAGAAAGGGGCTTTATGAAGTTCAGTCCATTTACTTGCATTGGTTTACGGGGAAGATTTGCCACATCCAATATGGTGGACACTCTGATGTATCCCAGCTTACTACGGCGAGAGAGAAGGAACAAACCGCGAAAGGAAAAATGCCACGCGCTGACGTCCTTGATGTGCAACGCGAGGAAATAAAATAAATTCAACAAATGTTTGGGTTTTTACTGAACAAAAACGAATAAAATGAACGAGTGACTTAAAAAAAAAATGTGGGTGCCTTTGTAAAAACTGTTTTGATTGGCTATTATGGTCTCAACATCGATGTTTTGACCAATAACAATGTAGATAACACGAATTTTACATCACATTCAACGAGATTTAAACGAGACTAAAGATGGCGACTTACAAATAATGTATAAACATTGTTGGAGTTAATAAAGTTTGAACAGCATGAAGGAACATACCCCAACCCCCCGAAATTAATAAAAAAAAAAAAAAAATTCTCAACGGATTTGGCATAATATAAAAAGCTCGTTTTTTACTCAGAAAAAGCGGAAAACTTTCATCCCTGCCTAGCTTGTGACCATGTCAGGCATGCTAAGGGGGAGAATATGAACATGCTATTTTGTAACAAAAAGTTCATGTTTTACTTACAGCTTGTGAGCTGGTGGTTGGTACAGATCCAGTTATTAAAAACAATCTCGAAGCAAAACCACTACTGAAGGCACCGAAGTTTGAAAAGTCACTGTGGTTGAAATGATCAGCACACAGTACTAACGCTGCATTATACTTCGCTGGTGGTGTTCCAAAGATAAATTCCAACCATTTCTTCTTCAGCTCTTCTATCTTGGGCAAGAAATGCAACGTTGATGTCTTACTGCCACAAATAACACAGGCACGAACTTGTTCAGACATGTTTCCAACTTGCTGTTAGGTCCTCTTCGTGAGCTACTGACGAGATGGGCTCTGCTCAGTGTTGCCAGATACTGCTGACGTTTTCCAGCCCAATGTTCAAATCCACCAAAATGCACTTAAAACCGCCCAATCTGGCAACACTGGCTCTGCTCTCTCCTCGCGCTTAAATCCGAACTTCCTTCCCGTGGGTGGTCGCAAGCCAAGGTGGGCGAGGCTATGAATACTAATTTACGAAGTGACGCAAGTTCGTAGGGCTTTTTCAGATCCGCTCGTTTTTCCGACCATTTTCTTTCATAAACTAATACAGGGAACGTGGGTAGAATTACATTTTCACATGCAGCATGCATATGCAACTCAGAGTGAACTATGGTATTTCAAAAAGAGCCAGTATTAAACGTTTTTGGTGGAAGGGCACCTTTAAGGGATCCCCGTAGATTTCCAATCCATCATATACCTCAGTAATCTATAACAAAACAGTTTAACTTGTGTTGAACTTTAAGGTGAAATTTCAAATGTGTATACATTAATACTATTTAGGTCAGAAATCATTGAAACACTGGTAAAATCTATCCTATAATCATGGATCTAAAACCTCTCAGAGACCCTGAAAATGCACCTGAGGGCATCTATTTTCAAAAGATTTTACGGGGGGGTTAAACTGATTTCCATGGTCAGTAAATACTGATAGAGCTAGTATTGGTGTGGGAATGTTCTAAAGCAGCCTGCAAAGCATGTAATCTAGAATGATGAATCCGCACGACTTGCAGTTGCTGCTCTCTAACAGCTCCAATACAGCTAGTCAGCCGCTTGACACAGAACATGACACATCGGGAGTTCGTCATTTTCATCTTTGGCTCTGTGTCCATCTTAGAAAATCACTGCGCTCGCGAGATAACTCGCTCTCTGAGGTCATTTCTGTGGATTGTGCGGGACAGAAACCACCCTTCCCCCACCCAGGTTTTTCCTCTGCTCTCCACCAAAATCATAGGGGACATACTTTCTCATTTTGAACACAGAATGGCAAATTTCGCCGAAAAGTAAGGAAAATATATAAAGTTTTCAAGGTTTTTGGTTGAAAATTTTACCCTCGTGGGTGTATGGGAGCATTTGCCGTGACGGCACGAAATGGGTCACGTGATGTTTTGGTTGGCAAGAAGCTATTTATAAATGGCCCATCGGAGTTATCGGGTCATTAATTAATTATGGTAGTGTCGTGTTATCGGCTGTACATACGGATTTGATAAGAATGATCCCAAGAGCTTTTACCGCATACCAAAGAAACCTGAAGCTCGCCGAAAGCTTTGGATCGCAGCAATTAAGTGTGACAAGTGGGAACCTACTGGCAACGACCGGGTTTGCTTTCGAGACTTTATATCTGGTAAGACACATGATTTTTTATTATTTTAAGATAGATACAGGTAGATATCGCCGAAGGTCAGGCCAGGTGCTTGGATTTGGGTCCCATTTGTCCGTAACTGCATAAGGATCAGGCAAAACTTTGGTGCCACTGTTGTACAGAAGCTTTGCTGCATATTTTTGCTTAGCATCAGTTGGCCAACGAACTTGCATACTGCTCCGCTACTTCCAGGTTTCCGTGGTGAAACCGAGGGACTGTACCACTTGGGTCAGATAGAGGGGTTTCGTGGCTGGATGGTGGGTTGAACCATTTTGACAGGGGTGGGATTTATAGCAAAATGTTTTGAAAACAAAAGATAGACGATTCATGAAAACACCGAGTGTATTCAGATCCCGAAGGATTTCGCAGTGATTTCAAAATCAACATCACTATTTAGAATTAAATTCCTACAACTCATCATTTCTATTAATTCATTTCCCCCTGTTTTCTCTCTTTCAGCTTGTGGCTTTTCTTGTGAAAGATTTCTTCGCCTTTCTCTCGCTCTTTCACCGTACAGGAGCATGATGTCAGACAGGTGCTCCTGGCAGTGAACCCCAAGAAAGCTGCCGGCCCAGATGGTGTACCTGGTAAGGTGCTCAGAGCGTGCGCCCACCAGCTCGCCCCTACCTTCACCAGGATCTTTAACCTCTCTCTGGCTCAGGCAGTCATCCCACCCTGCCTAAAATCTGCAACAATAATCCCAGTGCCGAAGAAGTCTCCCATCACCAGCCTGAATGATTACCGTCCTGTGGCCCTCACCCCAGTAATCATGAAGTGCTTCGAGAGACTAGTTCTTCAGCACATCAAGGACCACCTCCCCCCAGACTTCGACCCCTACCAGTTCGCATATCGCACAAACAGATCCACAGAGGACGCCATTGCCGTAGCTCTCCACTCTGCGCTAAATCACCTGGAGCAGCAGCAGAGCTACGTCCGCATACTCTTTGTGGATTACAGTTCAGCTTTTAATACAATAATCCCGGACAACCTTATTAGAAAACTGGACACTCTCGGCCTCCCCCTTCTCACATGTGCCTGGTTAAAGGACTTCCTTACTAACCGGCCCCAGACTGTGAGACTTGGCCCCCACTTCTCCTCCACCCGCACGTTGAGCACCGGCTCTCCACAGGGCTGTGTGCTGAGCCCCCTCCTGTACTGCCTCTACACCCACGACTGTAGTCCGACCCACAACAACCTTATCGTCAAGTTTTCTGACAACACCACAGTGGTCGGACTCATCTCAAAGGGAGAGGAGGTGGCCTACAGAGAGGAGGTCCTGAAGTTGGAAGCCTGGTGTTCAGAAAATAACCTCACTCTGAACACCAAGACAACCAAAGAGCTCATTGTTGACTTCAGGAAGCACAGCACCGACCTAGCTCCCCTCTACATCAACAACGTGTATGTGGAGAGGGTCCACACCTTCCGGTTTCTCGGTGTCCTCATCTCCGCCGACATCTCCTGGTCAGCAAACATTACAGCAATCATTAAGAAGGCTCAGCAGCGGCTACACTTCTTGAGAGTCCTCAGGAAGTACAACTTAAGCTCCAACCTGCTGCTGACCTTCAACCGCTCATCCATCGAGAGCATACTGATGTACTGTATTACAGTATGGTACGGCAGCTGCACTGCTGTGGACAGGGAGAGGCTCCAGAGAGTAGTAAAGGCAGCACAGAGGATCATTGGCTGCCCTCTCCCCTCCCTGATGGACATTTACACCTCCCGCTGCCTTAGCAGAGCTAAGAATATTATCAAGGACAGCTCCCACCCTGGCGGCACGGTGGTGTAGTGGTTAGCGCTGTCGCCTCACAGCAAGAAGGTCCTGGGTTTGAGCCCCGGGGCCGGCGAGGGCCTTTCTGTGTGGAGTTTGCATGTTCTCCCCGTGTCCGCGTGGGTTTCCTCCGGGTGCTCCGGTTTCCCCCACAGTCCAAAGACATGCAGGTTAGGTTAACTGGTGACTCTAAATTGACCGTAGGTGTGAATGGGAGTGTGAATGGTTGTCTGTGTCTATGTGTCAGCCCTGTGATGACCTGGCGACTTGTCCAGGGTGTACCCCGCCTTTTGCCCGTAGTCAGCTGGGATAGGCTCCAGCTTGCCTGCGACCCTGTAGAAGGATAAAGTGGCTAGAGATAATGAGATGAGCTCCCACCCTGGCTTTGATCTGTTCGACCTGTTGCCCTCAGGGAGGCGCTACAGGTGCATCAGGGTAAAGACAAATAGATTAAAAAAACAGCTTCTTTCCAAAAGCCATAACCGCCCTGAACTCAGATATGCTCTGACTATTTTATTTTACTATTTACATGTGGCAGCGGGGGCGTGGTCAAGCACCAGTCTGTGACAGGAGGGCGGAGCCAGGGAAGGTGAGTGGCAGAATCACTACACCTGACGGTAATTAACCTGTGTTTGTGTGTCTTCCCAGTAACCGCACCCTATTTAAGGAGGCAGAGGCAGAGCAGAGGAGAGCTCTTCCCGGGACAAGAACACAGCGTGTGTGTGTGTGTGTGTGTGTATTTACCCAATAGAACTATTGTTATACTGAAAAGTCTGGAAATAAAAGCCTGTTATTACCTGAAGCTTTTTCCTGCCATCCTCTGTGCTCCACCCACACCTAAGAGAGCTCTACAGTGTTGCTGAAACCCGGGAAAAGGTGGAGCACCAACCCAGCAGCCCCATGGAATCCTCCCCGTTCGCGGACCTGGTCCATGCCCTCGCCACGGCTCAGCAAAGCCAGCACCAGGCGCTCGTCACGCTCCGAAAGGAACAAGAGCGGCGCTTCGAAGCCCTGGTGCTGGCCCAGCAGGAAGATCGCGAGGCGTTCCGGCATCTCCTCGCGTCGGCGGGGTCCACCAGCGCCCTGGCCGCGGGCCCGTCTCCGCTCACCGTGACCAAGATGGGCCCGCAGGACGACCCTGAGGCGTTCCTCGCATTGTTCGAACAGGTCGCCAAAGCCTCGGGGTGGCAGATGGAGCAGCGTGCGGCGCACCTCCTCCCCCTCCTGACAGGAGAGGCGCAGCTGGCCGCGCTACAGCTCCCCGCCGACTGCCGGCTGGCCTACGCGGACCTTCGCCGGGCCGTCCTCCAGCGCGTGGGGTGTACACCAGAACAACAGCGCCAGCGCTTCCGCGCGCTGCGGTTGGAGGAAGTCGGCTGGCCGTTCGCGTTCGGCCAGCAGCTCCGGGACGCCTGCTGGCGGTGGCTGAGGGCCGACGATCGTGACGCCGAGGGAATCATCGATCAGGTGGTGTTGGAGCAGTTCATCACCCGCTTACCAGCCGGAACCGCGGAGTGGGTCCAGTGCCACCGCCCGGCGTCGCTGGATCAGGCAGTAGGGTTGGCGGAGGATCATTTGGCGGCTGTTCTGGTGGCAGGACAGCCGACGACGTCTTCTCTTCTCTCCTCTTCTCTCTCTTTCTCCCCTCCCTTCTGTGTCCCGTCCTCGCCCCATTCCCCCACCATGGAGGTGGGGGCCGGCTCCACCCCAGCCAGCCCACCGCACCCGTGGTGCCCTCCCGTTTCTCCCTTCTGTGTCTGTCTCTCCCCCCCCTCAGGTGAGTGAGCCCCAGAGCACCGGTGCAGAGGGAAAGCCCGGGCCGGTTTGCTGGCGCTGCGGGGAGCCGGGCCACCTGCAACCACAGTGCGCAGCAATGGAGGTGGGCACGGTGGTACGGATCCCCGAAGCGCCAGAGGCTGCCCTCGATCGGGCCGGAGCGTATCGCATACCAGTGAGTGTCCAAGGGACTACATATCAGGCGTTGGTGGATTCTGGTTGCAATCAGACCTCGATCCGCCAAAGCCTGGTGCAAGACGAGGCATTGGGGGGAGCACAAGGGGTGAAGGTGTTGTGTGCGGACGGGGATGTTCACAGCTACCCTTTAGTGTTGGTCCACATATTTTCAGAGGGGAAAAATATATAGTGAAGGCGGCGGTTAATCCTCGCCTTACCCACTCTAATTTCGGGGACTGATTGGCTGGGATTTTGGGGTTTAATGACATGCCTAGTAAAGAGTGGGTCCTGCCATTTGACAGGGGGAGGTCCCAGTGTCGCTTTGGCTGGAGCTGCTGTCACAGAGCCGTCTACGTCATCTCCGCGACAGAGTGAGGAGCCGCCGGCTCCTCCTCTTTCTGTTGGGGAATCCCTCGCGGATTTCCCATTAGAACAATCGCGAGACTAGACTCTGCGACATGTGTTTGACCAAGTGAGAGTAATCGATGGTCAAACGCTCCAGCCGAACGCCACCCCGTCCTTCCCCTATTTTTCTATTATGAAGGATAGATTATACAGAGTGACGCAGGACACTCAGACGAAAGAGCGAGTCACACAGCTGTTAATTCCAAAGAGCCGCCGGGAATTGGTATTTCAGGTGGCTCACTTTAATCCCATGGCTGGACACCTAGGGCAGGATAAGACACTAGCCCGAATAATGGCCCGATTCTATTGGCCGGGGATTCGTGGCGATGTCCGTAGGTGGTGTACGGCGTGCCGCGAATGCCAGTTAGTAAATCCAGCGGCCATTCCAAAAGCGCCTTTGCGCCCCCTACCATTAATCGAGACCCCATTCGAAAGAATTGGGATGGATCTCGTCGGGCCATTAGATCAGTCAACACGAGGGTACCGCTTTATATTAGTTCTGGTGGACTATGCAACGCGATACCCGGAAGCGGTGCCTCTTCGCAATATCTCAGCACGCAGTATTGCGGAGGCCCTCTTCCGCGTCATCTCCAGAGTTAGAATCCTGAAAGAGATTCTGACTGACCAAGGCACCTCGTTTATGTCATGAACACTGAGCGAACTGTATGGGCCATTAGGTATCAAGCCGATCCGCACCAGCGTTTATCACCTACAAACGGACGGTTTAGTTGAACGGTTCAATCGCACCCTCAAGAATATAATTTAAAAATTCGTAAGTGAGGACGCACATAACTGGGATAAATGGCTCGAATACTTATTTGCAGTGCAAGAGGTCCCCCAAGCCTCCACGGGGTTCTCCCCATTTGAATTGTTATACGGGCGTAAGCCGCGCGGCATTTTAGATGTGCTGCGAGAAAATTGGGAGGAGGGACCTTCACAGAGTAAAAATGAAATTCAGTACGTTATGGACCTGCACGCAAAACTCCACACGCTCACCCACCTAACTCAGGAGAATTTGCGGCAGGCCCAGGAACGGCAAGCCCACCTGTACAACAAGGGTACGCGCCTTAGAGAGTTCACTCCGGGAGATAAGGTACTCGTACTGTTGCCCACGTCGAGCTCCAAATTAATCACCAAGTGGCAAGGACCCTTTGAGGTCACATGGCGAGTCGGGGATGTCAACTATGAGGTGAGGCGAACGGATTGGGGGGGGGGCGCTACAGATCTACCACCTCAATCTGCTTAAACTCTGGAACGAGGAGGTCCCCGTGGCATTGGTGTCGGTAGTTCCGGAGAAGGCGGAGCTGGGGCCGGAGGTTCAAAAAGGGAGATTGGCATCACGTACCTCTCCGGTCCCCTGTGGAGACCACCTCTCCCCGACCCAACTCACGGAGGTCGCCCAGTTGCAGGCCGAGTTTTCGGATGTGTTCTCGCCCCTGCCCGGTCGCACTAACCTCATAGAACACCACATAGAGACGCCCCCGGGGTGGTAGTGTGTAGCCACCCTTACAGGCTATCCGAACACAAAAAAAAAAAAAAAAAAAAAAAAAGGTGGTTCGGGAAGAACTTCAGACCATGCTCGAAATGGGCATCGTCGAAGAGTCCCACAGTGACTGGAGCAGCCCGGTGGTCTTGGTACCCAAGGCCGACGGGTCGGTCCGGTTCTGTGTGGACTATAGGAAAGTCAACGCGGTGTCTAAATTCGACGCGTACCCAATGCCTCGTATTGACGAGCTGCTCGATCGACTAGGCACGGCTCGCTTTTACTCAACATTGGATTTGACGAAGGGATATTGGCAGATCCCCTTGACTCCATTATCCCGGGAGAAAACGGCCTTTTCCACACCGTTCAGCTTATACCAATTTGTCACAATTCCTTCTGGGCTGTTTGGGGTGCCCGCTACGTTTCAGCGGCTGATGGACAGGGTCCTCCGGCCCCACGCCACCTATGCGGCCGCATATCTTGATGATATTATCATTTATAGTAACGACTGGCAGCGGCACTTGCAACACCTGAGGGCCGTCCTTAGGTCGCTGAGGCAGGCGGGTCTCACTGCCAACCCAAAGAAGTGTGCGATTGGGCAGGTGGAAGTACGGTATCTGGGCTTCCACTTGGGCAACGGGCAGGTGCGTCCCCAAATTAATAAGACAGCAGCGATTGCGGCCTGCCCGAGGCCCAAGACCAAAAAGGGGGTGAGACAGTTCCTGGGGCTGGCTGGCTACTATCGTAGGTTTATACCTAATTATTCGGACGTCACCAGCCCGCTGACTGACCTCACTAAAAAGGGGGCGCCAGATCTGGTCCAGTGGACGGAGCAGTGCCAGCGGGCTTTCTCTGAGGTAAAGGCTGCACTGTGTGGGGGGCCACTATTACACTCCCCTGACTTTTCTCTCCCTTTTGTGTTGCAGACCGATGCGTCGGACAGAGGGCTGGGGGTGGTGTTGTCCCAGGAGGTGGAGGGGGAGGACCGCCCCATCCTGTACATTAGCAGGAAGCTGTCGGTGCGTGAGGGGTGCTACAGCACTATTGAGAAAGAATGCCTGGCGATCAAGTGGGTGGTCCTCACCCTCCGTTACCACCTGCTGGGGAGCCCTTTCACCCTCTGTTCGGACCACGCGCCCCTCCAGTGGCTCCACCGCATGAAAGATGCCAACGCACGGATCACCCGTTGGTATCTGGCACTCCAACCCTTCAATTTCAAGGTGGTCCACAGGCCAGGGGCGCAGATGGTAGTGGCAGACTTCCTGTCCTGTCGGGGGGGGGGGGGGGGGGGGGGGAGTCGGCTGCGGGCCGCCCGGCCTGAGTCGGGCGATGGGGGTATGTGGCAGTGGGGGCGTGGTCAAGCGCCGGTCTGTGACAGGAGGGCGGAGCCAGGGAAGGTGAGTGGCAGAATCACTACACCTGACAGTAATTAACCTGTGTTTGTGTGTCTTCCCAGTAACTGCGCCCTGTTTAAGGAGGCAGAGGAGAGCTCTTCCCGGGACAAGGACACAGCGTGTGTGTGTGTGTGTGTGTGTGTGTGTGTATTTACCCAATAGAACTATTGTTATACTGAAAAGTCTGGAAATAAAAGCCTGTTATTACCTGAAGCTGTCCTGCCATCCTCTGTGCTCCACCCACACCTAAGAGAGCTCTACATTACTATTTTACTAATTTATAAGTGTGCAGTACTTTATAAGGTGACTCTCTATACAATACTTTTATAATCTGCAATACCACACTCCAAAATGTGAAATGCAACACATACACCTCAGGACTGTGCACCTTACACACAGCACATATACCTCAAGTCTGTGCACCTTACCTTGCAATAATTCAAATGTCTCAGCTCATCTCATTATCTCTAGCCGCTTTATCCTTCTACAGGGTCACAGGCAAGCTGGAGCCTATCCCAGCTGACTACAGGCGAAAGGCAGGGTACACCCTGGACAAGTCGCCAGGTCATCACAGGGCTGACACAGACACAGACAACCATTCACACTCACACCTCCGGTCAATTTAGAGTCACCAGTTAACCTAACCTGCATGTCTTTGGACTGTGGGGGAAACCGGAGCACCCGGAGGAAACCCACGCGGACACGGGGAGAACATGCAAACTCCGCACAGAAAGGCCCTCGCCGGCCCCGGGGCTCGAACCCAGGACCTTCTTGCTGTGAGGTGACAGCGCTAACCACTACACCACCGTGCCGCCCTAATTCAAATGTGTAATATTTTATTTTATAATGTGACTCTCTCGTGCAATAATTTACAATGTGACTGTCTCTGTGCAGTACTTTTATGTGTGCAATACCTCACTCCATAATGTGTAACACG
Organism: Neoarius graeffei; assembly: GCF_027579695.1. NCBI lineage: Eukaryota > Metazoa > Chordata > Actinopteri > Siluriformes > Ariidae > Neoarius > Neoarius graeffei. The sequence continues at coordinate 91,822,361 of NC_083569.1, forward strand.
ACACATGCACGACTGTGCACCTTACACCCCCCCTTTTTTTTCCTTCCCCCCGTTGCTCTCTCTCTCTCTCTACACGCTGTTTGCACTGTTATTGGAGATGCTTTAATCTCATTGTACATGTGCATAGTGACAATAAAGGCATTCTCATCTCATTATCTCTAGCCGCTTTTACAGGGTCGCAGGCAAGCTGGAGCCTATCCCAGCTGACTACGGGCGAAAGGCGGGGTACACCCTGGACAAGTCGCCAGGTCATCACAGGGCTGACACAGACAACCATTCACACTCTCATTCACACCTACGGTCAATTTAGAGTCACCAGTTAACCTAACCTGCATACCTTTAGATTGTGGGGGAAACCGGAGCACCTGGAGGAAACCCACGCGGACATGGGGAGAACATGCAAACTCCACACAGAAAGGCCCTCGCCGGCCCCGGGGCTCGAACCCGGACCTTCTTGCTGTGAGGCAACAGCGCTAACCACTACACCACCGTGCCGCCCTAAAGGCATTCTATCTATTCTATTCTTTCCTTTCCTTCCTCTGGCAAAACTCTCTCTCTCCCTGGGCTTCGCTCCATCTTTCTCTCCTTGGTGAACTTGTTCTGGCCTCTGTGTATTAAAGTGTGTAAAGTGATGGTGTTGTTGCGATGTTTGAGTTGCTCTCGGTGGAAAAACCCGATAAATATGAAACTATCTGCAGACAGCAATCAGTGATGTCGGCGCGCTCGTGCTTTGAGTTCCGGCCAAAATCAAACAGCCAATCAGAATCGCGAGGGCCGGACACGGCTGGGATCCCTGTGTCCATGAAAAATCAACTCGATGGGTTTCTATAGTTTCTTCAGTCTGGAGCTCCGCGATGAAAGTTTATCTTTTTTTAATTAAATTACTAAAAAATATTAGCTTTTTCGTGATATTCTAATGTTTTGAGATGCACTAGTGCAGTGTTTCTCAATCTATGGGCCGTGGACCAGTACCGGTCTGTGAGAAGATTACCGTCAGTCCGCGAGCCTGCCTCTGCACAAGTCGTCAGTATTATAATTTCAAGCTACTGGTCATTGTCAGATTATGTAGAAGAGCGATTGGCTGGCTCTGCTCTCAGTGCTTTTGTCACTGTGTGCCACGTAGAGTAAGCTCCGCCCCCCATTCTAGACATTAAGGCCTCTGCATGCTCTTGCAACAAGGCTTTTGCAGATAGCTTTTCGCAGACAGTTGTAATTTATCATTGAGCAGGGAGTATAGGCGTGCGCGATGTTATTCACCGCCACAATGCAAGGGGGCGTGAAGTTGCGAAATCGCTAGGAGTAGTTGGTGGGTGTGGTTAGTGGAGTGTTTATCCTTCGATTACTGAGCAACAGGTCATTCAACACCAACAATGGCGACTGGATGAGTTCACACTTTGATCGAGATGCAGCTGAAGGATCTAGAAATCACTTCCTCGATCAACCGCTCTTCGTGCTGCTCCATCTTCGCTCGTGTTTTTAAAAATGGCGGTCGTGAAAACAAAAGAAACCGGGGAAGTAGGGAAGCGGAAGTGCATGTACAGCGGATTTAGAGTGGACCAATCAGAGCCCTGCTGTCTGCGAGACTGTCTGCGGTGGTCACAATTTTTGGGAGGTGCGCGCAGAGCGTCTGCGAAGGGGGGGGGGGGGGGGGGCTTCGCAGATGCCATCTGTGAGGGCTGCGTTGTCAGCATAAATTGGCCCTTAGGCGTTCCTGCCCGCGCGAGGTTGCACACTTGCAATTATTCATTCATTCTGTCCCAAGTCCAGTCATTTGCGCACGCGCACGCTTTATGAGACCAATATCATGGCATGTTCAAAGCAAGCTACTCTTGACTTTCTTTGGAAAGCACCCATCTGACAGTGCAGATACACAACATGAGCCAGAGGCAAAAAAATATCGCCCATTCACTCGCAATTACAACCCTTCATACATACAATTCGGCTTTATTTCAAGTGATAGTTGTCCCCCGAAACCAATCTGTGTTATCTGCCAAACCACGCTAAGCAACGAAGCTATGAAGCCATCCAAATTACGCCGGCATTTGGAAACTAAACACTCACATCTCAAGTGCCCCTTTTCCACCAAAGCAGTCCAGGGCTGGTTCAGGGCCAGTGCTTAGTTTGGAACCGGGTTTTCTGTTTCCACTGACAAAGAACCGGCTCTGGGGCCAGAAAAACTGGTTCCAGGCTAGCACCAACTCTCTGCTGGGCCAGAGGAAAGAACCGCTTGCGTCAGCGGGGGGCAGAGTTGTTAAGACCAACAATAACAAGACCGCGAAAGATCACCATTTTTAAGCGACGAGAAGCAGCAGCTGTACAAACGCAAAGTCATCCATTATTATTGTTGTTGTTGCTGCTTCTTCCGCGTTGTTTTTGCTTCGATATTCGCGCCAAGGTTTATGCAAATGAAGCGACGTAACTGACATATACAGCGACGTAATGACGTGGCTTCTCTTAGCACTGCGAGCTATGGAAAAGCAAACTGGTTCTCAGCTGGCTCGCAAGTTGAACGAGTTGTGAACCAGCACCAGCCCCGAACCAGCCCTGGAACTAATTTGGTGGAAGAAGCAAAGGATAAATCAGAGGATTTTTTCAGAAGAAAAAACGTGATGAATTGGCCACCCAAACTAAAGTGTTGAAAAATAATTTGACCGAGAATGAAAAGCTACCAAAGGCATCATACATGATTTCACACCACATTTCCAAATGCCACACCCTTTTCACAATTGGGGAGAAGCTAATTATGCCTTTGATTGTTACTGCTTGTAGTGAGGTGTTGGGTCTGGCTGCTGCAGCCAAAGTAAAAGAGATTCCTCTGTCAAATGACATGGTCTGTCGTCGAATTGACGATATGGCGGCAGACATCAAAATGCAAATTTTAGAAAGAGCGAAGTCATCTGACTGGTTTGTCATTCAACTGGATGAAACCACAGATCTCTGTAACTTGGCTATGCTTCTGATCTACATCAGATATGCTCATGAGCGCCGGTTTCATGAGGATTTGTTTTGTAAGGTGCTTCCAAGGACCACAACCACTGGAGAAATATTTTGTATGCTTGATGGGTACATCTCTGGGTTGATATGGGGGCGTTGCGTCGGTGTCTGCACAGATGGAGCAGCGGCTATGACCGGCAGGCACACCGGTGTTGTTGCTCGGGTAAAAGCCATTTCACCATCAGTGCAGGCAACGCACTGTTATTCATCGAGAGGTACTTGCCTCTAAACGCCTGTCCACAGAGCTTCATGAAGTTTTAAATCAAGTGGTCAAAATAATGAACTTCATTAAGGCCAATCTGACAAATTCCCGTCTATTTACAGCTCTGTGTGATGAGATAGGTGCAGATCATGTTCATCTGCTCTTGCACTCTGAGGTTCGTTGACTGTCACGGGGTAAAGTGGTGAACGGAGTGTACGAGTTAAGGAATGAGGTTGAGGCATTCTTGACAAATAAACAGTCCAATCTTGCCGATGACCTGCGAGATCAGTCTTGGCTTATAAAAGGTAGCTTATCTTTCTGACATCCTGGACCATTTCAATATGCTAAACCTGTCGATCCAAGGCAAAGCATGTGACATTTTTCAAGCCAATGATAAAATAATGGCTTTCAAAAAGAAGCTCTCAGTCTGGACCAACAGAGTCCATGTTTGACATGTTCGGCTGTCTGTCGTCTCTGGCCGATGAAGGTGTGGATTTGGGGCAGGTGCCGGCAGTGATCGCACAACACCTTACCGAAACACTGCGTCATTTTGATTCATACTTCCCCTCAAAATCCCATCTCACGGAAAAGCAATGGGTAAGAGATCCGTTCACCAACCCAGAAACGAGCACTCTGCCACCTGTGGTGCAGGATAAACTTCTGGAGCTTTCGTGCGATGCTGGTCTGCAGTCGAGATTTGGTTGACTTTCTCTGTCTGAATTCTGGCTGTCATGCTGCGATGAATATCCCCAGCTGAGTGAGATGGCAGTGAAAACACTGATGCCTTTCCATTCAACATACCTCTGCGAGACCGCATTTTCACATTTGACAGCCACAAAGACAAAATACCGAAACAGGCTCAACTCAGAAAACACGCTCCGAGTCGCCTTGTCACCCTGTCTTCCTCGTTTCGACCTGTTGGTGGCGAGAAAGCAGGCACATCCTTTGCATTAGAATGCTGACTTTTCTTTTACCAAATCTCTGTGGGTGACTGGGCCTGTCATTTGAGGTTAAAGGTCAGCACGTAGCCTACGTTCAGTTCTCCCTTCTTCATACTGGGACTGTGTAGTCAGTATTAGGGATACAGTGGGGTTTAGGTTTCTCGGGTTGAGGTCCCATGTTTCTGATAGACCTTTTTATAAGTGTGTGTATGTTATTGAGGCACTGTTTGGCAGTGCTTCAAGTTCAAGGGTGTAGTTAAAAAAAAAAATCTAAAACACAAAAGTAAAAAAGAAAACCTTGATTTAATGGTTCTTATGCAAATAGTAATAATAATGTCAAATTATTGGTCCTACATATCAGTATATTTATGTAATTTGGCAATAATCTCAAAGCCAAAGCACTTCTGTTAGTTTCCCTTGTTTAATAATACTTTAGGCCTAAGCAATAATAATAATAATAATAATAGGCCTACTACTACTACTACTAATAATAATAATAATAAATAATAATGGGTGGCACGGTGGTGTAGTGGTTAGCGCTGTCGCCTCACAGCAAGAAGGTCCTGGGTTCGAGCCCCGTGGCTGGCGAGGGCCTTTCTGTGTGGAGTTTGCATGTTCTCCCCGTGGGTTTCCTCCGGGTGCTCCGGTTTCCCCCACAGTCCAAAGACACGCAGGTTAGGTTAACTGGTGACTCTAAAATTGACTGTAGGTGTGAATGTGAGTGTGAATGGTTGTCTGTGTCTATGTGTCAGCCCTGTGATGACCTGGCGACTTGTCCAGGGTGTACCCCGCCTTTCGCCCGTAGTCAGCTGGGATAGGCTCCAGCTTACCTGCGACCCTGTAGAACAGGATAAAGCGGCTAGAGATAAGGAGATGAGATGAATAATAATTATAATGGCATATCTTTGGACAGTTACTGGTCATTTTGGCAATTTTCTACAATTCTGCCAATGCACTCCTGTTAGGTCTTATTTAGCCAAAATATTGTTATGCTGGTATAAGCCTGCTACTTGTAACAAGTACGAACAAAAAAAAAAATAAACTACGGGCAGCACGGTGGTGTAGTGGTTAGCGCTGTCACGTCACAACAAGAAGGTCTGGGTTTGAGCGCCGTGGCCGGCAAGGGCCTTTGTGTGGAGTAGGGATGGCGAAAACTAAAAATCTTGACCGACCACTGAGCCTCATTAGCCGGTTAAAGTCGGTTAACCTCGGAGTTTAAAATTCTAGAATTGGAATTATTAGAATCTATTCTAAATCTAACCGCGAGCATCCGCACATTCAGTCCCAGTCGCTGCCCTCCACTCACATTACCTTTTCTACAGTGCGAAACATTGTCAAACGCGGCACTGATGTCGAGGGGTTTGTATTGGAGTGGAGGACAAATGGCTCCAGCTTAGAGACAGTTTCAGTTGGCCATGATGGCATTGAAAATAAAGTCAAGTGCTTGAAGAAGTACATAACATTCAGTGATGGGAATAACGGCGTGCCTTTTGGTGGATGCCGCCTTTTTCACGGCTGAATCGTGCAGACCCGATTTTTTTTTTAGGGGGGCATTGGAGTGTCTGATTATAATTTCATCAAAGTAAATTCTGTATATAAGCAAATGCCGTTACAGTCCATGAAACATAGGAAGTATAAGTATGAGAAGTAAACAGTAAATCAGAAAGCTGCGCACGTTTGCGCGAAAGCTGTGCAAATGTGCGCAGCTTTCGATTTACTGTTTTCTTCTCATACTTATACTTCCTATGTTTCATGGACAAGTATGAGAAGAAAACAGTAAATCAGAAAGCTGCGCACGTTTGCGCGAAAGCTGTGCAAATGTGCGCAGCTTTCGATTTACTGTTTGCTTCTCATACTTATACTTCCTATGTTTCATGGACAAGTATGAGAAGAAAACAGTAAATCAGAAAGCTGCGCACATTTGCACAGCTTTCGCGCAAACGTGCGCAGCTTTCTGATTTACTGTTTACTTCTCATACTTATACTTCCTATGTTTCATGGACTGTAACGGCATTTGCTTATATACAGAATTTACTTTGATGAAATTATAATCAGACACTCCAACGCCCCCCCCCAAAAAAAAAAAAAAAAAAAAAAATTCGGATCTGTGTGATTCAGCCGTGAAAAAGGAGGCATCAGCCAAAAGGCGCGCCATTTGCATCCCTGAAATAGTCATTTGTAAGCTAAAAAGCCTGTGTCTACACTTTTCTTTCGCCGAGTGGCAGCTGTCTTCAACTGGGGCGGGAGGGCGGGACATGACTGAATGGGTGTTTGATTTGTCAGCTGTCGTCCTTACACCGCATGGCATGCCCCAAGCGTTTACAACACAGAATTCCAGGTTCTCCACTCCAAAATCGGCAGCTTCAAAACGATTGATTTTTTTTTTTTAAACCGACAACCAAAAAAAAAAATTAACCGGTTGATGTTGATTCGGTCCACCATCGGTCAAACGGTCATCAGTTAACATCCCTAGTGCGGAGTTTGCATGTTCTCCCCGTATCTGCGTGGGTTTCCTCCGGGTGCTCCGGTTTCCCCCACAGTCCAAAGACATGCAGGTTAGGTTAACTGGTGACTCTAAATTGACCATAGGTGTGAATGAGCGTGTGAATGGTTGTCTGTGTCTATGTGTCAGCCCTGTGATGACCTGGCGACTTGTCCAGGGTGTACCCCGCCTTTCGCCCGTAGTCAGCTGGGATAGGCTACAGCTTGCCTGCAACCCTGTAGAACAGGATAAAGCGGCTAGAGATAATGAGATGAGATGAATAAACATATGTACAACCCCGATTCCAAAAAAGTTGGGACAAAGTACAAATTGTAAATAAAAACGGAATGCAATAATTTACAAATCTCAAAACCTGATATTGTATTCACAATAGAACATAAACAACATGTCAAATGTTAAAAGTGAGACATTTTGAAATTTCATGCCAAATATTGGCTCATTTGAAATTTCATGACAGCAACACGTCAAAAAAGTTGGGACGGGGCAATAAGAGGATGGAAAAGTTAAAGGTACAAAAAAGGAACAGCTGGAGGACCAAATTGCAACTCATTAGGTCAATTGGCAATAGGTCATTAACATGACTGGGTATAAAAAGGGCATCTTGGAGTGGCAGTGGCTCTCAGAAGTAAAGATGGGAAGAGGATCACCAATCCCCCTAATTCTGCTCCGACAAATAGTGGAGCAATATCAGAAAGGAGTTCGACAGTGTAAAATTGCAAAGAGTTTGAACATATCATCTACAGTCCATATTATCATCAAAAGATTGAGAGAATCTGGAAGAATCTCTGTGCGTAAGGGTCAAGGCCGGAAAACCATACTGGGTGCCCGTGATCTTCAGGCCCTTAGACGGCACTGCATCACATACAGGCATGCTTCTGTACTGGAAATCACAAAATGGGCTCAGGAATATTTCCAGAGAACATTATCTGTGAACGCAATTCACCGTTGCCAGCTAAAACTCTATAGTTCAAAGAAGCCGTATCTAAACATGATCCAGAAGCGCAGACGTCTTCTCTGGGCCAAGGCTCATTTAAAATGGACTGTGGCAAAGTGGAAAACTATTCTGTGGCCAGACAAATCAAAATTTGAAGTTCTTTATGGAAATCAGGGATCACTGAAAAAAATGGCCTGTTAACAAATCTTGTACATTGGTTGCACTTATTAAAATCATATCCACTAAGCCCAATTAAGTCATGTTCTGTTTGACGAACATGACTTAATTGGTCTTAGTGGATATAATTTTAATAAGCGCAACCGATGTACAAGATTTTTGTGTTAATTTAACAGGCCATTTTTTTCAGTGATGCCGTGTCATTCGGACTAAAGAGGAGAAGGACGACCCAAGTTGTTATCAGCGCTCGGTTCAGAAGCTTGCATCTCTGATGTTATGGGGTTGCATTAGTGCGTGTGGCATGGGCAGCTTACACATCTGGAAAGACACCATCAATGCTGAAAGATATACAGGTTCTAGAGCAACATATGCTCCCATCCAGACGACGTCTCTTTCAGGGAAGACCTTGCATTTTCCAACATGACAATGCCAAACCACATACTGCATCAATTACAGCATCATGGCTGTGTAGAAGAAGGGTCCGGGTACTGAACTGGCCAGCCTGCAGTCCAGATCTTTCACCCATAGAAAACATTTGGCGCATCATAAAACGGAAGATGCGACAAAAAAGACCTAAGACAGTTGAGCAACTAGAATCCTACATTAGACAAGAATGGGTTAACATTCCTATCCCTAAACTTGAGCAACTTGTCTCCTCAGTCCCCAGACGTTTACAGACTGTTGTAAAGAGAAAAGGGGATGTCTCACAGTGGGAAACATGGCCTTGTCCCAACTTTGAGATGTGTTGTCATGAAATTTAAAATCACCTAATTCTCTTTAAATGATACATTTTCTCAGTTTAAACATTTGATATGTCATCTATGTTCTATTCTGAATAAAAGATGGAATTTTGAAACTTCCACATCATTGCATTCCATTTTTATTTACAATTTGTACTTTGTCCCAACTTTTTTGGAATCGGGGTTGTATGTATGTATCTATCTATGGAGGCGCACACGATGTGTGCGCGCGTGGGGGCGCACAGAGGCGTAGGCCTATGCAGGGCCTTGCACCACCAAGGCCAAACATTACTGGGCCCCAGAGCAAAGAAGTTTGAGAAACCCTGCACTAGTGTATAGAGTTGTGTGTGTAACAAGACAGAGCTTCTTTAATTGTCCTTTGTGGAAGCAAGGTCATACTTTGTTGCTTTCTTGTCTTAATGCATCCCTAGGTAGGAAGATTACCTCAAAATATCTTTCAAAATCATTTTTGATGGTACATTGACATGTAATAGGGAAAATGGATCAAAATCCATTTCAGTATGGGAAAAAGCTAAAACATGTTTACTCTCAGCTATACCAGCTGGCACATCAGTGTTTATGTTCACCAGCATCCTCAGTCCCATGTGAGAGAGTGTTCTCCAAGGCTGGGGAGGCTGTTTCTAACAAGAGGAACTGCCTCAACCCAAGCACAGTGAAGAAAATAATTTTCTTCAAAAAAAAAAAATTCCATCCCTCCTTCATCCGTGTGTGTAAAAAAAAAAAATTGTCTGGCTTATTACTGTTATTGTTAACTATACACTGGTAACAGAAGAATGGTTATATTGTTACAAACCCTAGCTCAAAGGCAATGTAACATAAAAAGGAATCCACACGCGGACGAAATTACGTTTGGTTCAATTTATTAAGTATAAAGAAAAATGTAGGTGTAAGATCAGCAAATATGAGAGTGTATACAAAGATGTCTAGGAGTGCCAAAACCAAAACGCCAAAGACACGAAAAGGGGAGGCCCCCGATAGACAGGAACGCTGCCATTTTATACCCCGTCCAATCAGCGCACCTGCAGTCCATTATCTGCAAAAAGAAACACACAGACACAAGCAGCAGAGTAGGCGGGGCTATAATAAACATTAAGCAGAACGTCACACCCTCCCCCTTAAGACAGAGGCCCACTAATGGGACTCTAATAAATAGCAAACAAAACACAAACAAAAGCATTATAATATGGGCCTTACAAAATAACCACCATCACCAGATACTGTAGAAAAACCCCAGCCATCCCCAGGAAAAGATACAGCCACATGGCCAGACCTACTTCCTCCCTACCTACCACCCCTGAACTCCAGCAATTCCGGCACCTGGAAAAGCAATTTAAGAAGGACAGGGAAGAAGGCAGGAAAGAGCGAGACATGGCTAACAAATGATCACACCTCCCCACCTGGGATGCGTGACAAGGCATCTGCCACTACATTAGCAACCCCACAAATATGGTATATAACCAAATTGTACGGCTGCAAAAACAAGGCCCAGCTCACCAGGTGTTGGTTTGGCCTCTGCAAAGAATGCAAAAAAAGTTAGTGGGTTGTGGTCAGAGTACACCACCACTGGATGAGACCCACCCCCCACATAGACATCAAAATACTGCAGAGCCCACACCAGTGCCAGGGCCTCCTTTTCAATGGTGGAATAACAAAGTTGGTGCTTGTTAAATTTCCAGGAAAATTAGCTGACAGGCCTGTCAACACCCTGATTGTCCTCCTGTAAGAGCACAGCCCCTGCCCCAACATGGCTCGCATCCACCTGCAATTTGAAAGGTTGATCAAGCCTTGGTGCAGCCAGCACAGGTGCAGTGCTCAACAGCATTTTCACCTGTTCAAATGCCTGTTGACAAAGAGGAGACCAGGTGAACATAGCTTTTTCTTTTAACAAGTCTGTAAGAGGAGCAACAACAGATGAAAAATTGGAGCAAAAACCCCTGTAATACCCCCACCATACCCAAGAAACGCCTCAACTCTTTCTTTGTGGTAGGATGTGGAAAAGAATCAATGGCCAACACTTTAGCCCGCACAGGCCTAACCTGCCCCTGCCCCACAACTTTCCCCAAATACACAACTACTGCCTGTGCAAACTCACTTTGCCAAGTTTACTGTGAGCTTTGCCTCCACCAAACGGGCAAAAAGAGCATGAAGCCTGCTGACATGTTGTTCCCATGTGTCACCTGTCACGATGCAATCATCCAAATATACTGCACATCCGTCAAGACCAGAAATCACACGATTCATGAGCCTTTGAAAAGTAGCTGGTGCATTCCTAAGACCAAAGCTCATGACGTTATAAGAAAACAGGCCAGATGGGGGTCACAAAAGCAGATATTTCTTGAGCATTAGATGTTAGTGGTACCTGATAATACCCCTTCAAGAGGTCTAATTTCGTGACAAAGCGAGCAGAACCAACAAGATCAACACAGTCGTCGACTCTGGGGAGTGGAAAGGAGTCAGGCTTGGTTACCAGATTTATCTTCCGATAATTGGTACAAAAACGGAAAGTACCGTCTGGTTTCCCTACCAGTAAGCACGGGGACGCCCAACTAGAATAAGATGGTTTTGCCAAACCATTATTGTTCGGTTCTTCCTGATTTTCCCACCGAACGGGGCATCAAAAGAGCACACTGGGAGGTTATAACTCGTCTTTGGTTTATTTTTTATTTGTCCACAATTTGCTTCAGTAGCTGTACATGCAACAGTATTTGGCAGTACAGTACATTAGTGGCAGTACAGCAGCAGCGTTTGGCAGGTTATAAACGTGTAAAACAGAAGGCTGTGTTGTAAACCAGCAATTCTGACGCATATGAAGATAACAATGTAAACCGCATAATACACAGTCAAATAAAACCACAATACAATTGATAAATACCAGTATAACCCACAACATATAAATCAAGTGTTCATACAAACATCCATAAACAGCAGCACTTTACTATAAATAAACAATTATTAATTTAATTGATGGCTCCTAAATATGTTTAACATCAAGACACCAATAAATAAATGTCTATGCACAAACAACTAAGCATACATTTCATTCTGACAAGTCAAAGCAGCATGACAAATGTATAGGGCCAAATACTGATTTCATTTCTTCACAATAGACCCAAAGCCAAAGCCACACTGAGTACGTCAATGTCTCAACTGGACTACATTTACTAGCTTACTCAACACAGGTAAGTATTTGCCAACAAGCGACTACACTACCCAGCATGCACCGCTTGCTCTGCAACCAGGAAATGTTTTAAACATATGATGCGAGTGGAAGCACAGGACAACAAACAGTCACTATTAAACCACCGTTACACGCACAATGTCACAAAAACTAAGAAGAGGACTTAACTAAGCAAACAATACATGTCATGCACAGCGGCAGACCAAACCCAAGCAGCGCAATGAATAAAACCAGCAGCTTACCGGTGCCGTGTAGCTCTCTTGACAAGGTGGCAATACCGACTTTGTGCACACTCCAACTTTTATACATTCTAAAATTCATTGGATACAAACCAGCCTATGAGGATTTACCAGCTCCAAACACTTTAACAAGGTAAGTAAGAAAATCCTCTCCACTCATTGCATCCAATTGCTTTAATTGATTGCCCAACTTGACTCCTCCTACTCACTAGTGATTTAACAGACGCAACAATTATCCAAAAGATATTTAACCTCAGCGTCAAGAAACTTTCTTTTTTCGGGTGAAACACGATAAAAATGTTGTCTGATGGGCTTAATATCACCAACCAGTTCAATGTCATGTTGTGCCCAGTCGGTGCATGTAGGGGTGTCAGAAAACAGTGCAGGAAAAGACAAAATGACAGACTTTAATTCCTGTCATTGTTCCAATGACATATGAGTCAACAGAGCATCTAAATCTTTCAACATTTCGGAATTTTTCAATCTGGGTAACAATACCGAGTCATCGGGAGCACCCTTGTCCTCCCCAGCTGCCACATGAGGAGGTGTGCAATGCACCCCATTTGTAGTCAACGCAGCAGACACTTCACCATCAGAAACCTCCAGCATAAACCCTTGGCTGTAATAAGGTTTCAACATGTTGATGTGACAAAGTTGGGAGGATTTCTTTCGATCAGGTGTTGCAACCAAATAGTCCAGCTCTGTGACCTGTCGAACAACAGAATATGGACCAGTGAAACGAGCTTTGAAAGGCGAACCCGGTGACGGCAACAACGCCAAGACTTGGTCACCTGGGCTGAAAACTCGCTCTACTGCATCACGATCGAACAGTTTTTTCATCTTGCCTTGCGCTTTAGACAAGTTTTTATTTGCCAATTCACAAGAAAGAAACAGCTTACGGCGAAACCCTTGGACATATTCGAGCAAATTCATTGGAGGCTTAGTTTCATTAACACAGTCTTTCAAAAGAGAAAGAGGACCACGAACTGTGTCCAAAAACTAAATCATTGGGACTAAAACCTGTGCTTTCTTGAGTGACCTCCCGAGCCGCCAGCATAAGCCAGGGAAGGCCCTCCTCCCAATCATGATTAAGCTCTAAGCAGTAAGCGCGCAATAAAGACTTGAGAGTGGAGTGGAACCGCTCCAACGCGCCTTGACTTTGTGGATGGTACGCGCTGCTCAAGCTATGTTTAACACGAAGCTGCTTTAACACCTGCGCAAACATGTTAGACGTGAAATTACTCCCTCTGTCGCTCTGAATGACTTTGGGAATACCAAATATAGAGATGAATTGTGACAGTGCTTTTACAATGGATCTGGTGGTAATTGATCTCAACGGGTAAGCTGCTGGGTATCGGGTAGACTGGCACATAACAGTCAACAAATATGCAGCACCACTTTTCGACGGAGGCAATGGGCCAACACAATCAACAATCAAACGTTCAAAAGGACGACCAACTGCAGGAATCGGATGGAGCGGTGCGGGCTTAATGCCCTGGTTTGGTTTGCCTGCTATTTGACAAACGTGACTGTACAAAAGCCCATCTGATATCCTTTTATGTTATGCCAATTATTCAGTTTCCTATTTTAGTCAGGCAGTTAATTGGCCACCCTTTAGACTTTAGGACCCTTTTAGGCCCCCTTTTGCATTTGTTAGTAGCAGAAGGCAAGGTCAAGGTGGTAACAGCAGTTGGATCATATCTGCAGTCTTTCACAGATGTTTCATAGTTTTGTGTGCGTGCATCTACTGGTGAGTGCCTTTATTAATATTAGAAATTTGTTGGGTGTTTAAATTGCACCAGTTATGTATGAGTCTTGTAAGTACCAAATTAATCTGGGTTTGTCAAATTGATATTGATTGGTAATTCTTGCTGTGTCATGCTAGCTAGCTAGTACTGTTACATGTAGGCAGTAATTATTACCATGAGGGTAAAGAAAATTGTATCCATTCCTTTATTTCAGAACCACACATACATGCACAGAGACAATGTTTATTTTGATATAAAGAAGAATTTATTCATGTGTGTTGTGGGTGTAAGGATAAATAAAGAAGACCTTTGCTTGGAAATACTTCTTCCTCATCATTGTTCTGATCGGACAACCTGTAGAGCTTGCTAACGGATTAGTAGCCAGCATTCATTTTACCTACACATATTTTACATGGTCCTTCGAGCCGGATACAGCAAGTTCTATAGCTAACCAATGTTGAAGCAAGCAGAAGGTGACACCCATCAGTCACCCACAACACAAGAAGCACCTCAAGCTGAGAGCGCACATACTCCAGAGCTGAGGAGGCATGCATATCAACTCACTGAAGAGAATGCTAGGCTGAGACGCTATATAGAGGAGATGGAGGAGCAACAGAGGTCTCGGTGTATGAGACATGAATATCACTCACTCCCAAGGCATCGAGCTTCACGCTCTAGATCAAGCTCACCGCTGTCACAGGAAGGGGAGACGCTTCAAAGATATCATCAGGATCCACGTCCTCCACAACCTGTAGCTGAATTGGCAGCCACTGAGAGCAAGCAACCGCATGCACTAAAAGGAGAGGATATTGATGAGCTCACTAGTGGTTTTGATGGGTTACTACGCCATCATGGGCCATCAACTAGAGACCACTCAAGCCGAAACCCAAGCTGCTATCCTCAGTCACCTCCTCACCGTAGCCATTACTCACCTACAGGTTCCCGTCATGATTCAACCTGGGGTATGTCACAACGTTTCCGTAGATCATTCTATGTGCATTATCATCGTAGCCCACCTGCTGAGGGCTATACCAGGCAGTATAGATATAACTCTGAGAGGGGCTATGACCCAGGTTGGCATTATGGTTCTCGATGTATTGAACCATCCTACTCACCTCAGCGTCCGAGCTCTCGCTCATCTCGATGCTCCTCACCACCGCGTCCTGTAGAGACAGAGTTTTTCTATCGAGGTCCAAAGGCAAAGTGAAGCGTGAAGATCCACGTGAGTTCAACAGGCTCAAAGTTGCTCTAGACAACCTCCTTCCCCCAGATGCAATGGAGCAATTTAAATTTCACATTTTAACGGATCACCTGAAGTTGGAGGACGTGTTGCTAGTTGCTGATTCTTACAGTAATAGCCGTTACCCCTACTCTGATACAATGGACGCTCTGACTGAGTTATATGGGCAACCACATCAACTTGCACTTCAGCGTATCTCAAAGTTAATGGAGGAGCCAAATGTCAAGATGGGCGACACCAAGGCATTCAAGCGATTTGCGCTCAAAGTGCGAGCATTAGTAGGCATGTTCGACCAGCTTGGCTATGCTGGGGATACAGAGCTACGATGTGGATCTCATGTTTCCCGTATCTTAGGAAAGTTGCCTTATGATTTAAGAGCAAACTTCAGGAGGTTTGTGGATCCCAAGAGGACTCCCATTCCCACTCTACTTGACCTGGCGAAATGGCTGGAATATGAAGTGATGATTCAAGTGGATAATTCACAGCCAATTGTTGAGCCTAGTAAGGAACGTCAGGGCCCCAAGGAGCAACGCAAAGACCGCAAGTCACAGCTTAAGTCCACGACCATTCTTCACAGCACAGAGCAGGACAGTTCCCTGTCTGAACCACAGTTGGGTAGTTCAGACTAGCCTAGGGAAAAGCCAAAGAAATTCTGTCCCTTTTGTAACACCACAAAGCACTATCTGAACCAGTGTGCAAACTTCCAAATCCTTACTAAGGAACAAATTGAGAAGTGGATCCGGTGCAATCAGAGGTGCTGGAAGTGCGGGCGTGAACACTTAAGTGCAGAGTGTACTCTTAAGGCTAAGTGTAAGAAATGTGACAAGCGGCATCTAGAGATCCTTCATGAAGTGAACGCGGGGAGTAATAGTAAGACGACTACTTCTGTGAAGAACATGATTGGGTTAATGGAGAATTCCAAACCAACTAGCTCTACTGCTCAAACCCTCTATGTGGACAGACCTGCTGGTAGTAGTAAGGTGCTACTGAAGATTAGCCGAGTCATCTTGAGGAATGGTGACAACTCACTAGACACATATGCACTGCTAGATGACGGCTCTGAGCGTACTATTTTGCTGGATGAGGCAGCACAGCAACTTGGTCTTCAAGGTACGTCTGAAGAACTGTCTTTACGCACAGTACGCCAAGAGATGCACGTCATCAAGGGAGCCACAGTGTCGTTTTCAGTGTCACCTGCTCACCAACCTGGGAAGATGTTCCTCATTCAAAGGGCATTTACAGCTAAAGAGCTTGGTTTGACATCCCATACTTACCCAATTGCTGCACTCAAGAAGTCATATCGGCACTTGAAGAATGTACCTCTACAGCCTATTGACTGTGCGCAGCCCTTACTCCTTATAGGATCAGACTATCCGCATCTAATCATACCAACGGAGCCTGTGCGTCTTGGTCCGCCGGGAGGGCCTGCTGCCATTAAGACCCAGCTGGGATGGTCATTCCAGGGGCCTTCTAAGCTCGTGAAGCATAGCCTCACCACTCAGCAATGCCTTTTAACATCTATCACCTTGAGCAACTCTGAGTTACTACAACATGTCGAGAAGCTGTGGCAATTGGATACTTTGCCCTATCGTAGTGAGAAATTCATGACGCGCTCAAGACAGGATGTAAAGGCCATCCAAATCCTCGAGGAGAAGACCATCAGAGTGGAGGTGGACGGAGTTTTGCGATACGCCACACCGCTGTTGTGGAAAACTGATCTACCTCCGTTGGTTGCTCCAAAGGAAGCTGTGATGGCCCACCTGCGTGGTACAGAGAAGAGGCTTGCTGCTGATCCAGACAAGGCTGCCACCTACAATCAAGAGATCAGCAAGCTAGTCGAGGCAGGCTATGTGAGCAAGATCCCACTAGAGGAAGCAACCAACAGTCTTGGGTGGTATATCCCCCATCATATGGCCCACCATAATGGGAAGAACAGAATCGTCTTTAATTGCTCCTTTGTTCATAGAGGAATTAGTTTGAATGATTATCTTCTCCCTGGACCTGTGCTGGGTGCCACTCTGCTTGGGGTTCTCCTCCGCTTCCGAGAACATGCCTTTGCAATCAGTTCTGATATAAAGGGCATGTTTCACCAAGTCCGCCTCCTCCCAGAGGACCAGCCACTGTTGAGGTTCCTGTGGAGAGAAATGCGAAGGAATGACCCCCCAGATGTTTACCAGTGGCAAGTTCTGCCATTTGGAACAACTTCAAGCCCTTGCTGTGCCACTTTTGCTCTTCAAAAGCATGTGGTGGACCACACTGAAGATGGAGACAAACTGCGCACATCAGTGGAACAGTGTTTTTACGTAGACAATTGTCTACAGAGTCTGCAGTCAGCTCATGAGGCTAGAGATCTTGTCGATAAACTGCGCCATCTCCTGGCCGAAGGTGGATTTGACCTGAGACAATGGAGCAGTAACTGCCCAAGTATCATCAGCCATTTGCCATCAGAGAGTAGGTCTGAAAGTGCTGAACTCTGGCTCACCCAGAATGCAAGCGACCCAGAAGAAAGCACCCTTGGCTTGATTTGGCACTGCCAATCAGACACCTTAGGCTTTAAGCATGGGCAGCTTGAGCTTGATGCACAGCCTACAATGCGTAGTATCTATAGCATCCTTGCCAGGCAGTACGATCCACTCGGATTCATTGTGCCTTTTACCACCAGAGCCAAGGTCATAGTGCAGAAGCTCTGGGATCGGAAGTGCGAATGGGATGATCCCAACCTACCTTCTGATCTTTTACAAGAATGGCATTCCTGGGTGGAGGAACTTCCCCAGTTATTACGTCTTACTGTGCCAAGGTACTACACCACCCCTGAGCTGGACATCAACACCTGCAGATATAGTGTCCACATATTTTGCGATGCTTCTGAAAGGGCATATGGCTCGGTAGCATATCTTCGCACAGAAGACACCAGTGGATGTGCTCAAGTTGCCTTTGTTGCTGCCCACTCAAGAATGGCCCCCAAACAGCAATTGTCAATCCCAAGGCTGGAGCTGTCTGCTGCCTTAACAGGTGCCCAACTGGCATCAGTTCTGAAGAGAGAGTTAACTCTGAATGCCCACCATTACATCTACTGGAAAGATTCTATGACAGTACTTACCTGGCTGCAATCAGAATCCTGCAAGTTCAAAGTTTTTGTGGGAACTCGGATCGCCGAAATTCAGGAGCTAACCGACTCAGAGACATGGCGCTACGTAGACTCACAAAGAAATCCTGCGGATTACATCACAAGGGGAAAGACCCTGTCTCAGCTGATTGATGACAGTCGATGGCTTCAAGGCCCAGCTTTCCTTCCTGGCCTGAGCGACCACCTGAGTGCATATCGAACATTCCAGAGGAGCTGCGGAAGCAAGCCTTTTGTGGAGTTACAGCAGTCCATAGTGGTTCACTGCGGATTGATGCGAGTCAATACAGTACATTTCAGGAATTTCTGGAGGCTGTAGCCCGTTTAGCACACGGGGCGGCTTCAGATTCCAGCAGCTTGTCAGCCGACGACTTCAGGAATGCTGAGCTGGATATTCTTCGCCAAGCTCAGGCAGAGTGCTTTGAAGACGATCTGATTCAGCTTCAATCTGGAAAACCAGTAGCGTCAACCAGTAGATTAGCTACACTGGCCCCTGAGTTTGATTCCAGCACCCGGTTAATACGCGTTGGAGGCCACCTACGTAGATGTGATGATATAAGTCAAGACACTCAACATCCAGTTGTCCTTGACCCCACTCATAATATCACAAGGCTGATCATCCAACGGTATGACGAGGAGCTGCATCATCCTGGGCCAGAGCGAGTCTTCGCTGAAGTTAGGTGATGCTTTTGGATCCTGAGAGGTAGACAAGCAATCCGTAAGTTCCAGTACAAATGCCCTGAATGCCGTAAGTGGCGTGGCACACCAGACATTCCACGGATGGCCGATTTGCCTCCCTCCAGCCTAAGGCTTTACAAGCCCGCCTTTCATTCAACTGGAATAGATTGCTTTGGCCCTTTCCAGATCCGAATGGGAAGGCGTAATGACAAGCGCTGGGGTATCAAGTTTATTTGTACAGCGCTTTTAACAATAAACATTGTCGCAAAGCAGCTTTACAGAATTTGAACGACTTAAAACATGAGCTAATTTTATCCCTAATCTATCCCCAATGAGCAAGCCTGTGGCGACGGTGGCAAGGAAAAACTCCCTCAGACGACATGAGGAAGAAACCTCGAGAGGAACCAGACTCAAAAGGGAACCCATCCTCATTTGGGCAACAACAGACAGCCTGACTATAATATTAACAGTTTTAACAGGTATAACCCTCAACTGTCCTCATGGGGCCGTCCTTCACAGGAGTGGGGCGATAAAACTCCGACCAGACACAGGGCACCAGGATGGATCAAGCAGGTCCGAGGGGCAGAAGAGGCCAGCATCTCAATCCCAGGATCAACATGTAACTCAGAGGGACAGATGGGGGGGGAGAGAAAGAAAACACGTTGTTAGGTATGCCCTAAAAATGACAAGTATTAAATCTGTGTGGTAGGCTCGCAGAGACGAGAGTCTTTACATCAGGCATGACGCACAATGGCATGTTAATATGGTAAAAAATATATCATGACCTGCTCTGGCTGGATGCTTGATTGGGTGATGGGAGCACACTCCTCAGCAATGATGAGATGCAGATGGGACCCTTAGGCCTGGCCAAGACAATTCAGTTACATTTCACCGAGTCTGGGACATGCGACAGAACGTCTGACGGCCGATTCCCTGCAGGCTACGATAGCCAGTCGAGGTCCCCACCGTCTCCACCAAAAGATTTCCTGTTGACTCCATGTAACTCAGAGGGACAGATTTGGGGTGGAGGGGGGGGAAGAGAAAGAAAACACAGGTGGTTAGGTATGCCCAATGTCACCTGAATAAGTAGGAACAGTATACATATTGCACCGAGTACAAGCAGGGACTCCGGCAACTAACTATGACAGCATAAATAAAAGGAGAGAGCCAGAAGGTAACACAGGCATGAGGGAGCCCCGGGACATAAAGCAGCCAGCCACTGCACCGTCAACAAACTCGAGTGAGCAAGCGAGTGGGGACTGACAGCATCCATACATCCCAGTTTACCAAAACACTCTATGTCTGAGGACCCTCCAGATCTACTCCTTTACCTCATAAACACCATTAACAAAAGGCTTGACTAAACAGATATGTTTTCAGCCTAGACTTAAATGCTGAGACTGTGTCTGATTCCCGAACATTACTTGGAAGGCTGTTCCATAACAGTGGGGCTTTGTAAGAAAAGGCTCTGCCCCCTGATGTAGCCTTCACTATACGAGGTACCAGCAGATAGCCTGCACCTTTTGATCTAAGTAGGCGTGGCGGGTCATAGAGGAGCAGAAGTTCACTCAGGTACTGTGGTGCGAGACCATTTAGTGCTTTAAAGGTCAATAGTAGTATTTTATAATCAATACGAAATTTGATTGGGAGCCAATGCAGTGTGGATAAGACAGGCGTGATGTGGTCATATTTTCTAGTTCTAGTAAGGACTCTTGCTGCGGCATTTTGAACTAACTGGAGCTTGTTTATGCACTTATTGGAACATCCAGACAGTAAGGCATTACAATAATCCAACCTGGAGGTAACAAAAGCATGGACTAGTTTTTCTGCATCATGCAATGACATTAAATTTCTTATCTTTGCAATATTTCTGAGATGAAAGAAAGCTATCCGGGTGATGTTATCAATGTGAGTTTCGAATGAAAGACTGGGGTCAATAATCACTCCGAGGTCTTTTACTGCTGCACGTGAAGAAACAGAAAGGCCATCCAGAGTTACTGTGTAATCAGAAAACTTACTTCTAGCTTTATGTGGTCCTAGCACAAGTACTTCAGTCTTGTCAGAGTTAAGCAGAAGGAAATTTATAAGCATCCAGTGTCTAATGTCCTTAACACATTCCTCAATTTTATTAAGCTGGTGTCTCTCATCAGGTTTTGCAGAGACATACAACTGTGTGTCATCAGCATAACAGTGGAAACTAATACAATGTTTACGAATAATATCGCCCAAAGGTAACATATATAGAGAAAAAAGCAGTGGACCCAAGACAGAACCTTGTGGAACACCAAACTTTACCTCGGTACGTCTAGAAATATCACCATTTATATCGACATACTGATAACGATCAGTTAGATAAGACCTGAGCCAGGAGAGGGCCATTCCCTTAACTCCCACAACATTTTCTAGTCTATCCAGAAGAATGGAATGATCAATGGTATCAAATGCTGCACTAAGGTCAAGCAACACAAGTAGCGAGACACAGCCCTGATCAGACGCCAACAGTAGGTCGTTTACTACTTTAACCAGTGCTGTCTCTGTGCTATGATGAGGTCTAAATCCTGACTGATACATTTCATGGATGTTATTCCTATGTAAATATGAGCATAACTGCTGTGCCACAGCTTTTTCAAGGATCTTGGAGATAAAGGGGAGGTTTGATATTGGCCGATAATTGGACAGCTGACAGGGATCAAGGTCAGGTTTTTTAATCAGGGGTTTGATAACTGCTAGTTTAAAGGATTTGGGTACATAGCCAATCATAAGAGAAGAATTTATTATTTTTAGAAGCGGTTCAATTACTCCAGGCATTATCTGTTTGAATAGATGTGTTGGTAAGGGATCTAGTATGCAAGTTGAGGCTTTAGATGTAGAGATTAATGAGAGTAATTCAGTTTCTTTTAGGGGAGTAAAACATTCTAACTGATGATCTGATACAGTTATATTGTTAACTACAAGTTCACTTTCATTGTCTAACCTTAAATTAGTAGTTTGAATTTTTTGTCGGATATTCTCAATTTTGTCATTAAAAAAATTCATGAAGTCGTTGCTACTACATACTGCAGGTGTGTATGTGTCTATAGTGGACTTATTTCTGGTTAATTTTGCTACAGTATTAAATAGGAATCTAGGATTATTTTTGTTATCTTCTATTAGGGAGGAGAGATATGTTGATCTCGCAGCACTAAGAGCTTTTTTATACTTCAGGAAGCTCTCCTTCCACGCCAATTTGAACACTACCAATTTTGTTTGACGCCATTTACGTTCCAATTTTCGAGTGGTCTGTTTTAATGTGCGAGTGTCATCATTATACCAGGGTGCTAATTTTTTGTCTCTGACCATTTTCCTTTTTAGAGGAGCTACATTATCTAAAGTATGGCGGAATGTTGACTCTAAGCATTCAGTTGCCTGATCGAGTTCTGCAGGGGCTGACAGTGACCCAATCAAAGTTGACAGCTCTGGGAGATCATTTATAAAGCTCTGTGCAGTAGTTGACGTGAAAGTACGTTTAATACAGTAGCGTGGTGAGGTGCATATATTATTACTCAGACATATTTTGAATGAGATGAGACAATGATCTGAGATAACTTCAGACTGTGGAAGTATGACTATATTGTCTACGTTTAATCTGAATGTTAGTATTAGATCAAGGGTGTGACCACCATTATGGGTCGGTCCTATGACATTCTGCTTAATCCCGACTGAATCTAAGATGGACACAAACGCTGTTTTTAAAGGGTCTTCTGGGTTATCAAAGTGAATATTAAAATCTCCGACAACTAAAGCTTTGTCTAAGGAAATAACCAAATCTGAGATAAAATCTGCAAATTCAGAAAGAAACTCAGAATATGGCCCCGGGGGCCTGTAAATAATAAGCAATGGAATTAACTGGGTAGACTTATTTTTTGAGGCTACATACATTATATGAGTATGAAGAACTTCAAATGTATTAAATTTATAACCAGGTTTGTGTGTTACACCTAGATAATCGTTATAAATAACCGCGACACCTCCTCCTCTGCCAGTTAGACGAGGCTGGTGTATATAACTGTATCCAGGAGGACTCGCTTCATTTAATGCTATATATTCATTTGGCTTAATCCATGTTTCTGTTAAACACAGTACATTAAACTCCTGATCAGTAATGAGTTCATTAACCATTAGCGCTTTAGATGTAAGAGATCTAATATTTAATAGCCCCACCTTTAGATCAAAGGTGCTGGCAGCAGCTGTACAGTCAGTCTGATCTAATTTTATATTGATTAGGTTACTGGAACAAACTCTCTGAAAATTTCTACCTTTTTGTTGAGCTCGGGGAACAGACACAGTCTCGATGTAGTGGGCCCTGAGTGACGACTCTGTGCAGCTAGCAGACAGTCGGTTTAGCCTGTTCGTCTGCTCCCTGGCCTTGGCTCTGGATTGTCAGAAATTAACTAGGCCTGTTCTGAGACTATGACCTATGCTGCAGGAAATGAGAGCAGCACCTTCCCGAGTGGGATGGATACCGTCCCGCCCTAACAGGCCAGCAGTGCCCTCAAAATTAGCCCAATTATCTATAAAGCCCACACTGTTTTCAGAGCACCACCTGGACAGCCAGCAGTTCAGCGACCATAACCTGCTGTAAGCTACATCGCCACGCCGCATTGGGATGGGGCCAGAGCATACTACAGCATCGGACATCGCCTTCGCTAATTTAAACACCTCTACAAAGTTACTCTTAGTAACCTCAGACTGACGAAGGCGTATATCATTAGCTCCTGCATGGATAACTATCTTTGAGAACCTATGCTTGCCTAGGACCCTAAGATTACCTGCTATGTCCGGCGCCCTGGCTCCCGGTATACACCTGACTAAAGCTGCTGGTGCCCCTAAAGGCTGAGCTAATTTCACATGCCGTATGATAGAGTCCCCTATAACCAGAGCTCTTTCAGGTTTCTCAGTGGGTGCATCACTAAGGAGAGCAAACCTGTTCGACACGTGACGCGGAGAGGAGTGGTGCTCCCGTGGGCGAGCCTCAGCGGTAGCTTTGGCTCTACGCTTATGCCGCCGAGCCGTCACCCATTCGCCCCGCTGTAAGGGCTCTAATGCCGGAGTTGGGGGATTGCTAACTCCACCTAGGGCGTCCAGACTTTCCCTAACAGAAACTACACTGTTCTCACGCTCACTAACCTGCTCTAAAGCCTGGACACGCGCTTCTAGCACTGAAATCTTCTCCGTCAGAGAGCTAACTAATCTGCACTTATCACAAGTAAAGCTAATAGAGCTATCGCTAGTGACGGAGGAAGAATGACTAAACATCCTGCACTCAGCACACTGAACAGGCTGAAGGTGTGCCATGATGAAAAGATTCACGTACCTTAAATGAAGATCTGTTGATATTAAAGCAGATCAGATGGCCTCCGCTTGTGGAGGAGAAAAAAAGAAAGCTTCCGGTCTCGGGGTTCTTCCGAAAAAAGAAAGAGAAAAAACCGGAAAAAAAAACCGGAAAAAGGAAAGCGAAAGTGAAAAGTACAAAAATGAAAGCGACAGTATAATAAAAATGAAGACGATACTGGAAATTTATTTATAGAAAAAAAGTTAAAAAAGGATTAGTAATTAACGCCGGCACTCGCGGGAAAAAAGATTCGGCGCGAACAACTGGCCCAAAACTGATCAGGGTATCTTGTACAAGTGTCTTACCACCAAGGCCGTCTATATAGATCTCCTGTCAAGCATAGACTCTGATTCGTTCCTTATGTCACTACGTCGTTTTGTGTCCAGAAGAGGTAAGCCACACGAGATTTTATGTGACAGAGGGACAAATTTCAGAGGTGGTGATGCTGAACTGAAGGAGGCATTTCAGGCCCTCCAACCTGCCTTGAAAGAGAAGCTTGCTGCCCAGCAGATTTACTTCTGTTATAACCCACCTAGTGCACTGCACTTTGGAGGCTCCTGGGAGAGACAGATACGGTCTATCAAGGCAGCACTGGCTACAGTTCTTGGAGCACAAACTGTCCCAGAAGAGGTACTACGGACAGTCCTGGTAGAGATTGAAGGAATACTCAATTCCAAACCTTTGGGTTATGTGTCCTCAGATATCTCAGATCCTGACCCTGTGACTCCAAATTCTCTTCTGATGGGGAGGACTGATGCTTCTCTACCCCAGGTGATCTACCCAGAATCAGAGTTGCTAAGCCGCAAGAGATGGAGACACAGTCAAGTACTGGCTGATCAGTTTTGGGCCAGGTATATCCGTCATTACCTACCAAGTCAACAGATTCGTCAGAAGTGGCAAAAGGAAAAGGAAGATCTGACTGTTGGCACAGTGGTGATGATTGTG
Organism: Neoarius graeffei; assembly: GCF_027579695.1. Taxonomy (NCBI): domain Eukaryota; kingdom Metazoa; phylum Chordata; class Actinopteri; order Siluriformes; family Ariidae; genus Neoarius; species Neoarius graeffei. The sequence goes on from NC_083569.1 coordinate 91,847,396, forward strand.
GATCCTCAAGCCCCAAGGGCCCTCTGGCTTGTCGGTACAGTTAAGACAGTTCATCCTGGTTCAGATGGGAGAGTAAGGACAGCTGAAGTATTGGTGAAGGACCGGACCTACTTGCGACCGGTGGCAAGACTCATCCGACTTCCTGCACTCCCAGAAGACCCAGGATAGATGGCCTTCCAGAAGCAAATCTGCATAGCAGATTTGGGGGCGGCTGTACAAAAGCCCATCTGATATCCTTTTATGTTATGCCAATTATTCAGTTTCCTATTTTAGTCAGGCAGTTAATTGGCCACCCTTTAGACTTTAGGACCCTTTTAGGCCCCCTTTTGCATTTGTTAGTAGCAGAAGGCAAGGTCAAGGTGGTAACAGCAGTTGGATCATATCTGCAGTCTTTCACAGATGTTTCATAGTTTTGTGTGCGTGCATCTACTGGTGAGTGCCTTTATTAATATTAGAAATTTGTTGGGTGTTTAAATTGCACCAGTTATGTATGAGTCTTGTAAGTACCAAATTAATCTGGGTTTGTCAAATTGATATTGATTGGTAATTCTTGCTGTGTCATGCTAGCTAGCTAGTACTGTTACATGTAGGCAGTAATTATTACCATGAGGGTAAAGAAAATTGTATCCATTCCTTTATTTCAGAACCACACATACATGCACAGAGACAATGTTTATTTTGATATAAAGAAGAATTTATTCATGTGTGTTGTGGGTGTAAGGATAAATAAAGAAGACCTTTGCTTGGAAATACTTCTTCCTCATCATTGTTCTGATCGGACAACCTGTAGAGCTTGCTAACGGATTAGTAGCCAGCATTCATTTTACCTACACATATTTTACAGTGACAGATCTTAATAAACGCGGCCACATCCTTCTTCATACAGTGCCAGTAAAAATGCTGCAATAAGCGGTTATAGGTCTTTCGGACACCAAAATGACCCGCTACATCCCCATGAGCAGTTTTTAGCACTACTGCCTTAAATGAATCAGGTATCACAACCTGTAAGATATCAACATCCAACTCACCACGTTGAACCCATTTTCGCACCAGTACACCATCCACTACAAAGTAGCCCAGCTCTGCATTTTTCATGTTATCAGCTGGCAAAGCATTAGCAATTAATTCAGACAGACGCTCATCTTTACACTGAGCTGCAATCAATTCATCACGATTCAGACACTCTGGCAATACAGGCAACTTTTTAACCGTAGCAGTACGTGTATCGACTACTACACCCGATGACGTATCCAACAGTGCGCGACTTTTCGCCCTTGTTACGGCGCACGCACTGAAAACCTCAGGAAATTCAACAGCACAATCATTTTCCCCTGCCTCAACGGGAACAAAACAAACTACAGGAGGAGGTGGAACACTAGGCCAAACTCGTCCTCCAGCCAAGTTGTTTCCTAGAATTATATCCACCCCATCTACAGGTAGCGATGGGCGGACAGCTACAATTGATTCGCCCTGCACCAAATCGGAGTGCAACACTAACCTGTGCAGAGGTACTGATAAGGTGTTCATACCAATTCCCCGAATCAAAACGAACTTTCCCGTGCTGGAACTACAAGAAAAGGGCAAAACAGATTCCTTAACAAACGTTTCAGAGGTCCCCGTATCACAAATTCTCACAGATACTTTCTCTGAATCATTCGTAAGTGAAACAAACCCATTCATAAGAAACGGACCATAGCGGTCATCCACATGTTCCTTACGGCCATCTTCAACAGAAGGCAAAGCAGCAGCCAGCGCACCAGGTACCCCACAACCTGATACGCCTCCAAAGCCAAGACCAGATGGAGCAACAGTTTTATCTGCAGAACAGACAGAATGAGTGACAGGTGCAGCACAACACACAATTTTAGGAGATGCGGGACAAGTTTGATTTTTCTTCTTGCCACACAGGACAGGACATTCGTTTTTCCAATGCCCATTTTCTAAGCAATAATGGCATTGATTCTGAAAGTCCTTACTGCGAGCTAACTGATCCAACCTAAATACAGGAGGGCTGCCAGTGCCACGCTGATAACGAACTGGCCTATTGTCATCATAATTCTGCCCATACTCTTTTTGCCTTCTCCTATGGATCAGCATAAACTCATCCGCCAGTACAGCGGCATCTGCAGCAGTCTTTGCCTTCTGCTCAGTTATATACGTAGCCACACATTCAGGCACAATGTTTCTAAATTGCTCCAACACTACGAGCTCACACAACTGTTCAAACGTTTTTACCTCTTCGGCTGCCAACCACCTATTAAAGAAACTGGAAAGTTCTCTCACAACTTCCATATGGGTTTGTCGATCACCTTTCTTCCAGCTCCTGAACCATTGCCGGTATGCCTCAGAAACCAAAGCAAAGGCACGCAACACCGCCTCTTTAACAGCGGCGTATTTTTTTCGATCAGCTGCAGAAAGAGCTATGAAAGCTTCTTGGGCTTTCCCAGTAAACACACTCTGCAACAGCAGGGTGCGCTCCCCATCACTCCAGCCTTGCTCAACAGCAACATTCTCAAACAACGAGAAGAAAATGTCTGGGTCCCTCTCGTTAAACTTGGGCAACAACTTAACATTTTGAGACAGGTTCACCTCACCAGTTCTTCCCGTCTCACTATTTGGAGAAGTATTCCTTCTCTCTGCCAGCTTTTTCTCATGCTCAAACTTCTGCCATTCCAACTCACTTGATCGCTCACTCTGCCGCAATCGCTCATATTCCAACTGTCTCTCTTTCTCACGTTCCAGCGCCTCTAAGCGCTTCTGCTCCATCTCTAATCGTTTCTGATCTGTCTGAATTTTTAACAATTCCTTTTGTTGCTCAAACATCAGCGCGGCGCTACGCTGAGGAGAACCAGACTTTATTGGCGTTGACTGGCCCATTGGGCCTGCCCCATTCGCCGATTCTTCGGACAAAACGCCCATCTCTAACAATTTATTCTTGACCAAATCCTTCAACTCAACTTTTCTGAGTGTTTTAGGCAACTCATCCAAACCATACTGGCCTGCAACATTACGTAATTCATCCTTTGTCATTTTATCCAAATCACTGCCAGACAACGCATCCATGATCAACTACAACAAATACAAACTTCACCAATACCAAGCGCAAGTGCCAACAACGACCGTATCAGTTACCAAAGCTACAATTTATACTACCCAAAAACAACAAATAACACCAACAACTTGTGGAGCCATGCCGGTGCAGGTATCTCGCATACACAGGAGCTACAAACACACTAGAGCTGCCCCGCATCTACCTATAGGATAGAAAAGAGGCCCTACTTACTTTAAACTAGTCTTCATGTGCCCTCAAACGATTGAACCGCAAGCAGTCCCCCCGCGTTCGACACACCAGAACAACAAAATAACAAAGGCAAAAAAACAAACAGTGTTAGGCGCTCTTACCTGCGGCGGGGGTTCACTTTAGCTCTGGCAGATCTAAACCCGCCCACTAATTCTCCCGTGCACACGGATACTGACAACCTGCCCTGACTCACACAACCAAAAGTAGCGGCCCAAAAAAAGTGACCTCCCCTCTCTTTGGCAAAACAAAAATCGAACCAAAATCGTACTATTCAAATCAAAACTAAAGTCCGCGTATGGATCCCCCCAAAAAATTTTCTACAACTCCCGACACCCGTCGGCATAAATACAAATTACCAATTTCAAATTTGCAACAAAAATGTACTTAATCCAAAATAGACAAGTACATACTATGGGATTTAACTCCCGGACGAGCCCCCAATTTATGTTACAAACCCTAGCTCAAAGGCAATGTAACATAAAAAAGGAATCCACACGCGGACAGAATTACGTTTGGTTCAATTTATTAAATAAGTATAATAAAGAAAAATGTAGGTGTAAGATCAGCAAATATGAGAGTATATGCAAAGATGTCTAGGAGTACCAAAACGCCAAAGACACAAAAAGGGGAGGCCCCCGATAGACAAGAACGCTGCCATTTTATACCCCGTCCAATCAGCGCACCTGCAGTCCATTATCTGCAAAAAGAAACACAAGCAGACACAAGCAGCAGAGTAGGCGGGGCTATAATAAACATTAAGCAGAACGTCACAATATTCACTCTGGTCATTAATTTTTGCACCATAACCAAGGGCTCATGACCATCACTTGATTTGGCTGCTATTCATAATGTTTAGCAGTAGGTATCATCAGTGAGCACTGGGTTGAATGAAGCCTTGATTTATGAATCTTTTGGTGAATTAGTGGGCTGGAAAACCTCATTGCTTCATCAAGCCTCATTTGGCCTTCACTAATTCTGGTTATGATAGCTTAGCATGCTGCTATTCTGAGTTGTGTGTAAAACTTGTGCAAACTTTGACTTGTATTTCGACAAAAAAGTCTGATTGATGTACAGTGGTATGCAAAAGTTTGGGCACCCCTGGTCAAAATTGCTGTTACTGTGAACAATTAAGCAAGTTGAATATGGAATGATCTCCAAAAGGCATGAAGTTAAAGATGACTCATTCCCTTTTTATTTTAAGCAAAAACAAATTTTTTATTTTCATCTTTTACATTTTCAAAATGACAAAAAAGGAAAAGGGCCTGAAGCAAAAGTTTGGGCATGGTTGGTACTGAGTAACACCCCCCTTTGGCAAGTATCACAGCTTGTAAACACTTTTTGTAGGCAGCTAATAATCTTTCAGTTCTTACCTGGGGGATTTTCACACATTTGTCCTTGCAAAAGGCTTCCAGTTCTACAAGTTTCTTGGGCTGTCTTGCATGCACTGCTCTTTTGAGATCTATCCACAGATTTTCAAATGATGTTTAGGTCAGAGGACTGTGAGGTCCAGGGCAAAACCTTCAGCTTGTGCCTCTTGAGGTATTCCATTGTAGATTTTGAGGTGTGTTTTGGATCATCGTCTTATTGTAGGACCCATCCTCTTTTTAACTTCAACTTTTTTACAGATGGTGTGATGTTTGTTTCCAGAATTTGCTAGTATTTATTCGAATCCATGCTTCCTTCGACCAATGAAATGTGCCCTGTGCCACTGGCTGCAACACAACCCCAAAGCATGATCGATCCACACCCATGCTTCAGAGTTGGAGAGGTGTTCTTTTCCTGGAATTTGGCACCCTTTTTTCTCCAAACATATCTTTGCACATTGTGGCCAAAAAGTTCTATTTTGATTTCATCAGTCCACAGGACTTGTTTCCAAAATGCATCAGGCTTATTTAGATGTTCGTTTGCACACTTCAGACGCTGAATTTTATGGCTAGGATGCAGGAACGGTTTTCTTCTGATGACTCTCCCATGAAGGTCATATTTGTTCAGGTATCGCTGCATAGCAGAACAGTGCACCACCACTGCAGGGTCTGCTAAATCTTTCTGGAGGTCTTTTGCAGTCAAACAGGGGTTTTTATTTGCCTTTCTAGCAATCCAACGAGCAGTTCTTTCAGAAAGTTTTCTTCATCTTCCAGACCTCACCTTGATCTCTACTGTTTCTGTTAACTACCATTTCTTAATAACATTACAATATGATGAAACAGCTACCTGAAAACACTTTGCTACGTTCTTGTAGCCTTCTCCTGCTTTGTGAGCATCAATTATTTTATTATTCAGAATGCGAGGGAGTTGCTTAGAGGAGCCCATGGCTGTTGATTTTAGGGACAAGTTTGAGGAGTCAGGGAATTTATACAGCTTTGAAATCATCTGACCTTTCCTAACGAAGAATTTGAACAAGCCACAGCTCAATAAGCTAATTAAGGTCTGGAACCTTGGTAAAAGTTACCTGAGAACTCAAATGTATTGGGGTGCCCAAACTTTCGCATGGTGTTCCTTTTCTTTTTTCACTCTCCAATTGTACAAAACAAAAATAATACACAAATCTTGCAGAAAACGCTGAAATGTTGTCTTTACCTTTATGCCTTTTGGTGATCAGTTCATCTTCTGCTCACTTAACTATTCACAGTAACAGACATTTTAAGTAAGGGTGCCCAAACTTTTGCATGCCACTGTATGTTTACTTCAAGACATAAGTAATGATGTTTCACGGCTAACAGGGAAAATACTGACAATCAACAGCAGAGTCTCCATCCCTGTTAATAATATTTATGAAAGATGGTGATGTAGGCTGTAACCTTATCAGTGTTACCCCTGTCTCACACAGATTTGTAGTTTTTCCAATGACAAAAGTCATCTAATCTCAGTCCTGTCTCAGGCCAGCATGGAAATAAATAAATCCATCTCACTCCAGAACACTGGGTCAGTATTTGTCAATCTCACACCAAATAAGCCTTGAGAGTTTGCAACTTTGAAAACCTGTCTCAGCTTGTAATAAATTACACTGCCCAATGTATATTATGTGCAATGTTTGTCTATATCATGTCAATTACACACAAGCGCCACATTCACGCACCGTCACTACATGCCCCAATACACAATCCTCCTCGGTCTTCTTTTCCTACAAGTTATGACACGAAAAGATCCCAAATCTGAGGCTTCCTGTGTTAGAAGTCATGTATTTTGTAAACTGCTAGCTCCACGGCCAGTCTACCAACCTTATTTTGATCATGAATCAAGAAAGATTATTTGGCCCAATATGTTATTCAATGGGGCGGCACGGTGGTGTAGTGGTTAGCGCTGTCACCTCACAGCAAGAAGGTCCGGGTTCGAGCCCCGTAGCCGGCAAGGGCCTTTCTGTGTGGAGTTTGCATGTTCTCCCCGTGTCCGCGTGGGTTTCCTCCGGGTGCTCCGGTTTCCCCCACAGTCCAAAGACATGCAGGTTAGGTTAACTGGTGACTCTAAATTGACCGTAGATGTGAATGTGAGTGTGAATGGTTGTCTGTGTCTGTGTCAGCCTTGTGATGACCTGGCGACTTGTCCAGGGTGTACCCCGCCTTTCGCCCATAGTCAGCTGGGATAGGCTCCAGCTTGCCTGCGACCCTGTAGAACAGGATAAAGCGGCTAGAGATAATGAGATGAGATGTTATTCAATTCAAGTCGATAGTTTTGATCCAAACAGTCAATATTTTTTTTCCCCCCAACTAAGAAGAAAACTTCCAGTTTACTCCGCCAGTGCTGCCATTTTGGAAATCACATGATGCAATGCTGTGTGCTGATTGGTTGAAAGGTGAGTGACTTTGAATTCGTTTGCAAGAAACCACACACCAATGTTTTAAATGTGAGCTGTCAAAATGAGTAGCAAAAATGGGACTAAATGCTCACAACAACATACCGTGTCACAGCATGGAAGAGTTGGAAATTAAACAAGTAGTACACAAAGTCTAAATTTATGATAAACTTGAGAATGATTTGAAGCCACACAGTGTATTTGGACGTGCTGATTGGGGGGATACTGAGAGGTAAAACAGCACAGCGTGTGAGGTTCACGAATACTGAGCTTTGGCCAATCAGCGTACAGGAATGCAATAACGTGATTTTTAATTATGGCGGTGCCAGTGGAATAGATTAACTTTTCAGTTTGATTCAGAAAATTGGCAGCAGGGGACACTAATATTTATTTGAAGTTGCTGAAATGTTTATTTGGGAAACCTTTATTGTTTTGTGATCAAACTGAGACCAACAGATTGTATGTGGAGTGGACTGTTCATGAATTACAGCTTTGGGGATTTTTCAATGTCATAACTTGTAGGAAAAGAAGACCGAGGAGGATTGTGTATTGGGGCATGTAGTGATTGTGCATTCACATAGTTAGCAAACAATGTATATGGCCTGAAAATGCAAACACGGTATTTCACCAAAACTAGAACTTTGTTATTCTTTTTGTTACATTATTATTCATATCTGATGTCACAATAAATGAAACTATGCAGCAATATTTGTGTACAATTCTGTAATGGTACTCCATCTTGTCAGTCAATGTGTTTCTTTGGTTTCTGCCAGTTTCATATCCTTTAGTTTGTAAACAGATGCATGAGCACAGCTGTCCAGGAGGGGAGCTCAAAACATCTCATCTCATTATCTCTAGCCGCTTTATCCTTCTACAGGGTCGCAGGCAAGCTGGAGCCTATCCCAGCTGACTACGGGCGAAAGGCGGGGTACACCCTGGACAAGTCGCCAGGTCATCACAGGGCTGACACATAGACACAGACAACCATTCACATCTACAGTCAATTTAGAGTCACCAGTTAACCTAACCTGCATGTCTTTGGCCTGTGGGGGAAACCGGAGCACCCAGAGGAAACCCACGCGGACACGGGGAGAACATGCAAACTCCACACAGAAAGGCCCTCGCCGGCCCCAGGGCTCGAACCCAGGACCTTCTTGCTGTGAGGCAACAGCGCTAACCACTACACCACCGTGCCGCCAGCTCAAAACATCAGTGGCATAAAAGTGAATTACACACTGCAACTGTAGAGGGCGCCCAAGAGCATAATGGGGTTTTAATGAATAGATGCAATAAATACAGGGTCAAAACAGTAAGAATAAAACTGTCTGAATTAATTTATATATTGTTAAGGTCCCATTTATTACTAATTTACTTAAAGTTCCCATGCCACAGATGTTTTTCTTGTTGTTTCTGAAATATGGTAATGTCGATGTGACTTGGGGACGTACTGGGCCTTTTAAAGTGGACTGTTACCTTCCCAGTCTGTAAAGGCCAGAGAAAATAAATAGGCAGAGATAAAAGGCTAATTAGAAATGTGTGTCACTCTGATGTAGAACTGACCCTGGTGCCACCACTCATTAACATATGACCATGACACTATATGAACCAAGAAGATGAGGAGGAGCCATCTAGTTCATCACTGAACAGTTCCTTGGAAAGATGATGAGATGTGGGAAGAAAGTGCAAGTGCTGTTCCAGGATGCACAAAATAAAACTGGAGTCTCAATAGTTTTCCAAAGGAATTTAAAGGTGTCATTCCACAACAAACCGTTTAATACTGACTCTTTTTGAAATACCATAGGTCACTCCGAGTTGCATATGCATGCTGCACGTGAAAATGATGTTCTACCCCCATTCCCTATATTAGCCTATGAAAGAAAATAGATGGAAAAACGAGCGAATCAGAAAAAGCCCTACAAACCTGCGTCACTTCAAAAATTAGTTGTCATGGCCTCGCCCATAACCCACTGGAGGGAGCATCACAGTGCTGTTAGCCAATCAGAAGCGATATGTTTACATGTCATGAATATTCATGACTAAGAGCTGAAATCCTGTCATTCTCTCCCCACCCACTCCTCCACCAAACTAGAACAGCCTGAAACAGGAGCACCACGGCATTTTTTTCACCAAAACCGGCTCACAGGGCATTCATTCATACTAGAGACCACCGCACAATTAATGAAAAAACGATGCAATGACACCTTTAATATACAAAAAATGTGGATGAATTTTATTTTTGGGTTAGTCCCTGAAAATTTCAGCCATATATTAGTGTTGTGCTCAGTGCATATCACTGAAGACAATTTTAGCAACTTGGGGTCAGATCAGATGGGCTTTGTTACACATCTTATATTGAAAGACAGAGCTGTTGGAGTTGACCGCAAGTCCACAAACAGTAAATAAACCAAATCAGAGTTTCAAAAAAATTAAATTAAAATGTTAACTGCAGTATTGGATATTGTAATATATTTCTCCTTAAGGAATGAAAATGATGATGCTAAATTTAGATAAAACATATTGTTTGACATCAGTGGCGGCTGCTGGTTTTTAAAACAGGGGAAGCCCATTTTACCATAACATCTATCAAACGTTTCAGGAAGGCCCTGTTTTGAGTGACTATTTCATTATGCCTTGCACACTGTATACGAGCACCTTCATCGATGGCATGTTCCACCCTGACCCTCCCCAGACAGCTAAGTCTTGCACATGAAGTGACATGCTCATTGCTCGTTTCATGCCTTTTGCAAGCCCTTTTGAAATTCACCAGGTCCCCAAACCCATCTTTTGACCAAACTAAATTTCCCTGAGAGGGCTTCATCAAAAGACATGGCCAACAGTACATTTTATTAGTCACAGGAAACCCAGTAAACCAGTTCACATTTTTATACCAAGACACCTGAAAAGACCTGTTATGACCTGCTGATTTTTGAATGAGATTAAGCTTGGGCTTTGGTCTGCCTTGCTCTTTAATTCTCACCTTCTCCTCATATGGCAGAGTGTCAAAACTTTTTGACAAAAGCATGTCCACGACATTTGCCATTATAGCAGATAGATACCAGCTGTTAGCAGCTAGCACTGCAGATTAGAGGTCTGCGCGGGTCAGATTTTTCAGTCCCGCTCCCGCCCGCATTGTGCAGTCCCACTCCCGCCCACAAAGAATTATGATTTTCAGTCCCGCTCCCGCCCCTGCCCGCACCCACAAAAAAATTATGATTTTCAGTCCCGCTCCCGCCCGCAAATCCCGCATGATGCAGACGTTCGCGTTATTTCTCAGGAAAGTTCTTGTCTTGACACAACGTGATGGTGCCCCGCCCCCTACTTTGAGTGGATTTGAGCATAAATATCTACAGCTCACATGTTATTGTTTTCCTTATTTCTGAATTCAGCATGTAGTATCTCTAATAATAATTAGTGCTGTCAAACAATTAAAATATTTAATCGCAAATCAGACATTTTTATCACATGAGAAACCATTGTAATTCTCTGATCAGCATAAAAAAGTGAATGGGCTTGTTTTGTACCATTGTGTTTTTTTTTTTTATTGTAAAGCTAGTAAAGGAAATGAATTGATTTCTTGCTTGCGTTAGTTTACAACTTTAATCAGAGAGACATGTTACACAGTGACGGTAGGCTTGACTCAATGCTATCCCAGAAATCCTTCCTGTAATATGCAAATTTGGCCGCCTCTGATTGGACAGCCAAATTTGCATATTACAGGAAGGATTTCTGGGATAGCATTGAGTCAAGCCTACCGTCACTGTGTAACCTGTCTCTCTGGTTAAAGTTGTAGACTAACGCAACAAGTAAATCAATTCACTCATGGTTCTCTTACTAGCTGGGTGTGAACTGCGAGTCATTAGAATGATCAATGGCAAGTTTAAAATGCTATTTCTCACTCAATCCGGCAATCTGACTTTCTCTGCAAGTTTAGGCATCTTAAAATGTTTTTATTAATGCTAAATAAAATATCCAGCACAAATTATATATGATAGACATAAATTAATAAGTTATAAATTTTATTTCAAACACGTTTTTAGTTAGCGGGACTGCAGCTTATCACCGCTCCCGCCCGCGCGTGCATATGTGCGCTTCCGGTCCCGCCCACGCCCGCAATGAGCTTTCAAAATTTGTCCCGCGCCGCACTGCTTTGCGGCGGGTCCCAATGAGTGCAGTGAGTGCAGGGCTCTACTGCAGATCCCAATAAGGCTCAAGCTAGCCTACAACCACGTTGATTGAACTACAAATGAAATAAACGAGTGAATTCACGAATGATCAAACTGATAGAATGGATGAAAGTTAATGGAGCACAACGAGTAATATTTACATTTATTTACAGAGTAATGTACAGAGACATCAATGAGAAGAAACGTTTATATGAAAAGAAATTCGGACAGCACTTTGGCACACGACTACACTTTCTCGACATCCGCTAGGGACTGACCGCCCTCCTCATGTCTTTCAAACACCACCTCCAATAATCCTTTATCAGCCCGGCTTCTTGGCCCTCCCAATGTCCCGTTTACCCCCAGAGATACCCGGCTTCCCTGGAAGTGACGATTTTGTCGATTTTAACCAATAACAACTAGCCAAAATTGGCTGTTCAGAACCGTCTCAGGACCGCCCCATCCTGTACATTAGTAGGAAGCTGTCGGTGCGTGAGGGGCGCTACAGCACTATTGAGAAGGAATGCCTGGCGATCAAGTGGGTGGTCCTCGCCCTCCGTTACTACCTGCTGGGGCGCCCTTTCACCCTCGGTTCGGACCATGCGCCCCTCCAGTGGCTCCACCGCATGAAAGATGCCAACGCGCGGATCACCTGTTGGTATCTGGCACTCCAACCCTTCAATTTCAAGGTGGTCCACAGGCCGGGGGCGCAGATGGTCGTGGCGGACTTCCTCTCCCGTCAAGGGGGGGGGGGGGGGGGGGGAGTCGGCTGCGGGCCGGACGGGCGCCCGGCCTGAGTCAGGCGGTGGGGGTATGTGGCAGCGGGGGCGTGGTCAAGCGCCGGTCTGTGACAGGAGGGCGGAGCCAGGGAAGGTGAGTGGCAGAATCACTACACCTGACGGTAATTAACCTGTGTTTTGTGTGTCTTCCCAGTAACTGCACCCTATTTAAGGAGGCAGAGGGAGAGCAGAGGAGAGCTCATCCCGGGACAAGAACACAGCATGTGTGTGTGTGTGTGTGTTTCTCTAACAGAATAAAACTAGGCTGTTATACTGAAAAGTCTGGCAATAAAAGCCTATTAGTACCTGAAGCTTTGTCCTGCCATCCTCTGTGCTCCACCCACACTTCAGAGAGCTCTAAAATTATGTTATGCAAGTTATTGTTTTAATGAGAATTCAACGTCGTAGATGCCGCAGTTTGGGGAGAGAATTTTAGGGGAAGTTCGGCTTCCCTTGTTGTCTCTGAGAAATCACCCCTGTTTGACATACATAGTTTTCTCAGCCACATTATCTGAATTAACCATAATATTGGGGAAATAATAAACTCCCTCGCTTCAGACAGTTAGCTGTTGTTAGGTCAGTTAGCTTGGTCAGGTATCTTACCCAACTTTATGGATGTGATGGGGCACACAAGCTAAATAAATATTACATATAGTTTGGGGATATTTGTTTCAGATGTACACAAGCATCTGGACGTCATCATAAAAACAGCAACATGAAGACCGGAGCAAAACAATTCTGTGTCAGTGTGATCGAGTCATCGTTTTTTTGTGAACGTTGAGAGGAGACTCCCAGATTAAAGACTTTTCTTTTGTGATGCATTTGCACTAAACTTTCAGTAAAGTAGCTGGAATTATAAAATTATCTTAAAAGGGACATGCATACACTTTTTGATTTTTATATTATTCCCTGAAATTATTTTGTAAAATTTGTGAGTTGTTTTTATTGGGAAAAAATGCCTTTGATCTTTTTCTCATGCTGTTTTAGCATGGTATGAAACCCCAATCATGATGACGGGCTGATTTTGCGGCTGTGCCTTTAAACTTATGTACAACCCCAATTCCAAAAAAGTTGGGACAAAGTACAAATTGTAAATAAAAATGGAATGCAATGATGTGGAAGTTTCAAAATTCCATATTTTATTCAGAATAGAACATACTGTAGATGACATATCAAATGTTTAAACTGAGAAAATGTATCAATTAAAGAGAAAAATTAGGTGATTTTAAAATTCATGACAACAACACATCTCAAAAAAGTTGGGATAAGGCCATGTTTACCACTGTGAGACATCCCCTTTTCTCTTTACAACAGTCTGTAAACGTCTGGGGACTGAGGAGACAAGTTGCTCAAGGTTAGGGATAGGAATGTTAACCCATTCTTGTCTAATGTAGGATTCTAGTTGCTCAACTGTCTTAGGTCTTTTTTGTCGTGTCTTCTGTTTTATGATGTGCCAAATGTTTTCTATGGGTGAAAGATCTGGACTGCAGGCTGGCCAGTTCAGTACCCGGACCCTTCTTCTCTGCAGCCATGATGCTGTAATTGATGCACTATGTGGTTTAGCATTGTCATGTTGGAAAATGCAAGGTCTTCCCTGAAAGAGACGTCGTCTTGATGGGAGCATATGTTGCTCTAGAACCTGGATATACATTTCAGCATTGATGGTGTCTTTCCAGATGTGTAAGCTGCCCATGCCACACGCACTAATGCAACCCCATACAATCAGAGATGCAGGCTTCTGAACTGAGTGCTGATAACAACTTGGGTCATCCTTCTCCTCTTTAGTCTGAATGACACGGCATCCCTGATTTCCATAAAGAACTTCAAATTTTGATTCGTCTGATCACAGTACAGTTTTCCACTTTGCCACAGTCCATTTTAAATGAGCCTTGGCCCAGAGAAGATGTCTGCGCTTCTGGATCATGTTTAGATACGGCTTCTTCTTTGAACTATAGAGTTTTAGCTGGCAACGGCGGCTGGCACGGTGAATTGTGTTCACAGATAATGTTCTCTGGAAATATTCCTGAGCCCATTTTGTGATTTCCAATACAGAAGCATGCCTGTATGTAATGCAGTGCCATCTAAGGGCCCAAAGATCACGGGCACCCAGTATGGTTTTCCAGCCTTGACCCTTACGCACAGAGATTCTTCCAGATTCTCTGAATCTTTTGATGATATTATGCGCTGTAGATGATATGTTCAAACTCTTTGCAATTTTACACTATTGAACTCCTTTCTGATATTGCTCCACTATTTGTCGGCGCAGAATTAGGGGGATTGGTGATCCTCTTCCCATCTTTACTTCTGGGAGCTGCTGCCACTCCAAGATGCTCTTTTTATACCCAGTCATGTTAATGACCTATTGCCAATTGACCTAATGAGTTGCAATTTGGTCCTCCAGCTATTCCTTTTTTGTACCCTTATCTTTTCCAGCCTCTTATTGCCCCTGTCCCAACTTTTTTGAGATGTGTTGCTGTCATGAAATTTCAAATGAGCCAATATTTGGCATGAAATTTCAAAATGTCTCACTTTTGACATTTGATATGTTGTCTATGTTCTATTGTGAATACAATATCAGTTTTTGAGATTTGTAAATTATTGCATTCCGTTTTTATTTACAATTTGTACTTTGTCCCAACTTTTTTGGAATCGGGGTTGTATGTAAATAGTTTTAATCTGATTGGCTAACATTTTTTAATTATCATCTACACACAGGTTCTGTTAGCCAATCAAAGGGATGTCAAACACGACAACAACAAGAGAGACTGACTGCAGGCTGGAGCTCTGTTGACAGCAGACATGTGACTTAGGGTTAAAGTGAGGAGGTCACATGTTTCCTGTTAAGAGTGGAGCTCCAGTCTGCAGTCAGACCCTCCTCAGACAGCGAGGCATTAAGGACCGTTCAACACTGATCTTGAGAACTCTCGCTTTCTGTCTTCTAAGATGCCTTCAAACTGCTCCTGGTTGAAGGCAACATTGATGTATCCTCAATGCTCCCCATCACCTATAAGTCTATACAGCAGCTCTCTCAAGGAGTGGAAAAAATAAAAAAGATGGCAGACCAAACTTAACAGAAAAGTGATTTTATATAAAAAGTTTTGGGGTTTTTTTTTCACTTAGATTTTTGAAAAGTAAATGAGTTTAATATGATTTGTGAGGCATCTGTTAGCCAACTAACTAATTTGGTTTAGTTACATGCTGTGCTGATGTCACATGTTACCATAAATTCTGTCCTAAAATGTCGTTCCAAACAAAAGTCCTGCCTTATGAGACACCTGTCTGTTACAGCCATGAGGCAACAAGGCAGCAACCTTCTGTTTCGAACGCAGATGATGGTTGACAGGAAAAGAAAGTTTGATCAGCTTCTAGTGATCCTTGTTGCCTCGCTGTCTTGTTAAACATCCTCCTGAGACAGCACTGTCCCCTTTTTTCAAAAGCACCTGATGCAAGTCTCGTGTGCTCAGTAAAAGTTCTTCATTAAAACTGTCAGTCTCTTCAGTTAATACACCGACATAATGGGTGTCTTTTCCTCCGTCCTTCACGTCTTTCCTTCAGCTCATGATGTTTTCCATCAAGGTTAATGAAAAGTGGTGAGGAAAGGACAGAGGATGGGCTATTGGGATGCAGCCCAGGGTTCAGTTAAAGAGAGTCACACACCAAGAGGAGCTGAAATCAGTTCTCTCAAAAACAACTTTTATTCTCCAATAAACTCCACTAAACTTAATGAATTCCACAAGCTTAGAGTTCACTAACACAGAGAGAGAGAGAGAGAGAGAGAGAGAGATTTTTCATACCTGATTGAGATTCCACAAAGCTGGAGAGAATCAGGAGAGTCACACAAATAACCCCTGAAAGAAAGGTTCTCATTATTGCTTCAGTCTGTTTCACAAGATAAATTACACTTTACACATTACACTTGTTTTAGCGCAATTTAACACATCACTTCTCTCAAAAAATCTAAATACTCCAAAGTACTCATTTTAAGATGAATATTTTCACAATAAGACACTAAAAGTAAACGCGCTTTGTGCCAAAGTTCATGCTTTCAGTTGGTGTACTTTTGTTTTTGTTCTTTTGAGAGACACCTTTTTTCTAAAGAAACATGAGAAGAGGTCAGGTGGTGTCTTTGAAGCAACTAGTTTAGGTTCAACTTGCACCAGGCCGAAGTTATGTGATATAAAATTATAGTACGAGGTTGTATGTATGATAAAGTGTGAGTGATCTAAAAATATAAGTCCTCTGCCGCCGAGGAGATTCTGTCTCACGGATATCCGGGAGCAACAGTCACTGACACAGACTCAGCTGCTCAGAGATGTTTCTCAGTTTATTGAAGGATAAACATGAGGATATATCCACATTCAGGAGTGTGGTGGAGTGATATGATTGGAAAATGTAATCTCAGGAAGCAGAGTTGTCAGAGTGTGATGGGGAGCTTCAGTGGGTGATGGAAAATTACTGAGCAGGATCGCTTTATGACAAACAGAGAGCAGATGTGCGAGCAAAGATAAGTTTCAAGGATTGAACTGAAACTCACCAAAACAAGCTACAAGCACAAATCTCTCTATTAATGTATTCATACTAAAATACTCACTCAGGTTTTAAAGGAAAAATCCACCCTGAATGATTTGCATGTTAATCTTTATAAGTATCAGCTGAGCTTCAGTGGAGTTCAAGATTTATTTTGGAATGAAATGCAAAGTTCATCTTTTCATCTGCACTCCCCAGCCACTTTATTAGGAACACCCATACTGTTTTACACACTTCTCGAATCAGCCAATCCCTCGACAGCAGCACAATACATAAAATCATGCAGATACAAATCAAGAGCTTCAGTTAATGTTCACTTCAAACATCAGAATGGGAAAAATTGTGATCTCTGTGACTTTCACTGTGACATGGGTGTTGGTGCCAGATGGACTGGTTTGAGTGTTTCAGAAACTGCTGATCTCCTGGGGTTTTCACACACACAACAGTCTCTGGAGTTTACACAGAATGGTGTGAAAAACAAAAACCATTGAGTGAGTGACAGTTCTGTGGGTGGAAATGTCTTGTTGATAAGAGAGGTCAGAGGAAAATGGACAGATTGGTGCGAGCTGCCAGAAAGAATATAGTAACTCATAGCAACTCTTTACAATCATGGTGAGCAGAAAAGCATCTCAGCATGCAACAGTGAAGACCACACTGGTTTCCAGTCCTGCAGCCAAGAACAGGAATCTTAGAATCAAGAACAAGTTCCGATTAAAGTGGCCAGTGAGTGTACATGTTGGTGATTTGAAATTTTATTATTCGTATCCTGCATTACCCACAATGCCATTCGACTACCTGGTTATAGTGATGTCAGAAAGACTGTAACTCTCACTTCATCTCTGTGTAAATACTGATGCAGCAGAGTTTTAGTCCTTTAGTCTGTCCAGCTCTCTCACCTTCTCCTGTGTTCATGAAGCTCAAACTGAGCTCCTCTTAATCCCATTTTAACCAGACTGCTGTAACACCACATTCAACACACTCACATGTTCACCAAGTGCACTTTACCCCAGACACTGACAAAGTACAGAGCAGCGATTTAAAATTAAATTAGGACATTTATTAGGAATTACGATATCCTGAAACATTACAAATTAAAATGTAGATGCTGATAATCTAAACAGCACAAGGGCAATATTTCAGTCTGTAGACGACTGTAACAGCGAGTGTTCTGGTATCAGGGAAAACTTTTAAACTCCCACAGAGCAAAGAACTGAAAATCTCACTGCATTAACACACTTTATGTCGGCTAATCATATACAGTGGGGTAATGCATGTTTATAGTATTTAAAGATATTTACAGATTGTTTTCTCATCCATTGCATAAAAACACAGAAATTAATGCTTTGTTTTAACACAGTGCAGGAAATCCTGCAGTTCCTGTAGAAGATTTTGAGCCATGCAGGTCGGCACGAGATATGACTTTTTTGTGCTGATCTCAGTGGAGTCTCTCACACCACAAAGGTGAAATAATTAATCACATATAATTATTTTAAATCAGATTAAGTGAAGCCATTGGATTGAAGTTGCTTGCATTTACATAAAAACAGTTACGAGTTTGCATAAGTTTGTACACCCTTTACAATTCCAGAGACCAGTTTTCTCAAAAACAGCTTGTATAACTCAAATATATGCAACTCTGAGGGAAATAAACCCTGAAGTGGTAAAATGAGCTTAGAATTCACTGTATATAGCTACCACACACACACACACACACACACACACCCCTGACTGAGATTCCAGAAAGCTGTAGAGAATCAGGAGAGTCACACAAAAACAGAATGAAAGACAGTTTATCATTATTATTTCAGTCTGTTTCACAAGCTATCAATAACATTTACATTTACAAGGAACAACTTTCACTCAGTGAACAATTTTACACATCAGTTCTGTCAAAAACTCAAAATACTCCCTCATTTTTAAGGTTTATAAGAAGATGCTAAAAGATAAAGCCTCTTTGTCTCTGTGCACACTTCAGTTTGGTGTGCTTTCATTTCCGTAACCTGTTTCTTAGGGCGTATTCACACCTACGTTGTTTGGTCCGGACCAAACGAACCAAATTTCCCTTGGTCCGGACGTTTTGGGTTGGTCTGAATACAAACCACCGAACTCTGGTCTGGACCAAACAAGCGGACCGAGACTGAGCTGCAAGGTCGGACTCGGTCCGGACCAAAGGAACCCTGGTGCGGACCTTTTGGAGGTGTGAAAGCAGACCGGACCTAATCTGACAGTTTTGCTTTTTTGTACCTCGGGAGCTTCCGTCGTTTGTCGAGCATTATGGGAAACAGAGTCTTGACATTCCACCGCAAAGTGCAAACACTGTTTCGGTTGTCAAGGGAACCTTACAACAGTCGTTCAGTCATTCAGACCAGTGGTAGGCTAGACTACAGAGTACAAATAAATGAGTAGAGGGCAAACGTGGGCCGAGGAAGAAACGCGTACCCTTGTGGATATATGGGCAGATGTCCACATATCTGAGCTTTTGGAGAGAACACACAAAAATGCCAACGTGTTTGCTGTATTCAGTGAGAAAATGAAGGAGAAGGGGTTCACGCACTCCCCAGAACAATGTCGGCTAAAAGAGAAGAAACTCCATCAGACCTACATTAAAATCAGGGACATATTCTTTCAAAAAGTGGCGGTACTAGCAACGCAAAAAAGAAATTCATCTATTACGATGGGTAAGGCGAATATCCCGACACATACCTCCTCCGTCTTGCGTGAAGAGCCAGAACTGTCACAACATGATGTCGCTCAGCGCTATCCTCCGTAGCCGCCTTGCCCTTTGAAGTCGTCGTTGATAAATTACTTGTACAACAGCATAGTAATCGCACAATTGTGAAAACAGTAAACACTGGAAAAAACATATAGCTTTGATGACATTAAAAAGAATAACAGCACGGAAAGCCTCCATGACTACTTTTGAACTTAACGCTTTGTGCGCGTGTCGTCTCTGACCAATAGCTGAACAACCTCAGGGCGCGTGGCTTTGTTGACAGATTTTGGTCCGCTTACTAAAATGTACAGTGTGAAAGCGAACCGCACCAAAATGAAAAAATAAAAAAAAAAAAACATTTGGTTCGGACCAAAGCAAGTGAACTATCGAACTATCCTGGTCTGAATACACCCTTAAACACACCCTTTTTCTACAGAAGCACGCTAAGAATTCAGGTTGTCTCTCTGAGGTCACTAACTTTGTTGCACATTGCAGTGGTTCCTCTTTAAATATTTTTTATTTCTTACCTGTACAAATAAGTACAAAAAAAATGTCGAACAAGGTTTTACTGTGGCTGAGAAAACCTGTTGAAAAAGCTGTGTTACTGTCCGGAGTGATTGTTTACATGTGTCTCATGTCAGTCATTTTATCGATGCTTCCCAAAACCCATTCACTTTGACCCCATCTCAGTTTGTACAGAAAGGAAAAATATGGTGAAAATCAAGAAGCACCCAGTTGGTCCATCTTTCATCCCACCAATTTAATTTGATTGGAAGATGGCTTGCTGGCAAATGCTAATTTGTTTATTTAATAACCTTGCTCCCTGTCATTTCAGATAACTTGTATATCATGTCAAATTTTTCTCAGTGGTTGAACCATTTAGTAAGAGTGCTTGTATGCCTGTGTTGGGGCTTGAAAAAATATTTGCACCGGGGTCAATCACAATTATATTACACTACTGGTCCAAATGTAAAACATTCTTCACTTTAAATTTTCATCTTCCTTTTGAGCATTTTAAATAAATGAGCATTTTTTTTTTGTTGTTTAACAAAATGTTTTTTTCCATGTTTATTTCTGTTTCATGCTTTGATGTGATCGCGATATTAAGCCATTGAATAAAGCAGTTATGCTCCTGAACTGCTTCCATTATTATGCTGCTAATCCGTATGAACGTATGTGCTGTAAGTGTTTTTGTTGTTTTGTATCAGTGACTTCCATTTTATATCCTGCTTATCCAGTGCGGGTTGCAGGTGAGCTGGAGCCAATCCCAGCTGACTTCTGGCGAGAGGTGGGGTTCACCCTGGACAGACTATCACAGGGCTAACACAGAGAGACAGACAGACATTCACACACACACACACACACACACCTATGTGTAATTCAGAGTAGTCAGTTGACCTAATCTTGTCTTTGAACTGTAGGAGGAAACCGGAGCACCCGGAATAAACCCATGTAAGCACGAGGAGAACATACAAACTCCACATAGAAAGGACCCTGGTCAGCTGGCAGGTTTGAACCTGGAACCTGTTTAAAGGACAAGCACTCATCTGCTTACACACAGTCATGAATTTTATAAATTAAATCAACTTAATTTTAATAAATTAATTTAACAAAATTAAATAGGGTTTGTTTGCAGTTTATCCATAGAAAATACAATCTCTATGAAAAGTGATGTTTCTGATACTTTCTCCCCCTGTGCAGTTTTTGTGGACTTTAAAGGAATGAAAACAATTAATTAATGGTGTCATATTTGCATATTTAATGTTGGCTCAACTGGCATCGCCTATATTTATTGAGTGCCTTTACAATTTCCAAAAGTTACATTTCAGAGTGCGATATTGTGATTAATTCAAACTGTCAGACAGGGTGCTGGACTTACTGCTCCTCACTCAAGAAGAAATCACAGAAGGTAAATGGGCTTACTGTCAGGGACAGAATAACACAACTGAGACATGCAATGCTTTCAGCAAACAATTTAAGTAGCATTTAAGTGCTTAGTGAGGTCTGAGGAGTGAATATCACTGTACACAACTCCTCACTACATGCTCACAACTCTTGCGTTCTACATCTCAGCTGAAAACCTCTCTCTTCCCACAATATTCTTATTTTTCTTGGGTGTCAGAACAGTGCTAGATACAGATAAATAAATAAATGTTCTCTTCAGCATATTATGTATTAATGTTACTCTAAACTTAACAGAAACTTCCTGAGTTTGGTGACCAGGTACAGTAGAACTCGTATCAGAGGGGAATTCACAATTCAAAGAAAATGAAGGGTGTAATGTTTTACAGTGACTAAGAATATAAAGCACTGATGTCACATGAGAACATGTATCTTCATGCATCTGTACTTGAGCTGAAGAATCTTACAAAATAAGTCATGTAGTCTGTATTATACAGCAGCTCAGATAGAACTGATCCTGCTGTTAGTCATTCCTTATAAGTCCCGACTTGTCAACATAAAGATAAACATAACTTCTGTCCAAACCTGTCCCGCTTCTCATTATTGTCTTTATTAAAAGTATTATGTCAAGTCAGACAGAACATCAAAACATTCATGTCAAGTCAGACAGAAAAACAAATGAAACTGGTATTTTGATGCAAAACTGATAAATGTAATAGACCTCACTTTGATCCAAGATGTGCAAGAGCACCTCCAATGGTTTTTATATAAATGGCCCATAAATAGTTTCACCCTGAAAGGTGCAGGAAGAGACAAGAGAGTGTCTCATCTCACTAATCCCCTCACTAATCCTCTCATCCAGAAAGTAGACATACAGTGTCTTACAAAAGTATTCATCCCCCTTGGTGTTTTTTTTTTCCTGTTTTGTCGCATTAGAAGCTGGAATTAAAATAGATTTTTGGAGGGTCAGCACCATTTGATTTACACAACATGTCTCCCACTTTAAAGGTGAAAATTGCTGTTTTATTATGACACAAACAATAATTAAAATGAAAAAACTGGAGTATGCATAGGTTCACCCCCCCCCCCCCCCAAGTCAATACTTTGTAAAGCCACCTTTTGCTGCAATTACAGCTACAAGTCTCTTGAGGTACGTCTCTATTAGCTTAGCACATCTAGCCACTGGGATTTTTGCCCCTTCTTCAAGGCAAAACTGCTCTAACTCCTTCAAGTTAGATGGGCTTCATTGGTGTACAGCAATCTTCAAGTTATGCCACAGATTCTCAATTGGATTGAGGTCTGGGCTTTGACTAGGCCATTCCAAGACATTGAAATGTTTCCCTTTAAGCCAAGGGTCATTGTCCTGCTGGCACATGAACCTTCATCCCAGTCTCAAACCTCTGGTCAACTCAATCAGGTTATCCTCCAGAATTGCCCTGTATTTAGTGCCATCCATCTTTCCTTCAGTCCTGACCATCTTTTCTGTCCCTGCAGATGAAAAACATCCCTACAGCATGATGCTGCCATCACCATGCTTCACTATAGGATTGGTGTTCTCAGGGTGCTGGGTTTGCGCCACACGTGCCATTTCCCATGATGGCTAAAAAGATCAGTTTTAGTCTCATTTGACCAGAGAATCTTCTTCCATGTGTTTGGGGAGTCTGCCACATGCTGTTGAGCAAACTCCAAACATTTTTCTTAAGAAATTACTTTTTTCTGGCTACTCTTCCATAAAGCCCCACTCTGTGGAGTGTACGGCTTAAAGTGGCCCTGTGGACAGATACAGGGCCAGCTCTAGGTCTTTGGCTGCCCTAGGCGAGATTGAGTTTTATAATAATAACATCTAAATAACACTTTAATCTAATCACTCTATTCTATTACTATTAAACAATGTACGGTGCATGGACAATAAACAAGAAGTCATTTTTATCTTTTTCATTATTGTTATTATTGTTATCATTATTAACATAAAGTGTCACAAAGTAAAATGACCACACAAATTCAATACATATCTCCATATAATGGGCAAAAACTCTTCCGCACCCTGTTAAAGTGTAGTGCATGGACAATAAACAAGAAATTATTTTTAGTTTCTTTTTTGCTATTAAAAGTTGTCATCTCTGAAGATTTAACAAATTAAATGAATAAAAAATTCTACAATTCTAAATTGTGCAAACTTAAGCACCCTGTTAGGACATCAATGGGCTGTATTTTCAAACAAAAGTGCTATTATGGGTACTTTGTTATTGAATTCTATTGCTGTTTGCACCTAGTTAGCTAGGCAGACATTGATTCAGGCGTCTAAAATATTAATTTGCCACTATAATGATTGATATGAGAGATTAGATCAGACTTACCTCTATACTTGGCTCTATTTGTTTCTTCCTGTAGCCTTCGTTTGCGCCCTTGCGCACCCGAGAGTTTGGATTTCTTCATTTAAGCACTTGTAGTCTGGGCTACTTTTTGCAGTGGAACACCGCTCCCCCCGCCCCCCTTATAACCTATCATTGTGCATTTTTAGTGGGCATAAGGAGATCACTGACCACTACTGCGTAGGCTACACTTGTTTTTCAACCTTTTTGAGCCAGGGCGCACTTTTTTCAATGAAAAAATCTCAAGGCACATCACCAATAGAAAATGTTGAATGAAACTAAAACGCTGTTGCCAATATTTACAATATACAGTCATTCTATAATTTTCCACGGTACACTTGGTGATCTCTCACGGCACACTAGTGTTCCGCGGTACTAGAGTTCGGCAGCACAGTGGTTGAAAACACTGTACACCACTGATGCACTTGGTAACATCTCCATTCAATAACTCCATCCCTTTTGGTGGGGTTTTGGTCACCCTTGGTGCCCCTGGGCACACTTTGCGCTCTAGGCAATTGCCTAGGTCGCCTATAGCAATCGCCGGCTATGGCCAAAACAGAGAATAGCCACAGATGTGCACTTGCGTGCCCGAAGACACACTATAGACAGGGCGAACCACTGTTGAGCGCTTATTGTTTCATGATTAACAACCACCACCACACCCAACCCCGCTTTTTTTGACAAATCGCACCCTGACTACATGCTTTGCTGTACAATTAAATTAGGCTAAGACATTATAATGCTGACTCGTTTTCAGAATAGTGGAAGTCATAATTTTTCTCCCCCCATTTCTGCGCCCCTGGATGGACGCAGCGCCCTTAGCATTTGCCTATATTGCCTATGCCACAGGCCAGCTCTGGACAGATACTCCCATCTCCACTGTGGATCTTTGCAGCTCCTTCAGTGTTATCTTTTGTGTCTTTGTTGCGTCTCTGATTAATGCCCTCCTTGCCCAGTCTGTGAGTTTTGGTGGATGGCCTTCTCTTGTCAGGTTTGTAGTGGTACTATATTCTTTCCATTTTGCTATAATGGATTTAATGGTGCTCCCTGGGATATTCAAAGTTTGGGATATTTTTTATGACCCAACCCTGATCTATACTTCTCCACAACTTTGTCTCTGACATGTTTGGAGGCTCCTTGGTTTTCATGGTGCTTGCTTCATAGCATTGCAGAGTCAGGGTCCTTCCAGAACAGGTTGATTTATACAGACATCATGTAACACTTTGATTGCACACAGGTGGATCTTAATCAACTAATTATGCGACTTGAAGTGAATTGGTTGGACCAGCTCTCATTTTAGGGGTTTCATATGAAAAGGGGTGAATACCTATGCACACTCCAGATTTCTGTTTTTTTTTTTCATCTTAATTATTGTTTGAGTCACAATAAAACAACAAATTGCACTTTTAAAGTGGTAGGCATGTTGTGTAAATCATATGGTGCTAACCCCCCCCCAAAAAAAAAAAAATTATATATATATATATATATATATATAAGGGGCACTTGGGGCAGTAACCCCCAAACTGGGAGAGTGGCTCCAGCAAATCCCAGGAACAACATCTGAAGCCTCAGTCCAGAAGAGCGCAGTCCTAGGAACATCGAAGATACTGCGCAGAACCCTCGAACTCCCAGGCCTCTGGTAGAGGACCCGAGCTTGAGGATGACATGGATACCACCCCCCCCCGCCGGGGGTGAGAAGGAGATTTTACATACACAACACAAGAGCTGCTGACCTGAGAAGGAAGATCGTGACCCAACTGGAAACCTGGAGCCCCCGACGAATACCGAAGCTGAGTTGCCAAGTACCTTCAAAGATCTACTAGTAGATGTGAATGCTGCTCTTAAGACAATCTCCACAAGAACCATCACTGAGACCAACAAGCTGATACACAGTACAGCAACAGTAATCATGGAGATGCTTGGACACACGGTGGGCTCGGGACATAACAAACAGTATCCACCATGGAAGAGACGATTAGAGGCCAAGATAAAGGCAGCATGGAGAGAAGTTAGCCAGCTAGCTGAACTACAGAAAGGGAACATGGTGAATAAAGGGGCACCCAGGAAGTACAACTCACTCTCCATACCAGAGGCACTCGAAACTGCCAAACAGCGACTAACAGCTCTGGCCACCCGGTTGAAGAGATACACCAAGGAGGGAGAGGCCAGAAGAATAAACAAGTTGTTCTCCACTGAACCAGCCAAGGTGTACTCTCAGTGGCAGGGGAACAACAACCGGTCAGACCCACCAAGAGCTGAGGTGAAAAAATACTGGAAAGACATATGGGAAAGAAAGGCATCACACAACACCGATGCCCAATGGTTAGTGGACCTAAGAGCTGACCACAGCAACCTCCCAGAACAAGAACCAGTAACCATCTCAATGGCAGATGTCCAAGAAAGAGTGTCAAAGATGAAGAGCTGGACAGCACCAGGCCCCGATATGATCCATACGTACTGGCTGAAGAAGCTAACTGCACTCCATGAATGCCTAGCAGCACAGATGAACCAGCTGCTGAGGGATGGAACCCACCCAGAATGGCTAACCCAAGGCAGGACAGTCCTAATCATGAAGGACCCCCAGAAGGGACCCATCCCATCCAACTACCAGCCAATTACCTGTCTCTGCACAACATGGAAGGCCCTGTCAGGCATCATTACGGCAAAAATGAGTAAGCATGTGGCTCAATACATGAGCGAGGCACAGAAAGGGATTGGCAGAAACACCAGAGGAGCCAAGCACCAACTACTGGTCGATAGAACAGTTGCCCGAGACTGTAAGAAGAGACAGACCAACCTGTGCACTGCCTGGATTGACTACAAGAAAGCCTACGACTCAATGCCACACACATGGATACTGGAATGTCTGGAACTGTATAAGATCAACAGGAACCTAAGGACCTTCATCCAGAACTCAATGGAAATGTGGAAGACAACCCTAGAGGCCAACTCAAAACCCATTGCCCAAGTCAACATCAAGTGCAGCATATACCAAGGAGATGTGCTATCACCACTGCTGTTCTGCATAGGCCTGAACCCCCTCAGTCGGATCATCACGAAGAGCGGCTACGGGTACCGATTCCGTAGTGGGGCAACAATCAGCCACCTGCTCTACATGGATGACATCAAGCTGTATGCCAGGAACGAGCGAGAAATAGACTCGCTGATCCACACCACCCGGATCTACAGCGATGACATAGGGATGTCATTCGGATTGGACAAGTGTGGCCGGATGGTCTCAAAGAGAGGCAAGATGATCCGGACTGAGGGGATTGACCTACCAGAGGGCAACATAGGTGATATCCAAGACAGCTACAAGTACCTTGGCATCCCACAGGCTAATGGAAACCATGAAGAAGCCACAAGGAAGTCAACCACAGCCAAATACCTCGAGAGAGTAAGGCAGGTCCTGAAAAGTCAGCTGAATGGTAAGAACAAGGTCCGAGCCATCAACATGTATGCACTACCAGTCATCAGATACCCCACTGGTATCATAAACTGGCCAAAGGAGGATAGAAGCCACAGATATCAAGACTAGAAAGCTCCTCACCATGCATGGAGAGTTCCACCCCAAGTCCAACACCCTGAGACTATACACTAAGCGGAAAGAGGGAGGCCGAGGGCTAGTGAGCATCAAGACCACGGTCCAGGATGAAACATCAAAAATCCGAGAATACATCAGAAAGATGGCCCCAAAGGATGAACTGCTAAGTGAATGTCTCAGGCAGCAGAACCCTGATGAGAGTGCAGAGGAGGAGGAGGAACAGACAACCTGGAGAGACAAACCCCTACATGGCATGTACCACCGTCAGATAGAGGAAGTGGCTGATATCAAGAAATCCTACCAGTGGCTGGATAATGCAGGACTGACAGACAGCACAGAGGCACTAATCATGGCAGCACAAGAGCAGGCCATAAGCACAAGAGCCATAGAGGCCAGGATCTACCAGAGTAGATCAGACCCAAGATGCAGACTGTGCAAAGAAGCCCCTGAAACAGTCCAGCACATAGTAGCAGGGTGTAAGATGCTAGCTGGATCAGCATACATGGAGAGGCACAACCAAGTGGCTGGGATAGTATACAGGAACATCTGCAACCAGTATGGAATAGAAGTACCCAAGTCCCAATGGGCCATACCACAGAAGGTGGCTGAGAACAACAGGGCCAAGGTTCTGTGGGACTTCAGCTTCCAGACTGACAAACAGATCCTGGCTAACCAACCGGACATAGTGGTGGTGGACAAAGAGCAGAAGAGGGTGGTGGTGATAGATGTGGCGATCCCAGCTGACGTCAACATCAGGAAGAAGGAACATGAGAAACTTGAGAAGTATCAAGGGTTGAAAGAGCAGCTGGAACGGATGTGGAAGGTCAAGGGTTGCGTGGTCCCTGTGGTAGTGGGGGCACTTGGGGCAGTAACCCCCAAACTGGGAGAGTGGCTCCAGCAAATCCCAGGAACAACATCTGAAGCCTCAGTCCAGAAGAGCGCAGTCCTAGGAACATTGAAGATACTGCGCAGAACCCTCAAACTCCCAGGCCTCTGGTAGAGGACCCGAGCTTGAGGATGACATGGATACCACCCCACCCCACCCCCACCGGGGGTGAGAAGGAGATTTTACACACACACACACACACGCGCGCACACACACACACACAGTGCTCAGCGTAAATGAGTCCACCCCCTTTGAAAAGTAACATTTTAAACAATCTCAATGAACAAACAATTTCCAAAATGTTGACAAGACAAAGTTTAATATAACATCTGTTTAACTTATAACGTGAAAGTAAGGTTAATAATATAACTTAGATTACACATTTTTTCAATTTTACTCAAATTAGGGTGGTGCAAAAATGAATACATCCCACAACAAAAACTACTACATCTAGTACTTTGTATGGCCTCCATGATTTTTAATGACAGCACCAAGTCTTCTAGGCATGGAATGAACAAGTTGGCGACATTTTGAAACATCAATCTTTTTCCATTCTTCAGCAATGACCTCTTTCTGCTATTAGTTTATTGTTTATACTGCTTATTTCATGTTTACCTGCTATACCTCAAGTGCCCTTGACTGTTTATTTGCACCAATTTATGTGTGTATATGTGTGTGTATATAATAATGAGTGTTTAGTCTATGTCCAGTTCTTATCTAGAGTGTTTATACTGTTTATTTTGTTTTTCAATTATTCTATTTTTTATTTATTGCATTGTCTGTTTGCACCATGGGCCAGAGAGGACTGAAATTTCATCTGTGCTGTATGTTGAGCATGTATAGCATATTTGACAATAAAGTTGACTTGACTTTTAGTGACTGGATGCTGGATGGAGAGTGATGCTCAACTTGTCTCTTCAGAATCCCCCAAAGAAAATAACTTGTTTACACCACAAAGGTGAAGGCTACAAAAAGATCAGCAAAGCTTTACTTATCAGTCAGAATACTGTAGGAAAAGTGGGACAAAAATTTAAGAAAGATGGAACTGCAACCATCTCACAGAGACGTCCAGGTCGTCCACAGAAGTTAACACCTCGACAGGAGCGTCTTCTGATGAGAAGGGTTGAAGAAAATCGTCATGCAAGTTCACTGCAGTTATCTAAAGAAGTAGAAAGCCAAACTGGGGTGACTATTTCCTGTGACGCAATACGGCGTACACTGCAAAGGAATGTCATGCATGGATGCCGTCCACGAAAGAAGCCTCTCCTAAAGCCCAGGCACAAAAAAGCCCGCCTAGAGTTTGCCAGGGCCCATGCTGACAAAGACGAAGACTACTGGGACTCTATACTCTGGAGTGATGAGACCAAGATCAACGTTTTTGGAACTGATGGCTTCAAAACTGCATGGTGTCGCAAAGGTGAGGAATACAAAGCAAAATGCATGGTGCCTACAGTGAAACATGGTGGTGGCAGTGTCCTTATGTGGGGCTGCATGAGTGCTGCTGGTGTCGGGGAGCTGCATTTCATTGATGGCATCATGAATTCACAGATATATTGCTCTATACTGAAAGAGAAGATGCTACCATCACTCCGTGCCCTTGGTCGTTGTACACTTTTCCAACATGACAATGATCCTAAACACACATCTAAGGCCACTGTTGGATTTCTGAAGAAGAACAGGGTGAAAGGGATTCAGTGGCCAAGTATGTCTCCTGATCTGAACCCAATCGAACACCTATGGGGAATTCTAAAGAGACAGGTTGAGCATCGCTCTCCAGCATCCAGTCACTAAAAGAGGTCATTGTTGAAGAATGGAAAAAGATTGATGTTGCAAAATGTCGCCAACTTGTTCATTCCATGCCTAGAAGACTTGGTGCTGTCATTAAAAATCATGGAGGCCATACAAAGTACTAGATGTAGTAGTTTTTGTTGTGGGGTGTACTCATTTTTGCACCACCCTAATTTGAGTAAAAGTGAAAAATGTGTAATCCAAGTTTATATTATTAACCTTACTTTCACGTTATAAGTTAAATAGATGTTATATTAAACTTTGTCTTGTCACCATTTTGGAAATTGTTTGTGTTCACTGAGATATTGTTTAAAATGTTACTTTTCAAAGGGGGTGGTAATGCGACAAAACAAGACAAACACCACTGGGGGATAAATACTTTTACAAGACACTGGAGATATGAAATGCATAGCTGGGCAGTTCCCTTTTACTCTATTTATAGCGGAGCTCCAGACTGAAGAAACTATAGACCCCTTCGCATGTTTGTAAACAAACCGACCGTTGCCAGGATGCGCGCGCAGCCTGGACTCAGAAACAATGGCGCTGCCCATAGACCGGCATTATGAGCTGTCAGATTATGCAAAACAATTGCCGTTATAAGATCGACAATGCTACATAAATAAGTTAACTCTAACAAGTGGACATCGCCTACTGGATCTGTATTTAATTAAAGAGTGGACGGACGATGCTAGTAAGTTCCCTGGTATACAATGGCCAGATATATACTCTTTACCTTATAGAGTGCTTCGAGGTCAGCGCGAACCCAGCGGCGGCCATATTGGAAGTCAAAGGTCGCTGTGTCAGTGCATTGTTGTTGTTCAGCGAAGCAAAAAGGGGTGACAATGCCGAATACGTGTGTCATTGTTGGCTGTAGTAGCCGGGGGGAAAAGGGTGGCAAAAGCTTCCACAGACTCCCTAAAGTCGTGACTAACCAGGGAATTGCAGCACAGGAGAAAAGCGAGCGGAGGAGACGACAGTGGCTGGCTGCCATTAACCGATCAAATTTAGGACAACTTGACTGTATCCGGATTTGTTCTGATCACTTTGTGACAGGTAGGTTAATATTGTCTTGAATTTCATAGTTACTAAAATAAATGCGATACAAACTATTATCTTTTCTATGTACTTTCAGCAATGATTAATGGATATATTTGTCACATTAGGTAGCTTATGTCTACTGCAGTGCATTGTTGCATCAAATGGCATTTAAGATCTAGGCCTAGTAATGTTTATGTACACACAATGTTTATGTGCTTTAGTTCACAAAATGGACTTGGGTGAAACACTAGATAGTTCACAAGATCGATGTATGTCACATGCGGCAACAAGCTGGGGTCAGCTTTCCATTCCTTCTCACTAACAGTGTATGGATCTACATTCCCAATGAAACGTACCTTCTCAGCATAACGCTCCCGTGCCTGCTTATCCAAACTTTCACAGTAGTGCTTCATCACTTCAGATGTCTAAATTCTTAAAAAATCCAAGCTTCTAAGCCCTCTAACGCGGAAACGAATCGGTGAATGTGTACTCTATGATGTGTACTCTATTGCCGCTTTTCCACTACCAACGCGGCTGAGTTGGGCTGAGCCGTGCCATGCTGAGTTGGGCTGAGTCGAGCTGAGTGGGGCTGTTGGAGTTGCATTTCGACTACAACCGCGCTGAACCATGCTGGCTGGAAGTGGGTGGACACATTGGGTGGATGTCACATGATGTCGTTAGGCGGCGCAAACAGTGACATCAGTGATCTTTTAAGCGGTAGTCTCATGACCTGGATAGTAAACAATAAACATGGAGGACATGGAGTCATTAGTGTTGCTGGTCTTGGTGCTGTGGCTTGTTGTCACCGACAACGCCAACAGATACTGGCAAGAGCGTATAGATGAGGCGAGGTGCATAAGGCTTCAGAAATTCTCATAATTCGTAATTCTTCTTCTTCCGGGTTTACGGTGTTTACAGATCCCAGCGTGCTCGCAGGGTGTGTGTGGGCGTGTGAGGACACTTCTCCTCACCAATCAGTGCACAGGGGAGTGTCTCCTCACGCCCCTAGCCCCACTCGGCTCGGTTTGGCTCGCTTCAGCCCTACTCCAAAACCGTGCGAGTTTTGGGTGCTAAGCAGGGCTGAAGCGAGCTGAGTCGTGCTGCTCTGAGGTAGTCGAAACGCGAGCCGTGTCGGGCTGAAGCGAGCTGATAAAGGGTAGTGGAAAAGGGCCATTTGAGCGCTCTGGAGCGAGTGACTTCCAAGATGGCCGCACAGACCACAGTGTTACTATTTTTAGCATCATCTCGGAGCACTCTATTGACAAGACTTCAGTGTACACCCACGAAAAACTTCGTGCCTACAAGTCTTTAGACGCATATGATTATGTTATGTGCAGGCATGTACAGAACTTGTTTTACACTGAAATTGTTTTAATCAAATTATGCCAGTGATGTGATGGCAATGTGGCTTTAGCTACAACAGCAAATACCAACACTAAACAGCAATTTGCAGGAGGTAATGGCATGAAAGGAATGATAGTGTAAGGATTGCAGCTAAGAGAAATCAGAGCTGTGTAAAAAGCGAGAGGCAAAGACCAGAAATGAAACTGAACGGGGCGGGAGCTAGGTTAGAGCAGTCAACGTAAGTGGGCATTTAGAGTGAGGGCACACAATTTTACCTTTCCATCCTTGCTTTAAAATTGTGATTTTTGGCATACACAAATAATGATGGCACAAAATCTGGACTGCTTGAGTCAAGCGAGACCTCTCCTACAAACAAAATTGCATGCAAAGCTAAGTTAACACGCTAACAATATTCATTACATTGTGTAACTATGACCCAGCTAATCAGACAAACGTTACCAAAGTATTTTGCTACATCAATAAACGAAGACTAGAAAGAATAAAAAAAGAAAGATTTAATAAATAGCCTGATCTTACCTGTGATGAAGTGGGCGCTGCAAACCCGCGCATTTTTGATGGTGCTTTCATCCCAGTCTACACGTTTGATGGCTTGTAGCCATAGACGTCAGCGATTTTTTTGGAATGGGTGAGATCCTGCTGGAATTCTGTACATTTTAACCCCATCACTGCTACGATTCTGACACCCGACAACACAACAACTAGGCATCGCTGATGGTGCGTTCATGTGCTATGGGAATTATGGTAAATACCAAACGCCGACATGGAAAGCACACGTGAATGCCCCCTCTTGTGGTGTTTTACACTGGGCAACTCGTAGAAAATTTTGATACATGAGTTGCCGAGATGAGATGAACTTTAACCTTTTCAACATGGCGGCGAGCGGTACAAGATTAGCTTATGAACCAAGAAAGAAGTGGTTTTCACCTACGGAAAGCTGACTCTCACCTTTTAAACGAGTCATGTTATGTATATTATATTATTATAATACGTATATTATAGCCTAATACAAAATATTCTGTGGCTGTCCAAAGAACGCCAACAATGATCTAGATACTGGCTACTCTCATTGTGATAATCTCATAGTGGTCAGTGTTAGTAATTACCAGTCATACACACCACCTTGTGGCCAGTGTTAGTAATTACCAATCAGACACACCGCCTAGGGTGGCATGGTGGTGTAGTGGTTAACGCTGTCGCCTCACAGCAAGAAGGTCCTGGGTTCGAGCCCCATGGCCGGCGAGGGCCTTTCTGTGTGGAGTTTGCATGTTCTCCCCGTGTCCGCGTGGGTTTCCTCCGGGTGCTCCGGTTTCCCCCACAGTCCAAAGACATGCAGGTCAGGTTAACTGGTGACTCTAAATTGACCATAGGTGTGAATGTGAGTGTGAATGGTTGTCTGTGTCTATGTGTCAGCCCTGTGATGACCTGGCGACTTGTCCAGGGTGTACCCCGCCTTTCACCCGTAGTCAGCTGGGATAGGCTCCAGCTTGCCTGCGACCCTAGAGATAATGAGATGAGATGAGACACGCCGCCTAGTGGCCAGTGTTGGTAATTCAGAATCATTTTATTAATCCGCAGAGGGAAATTCAAACTTGCTACCAAGCTCCTGAATCAAAGAAGTAAACATGTCTAAAAACAGAAGATAAAATCGTCTGAAAAAAGAATAAATAAAATAAATTTAAATAAGTTCAATAACTTAAGTAAAAGCAAAATGAAGTGATTTTATATACAATGATTCCTATATACATATATTGCACCTGAGTTAAGGATACAGTATACATGGTAAGACAGTGTACCACAGTTATACAGTGGCATTGTACAGCTTGACTGCAGCAGATAGGAATGATTTCCTGTGTCTCTCAGTTGTGCAGTGTGGAAGAATCAGCCATTTACTGAATGTGCTCCTGTGGCTGATCAGCTCCTCATATAGAGGGTGGGAAAAACAGTCTAAGATAGTTTTTATTTTGGACAGTGTCCTCTTCTCCAACACCACTGTCAGAGAGTCCAGTACCACGCCTACAACATGGCCGGCCTTCCTGATGACCTTATTGAATCTATTAGTGTCCTTCACCTTCAAGCCACTGCCCCAGGAGACGACAGTGTATAGGATGGCACTGGCCACCACAGACTCATAGAACATCTGCAGCAGGAATGTTAATAATGTGAATGTTAATAATTGCCAGTCATACACACCGCCTAGTGGCCAGTGTTAGTAATTGCCAGTCATACACACTGCCAAGTGGCCAGTGTTGGTAATTGCCAGTCATACACAACGCCAAGTGGCCAGTGTTAATAATTGCCAGTCATACACACCGCCTAGGGCGGCACGGTGGTGTAGTGGTTAGTGCCGTCGCCTCACAGCAAGAAGGTCCAGGTTCGAGCCCCGTGGCCGGCGAGGGCCTTTCTGTGCGGAGTTTGCATATTCTCCCCGTGTCTGCGTGGGTTTCCTCTGGGTGCTCCGGTTTCCCCCACAGTCCAAAGACATGCAGGTTAGGTTAACTGGTGACTCTAAATTGACCGTAGGTGTGAATGTGAGTGTGAATGGTTGTCTGTGTCTGTGTCAGCCCCGTGATGACCTGGTGACTTGTCCAGGGTGTACCCCGCCTTTCGCCCGTAGTCAGCTGGGATAGGCTCCAGCTTGCCTGCGACCCTGTAGAATAGTTAGGGAAAGATAT
Source organism: Neoarius graeffei (assembly GCF_027579695.1). Classification (NCBI taxonomy): domain Eukaryota; kingdom Metazoa; phylum Chordata; class Actinopteri; order Siluriformes; family Ariidae; genus Neoarius; species Neoarius graeffei. The sequence goes on from NC_083569.1 coordinate 91,882,236, forward strand.
GGATTTTTTTGAAAATCTGTGAACAAATTTCTTACCAATAGATTTTTTACCATGTGTTCTTACAGGTGTCTAGAGACACCTCACAATTTATCCATGGCCAAATTCCATGGGAATCTCCTGGAGAGCCTGTCAAAGTTGGGGTGCCCAGAGGGCCTGTGTAAAAATCAATTTTTAAGAAAAAACAATATTAGCTTTTGAGATGTCTAACTGGGGGTTTTTAGGGGTCCTGAATCTATCCCAGACATTAGTTTTGAGTAAAATTGACTCCTTAAACCTTTAATACTACCATTGCATGTTTACATGATGGATTCTGGGTGAAAAATTGATTATTATTGTATTTGAGATAAATCCACCCTGGGGAAGAGAAAAAAAAAACATTTCTAGAAGACAAATTAAGTAATGACCAGTAATGTGCATACTCAATATTGCCCCTCTGCATTTGGAAAAAAGCAGGAACATTACATATGAACAATACACAAGGGTAGAGGTGACTGGCTTAAAGGCGATGTTCTTATCCATCTGTGTGGACTGAGTCCTGGTCTCATGGATAACAATTAGGGAACCAAACCACCACCATTTCAACACTACAACAAAGTTACTTTCTAGCATGGTAAGTAAATCTTTTTGCTTTCTCAAGTTAAGATGACTAAAGTGAAAGCTGTTGGCTAGCATCCAGCTAGCAAGTTAGGTAATGATTAATGTTTAAGCTAGTATTAGCTACCCCATATGTGAAACTTCACTGTCAGTTTGTGTAAATGTATAGTTTTATAGTAGCCATTGTATAATATCTATTATTACAATGTAATGCAAATAAGATTAGTGTCCATTGCACTCAGTCTATTAATGTGGTTGTCTTTTGCATATAACAGTTGCATAGTTGAGAAAGAAAAAAAGTTCACCAAGCTGTCTTATCTTCTAGGACAGTATGGAATCGGACACCACCAATTGCCATGGTTTGAGGTGCTTCATCTGTGGTGGTTCTGGTACTGAGGCGCAAAAACTATCAAAAGTCAGTCAGAAAGGTTACCAGCAGCTATTATTTTATTGTAAGATCATAGATGATGCAATCCTGATTAACAGACTACATGAGGACTGGAGGGAAGGAGATGACCCGAAGCTGATGTATCATTTGGATTGCAGAACCAAACTGTATCATCTTTCAAGAAGTGTATCCACTGCAAAAAGTACAAATTTTGTTTAATTCAGTAAATTTTGTTGCCACTTTCTGTCAATCCTTTCAACTAATCATAACAATATAGCAGGTACATGCTGTGCCATGAATGAAAACTTCATGAGCTTGTCTTTCATCCATATGACAAAATGCTCAGGACCAAAGATCAGACAGGATGAACACACGCAGCAGGGTCTCTAGGCCAAGCACTTCAAATGCTGGTAGTTCTACTGCACACCTGGTCTACCGTGATGTTTGTATCCTCTGCAATAAAAGCATCGAAGTTGGAAAGCTCGAAAAATATCCTGGTAAGTAACCTAGTCTACCATGTCCACATGAATAGTTTGAAAGATTTCTTTTCCATAGTAAGACTCTTTTCAATATAAATCATGTGTGCTTATAACACAGATAAAGCCCAGAAGTTGTATCGTGCACCTGACAATCGCTTCCAGGGCCGACTAAAAGAGCATTTATTGGAGACAGCTAAGAGACGAGGGGATGCCTGGGGAGTTGAAGTTGCTGGCCGCCTGTCCGGAATAATAGATTTGGTAGCTGAAGAGGCACTGTATCATCTTAAGTGCAGGTCCCTGTTTGAGAGCCCAGTAACAAACTCTGACGTATTATTTTTCAAGACCATAAGTCCCTGACTCTACGAAGGTTCTGAAGCCAATTATTGCAATTAAAAATTATTTTCCACCTTCAGGTTGGACGGCCCATAGATGAAGAGAGACAGCTACTGTTTGAAAAACTATGCACATGGTTGGATGAAGAAGTGGAGCATGGAGTAACAAGTCTCACTGAGATCCACAAGAAGATGGAAGAGCTTGACCCCACGGAGGACAAAAGTCTCACATATGTACGACGGTATCTCAAAAAGAAGCTTCAGGGACGTTATGAAGAGTCACTCTGTTTCACATCAGATGAGAGAAGAGGAGACATTGTGTGGCTAAAAGGCACCACAAAGGCAATACTACGAGATTACCGCCAACAGGTCATTGACCCCATACAAACCACTGATGATGAAGCACTCAAAGAGGTCATCATTTCCACTGCCATTCACCTAATCTGTGGAGATTTGGCAAGAGTTCCACTGAACAAGAAGCAGTACCCCTCAGTAGACAGCATGACCAATACACAGAGTCAACTAGAGTTGATTCCTGACAGCCTCAAACAGTTGTTGAAGGCAATTGTAAAAACTGATGAAAAGGTGGCAATCTGGGGTCAGAACCTGCTGAAAGCATACCGCCCTCAATCTGGAGTGATGCCCTCTCAACTAGGACTCACAACTCAGCTTGACCACATGTTTGGATCAAAGTGGTTGATTGGCTGTATTCATGACTTAGGATACTCTGAATCATATGCTGAGCTCCATGATTACAAGTATTGTTACTTGAATGTGAAAAATGGATGTGGTAGCTTTGGCGAGGATACTATAATCACAGATGAGGATGGTAGGAATGTTGTGGAGGTTGAGGAAGCAGAGATGGATGCAATCCTATCTACAGAACATTCAGAAGACCAAGAGGACAGTGGTGAAGAATTGCATGAGGAAAAATCAGCAAACCCTCTTTGTCCCTAGTGAGAGAGATGCAGGAGAGTTGGATGAGAATTGATAATGATGAGAAATGATTCTACAATGAACCGATTAAAGAAGTTTTGTTTGTAATTGTTCAATAAAACCACATTGCATTGAATTATCTGGACTCTGAGTCATTTTTTACTCAAAACTAATGTCTGGGATAGATTCAGGACCATTAAAAACCCCTAGTTAGACATCTCAAAAGCTAATATTGTTTTCTTTAAAAAATGTGATTTTTACTCAGGCCTACTGGGCACCCCAACTTTGACAGGCTGTCCAGGAGATTCCCATGGGATTTGGCCGTGGATAAATTGTGAGGTGTCTCTAGACACCTGTAAGAACACATGGTAAAAAATCTATTGGTAAGAAATTTGTTCACAGATTTTCAAAAAAATCCATATCTTTCCCTAACTAGAACAGGATAAAGCGGCTACAGATAATGAGATGAGATGAGACACACCGCCTAGTGGCCAATGTTAGTAATTACCATTCATACACACCGCCTAGTGGCCAGTGTTAGTAATTAGCAGTGATACACACCGCCTAGTGGCCAGTGTTAGTAATTGCCAGTCATACACACCGCCTAGTGGCCAATATTAGTAATTACCATTCATACACACTGCCGAGTGGCCAGTGTTTGTAATTGCCAGTCATACACACCGCCTAGTGGCCAGTGTTAGTAATTACCAGTCATACACACCGCCTAGTGGTCAGTGTTAGCAATTACCAGTCAGACACACCGCCTAGTGGTCAGTGTTAGTAATTACCAGTCATACACACCGCCTAGTGGCCAGTGTTGGTAATTGCCAGTCATACACACCGCCTAGTGGCCAGTGTTAGTAATTGCCAGTCCTACACACCGCCTAGTGGCCAGTGTTAGCCGGTAATGAAATAAAACAAAAGAGGCTGGCTATGATATAAGAAAATTCTTCAACCCAGAAACAGATGGGAGCTTCGCTTTTAGGCAGTGCCTAAATCTATATATTATCTAACTTTAAAATATGATGCCTCAACTAAATTTTGATTCAAGACTTAAAGAAGAATTCCAGGTTGAAAACAGAATTTAATTAAAATAGTTGTCATGGTGTGTATTATTCTGTTTCTCAGTACTGTATCACTTAGTTGAAGGGCTTCATTTTTTCTACAACAGTGTTTGAGAGAAACTTCACCCTGCAATGAAGGTAAACAGATACAACGGTGGCTGAGCAAACCAGCTGAATAATACAACTGAGAGTTCCAAGAGAACTTGTTTCTGAAGGATTCACAACCAGGCTGCAGAAAGACCTTAGTAATCGAGCAACTACTTGGTTTTATTCTGACTGAAGAATCTATCATGAATTTTATTGAGGAATCGACATGACATTAGCTAAAATGTAATTCACTTATTATTACAGATAATCACTAAAATACAGGTAGTGCTATTTGGATAAACTAACCCTTTCAGATGATGTGACTCGAGAAACTCCTTATGGCTTGGAACCTGTGAGTAGATAAATTATTCTCAGGGGTCCTCTAGCCTGGAATGGCTGGACACCCCATTTATTCATGATTTTTTTTTCCTTCTAGAAAGTTCTTGACTTTACTTGCTGCAGGATCCACAACACCGTTAACGCTATTAATTTATTACTTGAATGACTGTAAGATGAACTTTATCTTATGAACAATCTTACATAATGTGAGAGTAAAATGAGTGAATAGTTTTCTGGCCAAAGTCACAAACAGGTGGCCTGCAGACCGATAACTGATAAATTACTGAGAATTATTTCATTTTGAAGGAGTGTTTCTATTTTAACTGATGCAGCTTTGCTAGCCTTTACGGCACTGTTTTCTTGGGCAACTAAACCAATTATATGCGTTGATAAATCATCTCACATGATGCTACTCAGCCAATCAAATCTGTGTAGTCCTTGAGTGAAGGACACGAGTCAGTGGCTGAATTCCAAACCACTACGTACTGAGCACAGAGTGCACTACATGGGGTATACAAACCCTATAATGAAAAAAGAAAAGAAAAAACTCAAATCACCAAAAGCATCTCAGGGAATAATATAAAATAATTGAAAAAAGGCTATGTGTCATTTAACTCATAAATTAAGCCTGTTAAATTCTTAGTTAGTAACCCAGCATCACTGATATGATAGTGAGCTCCTTAACCCACAGTTGCTACATGTCACAATGCACAATCCTCCTCAGTCTTCTCCCCAAGTTATGACATGGAAAAATCCCCAAAGCTGGGGGTTCCCATGTTGGAAGTCATGTATTTTGTAAACTGCTAGCTCCACGGCCAGTCTACCAACCTTATTTTGATCATGAATCAATAAAGATTATGTGGCCCAGCATGTTATTCAATTCAAGTCGATAATATTGATCCAAACGGTCAGTTTTTTTCAACTGAAGAAATTTTCAAGTCTACTCCACCAGCGCTGCCATTTTGGAAATCATAGGATGCATTGCTACACGCTGATTGGTGAAAGGTGAGTGACATTGAATTAATCTGCAAGAAACCACACATTTTTGAATGTGAACTGTAAAAATGAGTAACAAAAATGGAACTAAAGGCTCACAACACACTGTGTCATGGTATGGAAAGGTTGGAAATTCAACATGTGGTACATCCATCCATCCATTATCCATAACCACTTATACCGTGCAGGGTTGCGGGCAAGCTGGAGCCTATCCCAGCTCACTATGGGTGAGAGGCAAGTCGCCAGCTCATTGCAGGGCTGACACAGAGACAAACAACCATTCACACCTACGGTTAATTTAGAGCCACCCATTAGTTCAAAGACATGAGGTTAGTTTAACATGGGGCAGCCTAAGGCTGAGGTACCCTTGAGTGAGGCACCTAACCCTCAACTGCTCCCCAGGCACTGTAGTGCAGCTGCCCACTGCTCTGGGCATATGTGTGTGCTGATTGCTCACATGTGTGTTCACTGCTTCAGATGGGTTAAAAGCAAAGAGGAATTTCACAAGGATACGTTGATGAATAAAGATGTTCTTCTTCTTCAGTTAGCATATCCTGTAAGTCTTTGAACTGTGGAGGAAACCCACACAGACACGGGGAGAACATGTAAATTGCACACAGAAACACCCTTGACAGCCACTGGGCTCGAACCCAGAACCTTCTTGCTGTGAAGTGACAATGCTAACGACTACACCACCGTGACACCCCAAATCGTTATTCTCAAGTTTATTTCTAAATTTACTACCAGTGCATCCAACAATGAACTTGGGCCAGCGGCCTCTGCTGGCTTATGATGAACATTGCAGAATCAGATAAACTACCTCAACCAACTGTAATAGTTTGTGGGCACTGTATATAATACAGATGTTATAGCGTCCATATGCCATGTCCTGTATAATTTGTCTGTGCCTCTGCACTGTTGCTTTTATTTTGGTATTCGTGGGCCTGTAGGCAAGTCACATGGGTATTGGTGGAGGAAATGAATGAATGGATATACAGTGGTGCTTGAAAGTTTGTGAACCCTTTAGAATTTTCTATATTTCTGCATAAATATGACCGAAAACATCATCAGATTTTCACACAAGTCCTAAAAGCAGATAAAGAGAACCCAGTTAAACAAATGACACAAAAATATTATACTTGGTCATTTATTTATTGCGGAAAATTATCCAATATTACATATCTGTGAGTGGCAAAAGTATGTGAACCTCTAGGATTAGCAGTTAATTTGAAGGTGAAATTAGAGTCAGGTGTTTTCAATCAATGGGATGACAATCAGGTGTGAGTGGGCACCCTGTTTTATTTAAAGAACAGGGATCTATATAAGTCTGATCTTCACAACACATGTTTGTGGAAGTGTATCATGGCATAAACAAAGGAGATTTCTGAGGACTTCAGAAAAAGCGTTGTTGATGCTCATCAGGCTCGAAAAGGTTACAAAACCATCTCTAAAGAGTTTGGACTCAACCAATCCATAGTCAGACAGATTGTGTACAAATGGAGGGAATTCAAGACCATTGTTACCCTCCCCAGGAGTGGTCGACCAACAAAGATCACTCCAAGAGCAAGGCATGTAATAGTCGGCGAGGTTACAAAGGACCCCAGGGTAACTTCTAAGCAACTGAAGGCCTCTCTCACATTGGCTAATGTTAATGTTTATGAGTTCACCATCAGGAGAACACTGAACAACAATGGTGTGCATGGCAGGGTTGCAAGGAGAAAGCCACTGCTCTCCAAAAAGAACATTGCTGTTCATCTGCTGTTTGCTAAAGATCACGTGGACAAGCCAGAAGGCTATTGGAAAAATGTGTTGTGGATGGATAAGACCAAAATAGAACTTTTTGGTTTAAATGAGAAGCATTATGTTTGGAGAAAGCAAAACACTGCATTCCAGCATAAGAACCTTATCCCATCTGTGAAACATGGTGGTGGTAGTATCGTGGTTTGGGCCTGTTTTGCTGCATCTGGGCCAGGACGGCTTGCCATCATTGATGGAACAATGAATTCTGAATTATACCAGCAAATTCTAAAGGAAAATGTCAGGACATCTGTCCATGAACTGAATCTCAAGAGAAGGTGGGTCATGCAGCAAGACAACGACCCTAAGCACACAAGTCATTCTACCAAAAAAGGGTTAAAGAAGAATCAAGTTAATGTTTTGGATTGGCAAAGTCAAAGTCCTGACCTTAATCCAATTGAAATGTTGTGGAAGGACCTGAAGCGAGCAGTTAATGTGAGGAAACCCACCAACATCCCAGAGTTGAAGCTGTTCTGTACGGAAGAATGGGCTAAAATTCCTCCAAGCTGGTGTGCAAGACTTTTATCAACAGCTACCGGAGACATTTATGCCATTATTGCTGCACAAGGGGGTCACACCAGATGCTGAAAGCAAAGGTTCACATACTTTTGCCAATCACAGTTATGCAATATTGGATCATTTTCCTCAATAAATAAATAACCAAGTATAATATTTTTGTCTCATTTGTTTAACTGGGTTCTCTTTATCTACATTTAGGACTTGTGTGAAAATCTGATGATGTTTTAGGTCATATTTATGCAGAAATATAGAAAATTCTAAAGGGTTCACAAACTTTCAAGAACCACTGTATACCTGGGTGCCGGCATGGTAGGATGGAGAGGGGGTGAATAGGGAGAGCACATTTTTTGTTGACTGCTTGTATGCAAACTTACTGAAACTTAGAACTGCAATTAATAGCCTGTTCTATGATCTTTGACTTATTTATTAACATTGTTACTTTGGAAAGAAGCACTTGCACTTTCTATTTTATGCTGTCATTGATTGTCTGGATTCAGGAGGATGTTTTTAACCTGCTTGTGAGAAATAAATGGAAGAAAATGGAACCCCTTGAAGCGGACATTGGAATTGTTTGTAGCGCGTCACCTAAGTGAAACTCCCTAGCTTAGCCTCTCGTTGATTTTGTTGTTTGTCACCACAGTTTGTCACCACAGTTTTTCAATTAAAAAAAAAAAAAAAATATATATATATATATATATATATATATATATATATATATATATATATATTAGATACAGTACCAGTCAAAAGTTTGGAAACACCTTCAAATTTGATGTTTTTATTTATTTATTTATTTATTTATTTTCCGACATTGTAGAACAATACTGAACTCATCAAAACTATGAAATAACATATGGAATTATATGGTAAACAAAAAAAAGTGTTAAAAAAACGTTTCATCTTTTAGATTCTCCAAAGTCGTCACTAATTACCTTGATTACAGCTTTGCACACTATTGGCATTATCTGAACCAGCTTCATGAGGTAGTCACATGGAATGCTTCTCAATTAACAGGTGTGTCTTGTCAAAAATGGAATTTCTTGCCTTCTTAATGCATTTGACACCATCAACCATTAAAGAGTAAATAATAAAAATACAGTAAATAGCCCTGTTCGACAACTGTAGTAATCCATATTATGTCAAGAACCACTCAACTAAGGAAAGAGAAATAACAGTCAGGCATTACTTTAAGACACGAAGTGTCTTTTAGTTAATTAAAATAAAGAAAAAACATCGAATTTGAAGGTGTTTCCAAACTTTTGACTGGTACTGTATACACACACACCAGTAGATGGTAGTAAATAGCTATACATTCAATATAGTTAAGCATGATTTTATCATTTGTATAAAGCATACAAATGATAGGCCCACATGTATACTGACACGTAGTCTGTGTCAAGGTTAAGATTAGGATGTAGGCTATGTAGGTCTAATTCTGATGTGTCTGGAGTTTATACACACATATACATATATACACACACACACAGAATTTTATATTGAGAACAACAGCCCTAGTGAAACTACAAACATGGCCACTCAAAACTACAACACCCAAAGAGCACAGCACCCTCTGTCACCAGCTTATTGAAATCAGCTGTCATTCATTCACAACTCATCTGTGTTTTCCAGTCCATAACAAGCCTTTCTGTTTCTGCCTGACTGTAGTATTTCTGACCCTCGCTATCCCTCTCTGTTTACGTCACTCGTCTCTTCTGTATTGCTCTGTTTGCCGATCGACCGACCATTGCCTGCCTTTTGTCCATGCTTCTTGTTTTGTGATTTGGCTTCATTTCAAGCTTGCTCACAGCTCTCCCCTGCACATACATCCCCAAGTGCCTGCACTCTGACAGGATACTTCGCCTACCATGGATGCAGCAGTGGAGGCGAAGCAAACTGCACTGAACGCTCAGACATCTTTTAGGAGAACATCAACAGATGCTTGCAGACCTCAACACCTGGATGGCGCAGCTTGCAGCTGTGATGTCGCAGGCCCTCCTAATGCATTCTGAGGCTTCTCCTAGTCCTGCACTACAGCTCCCCATTCCGAAGAAATATGCCAGGAATGCTCTTGCTAGTAAGGGATTCTTACTTCAGTGCTCCATGTACTTCTCTACCATGCCTAACATCTCTAATGAACACAAGATCACTAAATTTCTTTCATTTCTCACTGGCAAAGCGCTACAGTGGTTGAGCGCCGTATGGAAGAATGGAGGTGAGCAGACTAGTTCATATGAATGTTTCCTCAGGTTGTTTAAAAGAGTGTTTGATCATGAACCAGAGGGAATTGAAGTCGGCAAGTGTCTGCTCACCATCTCACAGGGTTCAAGAGGAGTCGCTGAATATGCCCTAGACTTCAGAACTCTAGCAGCAGCCAGTGGATGGAATGACCTGGCTCTAAAACTGGTGTTTTGCCAAGGTCTTTGTCTGGAAATTCTCAGTGAACTGGCATGTAGAGATGAGCAACTAACGCTGGACTCCCTCATTGACCTAGCAATACAGTTGGATCATTTATTGACCAACCGGCCCTTGCTTAAGGAGAATTCCAAACCAGTCCAGCCCACTGAGGATGCCACACCTATGGAGGTTTCTCACACCTGTCTGAAACGTTCTGAACGTGAACGAAGGAGGAAAGAGGGTCTCTGCTTCTACTGGGGGAGTTCAGAGTATCATATCAACCAGTGTTCCATCCGTCCATCTTGCACCAGCCCAGTTGAAAGCCCAGCTCATGCGGTGAGTCCAGTGAGAAGATTTAATGCAGTCATTTAAAGTGCCTGTGTTGTTAAAATTGGTAACCTCCACACGTGTTCTGTCTGCTTTTGTTGACTCAGGGGCAGAGGGGAATTTCATCAACAGCACGATCGTCCAGAAGTTCAACCTGCCCACAACCCCTCTGCAGAGTCCACTCAGCATCAGGACCATCGATGGAGGACCAATAGGTGATGGTCTCATCACTGCTCCCATTCACATGGGAGCACTCCACTCTGACTCATTTCCCTCTATGTGACCACCACTGTCAATCACAACATCATTCTTGATTACCCCTGTTTATAGCTTCACGATCTACTAATCTCATGGCAGAACAAGGAACTTCTCCAGTGGCCACCCACCTGTTTTCAGAACTGTCTTTCACGTCCCCAACTCAGTCTCTCCTCCACATCAGTTAAGACTCCACAGCCTGATTCCATTGAGAATGTTCCCAAGTGTTACCTGGTCCTGAGAGAGGTCTTTAGCAAGGGGAAAGACTGAGGGCTCCCACTACATCAGCTTAATGATTGTGCCATCAATCTTCGACTAGGCACATCACCTCCATGTGGTTTTAAGACCAATGGACTGTTTTAACTACTGCATTGATATTGGCAATTATTGTATTTAACTTTATTGTACAGCCCCGATTCCAAAAAACTTGGGACAAAGTACAAATTGTAAATAAAAACAGAATGCAATAATTTACAAATCTCAAAAACTGATATTGTATTCACAGTAGAACATAGACAACATGTCAAAAGTAAGACATTTTGAAATTTCATGCCAAATATTGGCTCATTTGAAATTTCATGACAGCAACACATCTCAAAAAAGTTGGGACAAGGGCAATAAGAGGCTGGAAAAGTTAAAGGTACAAAAAAAGGAACAGCTGGAGGACCAAATTGCAACTCATTAGGTCAATTGGCAATAGGTCATTAACATGACTGAGTATAAAAAGAGCATCTTGGAGTGGTAGCAACTCTCAAAGTAAAGATGGGAAAAGGATCACCAATCCCCCTAATTCTGCGCCGACAAATAGTGGAGCAATATCAGAAAGGAGTTCGACAGTGTAAAATTGCAAAGAGTTTGAACATATCATCATCTACAGTGCATAATATCATCAAAAGATTCAGAGAATCTGGAAGAATCTCTGTGCGTAAGGGTCAAGGCCGGAAAACCATACTGGGTGCCCGTGATCTTCGGGCCCTTAGATGGCACTGCATCACATACAGGCATGCTTCTGTATTGGAAATCACAAAATGGGCTCAGGAATACTTCCAGAGAACATTATCTGTGAACACAATTCACCGTGCCATCCGCCGTTGCCAGCTAAAACTCGGTAGTTCAAAGAAGAAGCCGTATCTAAACATGATCCAGAAGCGCAGACGTCTTCTCTGGGCCAAGGCTCATTTAAAATGGACTGTGGCAAAGTGGAAAACTGTTCTGTGGTCAGACGAATCAAAATTTGAAGTTCTTTATGGAAATCAGGGACGCCGTGTCATTCGGACTAAAGAGGAGAAGGACGACCCAAGTTGTTATCAGCGCTCAGTTCAGAAGCCTGCATCTCTGATGGTATGGGATTGCATTAGTGCGTGTGGCATGGGCAGTTTACACATCTGGAAAGACACCATCAATGCTGAAAGGTATATCAAGGTTCTAGAGCAACATATGCTCCCATCCAGATGACGTCTCTTTCACGGAAGACCTTGTATTTTCCAACATGACAATGCCAAACCATATACTGCATCAATTACAGCGTCATGGCTGCGTAGAAGAAGGGTCCGGGTACTGAACGGGCCAGCCTGCAGTCCAGATCTTTCACCCACAGAAAACATTTGGCGCATCATAAAACGGAAGATACGACAAAAAAGACCTAAGACAGTTGAGCAACTAGAATCCTACATTAGACAAGAATGGGTTAACATTCCTATCCCTAAACTTGAGAAATTTGTCTCCTCAGTCCCCAGATGTTTACAGACTGTTGTAAAGAGAAAAGGGGATGTCTCACAGTGGTAAACATGGCCTTGTCCCAACTTTTTTGAGATGTGTTGTTGTCATGAATTTTAAAATCACCTAATTTTTCTCTTTAAATGATACATTTTCTCAGTTTAAACATTTGATATGTCATCTATGTTCTATCCTGAATAAAATATGGAATTTTGAAACTTCCACATCATTGCATTCCACTTTTATTTACAATTTGTACTTTGTCCCAACTTTTTTGGAATCGGGGTTGTATTGTCATTGGTTGATTATGGGGGTGTGTACATGGGTGTGGGTATTTAAGATTTATCGTAACACTAATGTATTTGAGCACACTGAGGAAGGCACACGCCAAAACGTCTGTGCGAATAAATATCTGTACGCATAGTGCGGCCTCTTTCCCTTTTTTTTGAACTGACTATATGTTAGGCCAGGACTCTCAGAATTAATAAAAACATATTGAGTGAAGCCTGCACTTACCCTTATGCACTTAGGTGACTAACTGAGCGGAGCTCCTCCAACCATGTCTTACGAGGAAGTGGAGCGCCCCACTGACCTGAGAGCAAGCACTTTTGCCTACACAGAGCAGGATTCTGGAAATGCTGACTGATACTTGGGAGATGCAAATCTGGTGGAAATCTGCTGGAAAATCTTTGCAAGAAAGAGACAAGAATGCTGCTACATGGAAGCGTACTCTCCCAGTATCAGCAGAATAAACGCATATCGAGAGGATTACGCATCATGAAGGAACCCACATTGGGCCGAGATGACCCTGAGTTTCACAAGAGGTGGTATGATATCCTCAAGTGTTCCCTTGACCTGATGTTGCTGGTTATTGATAACCAAAATAAGAGACTGGCCATGATTTGACAAGAGATTGCCAACCTTGAGGCACAATTTAAGAGTAAATTTTCCTCAGTGCAGCTTAAAGAGCTGTTGCAGAAGTGTGATGTGCAGACAAATACAGTGGTGCTTGAAAGTTTGTGAACCCTTTAGAATTTTCAATATTTCTGCATAAATATGACCTAAAACATCATCAGATTTTCACACAAGTCTGAAAAGTAGATAAAGAGAACCCAGTTAAACAAATGAGACAAAAATATTGTACTTGGTAATTTATTTATTGAGGAAAATGACCCAATATTACATATCTGTGAGTGGCAAAGGTATGTGAACCTTTGCTTTCAGTATCTGGTGTGACCCCCTTGTGCAGCAATAACTGCAACTAAACGTTTCCGGTAACTGCTGATCAGTCCTGCACACCAGCCTGGAGGAATTTTAGCCCATTCCTCTGAACAAAACAACTTCAACTCTGGGATGTTGGTGGGTTTCCTCGCATGAACTGCTCACTTCAGGTCCTTCCACAACATTTGGATTGGATTAAGGTCAGGACTTTGACTTGGCCATTCCAAAACATTAACTTTATTCTTCTTTAACCATTCTTTGGTAGAACGACTTGTGTACTTTGGGTCGTTGTCTTGCTGCATGACCCACCTTCTCTTGAGATTCAGTTCATGGACAGATGTCCTGACATTTTCCTTTAGAATTCACTGGTATAATTCAGAATTCATTGTTCCATCAATGATGGCAAGCCGTCTTGGCCCAGATGCAGCAAAACAGGCCCAAACCATGATACTACCACCACCATGTTTCACAGCTGGGATAAGGTTCTTATGCTGTAATGCAGTGGTTTCCTTTCTGCAAACATAATGCTTCTCATTTAAACCAAAATTCTATTTTGGTCTCATCCATCCACAGAACATTTTTCCAATAGCCTTCTGGCTTGTCCACATGATCTTTAGCAAACTGCAGACAAGCAGCAATGTTCTTTTTGGAGAGCAGTGGCTTTCTCCTTGCAACCCTGCCATGCAGACCACTGTTGTTCAGTGTTCTCCTGATGGTGGACTTATGAACATTAACATTAGCCAATGTGAGAGAGGCCTTCAGTTGCTTAGAAGTTACCCTGGGGTCCTTTGTGACCTCGCCGACTATTACACGCCTTACTCTTGGAGTGATTGTTGTTGGTCGACCACTCCTGGGGAGGGTAACAATGGTCTTGAATTTCCTCCATTTGTACACAATCTGTCTGACTGTGGATTGGTGGAGTCCAAACTCTTTAAAGATGGTTTTGTAACCTTTTCCAGCCTGATGAGCATCAACAATGCTTTTTCTGAGGTCCTCAGAAACCTCCTTTGTTTGTGCCATGATACATTTCCACAAACATGTGTTGTGAAGATCAGACTTTGATCGATCCCTGTTCTTTAAATAAAACAGGGTGCCCAGTCACACCTGATTGCCATCCCAATTGATTGAAAACACCTGACTCTAATTTCACCTTCAAATTAACTGCTAATCCGAGAGGTTCACATACTTTTGCCACTCACAGATATGTAATATTGGATTATTTTCCTCAGTAGATAAATGACCAAGTATAATATTTTTGTGTCATTTGTTTAACTGGGTTCTCTTTATCTACTTTTAGGACTTGTGTGAAAATCTGATGATGTTTTAAGTCATATTTATTCAGAAATATAGAAAATTCTAAAGGGTTCACAAACTTTCAAGCACCACTGTAACTAGCTATGTCACTACTACTATTCTTAATTCTATTTATAAATTTTACTTTACAGATTTATAGATTTTGACTTTAGATTTTGATAGTATATCATTTTAGCACGGTCGCCTCACAGCAAGAAGGTGCCGGATTCGAACCCAGCAGCCGGCGAGGGCTTTTCTGTGTGGAGTTTGCATGTTCTCCCCGTGTGTGCGTGGGTTTTCTCTGGGTACTCCGGTTTCCCCCACAATCCAAAGACATGCAGTTAGGTTGACGTGAGGTGGCCTTGGGCTGAGGTGCCCTTGAGCAAGGTACCTGACCCCTGACTGCTCCCCGGGCGCTTTGGTGTGGCTGCCCACTGCTCTGAGTGTGTGCGTGTGTTCACTGCTTCAGATGGGTTAAATGCAGAGGATGAATTTCACTGTGCTTGAAGTGTGCATGTGACGAATAAAGGTTTCTTCTTAAAGTCGGTTCCCTGCTGCTGTGCTGTTTGTGGTTATGTGGTTCTTTAGCTGCTAAGGAGAGCTGCAATTGAATGCAAGAGGATGATAAATCACTCAATAGACCTCTGAACAATTTGTCCCCCTCACTTCTAAAATGATGGCTATGCCCCTGGGTGACTCATCACCTGGGCTCACACATCTCCTGCCACGGGACATCCTGGCAGCCAAACAAACTCATCAAATGCTTAGGAACAAATACTGGTGAGAGAACATGCTCACTGAAATAAACCAGTTCATCACCTCCTGCTCCAAGTGTGCCCAGGCAAAAGTCCCATGAGGCCCCCCCACCACTGGTAAGCTTTGTCCCTTCCCGGTACCTAATAAACCAGTTCATCACCTCCTGCTCCAAGTGTGCCCAGGCAAAAGTCCCATGAGGCCCCCCCGCCACTGGTAAGCTTTGTCCCTTCCCAGTCCCATCTAGCCATTGACTGTGGTCCCATCTAGCCATCGATTTCATCACCAACCTCCCTCCGAGGGGCAACACCACCATCATGGTGACAATTGACAGATTTTCCAAAGCTCTGAAACTTATTCTGTTACCTGGCATTCCCATGGCACTCCAAACAGCTGAATTGCTCTTCCAACAGGTGTTCAGGTACTTTTGGCATCCCTGAGGACACAGTCAGCAACCAGGGTCCCCAGTTCATCTCACACTTATGGACCTGTTTTATGGAACGGTTAGGAGTTTCAGTGAGTCTCACATCCAGTTATCATCCTCAGTCTAATGGACAAGTGGAACAGGCCAACCAAGAAATCGGATGCTTTCTAAGAATCTTTTTTATGAGGAACCAGGGGGACTGGTCTCGATTCCTTCCATGGGCCAAGTATGCACAGAACTCACTCAAACACTCCGCTACGCAACTAACACCCTTTCAGTGCATGCTCAGCTACCAACTGCCCCGTTCCCCTGGGACGAAGCACAGGTATAAGCAGTGGAGGACTGGTTTTCTTGTAGCCAAGCCATATGGGAGGAGGTACATCAATGCATAGAGACCGTTAACACCAAATACAAGGAATACACAGATAAACACAGAAGCAATGACCCAGATTTCTCTCCAGGTGACAGAGTATGGGTCTCCACTAGGAACCTCAGGGAGCCCAACACTTGTCGGAAGCTATAGGCATGCTACATTGGCCCATTTGAAGTACTTCCGCATATCAACAACGTCTCATACAGGTTAGAACTCCCCCCTCACAGCTGGATATCCCCCATGTTTCATGTTTCCTGTCTGAAATCTGCAATTTCAAGCCCTCCTGCTGAGAACGCTCCACCCACTGCTAAGCCTTGAAGGTGAGCCCATCTACCAGATAAACCGAATACTTGATTCCAGACACAGAAGAGGTCAAGTAGAATATCTGATAGACTGAGAGAGCTATGGACTTGAGGAACAAAGCTGGGTGGGATCCAAAGACATTCTGGACCCTCTGCTAAAGCAAGAGTCAAGAGTTTCATGCACAATACACTCATAAACCTGCACCTAGGGGAAGAGGGCACCCCAGGAAGAATTTAGCTCCCAGAGGGAGCTCCTCGGGGGACGACACCCAAAGAGCACAGCGCCCTCTGTCACTGGCTTATTGAAATCAGCTGTTGTTCATTCACAACTCTTCAGCCACACTACTTAAGCCTCTGCCTCACACACCTTCAGTGTGAAGTATTGTTCTGTGTTTTCCAGTCCATAACAAGCTTTTCTATTTCTGCCTGACTGTAGTATTTCTGACCCTCACTATCCCTCTCTGTTTACGTCACTCGTCTCTTCTGTATTGCCCTGTTTGCCGATCGACCAACCATTGCCTGCCTTTTGTCCATGCTTCTTGTTTTGTGATTTGGCTTCATTTCAAGCTTGCTCACAGCTCTCCCCTGCACATACATCCCTAAGTGCCTGCACTCTGACACACTGATAGGCAAAACAGCACAGCATGTGAGGTTCATGAACATCATTTAAGCTTTGGCAAATCAGCGTGCAGGAATGCAGTCACTTGATTTTCGATCATGGCAGCGCTGGTGGAGTAGATGAACTTTTCGGCTCTATTCAGAAAATCGGCAGCAGGGGACACTAATATTGATTTTAAGTTGCTGACATACTGATTCGGTAAACCTTTATTGTTTTGTGATCAAACTGAGACCAACAGATTGTATGTGGAGTGGACCGTTCATGAATTACAGCTTTGGGGATTTTTCCCTGTCATAACTTGTAGAAAAAGAAGACCAAGGAGTATTGTGTATTGTGATACGCAGCGACTGTGAGATGAGATGGGGGCTGCAAAGATGGTGCTTCTTGGATCAATTCTCTTCCTAATGGCCTGAAACCAGACATCTTTTGTTGGCTTGGACAGGGACCCAATTTCAATAGTTATGGAGTAAAATTTAATGCTTTTTTATGGACACTTTTCTGCTTCTGACACCCAACAGCATAGCATGACATTTTAGAAAAAATTTTGGCTTCCTCTCAAAATTCAATAAAGTACTTTTTTGCAATCAAAAGTCAAAGTCCTGGAAAGTATGGAAAGATTAAGGGTATCAGTAAGCCTCACATCTGGCTATCATCCACAGTCAAATGGTCAAGTAGAACGAGCCAACCAAGAAATCGGCTGTTTCCTGAGGATCTTCTGTATGCATAACCAGGGGGATTGGGCCCGATTCTTCCCATGGGCCGAGTATGCACAAAACTCCCTTAAACATTCTGCAACCCAACTAACACCCTTTCAGTGCATACTCGGCTACCAGCTGTCCCTGTTCCCCTGGGAGGACACGCCAAGCCAAGTACAAGCAGTGGATGACTGGTTCTCTCACAGTCAAGCAATCTGGAAGGAGGTACACCAATGTCTAGAGACAGTCAACGCTAAGTATAAGGAATATGCAGAGAAACACAGCAGTAACAATCCAGACTTCTCCTCGGGTGACAGAGTATGGGTTGCCACAGAGAACCCAACACCTGCCAAAAACTTCAACCATGTTACATCGGGCCATTCAAGGTACTGCACTGCATCAACAAGGTCTCATACCAATTAGAACTTCCCCCTCACAGCAGAATATCTCCCACATTCCATATCTCCAACCTGAAACCTGCCATCCCGGGCCCTCTCGCCAAGAACACACCAGTCCAAGAGCACCCAGCACTCAACCTTGAAGGTGACCCCATCTACCAGGTAAATAGAATCCAGATGTAGAAGAGGTCAAATTGAATACCTGGTAGATTGAGAAGGGTATGGACCTGAAGAACAAAGCTGGGTAGCTGCTAAAGACATTCCAGACCCTCAAACAAGAATTCCATGCTCAGCATCCTGAGAAACCAGCACTGAGAGGAAGAAGTCACCCAAGAAAGAATGTAGCTTTCGGGGGGGGGGGGGTTTCCTGTCAGTAAACCTGTTGAGAACAACCAAACTACAAACATGGACTCTTTGAACTACAACTCCCAAGAACCACAGCACCCGTCACCGGCCTATTGATTACAGCTGCCACTCATTCCACTAATTACTTGTCACACTATTTAAGCTCCTCACTCACTCTACTCCAATGCAAAGTATTGTTCTGTGTTTCTCCAGTTCATACTAGCTAAGCCTTGCATTCTCTATCTGCCTCTCGTTATTCTGACCGCTGCTTTTCTCTACGTTCACTTGATCCGTCTTGCCTCTACTACTCTGTTTGCTGCTCAACTGACCCTTGCTAGTCTCCTGACCATGCTTCCTGTCTTACGATTTGGCTTTGTCTACAGTTTGCATCTCGCTCTCCTCTGGACATACATCCATAAGTGCCTGCACTCTGACACCACTGTGTAATATCCTCTAACACACGCACACACTATTTTTTATATATATATATATATATATATATATATATATATATATGGGTGGCACGGTGGTGTAGTGGTTAGCGCTGTCGCCTCACAGCAAGAAGGTCCTGGGTTCGAGCCCCGGGGCCGGCGAGGGCCTTTCTGTGTGGAGTTTGCATGTTCTCCCCATGTCCGCGTGGGTTTCCTCCGGGTGCTCCGGTTTCCCCCACAGTCCAAAGACATGCAGGTTAGGTTAACTGGTGACTCTAAATTGACCATAGGTGTGAATGTGAGTGTGAATGGTTGTCTGTGTCTATGTGTCAGCCCTGTGATGACCTAGCGACTTGTCCAGGGTGTACCCAGCCTTTTGCCCGTAGTCAGTTGGGATAGGCTCCAGCTTGCCTGCGACCCTGTAGAAGGATAAAGTGGCTAGAGATAATGAGATGAGATTGTATATATATATATATATATATATACACACACACACAGTGGGGCAAAAAAGTATTTAGTCAGTCACCAATTGTGCAAGTTCTCCCACTTAAAAAGATGAGAGAGGCCTGTAATTTTCATCATAGGTATACCTCAACTATGAGAGACAAAATGAGAAAAAAAATCCAGAAAATCACATTGTCTGATTTTTTAAGAATTTATTTGCAAATTATGGTGGAAAATAAGTATTTGGTCAATAACAAAAGTTCATCTCAATACTTTGTTATACCCCTTGTTGGCAATGACAGAGGTCAAACGTTTTCTGTAAGTCTTCACAAGGTTTTCACACACTGTTGCTGGTATTTTGGCCCATTCCTCCATGCAGATCTCCTCTAGAGCAGTGATGTTTTGGGGCTGTCGCTGGGCAACACGGACTTTCAACTCCCTCCAAAGATTTTCTATGGGGTTGAGATCTGGAGACTGGCTAGGCCACTCCAGGACCTTGAAATGCTTCTTACGAAGCCACTCCTTCATTGCCCGGGCAGTGTGTTTGGGATCATTGTCATGCTGAAAGACCCAGCCATGTTTCATCTTCAATGCCCTTGCTGATGGAAGGAGGTTTTCACTCAAAATCTCATGATACATGGCCCCATTCATTCTTTCCTTTACACGGATCAGTCGTCCTGGTCCCTTTGCAGAAAAACAGCCCCAAAGCATGATGTTTCCACCCCCATGCTTCACAGTAGGTATGGTGTTCTTTGGATGCAACTCAGCATTCTTTCTCCTCCAAACACGACAAGTTGAATTTTTACCAAAAAGTTCTATTTTGGTTTCATCTGACCATTTGACATTCTCCCAATCGTCTTCTGGATCATCCAAATGCTCTCTAGCAAACTTCAGACGGGCCTGGACATGTACTGGCTTAAGCAGGGGGACACGTCTGGCACTGCAGGATTTGAGTCCCTGGCGGCGTAGTGTGTTACTGATGGTATCCTTTGTTACTTTGGTCCCAGCTCTCTGCAGGTCATTCACTAGGTCCCCCTGTGTGGTTCTGGGATTTTTACTCACCGTTCTTGTGATCATTTTGACCCCACGGGGTGAGATCTTGCGTGGAGCCCCAGATCGAGGGAGATTATCAGTGGTCTTGTATGTCTTCCATTTTCTAATAATTGCTCCCACAGTTGATTTCTTCACACCAAGCTGCTTACCTATTGCAGATTCAGTCTTCCCAGCCTGGTGCAGGTCTATAATTTTGTTTCTGATGTCCTTTGACAGCTCTTTGGTCTTGGCCATAGTGGAGTTTGGAGTGTGACTGTTTGAGGTTGTGGACAAGTGTCTTTTATACTGATAACGAGTTCAAACAGGTGCCATTAATACAGGTAACAAGTGGAGGACAGAGGAGCTTCTTAAAGAAGTTGTTACAGGTCTGTGAGAGCCAGAAATCTTGCTTGTTTGTAGGTGACCAAATACTTATTTTACCGAGGAATTTACCAATTAATTCATTAAAAATCCTACAATGTGATTTCCTGGATTCTTCCCACCCCATTCTGTCGCTCATAGTTGAAGTGTACCTATGATGAAAATTACAGGCCTCTATCATCTTTTTAAGTGGGAGAACTTGCACAATTGGTGGCTGACTAAATACTTTTTTGCCCCACTGTGTGTGTGTGTATATATATATATATATATATATATATATATATATATATATATATATATATTAGTGCTGTCAAAAATGTCATGTTATTATCGCGTTAACTTGACTCAATTTTAACGGCGATAATTTTTTTATCGCGAGATTAACGCTCTGTGACATGATGTAGGTTTTTCATAAGCTTTTGAAACTGCCAGGAACTTGGAACAGAGACTTTGCTTAGAAAAACAATAGCAGCTAGACTGTAATGCCACGCCCCGCACAGCCAGAGTCCTCTGCCCTCCTCCCCCAAAGAACCAGCGCGGGCAGGGCGCGCTAGCCCCGCGTCTCAGGACGAAGAGCCACGGTGCTCGGCTAGGTTTCGTTTTCCCATCGGCGGCTCCAGCCCGACTTTGCAGTGGCTGTGACAAGACGTGTTATGCTCTGCAATAAAAAAAAAACATTGGTACAAAGCAAGCCCATTCAGTTTTTTATGCTGATAAGAGAATTACAATGGTTTTTCATGTGACAAAAATGTGCGATTAAATTGTGATTAATCGCGAGTTAACTATGACAGTCGCGACATTAATCGCGATTAAATATTTTAATCGCTTGACAGCACAAATATATATATATATATATATATATATATATATATATATATATATATATATATATATAAAAGAGATCCCCAGGGGTTTTAACTGGGCCCTCAACCATCCCCTTCAGTATATTACTGTATTGTTAAGTGTCTGAAATCGCTCCCTACTGACTATATACAGTAGGGCACTATAGAGTGAGGACACCATTTTGTAGTGCTGTCTAAAACCTTAGTGAGGATTATTTACACCCTATAACAATGCGCACTATATCTGTATATTATGTAGTCGGCTTGTTCTTGGGATTTTTTTTTCTATTTTATGTTTAGTGCAGGTGTGCAGCAAAAGAAAAACACAGTCTTTCATCTATGTAGGAGTCTCCTCTCAACGTTCACCAAAAAGATGACACTGCCACAGAATTGTTTTGCTCCGGTCTTCATGTTGCTGTTTTTATGATAACATCCAGATGCTTGCATACATCTGAAAATATCCCAAAACTATATACATGTAGTATTTATTTAGCTTGTGTGCCCTATCACATCCATAAAGTTGGGTAAGATACCTGACCATGCTAACTGACCTAACAGCAGCTAACTGCATGAAGTGAGTTTATTTCTCCAATATTATGGTTAATTCAGATAAGCTAGCTGAGAAAATTGTTTGTCAAAATGTTTCATCTAAGTTTAGCATCATTTTCATTCCAAAAGGAGAATACTGCATTTAACTTTTATATTTTTAAACTGGTTTATTTACTGTTTGTGGACTCGTGGTCAACTCCAACAGCTTGGTCTTTCAATATAAGCTGTGTAACAAAGCCCATCTGATCTGACCCCAAGTTGCTAAAAGTGTCTTCAGTGAAATGCACTGAGCACAACACTAATACCGTATGTGGCTGAAATTTTCAGGGACTTCCCAAAAATAAAATTCAACCACTTTTTTTTGTATATTAAATTCTTTTGGAAGACTATTGAGACTCCAGTTTTATTTTGTGCATCCTGGAACAGCACTTGCACTTTCTTCCCACATCTCATCTTTCCAGGGAACTGTTCAGTGACAAACTAGATGGCTCCTCCTCATCTTCTTGGTTCAAATAGTGTCAAACTATATAAATTAGTTCAGACAGCTTTATAGATAGTTACTTAATTGATCCTAAGTTGGGAAATTTTGTTACAGCAGCATGTTATCACGTGTGAAAAGGACACATTGTGCAAAATAATAGGAAAAAAATCAAGAACAAGCCAACTATACAAGATACAAATAAAAAATTATATATATATATATATATATATATATATATATATATATATATATATATATAACAAACAACACACACAGTTGTGGTCAGAAGTTTACATACAGTGACATGACTTACCTTGGATATGAATGTCATGGCAATATTTAGGTTTTCAGTAATTTCTTTGAACTGTTTTTCTGCAGCAGAATGATTGTACAGCATACATCTTTAATTAAAAAAACTAGAATTTGGTGCACAAGTTAATTTTCTTTGGGTTTTCTGAAATCAAACACAGGTCAAAATTATACATACGCTCACTTAGATTATTAATTTAGAGGTGCAGAAACTTCCAAAATGTCTCATCTTGCCAAGGCCGAGGTCTCTTATCTTTGTTAGTGATCATGATTGACTACAGCTGGTAGCTTCTCTGTGCCTTCATAAAAAGGGTTTGTTTACAGCACTCATTGGATTGCCTAACACACAGTAAAATGGGAAAGTCCAAAGAGCTCCGTGCAGATCTGCAAAAGAGGATTGCAGATATACACAACTACAGAATGTCTCTTGGAGCCATTTCTAAACAACTGCAAATTCCAAGATCAGTTCAAACAATTGTATCCAACTTATTGTGAGCAAACAATAAACACTTATTTTCTCATGTTATTTGCCATTTTCACGTCATTCTCACGAGAATGACGTGAAAATGGCAAATAACATGAGAAAATAACCCTGTTTCAACAAGTGTCCGAAATGGAAAGGAAGTACAGTCTTTGTATTGGTTTAATAAATAGATAAAAAGGAAGAAATATGAAAGAGAAAGATATGCTGTATAAGAGAAACTTATCTCCCTAAAAATAATTATAGTAGAGCGGCAGCTACAATTAGACACCTTAACAATCTTTTGGCCATTGCAAAAGTACAACCCCGATTCCAAAAAAGTTGGGACAAAGTACAAATTGTACAACCCCAATTCCAAAAAAGTTGGGACAAAGTACAAATTGTAAATAAAAACGGAATGCAATAATTTACAAATCTCAAAAACTGATATTGTATTCACAAGAGAACATAGACAACATATCAATACTTTTGATACTGTTGATCACAACATACTGCTATATCGACTTGAACACTGGGTTGGATTGACTGGTAAAGTTATCAATTGGTTAAAATCATACTTAAAAGATAGAAGCTTCTTTGTTACCCTGGGAAATTGTTCCTCAACGTCAATGCCCTTGACCTGTGGTGTCCCCCAGGGGTCGATTCTTGGACCATTACTTTTCAACCTTTATATGCTCCCACTTGGGCAAATTATCAATAAAAATTCAATTTTGTATCACTGCTATGCAGATGATACCCAAATTTATTTTGCTCTATCACCAAATGACTATGCCCCCCTTGAATGTCTCTACCAGTGCATCGATCAAATCAATAGCTGGATGTCACAAAATTTTCTTCAGTTGAACACAGATAAAACAGAAGTAATTCTATTTGGAAAAAAAGATGAAAGACTCAGGATTACCACTATTCTTGACACAAAAGGGATTAAAACTAAAGAAATGGTTAAAAATCTTGGTGTTTTCATTGACAGCGAGCTAAACTTTGACAGTCACATGAAAGCAATCACTAAAACGGCATATTATCACCTAAAAAACATTTCCAAACTAAGAGGACTTGTGTCAAAAAATGATCTGGAAAAACTAATACATGCCTTCATCTCTAGTAGGGTTGATTACTGCAATGGCCTTTTCACAGGCCTGCCAAAAAAGACCATCAAACAACTTCAGCTGGTTCAAAATGCAGCGGCGAGGGTTCTCACACGAACAAAAAGAACAGAGCACATTACCCCAATTCTAAGGTCCCTTCACTGGCTTCCAGTAAGCTACAGAATTGACTTTAAAGCATTGCTGCTGGTGTATAAATCTCTAAATGGTACAGGGCCCAATTACCTCTCTGATATGTTGCAGCGGCCTAACCCAATCAGATCTACCAGATCGCAACAGAAAAATTTACTATTAAAACCTGTTGTTAAAACAAAGTGTGGTGAAGCAGCTTTTAGCTACTATGCAGTACAGCTATGGAACCAACTGCCAGAGGATATTAAAAATGCTCCTGCTGTTGGCAGCTTCAAATCTAGGTTAAAGACCAAGCTGTTTTCAGATGCTTTCTGTTAAATAATTAATATTTTTACATTTTTTATAATCTTTACTTTCTCTGCATGTTTTAAATGTACTTTAATTTTATTCTATTTTATTCCGCTGGTTTCTTTTTCTTTTTCTCCTTTTTGGCATTTTATTATTTTATTTCTACTGTTGTTTAATTCTTATTATTTTCTTTTAATTAATTGTTTTAGATTAAAAATAAAATTATTTTATGTATTTTTATTTCTCTATTGTTTACTGTTTTTGTTTTTGCTTCTGTAAAGCACATTGAACTGCCATTGTGTATGAAATGTGCTATATAAATAAACTTGCCTTGCCTTGCCTATCAAATGTTGAAAGTGAGACATTTTGAAATTTCATGCCAAATATTGGCTCATTTGAAATTTCATGACAGCAACACATCTCAAAAAAGTTGGGACAGGGGCAATAAGAGGCTGGAAAAGTTAAAGGTACAAAAAAAGGAACAGCTGGAGGACCAAAATGCAACTCATTAGGTCAATTGGCAATAGGTCACTAACATGACTGGGTATAAAAAGAGCATCTTGGAGTGGCAGCGGCTCTCAGAAGTAAAGATGGAAAGAGGGTCACCAATCCCCCTAATTCTGCGCCGACAAATAGTGGAGTAATATCAGAAAGGAGTTCGACAGTGTAAAATTGCAAAGAGTTTGAACATATCATCTACAGTGCATAATATCATCAAAAGATTCAGAGAATCTGGAAGAATCTCTGTGCATAAGGATCAAGGCCGGAAAACCATACTGGGTGCCCGTGATCTTCGGGCCCTTAGACGGCACTGCATCACATACAGGCATGCTTCTGTATTGGAAATCACAAAATGGGCTCAGAAATATTTCCAGAGAACATTATCTGTGAACACAATTCACCGTGCCATCCACCGTTGCCAGCTGCCGTTGCCAGCTAAAACTCGATAATTCAAAGAAGAAGCCATATCTAAACATGATCCAGAAGCGCAGACGTCTTCTCTGGGCCAAGGCTCATTTAAAATGGACTGTGGCAAAGTGGAAAACTGTTCTGTGGTCAGACGAATCAAAATTTGAAGTTCTTTATGGAAATCAGGGACGCTGTGTCATTCGGACTAAAGAGGAGAAGGATGACCCAAGTTGTTATCAGCGCTCAGTTCAGAAGCCTGCATCTCTGATGGTATGGGGTTGCATTAGTGTGTGTGGCATGGGCAGCTTACACATCTGGAAAGACACCATCAATGCTGAAAGGTATATCAAGGTTCTAGAGCAACATATGCTCCCATCCAGATGACGTCTCTTTCAGGGAAGACCTTTCATTTTCCAACATGACAATGCCAAACCACATACTGCATCAATTACAGCATCATGGCTGCATAGAAGAAGGGTCCGGGTACTGAACTGGCCAGCCTGCAGTCCAGATCTTTCACCCATAGAAAACATTTGGCGCATCATAAAACGGAAGATACAACAAAAAAGACCTAAGACAGTTGAGCAACTAGAATCCTACATTAGACAAGAATGGGTTAACATTCCTATCCCTAAACTTGAGCAACTTGTCTCCTCAGTCCCCAGACGTTTACAGACTGTTGTAAAGAGAAAAAGGGATGTCTCATAGTGGTAAACATGGCCTTGTCCCGACTTTTTTGAGATGTGGTGTTGTCATGAATTTTAAAATCACCTAATATTTCTCTTTAAGTGATACATTTTCTCAGTTTAAACATTTGATATGTCATCTATGTTCTATTCTGAATAAAATATGGAATTTTGAAACTTCCACATCATTGCATTCCGTTTTTATTTACAATTTGTACTTTGTCCCAACTTTTTTTGGAATCGGGGTTGTAAATAAAAACAGAATGCAATGATGTGGAAGTTTATCACCTAGCGATTTTGCATTGAAATATGGAATTGTCACCTGAGCGCAATGTTACTTCACCTTTGGATGAAGAATATGATGAGATGTCAGAACTATTTCTTACCCTGGCAACAGTCAACTTGTGAATTGCAGATTTTCTTGGTCTTTTTCTCGGCTCTGTTGGTCCTCGGCTTCCGGGTGCCTCGCACGAAGCGCTCCCATTTCTCTCTCATTGTCCAATCTTTTGGAAAACGATGAGTACTAATCCCATCATGATTGGTGTTGCTACACCCTCCTACGATACATCTGTTAACCATTTTAATAATTACGTGATAGCGTTGAAGAAATTTGCAGAAAACCACCAGGTCGTTTTCTCATAAACAAACCAGCGCTGACAGAGAATTCAAATGGAGGCGTCCCGCACGCAACATCACAAAAATCAATGTTTGCCAGGAAATTCAAATGCCAAGTTTTTTCAGAGGTGGGCGATTCGCCTCAAATGGCTTGATTTCAACTGAATATTTCTGGGATTGCGCAAGGTTAAAAAAATTGCTCAAAATGTGACAGATATTTGACCAAAGTTTAATATAAAATAGGAGAATTACATTTGATCTTGCTCCTGAACTTACCCGTGATATGCACTTTAACAACTCTACCAGACCTGGTTTGAGACAGTCCATTGGGGTCACTTTTGGACCAGGAGAGCTACATCCAGGGCTCGCCTGAGCATCTGGTGTATTTGGTTTTGTAGAGTGTTTGACTGGGGACCCCACATCAGGCAGTGCTTGGAGATGGTGACGGTTTCGCCTGTACAGGGCTCCTTGCTCCATAATGATGACATATGATCTCTCAGTTGTGCTCTCCCCAGCCACTTCTGCAGGTGTGGACCAGGTCTTCTGATTGTCCAGCCTAGTGAGAGCAGGGCCTCCTGGCTGCAGTGGTGTGAGCGGTTTCACACCATGGCGCTTATTGTAGTGGAAAGCTTGCTTACTCTTCTCCACAGCATCCTTAGCTCTGATGTGCTGTTGGTTCGGCTATTTTGGTTGCAGGACTTTAGCCAGAGTAGGTAAAATTGTTTGGATTTTCCTGCCCATTAATAGTTCCGCCAGACTGACACCAGTGCTGCTGTGCAGTGAGGATCTGTAGATCATAAGAGCCAGTAGTGGATCTTTTTGTCTCAGTATTCTTTTGGCTGTTTGCACTGCACGTTCAGCATGTCCATTGCCCTGTGGGTTGTGGGGGCTAGAGGTCACATGTGTAAAGTCCATCTCACGGGCAAAGTCTTTGAAAACGTCACTGCTGAACTGTGGCCCGTTGTCACTGACAAGCTCTTCCGGTATTCCATACTGGGCAAAAGTAGCTTTCAGCTTTAAAGTTACCTGAGCACTTGTAGTGGTTGGTGTAGGTATCATGCCGCCATCTTGTGTCAGAACTACAATTCCCAGGCAACTTCCGTGTGACCTACGTCACGCGTGGGCGGGATCACCTACGTCAGTCTGCCATGCACGCATAAATCCAAGCGGAAGCTCCACTATCTTGGTCTCTCACGTCTGGCTTCCGATGAATCTGGACATATAAAGAGGCGCTCTCCACCCAAAAAGACGTCTTCTTTCTTGCAAGATCCATCACTCAGCGCGATCTTCTTACCCTTGGCAAAGGTAAACTCTAGAGTCGCGCGATCTTTAAACTCAACCTGAGTTACAACCGGTTTACTTGCATTAGAAGTGACGTCACGACTGCAGCCCAGGCAGTTAAAAGTTAAGAAGCGGTTGAATCCTTTTTAACTCAAAAGCGCTGTGCATCTCATTCTGATCAGAGACTTTTCCTCACGAACGCTGAGGTTCGGACCAAGAATCCTCTGCTTTCCACGGGAACCACCCAAGTGCTCCGCTGGACCCGAAAGTTTCTACGCCTCCATCACGAGCAGCTCACGTGCTCCCACAGCGAGGCCCGAGACTACACCGGCGAATAGTTCTTCATATCTTGCTAAAGGCAGGATTAAGTAAGATTTTGGCATTTGGGCATAATTAGGATAGTCTTAGGAATTTGCTTTTATTTGAAATGGTGTGAATTTAAACCCAGGTTTATTCATTACACTGTTAGACATGCAGCGTGTTGATTTATTTTGGTTCTATGTTCTCTCAATTGTTTAATAGATAGGCTGCGCATGCTTCTCTCTCTCTTATTCTTACTAACATTATAATTTCATTATTATACATCTTGATGTCATTAAGATTTCAGTGGATTCAGTATGGTTATGAGCTAGTGGGTTAGCTACAGCTTCCCCTTTGTCTGCTTAGCAACACCAAGCTAATCAAGGCCTACCATGTGCTCAGCAGGCCATCAGGCCTGATAAACCACACCTCAGCTAGAAATCCACAAGCTAGCTTTTAGTTAGCTACGGCTAATACCCTTGTCTTTAGCAACACGTGCTCAGTAGGCCTCACCAGGCCTAACAAACACACTTTAGCTAGGCCATAGGGCCTTTAGCAAACTCACACTAGCAACACAAGGCTAAACACAGAGCTAATCCTTTGTTCTATTTAGATAACAATCTTTTGTTTTAGCTAGCAACAAGCTAGGCCTCCACCACGTGTAGTTAGCTACACAAGGCTAAACACATGGTCAAGTCCTACACACACACACACCCTCACTGCTTGTATATATTGATTTATTATTTTTCTTTTTATCTTTGTATAATAAATTCATTTATTAAACAAACTGTGTTTATTTGTGTGAACAATATATACATGAAGTCCCCAATCTCCCTCGAATTCAAAAGGGTGCATATAAAAGTTATGTAATGTGGTAAGTGATTGTAATAATTTGGAAATATACCATAATCTAGCTGTTTGGTAATTTATCCAGGATTCATGGTATGATTCATTGAACGATTCCCTAAATGATTCATTGAACGATTCCCTAAATGATTCATTGAACGATTCCCTAAATGATTCACTAAATGATTCATTGAACGATTCACTGAACGATTCACTTCAAATGAGAGTGATTCTATGGTATGATTCAATTCAAACGAGTCAAATTAAACGATTCAATGGGATTGATTCATTTTAATTATTGACCTTCAAAATTTAATGAGACTGATTTAACGAGATTGATCACTTAATATCAATAATTAACTGATTGCACCCACAGTTAAATTGGTGCCCCGTGTGAGGAGATTGGTTTGTTGACTTCTGGAATATTGTTCAACAACAAATAAACTATCAGTTTAATTCAGCAACTGCTAAGGTCTATCCCCAGGTGTGTTAAAACGGTTAACAGTAGTGTGATAACCATATCACCAATACTCATAACCTATTTAACTTAGGATAAGAGAGCATTTCCAAATAAACCTTATTAATTACATAGTTAATTAATAATGATTAAATTAATAATTAACTCATTTATTAATTATCTAGTATCCAGCCTAAGTAAATTGGCATCCCCTCATGTCTCAAACATGGAAGACAACGCTCAAGACGTGTCTCTCCTTGAGGTCATCGCAGACCTCATTCACTACTCTGCCTCCGAAAAGGCAGACATTAAGTACACAAGTGAGAGTGAATGCCAAAACAACTTAGATAACTCAAACAAACATATGAGAGATTCAAAAAGAACAACTATTAGTGTCCAAGCGGCACTAGGTAAGCTATTCCTATCATACTTCCAAAATGCTGATTCAGAAATCAGATGCCTTCGCAGAGAGGTTGAAAGGCTGACCACCAGCAATGCCAAGCTGACAGCCGATAATAATGACTTACATAGGGAGTGTGAGCTCTTGAAGACCTCCCTAGATGATTGCACCGAACGGCTAGAGAAAGCCGAAATGGTTGCTAAGAGGGCTGCCCAGGAGCAGACCCCCCAAGAGCAGCGCGAGGGGCGTGAAAGACCCCCAACAATGCGCCAAAGCTCAGAGCGGGAAGAGGCGTCCGAACCGGACACCGTAAATGATCTGGTCAAGAACCAGACATCCCGCCAAACTCCATCAACTCGCTACACGACTCCGTCGTCGTCTAGCCAGGATGGAGCCGCCCTGTGCTCATCCCGAGCCCAGGCCCGTAGCACACCTAGGTCAGTGCGCTTCAGTCTCCCTGATCCATCTTCAAATGAATCAGACCACGAATCTAGTGCGAAACGGGAACAACACCAGAGTAGCTTAGATAGTGAGTGCTCAGAAGAGCCAAGAAGGTCGCACAAGGACGTGCACCAAACCCTTCGCTTACGGCAAATTGACCTACTTGCCCAAGATATCGAACAATTCGATCCCGACAATCAAAGAACTAACGTAAATGATTATTTACGAGGAATTGACTGATGCCTGATGGACCTGACGAACGCCACAACACGTGAAAAACTTAGACTAATCTGGAAGACCTCCAGTAGTAGCGTTCGTGCCTTTTTAGAGACACTACCCCCAAACATTCGCGATAGTTATTCGAAACTTCGCAATTACATGAGGGAAGAATATGCGCCATACACGGACGAAACCTCCGCGATATTGTGTGCATTACAAATCAAACAAAAACGGTCTGAGGCGCCTCGTGAATATTACAGACGGCTACGTACTGCCTATTTCCAAGGTAGTAGCGCACCAGGTTTGGAAGAAGATAGAGGTTTCATATCTCTCTTCTTACATAACCTCCACCCAAGCGTGCGGACCCATGTCACACTGACGTGTCGACAAGGTCGCTATTCAAATCAAAAATCAAATCAAGTTTATTTGTACAGCGCTTTTAACAATAAACATTGTCGCAAAGCAGCTTTACAGAATTTGAACGACTTAAAACATGAGCTAATTTTATCCCTAATCTATCCCCAATGAGCAAGCCTGTGGCGACGGTGGCAAGGAAAAACTCCCTCAGACGACATGAGGAAGAAACCTCGAGAGGAACCAGACTCAAAAGGGAACCCATCCTCATTTGGGCAACAACAGACAGCCTGACTATAATATTAACAGTTTTAACAGGTATAACCCTCAACTGTCCTCATGGGGCCGTCCTTCACAGGAGTGGGGCGATAAAACTCCGACCAGACACAGGGCACCAGGATGGATCAAGCAGGTCCGAGGGGCAGAAGAGGCCAGCATCTCAATCCCAGGATCAATATGTAACTCAGAGGGACAGATGGGGGGGCGGGGGGGAGAGAAAGAAAACACGTTGTTAGGTATGCCCTAAAAATGACAAGTATTAAATCTGTGTGGTAGGCTCGCAGAGACGAGAGTCTTTACATCAGGCATGACGCACAATGGCATGTTAATATGGTAAAAAAATATATCATGACCTGCTCTGGCTGGATGCTTGATTGGGTGATGGGAGCACACTCCTCAGCAATGATGAGATGCAGATGGGACCGTTAGGCCTGGCCAAGACAATTCAGTTACATTTAACCGGGTCTGGGACATGCGACAGAATGTCTGACGGCCGATTCCCTGCAGGCTACGATAGCCAGTCGAGGTCCCCACCGTCTCCACCAAAAGATTTCCTGTTGACTCCATGTAACTCAGAGGGACAGATTTGGGGTGGGGGGGGGAGAGAAAGAAAACACAGGTGGTTAGGTATGCCCAATGTCACCTGAATAAGTAGGAACAGTATACATATTGCACCGAGTACAAGCAGGGACTCCGGCAACTAACTATGACAGCATAACTAAAAGGAGAGAGCCAGAAGGTAACACAGGCATGAGGGAGCCCCGGGACATAAAGCAGCCAGCCACTGCACCGTCAACAAACTCGAGTGAGCAAGCGAGTGGGGACTGACAGCATCCATACATCCCAGTTTACCAAAACACTCTATGTCTGAGGACCCTCCAGATCTACTCCTTTACCTCATAAACACCATTAACAAAAGGCTTGACTAAACAGATATGTTTTCAGCCTAGACTTAAATGCTGAGACTGTGTCTGATTCCCGAACATTACTTGGAAGGCTGTTCCATAACAGTGGGGCTTTGTAAGAAAAGGCTCTGCCCCCTGATGTAGCCTTCACTATACGAGGTACCAGCAGATAGCCTGCACCTTTTGATCTAAGTAGGCGTGGCGGGTCATAGAGGAGCAGAAGTTCACTCAGGTACTGTGGTGCGAGACCATTTAGTGCTTTAAAGGTCAATAGTAGTATTTTATAATCAATACGAAATTTGATTGGGAGCCAATGCAGTGTGGATAAGACAGGCGTGATGTGGTCATATTTTCTAGTTCTAGTAAGGACTCTTGCTGCGGCATTTTGAACTAACTGGAGCTTGTTTATGCACTTATTGGAACATCCAGACAGTAAGGCATTACAATAATCCAACCTGGAGGTAACGAAAGCATGGACTAGTTTTTCTGCATCATGCAATGACATTAAATTTCTTATCTTTGCAATATTTCTGAGATGAAAGAAAGCTATCCGGGTGATGTTATCAATGTGAGTTTTGAATGAAAGACTGGGGTCAATAATCACTCCGAGGTCTTTTACTGCTGCACGTGAAGAAACAGAAAGGCCATCCAGAGTTACTGTGTAATCAGAAAACTTACTTCTAGCTGTATGTGGTCCTAGCACAAGTACTTCAGTCTTGTCAGAGTTAAGCAGAAGGAAATTTATAAGCATCCAGTGTCTAATGTCCTTAACACATTCCTCAATTTTATTAAGCTGGTGTCTCTCATCAGGTTTTGCAGAAACATACAACTGTGTGTCATCAGCATAACAGTGGAAACTAATACAATGTTTACGAATAATATCGCCCAGAGGTAACATATATAGAGAAAAAAGCAGTGGACCCAAGACAGAACCTTGTGGAACACCAAACTTTACCTCGGTACGTCTAGAAATATCACCATTTATATCGACATACTGATAACGATCAGTTGGATAAGACCTGAGCCAGGAGAGGGCCATTCCCTTAACTCCCACAACATTTTCTAGTCTATCCAGAAGAATGGAATGATCAATGGTATCAAATGCTGCACTAAGGTCAAGCAACACAAGTAGCGAGACACAGCCCTGATCAGACGCCAACAGTAGGTCGTTTACTACTTTAACCAGTGCTGTCTCTGTGCTATGATGAGGTCTAAATCCTGACTGATACATTTCATGGATGTTATTCCTATGTAAATATGAGCATAACTGCTGTGCCACAGCTTTTTCAAGGATCTTGGAGATAAAGGGGAGGTTTGATATTGGCCGATAATTGGACAGCTGACAGGGATCAAGGTCAGGTTTTTTAATCAGGGGTTTGATAACTGCTAGTTTAAAGGATTTGGGTACATAGCCAATCGTAAGAGAAGAATTTATTATTTTTAGAAGCGGTTCAATTACTCCAGGCATTATCTGTTTGAATAGATGTGTCGGTAAGGGATCTAGTACGCAAGTTGAGGCTTTTGATGTAGAGATTAATGAGAGTAATTCAGTTTCTTTTAGGGGAGTAAAACATTCTAACTGATGATCTGATACAGTTATATTGTTAACTACAAGGTCACTTTCATTGTCTAACCTTAAATTAGTAGTTTGAATTTTTTGTCGGATATTCTCAATTTTGTCATTAAAAAAATTAATGAAGTCGTTGCTACTACATACTGCAGGTGTGCATGTGTTGATAGTGGACTTATTCCTGGTTAATTCTGCTACAGTATTAAATAGGAATCTAGGATTATTTTTGTTATCTTCTATTAGGGAGGAGAGATATGTTGATCTCGCAGCACTAAGAGCTTTTTTATACTTCAGGAAGCTCTCCTTCCACGCCAATTTGAACACTACCAATTTTGTTTGACGCCATTTACGTTCCAATTTTCGAGTGGTCTGTTTTAATGTGCGAGTGTCATCATTATACCAGGGTGCTAATTTTTTGTCTCTGACCATTTTCCTTTTAAGAGGAGCTACATTATCTAAAGTATGGCGGAATGTTGACTCTAAGCATTCAGTTGCCTGATCGAGTTCTGCAGGGGCTGACAGTGACCCAATCAAAGTTGACAGCTCTGGGAGATCATTTATAAAGCTCTGTGCAGTAGTTGACGTGAAAGTACGTTTAATACAGTAGCGTGGTGAGGTGCATATATTATTACTCAGACATATTTTGAATGAGATGAGACAATGATCTGAGATAACTTCAGACTGTGGAAGTATGACTATATTGTCTACGTTTAATCTGAATGTTAGTATTAGATCAAGGGTGTGACCACCATTATGGGTCGGTCCTATGACATTCTGCTTAATCCCGACTGAATCTAAGATGGACACAAACGCTGTTTTTAAAGGGTCTTCTGGGTTATCGAAGTGAATATTAAAATCTCCGACAACTAAAGCTTTGTCTAAGGAAATAACCAGATCTGAGATAAAATCTGCAAATTCAGAAAGAAACTCAGAATATGGCCCCGGGGGCCTGTAAATAATAAGCAATGGAATTAACTGGGTAGACTTATTTTTCGAGGCTACATACATTATATGAGTATGAAGAACTTCAAATGTATTAAATTTATAACCAGGTTTGTGTGTTACACCTAGATAATCGTTATAAATAACCGCGACGCCTCCTCCTCTGCCAGTTAGACGAGGCTGGTGTATATAACTGTATCCAGGAGGACTCGCTTCATTTAATGCTATATATTCATTTGGCTTAATCCATGTTTCTGTTAAACACAGTACATTAAACTCCTGATCAGTAATGAGTTCATTAACCATTAGCGCTTTAGATGTAAGAGATCTAATATTTAATAGCCCCACCTTTAGATCAAAGGTGCTGGCAGCAGCTGTACAGTCAGTCTGATCTAATTTTATATTGATTAGGTTACTGGAACAAACTCTCTGAAAATTTCTACCTTTTTGTTGAGCTTGGGGAACAGACACAGTCTCGATGTAGTGGGCCCTGAGTGACGACTCTGTGCAGCTAGCAGACAGTCGGTTTAGCCTGTTCGTCTGCTCCCTGGCCTTGGCTCTGGATTGTCAGAAATTAACTAGGCCTGTTCTGAGACTATGACCTATGCTGCAGGAAATGAGAGCAGCACCTTCCCGAGTGGGATGGATACCGTCCCGCCCTAACAGGCCAGCAGTGCCCTCAAAATTAGCCCAATTATCTATAAAGCCCACACTGTTTTCAGAGCACCACCTGGACAGCCAGCAGTTCAGCGACCATAACCTGCTGTAAGCTACATTGCCACGCCGCATTGGGATGGGGCCAGAGCATACTACAGCATCGGACATCGCCTTCGCTAATTTAAACACCTCTACAAAGTTACTCTTAGTAACCTCAGACTGACGAAGGCGTATATCATTAGCTCCTGCATGGATAACTATCTTTGAGAACCTGTGCTTGCCTAGGACCCTAAGATTACCTGCTATGTCCGGCGCCCTGGCTCCCGGTATACACCTGACTAAAGCTGCTGGTGCCCCTAAAGGCTGAGCTAATTTCACGTGCCGTATGATAGAGTCCCCTATAACCAGAGCTCTTTCAGGTTTCTCAGTGGGTGCATCACTAAGGAGAGTAAACCTGTTCGACACGTGACGCGGAGAGGAGTGGTGCTCCCGTGGGCGAGCCTCAGCGGTAGCTTTGGCTCTACGCTTATGCCGCCGAGCCGTCACCCATTCGCCCCGCTGTAAGGGCTCTAATGCCGGAGTTGGGGGATTGCTAACTCCACCTAGGGCGTCCAGACTTTCCCTAACGGAAACTACACTGTTCTCACGCTCACTAACCTGCTCTAAAGCCTGGACACACGCTTCTAGCACTGAAATCTTCTCCGTCAGAGAGCTAACTAATCTGCACTTATCACAAGTAAAGCTAATAGAGCTATCGCTAGTGACGGAGGAAGAATGACTAAACATCCTGCACTCAGCACACTGAACAGGCTGAAGGTGTGCCATGATGAAAAGATTCACGTACCTTAAATGAAGATCTGTTGATATTAAAGCAGATCAGATGGCCTCCGCTTGTGGACTTTACACAGGAGGAGAAAAAAAGAAAGCTTCCGGTCTCGGCGTTCTTCCGAAAAAAGAAAGAGAAAAAACCGGGAAAAAAAACCGGAAAAAGGAAAGCGAAAGTGAAAAGTACAAAAATGAAAGCGACAGTATAATAAAAATGAAGACGATACTGGAAATTTATTTATAGAAAAAAAGTTAAAAAAGGATTAGTAATTAACGCCGGCACTCGCGGGAAAAAAAACTCGGCGCGAACAACTCAGGAAACAGGAAGTCGATGAGGGAAATTAGGCGACTAGCCCAAATGACCTGGGAGACCATCGTCAAAACCGCAGACGGAAACAATGATGACCCCAGAGTCCTTAGCCTCCAGGGTGAGGACAAGCCCCCGCTAACCTTAGAAGGAGGTGAAGCTCCAAAAGGGGACCCACCTGGAGAAATTCCGGTCCAGCCCGATCCTTGCCGAGCCATCACAAGGGTGAGTGGAAAAATCGACAAGGTAAGGCCAGGAGGGACCGAGGGCGAGTCCACAGTGACTATGGCAATCGCCCATCACATGAAAAGGGTCATAGGGAACAAAACGGTTGGCAGCAAAACCGTCATCCCCGCTCTGACCAGAAACGGCAGAAGCGTTCCGACCGTAGCTCTAAAAGCAAGGGTAGAGACAACCAACACAGTGACTCAGACCAACCTGGTGAGTTCCACTCAGAGCTGGACTCTTTAAAAGCCCAGTTGGCTGAGATTAAAGAACTGTTACAGGAGACGTCAGACCCCTCAACAGATAAAACAAAAGAGCCCAAGAAAAATGACAAAAGACCATTCGCTGGCATGACTAGGCCAGGAACCACGGGTATATCTCGTGAAAGGGGGAGGAGATCCCTCTGAAACAGCAGGCGAGGGTCAGGAGGTAGGGCCCCCCCTGGTGGTGAAGGCAAACACACAAAACGCACCTCTCATGTGCGCTAAAGTCTTCACCACCATTTCTCAGACACACGGCTCTCACAAGGCGACCCAATCCCAACCAAGCCCTGCGACATAAACTTAGTCAACTTCACACAAAACAAAACCCCACAGTCGTTGGATCCCACAAAATATGCACAAACCCGTTGCGACGAGATTAGTGCGAACACCGATCAACCGAGCGCCACGCGAGATCAAATTTCCGATGAACTTCAGTTCATGTCTTGGCACACCGAGTCCGGTGTCGAAACACCCGACATCGCGACTCCCCCTAGTGGCAAAAAATCTCCCTCTATCCATCGACTCAGACACAGACATCCATTTCACCGCTGGTGTAATGGCTGCGCTGTGGAACATGTTAGGCGTCGAGGTGAAATTCCATATCGTGTACCACCCTCAATTCTCTGGTCAGGCTGAACGAGCCATTCAAACCATTGTGAGCATGCTGCGAGAGTATATCACAAACCATGGTAAAATTTGGGACGTGAAACTTCCCTTGGTGCTATGGGCCATTTGGTCCACCCCTCATTGCGCCACTGAAGTCACACCCTTTGGGATGATGACCGGGTGAGAGTCGGTTCTTCCCCCGCATCTCCTATACAAACCAGAGGCCATGAGCGTCGCGATTGCATACACCGCACATCAACATGTCGCCGACCTACGACGCCACCTACAGTCAACCTTTACAGGTGCCCAAAAGAATCTCGATTCGAGAGTAGGAGGACACAAAGCCTACTACGCCCGAATCTCAGAGAAGTTCCTACCACCCTGGTCGAGACCTTTCGATCGTGGGAAAACCGTTCCCCGTCGCGTATCACATTAGGACATCTAAGCCTAATCAAACGCTTTCATATCGATTTCCATGATAATCGAATCAAACCTTTTGAACAGTTCTCACTCCAAAAGGGGGTGGACGACAGCTAGGCCCATCCTGTCCACTTAGCTTGTACGCATCACTCAACCATAAGCGTACACTAACATTCCCGGTCAGACTTCACCAACCCAATGAAGTAACCCTTCAGTATAACATGGTAGATAAAATACTAAAATCCGCTATTATTACTAGTGTGTATTCATCGCAAATACACCTGGCATATAGTCTTGGCAGTGCTATCCTCATTTTTGTGAATCCACAAAACTTAGAGATATGCACCCCACTAAAGACATCCACTGGGTCTGCCCAGGCAACCCATACATAACACTACACACCTAGCTAGATAAGATGGTCTGTGTCCCCGACAGCTAGCCGCAGTAGCGCACGCTTTCTAGCCAGACCCCCCACTGCTATCACCTTCCCAGAAGATTAGGTTTGCCAACCCAAACACTAATACTTCTTTCCTTCCTTCATTTCTTCTCTTTTCTTGTTTTTTTATGCATAAGAAATTAAACACTACATGTTTCATGTTCAATGTTTAATGTTTTTTTTTGATGT
This sequence comes from Neoarius graeffei, assembly GCF_027579695.1. Lineage (NCBI taxonomy): Eukaryota > Metazoa > Chordata > Actinopteri > Siluriformes > Ariidae > Neoarius > Neoarius graeffei. Next base: position 91,921,487 of record NC_083569.1, read on the forward strand.
GGTTTTGATCTAGTTAGTTAGTGATTATATGCCCAAAATGCCCATAGTGATATGCCCAAAATGCCTCTGTCTCCAACTGTCTTACTGGAACTCACAAGTTTACACAGTCTTTGCAGGACACCATGAACTGCACAGGACAAGTCTACCTCAAGGACTATGGACACGGCGATGATACGATATGGTGCTCTCAGTGCTACGACTCCGTCATACCCCTGAGACCAAAAGGGGGACTGTAGGTATCATGCCGCCATCTTGTGTCAGAACTACAATTCCCAGGCAACTTCCGTGTGACCTACGTCACGCGTGGGCGGGATCACCTACGTCAGTCTGCCATGCACGCATAAATCCAAGCGGAAGCTCCACTATCTTGGTCTCTCACGTCTGGCTTCCGATGAATCTGGACATATAAAGAGGCGCTCTCCACCCAAAAAGACGTCTTCTTTCTTGCAAGATCCATCACTCAGCGCGATCTTCTTACCCTTGGCAAAGGTAAACTCTAGAGTCGCGCGATCTTTAAACTCAACCTGAGTTACAACCGGTTTACTTGCATTAGAAGTGACGTCACGACTGCAGCCCAGGCAGTTAAAAGTTAAGAAGCGATTGAATCCTTTTTAACTCAAAAGCGCTGTGCATCTCATTCTGATCAGAGACTTTTCCTCACGAACGCTGAGGTTCGGACCAAGAATCCTCTGCTTTCCACGGGAACCACCCAAGTGCTCCGCTGGACCCGAAAGTTTCTACGCCTCCATCACGAGCAGCTCACGTGCTCCCACGGCGAGGCCCGAGACTACACCGGCGAATAGTTCTTCATATCTTGCTAAAGGCAGGATTAAGTAAGATTTTGGCATTTGGGCATAATTAGGATAGTCTTAGGAATTTGCTTTTATTTGAAATGGTGTGAATTTAAACCCAGGTTTATTCATTACACTGTTAGACACGCAGCGTGTTGATTTATTTTGGTTCTATGTTCTCTCAATTGTTTAATAGATAGGCTGCGCATGCTTCTCTCTCTCTTATTCTTACTAACATTATAATTTCATTATTATACATCTTGATGTCATTAAGATTTCAGTGGATTCAGTATGGTTATGAGCTAGTGGGTTAGCTACAGCTTCCCCTTTGTCTGCTTAGCAACACCAAGCTAATCAAGGCCTACCATGTGCTCAGCAGGCCATCAGGCCTGATAAACCACACCTCAGCTAGAAATCCACAAGCTAGCTTTTAGTTAGCTACGGCTAATACCCTTGTCTTTAGCAACACGTGCTCAGTAGGCCTCACCAGGCCTAACAAACACACTTTAGCTAGGCCATAGGGCCTTTAGCAAACTCACACTAGCAACACAAGGCTAAACACAGAGCTAATCCTTTGTTCTATTTAGATAACATTCTTTTGTTTTAGCTAGCAACAAGCTAGGCCTCCACCACGTGTAGTTAGCTACACGAGGCTAAACACATGGTCAAGTCCTACACACACACACCCTCACTGCTTGTATATATTGATTTATTATTTTTCTTTTTATCTTTGTATAATAAATTCATTTATTAAACAAACTGTGTTTATTTGTGTGAACAATATATACATGAAGTCCCCAATCTCCCTCGAATTCAAAAGGGTGCATATAAAAGTTATGTAATGTGGTAAGTGATTGTAATAATTTGGAAATATACCATAATCTAGCTGTTTGGTAATTTATCCAGGATTCATGGTATGATTCATTGAACGATTCCCTAAATGATTCATTGAACGATTCCCTAAATGATTCATTGAACGATTCCCTAAATGATTCACTAAATGATTCATTGAACGATTCACTGAATGATTCACTTCAAATGAGAGTGATTCTATGGTATGATTCAATTCAAACGAGTCAAATTAAACGATTCAATGGGATTGATTCATTTTAATTATTGACCTTCAAAATTTAATGAGACTGATTTAACGAGATTGATCACTTAATATCAATAATTAACTGATTGCACCCACAGTTGGCATGTGGAGTATCTCCAGGTACCTGGAATAGTAGTCTGCTATGACAAGAAAGTTCTCCTTTTCATGTTCACAGAGATCTATGCTGATTTTTCTCCATGGCCTGTCTGGGAGGGGTGTTGACAGGAGAGGTTCTCTGTTCTGTGCTCTCCTATGCTCCCGACAGTACATGCAGTACCGAAGTCACAGTGTTCAGACAGTTCGTACAGAGTGTGAATAAATGTCTCTGGTGCGCTCGCCCACATGGTGCACTCTCTGGTTGAAACAAGCACGTTCATGGAAAATGTTGCGTCTTGGGATAAAATAGGCATCAAACTTCACCATAACTACATCAAACCGGTCTTCCCTTTCCCCCTCTTCATAGGAGAAAGAGCTCAGTATGTTCTCTGCTTCCTTACAGAGAGTATACACCAGTGTGCTCACTTGAACTGGACCATCCTCCTTGTCCAGTTTAGTAGCAGTCCTTTAGCAGGAAAATTGTTTTTTCCAGTCAGGCCACTCTGCCGGTTTCTCAAAACAAAAACTCTCTGGTGGTTGAAACTTCGCCATCCTCAACCACTTCTGACACCATGTAATAAACTTATTAGTTTATTCTAAAATGATGAGAGTTCTTTGTTGTTTCAACTTCGGTCTTTTATTGACAGAGTGCTCTCTTAACACACGTCCTAGCCATAATGTAGACCACCATAAAATCCCCCGTGTCTCGTACGACTCTAACTGTCGCAACACATCTATCATAAAACGCATGTTGCAAAACGCATTCTCTGACACCATCCACCCGCAAAACCCCTCTATTTGACCCGAGTGGTACAGTCCCTCAATTTCCCCACGTAAACCAGGAAGTAGTAGAGTTTGAATATCGGTGAGTGAACTGCACACGGGAATGTGATTACGACGTTTTACCCAATAAATGAGTGTTTTTCACAGCCCGTGCATACATTTGTATTTCTTGATATTAGACAGAGTTAACATAGATGAGAGATGTAAATGGAAATGAGCATTTTGAACGAGACATGACAGACAAACATTTGCTATCCAAAAATGGCGCTAGGCCTTTCCCCGCTCTCCCCATAGCACAGTTAAATTCATGAAAATGAAGTGATGACAAACAGTGATTAATGACAGGCATGACTTACAGTGGTGCTTGAAAGTTTGTGAACCCTTTAGAATTTTCTATATTTCTGCATAAATATGACCTAAAACATCAGATTTTCACACAAGTCTTAAAAGTAGATAAAGAGAACCCAGTTAAACAAATGAGACAAAAATGTTATACTTGGTCATTTATTTATTGAGGAAAATGATCCAATATTACATATCTGTGAGTGGCAAAAGTATGTGAACCTTTGCTTTCAGTATCTGGTGTGACCCCCTTATGCAGCAATAACTGCAGCTAAACATTTCCGGTAACTGTTGATCAGTCCTGCACACCGGCTTGGAGGAATTTTAGCCCATTCCTCCATACAGAACAGCTTCAACACAGGGATGTTGGTGGGTTTCCTCACATGAACTGCTCGCTTCAGGTCCTTCCACAACATTTCGATTGGATTAAGGTCAGGACTTTGACTTGGCCATTCCAAAACATTAATTTTATTCTTCTTTAACCATTCTTTGGTAGAATGACTTGTGTGCTTAGGGTCATTGTCTTGCTGAATGACCCACCTTCTCTTGAGGTTCAGTTCATGGACAGATGTCCTGACATTTTCCTTTAGAATTCGCTGGTATAATTCAGAATTCATTGTTCCATCAATGGCGGCAAGCCGTCCTGGTCCAGATGCAGCAAAACAGGCCTAAACCATGATACTACCACCACCATGTTTCACAGATGGGATAAGGTTCTTATGCTGGAATGCAGTGTTTTCCTTTCTCCAAACATAACGCTTCTCATTTAAACCAAAAAGTTCTATTTTGGTCTCATCCATCCACAAAACATTTTTCCAATAGCCTTCTGGCTTGTCCACATGATCTTCAGCAAACTGCAGACGAGTAGTAATATTCTTTTTGGAGAGCAGTGGCTTTTTCCTTGCACCCCTGCCATGCACACCATTGTTGTTCAGTGTTCTCCTGATGGTGGACTCATGAACATTAACATCAGCCAATGTGAGAGAGGCCTTCAGTTGCTCAGAAGTTACCCTGGGGTCCTTTGTGACCTTGCTGACTATTACACGCCTTGCTCTTGGAGTGATCTTTGTTGGTCAACCACTCCTGGGGAGGGTAACAGTGGTCTTGACTTTCCTCCATTTGTACACAATCTGTCTGACTGTGGATTGGTGAAGTCCAAACTCTTTAGAGATGGTTTTGTAACCTTTTCCAGCCTGATGAGCATCAACAACGCTTTTTCTGAGGTCCTCAGAAATCTTCTTTGTTTGTGCCATGATACACTTCCACAAACATGTGTTGTGAAGATCAGACTTTGATAGATCCCTGTTCTTTAAATAAAACAGGGTGCCCACTCATACCTGATTGTCATCCCATTGATTGAAAACACCTGACTCTAATTTCACTTTCAAATTAACTGCTAATCCTAGAGGTTCACATACTTTTGCCACCTACAGATATGTAATATTGGATCATTTTCCTCAATAAATAAATGACCAAGTATAATATTTTTGTGTCATTTGTTTAACTGGGTTCTCTTTATCTGCTTTTAGGACTTGTGTGAAAATCTGATGATGTTTTCGGTCATATTTATGCAGAAATATAGAAAATTCTAAAGGGTTCACAAACTTTCAAGCACCACTGTATGAAACCAGTTATACTGAACATTGCAAACGGTATGGACAAAGAACACAGCAATACACTCACGACAGGTCAACTGATGGTAAAGTGCCAGCAAAAGGCTGCGTGAGCGACACCGCTCACTTCGTGACAACCAATAAATGTCAACAGGCAACTGACATTGTAACCACATGAGGGAGCCAAGATGGCAGTGTGAGTGCATGTTTGTTCAGGAGCTGAGCACCGTCAAACTTACAAATCAGTGAAGCGTAGTTATTATACCTCATATTACTCGAGGTACCCTAGAGCAGTGGTGAGTACATCATGTTAACTTGGTAGTGACTTTATGTCATTAAGAACTGTTGCCATATAACGACACGTTGAGAAAACACGTTTCGGCTAATTACGTTACTAAGCTAGTGCATCACAACGGCAGCATGGAGGCAAAGATAGCGAGGGAGAATCTGCTTGTGCACAACCTACATGACTACTGCATGGCAGATACACTTGTGATTTCCCTTGTGGACTCAGAGCTTCCCCCTGTTCCTATTACACCAGCCATAACACCATCCAAGCCCCGTGCGGCGAAGCAGCTGAAATTGCAGCACTCCCTGGATATGGATGGCAGGGGCATAGTGCAGAAAATTTCAGACGTCTTAAACACCAGACTTAATAGTCTGGAAAATAATATGGAGTATACATATGGATTATACATTATACATGGATTATACATTATACATTATACATATGGATTATACATTATAATAATATGGATTATACATTTAGATCACTTCGCCAAAATCAAGGAGAGCGATTGTCAGACTTTCTGCGCCGCGTTGAACATGCATTAACTAAGGTTGTTTTTAGGGGTGGTGTAGCAGCTAGCAAGAGAGATCGGGTGCGTATTGAACAACTTCTACGAGGGGCAATTGAGTCAGACCTTATGCTGGTACAACTACGCCTCCGTGAGCGCAAGGACTCACCCCCTTCATTTTTACAGCTGCTAACTGAAATCCGGGAAGAGGAAGATCAGCAGTCAGTGAGACAGAGGTCACCGCCCCCAAACCCCAAAGCCACAATACGGCAGGTTAGAACAAATGATGATGAGCCGCTGAGTTCCACAGATGCAGCTAAGCTCCGAGCCGAACTGGATAAGCTCAGAGTGGTGGTTGCGAAGCTGACAGCTAACGAAGCAAGACACTCAGCTCCCAGCAGGGAGACAGAGACTACCGTAGCTCCACCCAGTAATCAAATGGACAACGACAGTGAGGTGCGGGCATTACAAAGACAGGTATCTGACCTACAGCAACAATTACAGATTATGGCTGTGAACCACCGAAGTATGCCCTTCAGTACAACCCCAGAATGGAAGCCCCAGGGTGCGGGTAGCTCTTATAGCAAACCAGTGCCTGCTAGCAGTAGGAGGGCGCAGCCTCCTAGTGGGTTAGGAGAGTATTTTTGCTATCGCTGCGGGCAGGATGGACATATAGCCACTCGGTGCAATGCTGAAGAAGACTCCGCTAAAGTCATCACTCGACTTATTCGCAATTTGCGTAAGCAAAAGGGTGAAGACCATGACTTTTCCCAGAATCAACCCGCCTCTGCAGATACACATTGCCCTGCAAAGAAAAGTCAAGTGGAGACCCCAGTCGCCTCCCTCCTTCCTGATGGGTTGGTGGGAAAACCATCTCTGAGCCCTGTGAAGATAGAGGGACAGGCATGCATGGCTCTAATGGATAGCGGGTCTACGGTTACTATTATTTTTGAGAAGTGGTACCATGAACATTTGTCTCATCTTACCATTCAGCCCATTTCTAGTTTGTGTATCTGGGGTTTAAGTGACAGCAGCTACCCATACCTGGGTTATGTGGCAGTCTCTCTGCAGATTGAAGATGATGAGGGCAATTGCCTTACCCAGACAGTCTTAGCATTGGTTTGTCCTGACCCTCAAGGGCCAGACCAAGTACCCGTGATCATAGGTACCAATGCGAGGGCATTCCGCCATGAACGTGTGGCATGTATCAGATCAAGTGGCCGTCACCCCGCGACAACCTGGAGAGTGACTACTGGTCTCCCAACACCGAGCTACGAACCCATGAAAAGTCTTACGGCTGATCATGTGGGACAGGTGAAGTGGGTAGGCCCAGGGCCACTTACCTTGACACCTGGGGAATCCTGTCTAGCTGTTGGCAAGGCCACGATCGACGGTGCAGGAACTCCGGGCATACTGGTTGTAGATAGCTCGAATGCATTGCCACAGGGAGTGGCCTTACCTCCTTGTGTGTTGTTACCAACTGACCTGGATAAAGACCATTGTAAAGTTCTCCTACAGAATGTCTCACTAAAAACAAAATCCATTCCCAAAGGGACAGTCATCGCTCAGATCCATAAAGCAGACGTGGTAACTGGTCTTGCCCAGGCTCCATCAACTCAGGATGCCATTGATCCAGCTCTGTTTGATTTTGGCAACTCCCCGTTACCCCAGATATGGCAAGACAGACTGGCTCAGAAGTTAGCTGAAAGGACCAAAGTGTTCTCCGTGGAGGAATGGGATGTGGGGTTGGCAAAAGATGTGGAGCACCGCATTAGGCTGACAGACTGCAGACCTTTTAGAGAACGGTCCCGACGCATTGCTCCAGGGGATATTGATGATGTACGGCGCCATTTACAGGAGTTGTTGGCGGCCGGAATAATTAGGGAATCACGTAGCCCATACGCATCGCCCATCGTCGTGGCAAGGAAAAAGAGTGGCAAAGTTCGCATGTGTATTGATTACAGAACCCTAAACACCCGCACTATTCCTGATCAGTACACCGTGCCCAGGATAGACGATGCACTCGACTGCCTATCCGGGAGCAAGTGGTTTTCAGTTTTAGATTTGAGAAGCGGTTATTACCAGATTCCTATGTCTGAAGAGGACAAGGAGAAGACAGCTTTTATCTGCCCACTGGGTTTCTATCAATTTGAACGAATGCCGCAGGGCATCATGGGTGCTCCTGCAACGTTCCAACGTTTGATGGAGAAAGCAGTGGGAGATATGCATCTGTTACAGTGCCTGGTATATCTGGACGATGTAATCGTGTTCAGCCGCACCCTTGAAGAGCGCGAAGAGCGATTGCTTAAAGTTTTGGACCGCCTGGAAGAATTTGGTCTGAAAGTGTCCATTGATAAGTGTCAGTTCTTTCGTACCTGCGTTAAGTATGTTGGACACATTGTGTCTGAAGATGGGGTCTCAACAGACCCAGACAAGATTACTGCGGTGTCCCAGTGGCCACAGCCCACAAACTTAAAGACGTTGCAGTCATTTTTAGGGTTCTGTGGTTATTATAGACGGTTTATCGCTAACTACTCGGCAATTGTACGCCCCCTGACTGATTTGACGAGAGGTTATGAACCCCCCCGAAGGGGGCGACCAAAACAAAATGAACAGGGAAAACTTTACTTGAGCAAGACCGAGCCGTTTGGAGACCGATGGACTCCTGCTTGTACAGAGGCATTCCAAAAAATTAAGACTTGCTTGCTTCAGGCCCCAGTTTTAGCATTCGCTGACCCAACATGCCCTTACATACTGCACGTGGACGCCAGTTTTGATGGCCTGGGAGCTGTGCTCAACCAAGAATACCCAGAAGGGTTGCGACCAGTAGCATTTGCAAGCAGAAAGCTCAGTGGATCAGAACGCAACTATCCAGTCCATCAACTCAAATTTCTAGCGCTGAAGTGGGCGGTAGTCGATAAATTTCACGACTACCTTTATGGCCTTCGTTTTACTGTACGCACCGACAATAATCCACTAACTTACGTCCTGACTAGTGCCAAATTGAATGCCTGTGGCCATAGGTGGTTGGCGGCCTTGTCTGTATATGATTTCAGCATACAATACAGACCAGGCCGTGAAAATGTTGATGCTGACCTTTTATCCCGAAATATAGCCAGTGAGGTTGAGTGTATCTCCCCTGCTGGGGTGAAAGCCATTTGTAAGCCCATTCATGCCCCCTTGCTCCGTGACCCCGCAACACGATGCATTGATCAGTTGGGTGCACCACCCCAGTGCGTTCCGAAGGCGTATGTTCACACAGTCCAGGTCAACGAAAGGAATTTAGAGCCCTTTAGTTTAGCAGAGTTGCGTGGGGCACAGGATGGAGATGACACTATCACTAAAATGAAACAAGCCCTGCTAGCAGGACGTAAAAGTGCCTCCCCACATGACTCGCCAGAACTTGGTGCATTACGAAGAGAGTGGCCACGTCTCGTTATCAAGAATGGGGTGCTATATCGAAACACTGTCAGGAAATTAGGGAAGAAGATCTCCCAGTTCGTGCTACCCAAGCAGTTGAGAGTCCCTGCCCTTAAGTCACTACATGATGATGGAGGCCACTTGGGCATTGAACGTGTCGTTGAACTGATGAGGGAAAGATTTTTCTGGCCTAAGATGGCAAATGACATCGCCAACTACATAAAAAACTGCGGCAGATGTGTAGCTAGGAAGACTCTCCCTGGACGTGTGGCTCCCTTAAATCAGCTTACCAGTAGTGGACCACTCGAGCTGGTGTGCATTGATTTTTTATCGATCGAGCCAGATTCCCGCGGAATCGCAAATGTTTTAGTAGTGACAGACCACTTTACAAGATATGCACAAGCCTATGCAACTCGGGATCAGAAGGCACCTACGGTCGCACGAGTATTGGTTGAGAAGTTCTTTGTCAATTATGGTTTGCCCGCTCGGATCCATTCCGATCAAGGGAGGGATTTTGAGAGCCGATTGATCAAAGAGATGCTCAGAGTGTTGGGGATCCGAAAGTCTAGAACGACTCCTTACCATCCTCAGGGGGACCCTCAACCTGAGAGGTTTAACCGTACTCTGCTGTCCATGTTGGGTACTCTAGATCCTGGAAAGAAACAAAGATGGAGCCAACAAATAGCCACGCTTGTGCACGCATACAACTGCACCCAAAATGATGCCACAGGTTACTCCCCTTATTTTCTAATGTTCGGGAGAGAGGCCCGCCTGCCCATAGATGTGTGTTTTCAGGCAGTGCTAGACAGTGAGGAGGCGGTCACTCACCCGAAGTATGTTGACAACCTGAGGCGTGACCTCAAAACTGCATACCAGTTGGCCATGGAAGCCTCCACAAAGAACCATCAAAAGAACAAAAGGGCTTATGACCTAACTTTACGACATCAGGCTCTGGAAAAGGGGGACAGAGTACTTGTGCGTGCATTAGGGGGAACTGGGAGGCAGAAGCTGAAAGACAAATGGGCTTCACTGCCCTATGTAGTCCTTGATAAGTTGCCAAACTTACCCGTTTATCGGGTGCGACCAGAAATGGGAACAGGGGCAGTGAAAACTCTACATAGAGATAATTTATTACCCATTGGCGAGTTAGTACGATTGCCCTATCCACAGACTAATGGCAATGAGGCACCGGGGCCAGCCAACAAGGGGGTGTCTACACGGCGCAAACACAGGGCAACACAAAATAGTCACCGCCCACAACACACTGACCATGAGTCCAGTTCCTCTGATAGTGATGATTATTATGCCCCTGGAGCGAGTGTGAGTTTAGAGCCTTACCTCACCCCACCTCTTGAAGGATCTGTGGGCATAGAAAGTAGAGACCAAGATGTGTTGGAAGTACCCTCCCCTCCGCCAACACAACCTGCTACAGAGAGTAGAGAGTTTGATAATAGCGGAGATGAGAGTTCCCCTATCAGAGAAGCAGATACTGGGGTGGTATTGGACAGTGATGATGTGGATGGGCAACAAGCTCACTTAGAGCCGCTAGAAGGTGCTACCGATGATACAGACAGTGTCATTGTATCTGTTGACAGTCAAGGTGTAAAACAGCCTGCCCTGAGAGAGAGGCGACACACAAAGCCTGTGCTGCGGTTTACCTATGATGAGTTGGGGGAACCTTCAACTCGCCCTTTAGTTATTCAGCATAAGGGTCTACGGGTATTGATCAACAAAGAGGGGCACAGCCCCAAGGCTGCATGTTTGATGATTCGTATTGTTTCAACAGTCTGATGGGGACATACAGACCATTTGAAGGGGGAGGGTGTAACCCGGATGCCATCTCCGAGTCACGTGACTGCATCTTAGCATGTCAATTTATTGTCAGTAATAAATGGTGGTAAAATTTATGATGAGCAGAATATTTGTATTTTTGTTTTTTATTTCTGTTAAAACATTGTGAAAGCACCTAGATAAGATTTAATGAGAGATGTTCCATCAGAAAGTAAAGGGGAAATAATGTATACGTGAGTTCATGAAGTTATCGCGGGACTTGAGGGGGAGGGAGGAAGGAGGGAAATGAAAAAAAAGGAAGAATAAAGGGGAGCTCCGGGCAAGCTGCTTGGAGAAGGCTAAAGTTTGAGAAATATTTCATTATTTACTCAGTTACTGATAATTTGTAACAGTTTATTGTTGATGAACCAAGCCATCCGAGTTTGGGGAGGCTTGATTTTATACCGGGCAGCAACTAGTTGTAAACATTGCGAGGTGGACACCGAGTTAAGGCAACGCACATGAGTTGTGCCAGCAGCTAGTTATAAAAAGAGAAGTGCATAGTCACGCAGCCGTTGTTGGCTATAGTTAGACAAAGAAGACAGCGAACGTTGCTTGGTTAGCGCCTCAGACTACCAGGCACGTCTGAGGTTCCACCAGGTAACCATCGAGGGATCAACGCACCCCGGATAGCGCCACTGACGACCCGGGTAAAGTCAGGGGTTCATCCGGGCAACGAGGGAGGCTCGCGCTTCGTGTCGGATGGTTGCATGGGCGATATGCGACAACATAAAAATCATCCCGCTACAGCTCGCTGGGTGTCGTGAGTAATAACAGACTTTTGGAAGGAAACAAAACTAGTGAGACGCAACAGGCCTGCAACGTTTGTTATTTTCATAGCCGGCTTTTTCTTTTGTTTTTCTTTTGGTGCACCGGTGCATTTGTGTGATTGTAACTAAAAGTGTGAAGTAAGCGTCGCGGTTTCTCTGAGTGCTTGGGGAAACATTTGTTTAGTTTACAGTGATAGTGGGGCGACCGTGTGACGGATTTACTTGTAAAGGGGAAGCCTTTTGTTTGGTTAAAGGGGCACTTACTATTTGTTACGGGGAAATTTATGAACGCAACTAGTGTGTAACATCCTTGGTTATTTTATTTCTGCTGGTTTACACAGGGGTGACATAAGTGTTGTTTGTATTGTATTGGTTGGGATTTTTCCTTTTTTTTTTTATTTACCCTTTTGAACATTGGTCACAGACAACAATTTATGTTGCTATTGAGTGTGCACCTGGTGTTCTGAATAAATATTTTTCCTTTTGAAAATTCCGTATATTACTTGTCAGACTCCACTCGCTTTAGGATAATTACACTGACAGGTACCAATACTTGCTATAACTTAGCGCGAACCCACTTTGGTCCTCTTATTTATTTGAATGGTAATAGGATGGGCTACATTCCATTTAGTTGCTCTAAGTTATATTTTATGCTGAGGGGATGATGAGCACAGATAATAATACTCAGGTATATTTTGTTAAGGAATAGAAACAAGATACGTTTATTTTTCTACTCTTCATTTATTTTTATTCTTTTTTTAAATTCTTTACTCTCAACTATACCCAGTCACTTTATATGCAATGCCCTGGAGGCTTGCACTTTGTGTATAACATGTAAGGACTGAGAAGGCTTAAGTTGCCAAGTGAGAACCTAAGTGCCTCCCCAGTTTTACAGCTTTAATATGTTTCACTGTACACTTTATACAGAATTTAAGATGGTTCAGCTCTTGATAAAGAGACTATACTTTTCTAAGTTCATTTTATTTTGTCACATATATTGTTCTGTTTATTGTTGTTAATAGCTCATTATCTATCATTACTCTCAGTGCCAGGGGGTTAAGAAATGGTGTTAAGCGCAAAGCTTTTTGTTTGCCAAACAGCACAAAAGTGATTTCTTTTTTATTAAAGAGTCACATTCAGTTCCTGATGATGGAAGATTTTGGAGATCCCAGTGGGATAATGATCTATGGCAGGCTCATGGATCTGAACATTCTGCCGGTTTTACTACTCTAAAGTACAACTTTTCAGGGACTATTGCCGCTTTTCCACTACCAACGCGGCTGAGTTGGGCTGAGCCGTGCCGTGCTGAGTTGGGCTGAGTCGAGCTGAGAGGGGCTGTTGGAGTTGCATTTCGACTACAACCACGCTGAACCATGCTGGCTGGAAGTAGGTGGACACATTGGGTGGAGTTAGCGAAAGTGGGTGGACGTCACGTGATGTCGTTAGGCGGCTCAAACAGTGACATCAGTGATCTTTTAAGCGGTAGTCTCACGACCCGGATAGTAAACAATAAACATGGAGGACATGGAGTCGTTAGTGCTGCTGGTCTTGGTGCTGTGGCTTGTTGTCACCAACAACGCCAACGGATACTGGCAAGAGAGTATAGATGAGGCGAGGCGCATAAGGCTTCAGAAATTCTCGTAATTCGTAATTCTTCTTCTTCCGGGTTTACGGTGTTTACAGATCCCAGCGTGCTCGCGGGGCGTGTGTGGGCGTGTGAGGACACTCCTCCTCACCAATCAGTGCACAGGGGAGTGTCTCCTCACACCCCTAGCCCCACTCGGCTCAGTTTGGCTCGCTTCAGCCCCACTCCAAAACCGTGCGAGTTTTGGGTGCTAAGCAGGGCTGAAGCGAGCTGAGTCGTGCTGCTCTGAGATAGTCGAAACGCGAGCCGTGTCAGGCTGAAGTGAGCTGAAGCGAGCTGAGGTGAGCTGAAAAAGGGTAGTGGAAAAGGGCCATAAGTTATCTACTATCTGTGATGCTTCAGGTCATTTTATTCTCCAAGTGTTAACCATTGAAAACTTCACACTGGTAATTGTTCATATATATGGCTATAACTTGCACAATGAGAGTGACATACTACTTGAAACATTAGAGAAGCATAGCTGAAATATCTTTAATAACGTTCCAATCTCAGGTATTGTAATAGGGGGAGATTTCAACATGATATTAAATCACAATTTGGACTGTTGGCCTCTGCGTAGCTCTACCACAGTTAATGAAAACTTGAAACTTTTTATGCAAAAATTTAACTTGGTTGATGTGTGGAGGAATAAATATCCAAACACTAAGGCTTTTACATGGAGTAATAGAAATGCCACCAGGCAATCACGTTTAGACTTCCTGGCTGGTTTCTGATAATTTGAACATTGATAAGATATCAGTTAATATTATCACAACACTGTTAACAGATCATAATGCAGTCTCCATTTTCATTCCCTTGCATTCTGCTTCTACTGAAGCATGTAGGAGTGCTTACTGGCAACTAAACAGCTCGCTACTACAACATGAGAAAGTAAAATCAGGCATAAAGAGGATAATAATGGAATTTTGGAACAAAACAAAGTCTGAGGATGCTTTTGGTAGCAATTGGGAACTTTTTACATTTAAAGCTGGTCAGTACTTGAGAAATTATGGCAGTACCTTAACCAAAAGTCATAGATTGGAAGAAGAGAGGGTGGTCTCTAAAATAATTGTGTTGTCCCAGAAGAATCCTGCTGATATGTCAGAAGAGGAAAGACTAGATTTGATTTTGGAACAAATTAAACGAAATTTACTTAAACAAGGCTAAAGGTGCCTTTGTAAGGTTAAGGAAGAAATGGATTGAAGAAGGTGAACAGAATTCAGCCTATTTTTTTCAACCTAGAAAGACATCACAGGAAGCTCAATTTAATCCAGCGACTCAGTATTAACGGCACTGTTACTGATGATCCAAGTAGAATAGCAGAATTCTGCTCCAATTTCTATAGCAATTGGTACAAAACCAAATATTGTCATCGTTCAACAACTACATTCTTGAACTCTTTGAACGACGTCGCTCAAATCACTGAAGATGATGGAGAAATGTGCAATGAAACTATAAATTTACAGGAAGTCATCAATGCGATCGACCATCTCAAAACTAACAAATTTCCTGGAGTTGATGGCCTCTCTGCAGAACTTTCCGACCTTTACAGAAGATCTAGCTCCCTTTCTACTTAAGAAGAAGCAGAAGAAGAAACCTTTGTCACATGCACACTTCAAGCACAGTGAGATTCATCCTCTGAATTTAACGCATCTGAAGCAGTGAACACACGCGTGCACACCCAGAGCAGTGGGCAGCAATACAGGGCCCGGGGAGCAGTCAGGGGTTAGGTACCTTGCTCAAGGGCACTTCAGTCCAAGGCTGCCCCACATTAACCTAACTGCATGCCTTTGAACGTTACCCTACTTATTTAAGGTAATGTTCGAAGGTGTGGAACAGGGACCTCTACCTCCTACACTGACACAAGGTCTGATTACTTTAATCCCCAAACCCAAAAAGGATGCCCTACTTATTGGTAATTGGCAACCAATTTTGTTACTGAACAATGACTTTGCTTCAACATTTGCTAAATGGCTTAAAATGTCTTGGATCCAATTATGCTCTGAAAACTTTAATTTAATTATTGATAAGACAAGGAAAAAACTTAATCGCTTCAGAGAGATTTATCCTTGAAAGGATGAAGGATTACTGACCATTGGCGGCTCCTGATTTTTTTTTCAGGGGGGGTAATTTTCCCCCGTCATGTCTACACGGACCATAAATGTCCACAGGACTGAAGTAAATTGACCTAGGTAGCAAGTCAATTGGCCGAATTTGTTTTTGCCTGGTAAATTCAGATATCAATATAGACAATATCTCTTCTCTACACTAGGTGGCAACACTGAACAAGTTAAAGGTGGCAAACTAAGGAAGCTTCATTGTGAAGCCTTCAAAGCAAAACATTTGGCATCACAATCAATTAATATTACATTACTCATTTATTTTCTCATATTATTCCAGTATTCTATAATAAGTAAACACATAAATTCTTAATTATAAACATATTCTAATTTCTTCATTCTAAAGAATGCAATTAAAGTGGCAGGATATAAATCCAAAACAAGTGTTTAAGTTTTGAAAAAGACGAAGAAAAGCATAACCATCAAACATGTGCAGCTTAATTATGTGTGTGTGTGTGTGGGGGGGGGGTTATATGGAATTGCACCATTTTAACAACAATTAATAAATAATTCTAAATAAATTCTGCAGTTTTTTTCCCAAGAATTCCTCCAGAAAGCCATGCCTTAAAAGGAAATTTAAAGTATTACAAGCATGTCAATGAACACAAAAGGCTTTAGTTATTTAGCTATATACACACACAAGGTTACACAAGGTTTTGTAGTCAGTGCAACTTGGCTTAACAAGTTGGAAAAAAGGTAAGGTGCTGCTGGCTCCAATGAACACAGATATACTGCAATATATAGACCCCTTCGCAGTAAACGTCATTCATACGTAAGAGGAAATTGCAGCGCCCACTTCATCACAGGTAAGATCAGGCTATTTATTAAATCTTTCTTTTTTATTCTTTCTAGTCTTCGTTTATTGATGTAGCAAAATACTTTGGTACCATTTGTCTGATTAGCTGGGTCATAGTTACACAATGTAATGAATATTGTTAGCATGTTAACTTAGCTTTGCATGCAATTTTGTTTGTAGGAGAGGTCTCGCTTGACTCAAGCAGTCCAGATTTTGTGCCATCATTATTTGTGTATGCCGAAAATCACAATTTTAAAGCAAGGATGGAAAGGTAAAATTGTGTGCCCTCACTCTAAATGCCAACTTACGTTGACTGCTCTAACCTAGCTCCCGCCCCGTTCAGTTTCATTTCTGGTCTCTGCCTCTTGCTTTTTACACAGCTCTGATTTCTCTTAGCTGCACTCTTTACACTATCATTCCTTTCATGCCATTACCTCCTGCAAATTGCTGTTTAGTGTTGGTATTTGCTGTTGTAGCTAAAGCCACATTGCCATCACATCACTGGCATAATTTGATTAAAACAAAATGAATATGAATGTCCCATTGTTAATCAAGTTGTAGTCTCGTTGTAACCAGAATGTTGATGGCAGGCTACTTTTGTAAATAGTTTTTTTTTTTTTTTAGTTTGACATTTTTTTGTAAATAGTATGACTGCTTTCAGGTATCAGAGGAAAACTTACTAACATCGTCCGTCCACTCTTTAATTAAATACGGATCCGGTAGGCGATGTCCACTTGTTAGAGTTAACTTATTTATGTAGTATTCTCGACCTTGTAACGACAATTGTTTTGCATAATCTGACAGCTCATAATGCCGGTCTATGGGCAGCGCCATTGTTTCTGATTCCAGGCTGCGCGCGCATCCTGGCAACGGTCAGTTTGTTTACAAACATGCGAAGGGGTCTATAAAAACTGAAAATATGCTTTACACCAAGTCAGAAAAAACTTGAGGCTACTGAAATATTCCAAGCATGGCAATGTTAAACTGCCATTGGTAACACACACACACACACAAAAAAAAAACTTTTGCCTAGTAAATTCAAGGGTAAATGCAAGGCTAGCAAAAAAGAGCAGTGACTACATCACAGCCAGCTAGCCAAGTTTTCCGGTGGTACCAGTTCTTGTTAAAACCTCTTGAGTAGGTCTTCTCCCCCTTCGTAGACACTTACTTGATGTTTAAATTCGGTCTAGGAGGTCCTAGCTGTTTGATTGCCGTTTTCTCCTCATTGGTACGACGACTAAAGGGAACTTCTTTCAGAGACGCTATCGTATTGTTGCACTCAACACTCGCCATCTTCTTCATAGAATGTTCACACATTTCCCGCGCAACAGGCGTATGACGAAAGCACGCTGCTTGTGCTAGCACATAAAACCTAATAGAAAATGCACTGGGAGCATGATTTTTAAAAAAAAAAAAACGTATGTACCATTACTGTCAATGGGAGATTTTGGGGCAAATCTGAACCTGACAGAAATCGCACCAAAAGGGCGTGGCTACACCAGGCGCGACCTTAGCCTGATTGGACGATGACATTACTGTTGCCGTGGTAGTAGGAGTAGATTAAAAAAAAAATCTCCCTGTTTGGGAGTGCGTCGCCCAAATCGCCCCTATTAACGAGCCGCCAGTGTTACTGACAAAGGCAGAAGGATTACCCCATCTTTACATATACAGCTATGCCCCCCCCCCCCCCCCCCCCCCATCTGTTGACAAGCAGCTCTGTAATGCCATTGATGAGAAGTTACTGTTAAATTTTATTTTGGAAAACAAGCTACATTATGTGAAAAAATCTGTTGTTATGAACACATGATTCTTGTGGTCTAAACTTTCTTGATTTTACTACCCTTAATAATACCTTTAAAATTAACTGGATGAAACAGTTTCTACATAATCGCACATCCACATGGAACTTTATACCCAGGTACATTTTCATTACGACTGGAGGCCTTGAATATCAAGCGTGCAAACGGCGCGCTTTTCGGCGCATTCCGCTTTTTCCCCGGCATTTTGGGCGACTTGTGTAATTCGTGCAGATCCAAAGAGGTTTGCTTTGGGTTTTTTTTTTTGGGGGGGGGGGGGGGGGGGGGGTTGCTCTCCGGTAATCCACTCTGGTAGTAATGATAGACCCGAGTACTGTGCAGACCATACAACGTTTGGTTCCCCCTGGTGGATATATGGAACCATTGACAGAAGAGATAGTAAGATTGACAGTGTAGCTGCTGGCTGCCATTATAATATTCAACAGCGTTCAATTACAAACTGCTAGCTGCTACACTGTCAGTGGATGGAACCGATGGCTGGGCAATCTGATTGCTAAGGAACGTGACTCACGGGCTTTTCCTCAGATAGGTGTGTTCATTTATCAACTTGCTGAATTTCATCTACTAGTGTATATTTCTTTGGAGCCTCGGTGACTGGGAGTAAACAATCAGCGTTGAAGTGGAAGTCATTTACTCGTCTACAATCAAAGCGCAAGTGTTAAAATAATTGTGCATATATGCATATTTTATATATATATATATATATATATATATATATATATATATATATATATATATATATTAACTTTTGTCTCTTGTAACCTAGCCTCTTTCATCTAACCATATTAGCCATGACCTATCCTTGGGGCAAAAAACGCCTGAAAAACGTAATGTTATTTGAGGAGTTGCATGATGACTGTATATGTTCTCAACGTAGTGTCTACATGGGTTAATGACTATTGTTTTTTGTTCCTAGATAATATTTAAGTGCCGTAATACCGTTCTATACGTGCAAGAATTGGTCTTATTAAAGCTTGTGGCTGTCTGGCTTAGTTAAAATGCTAACCGTTAGCACCCGACTAGCTGCTATTTTAGAACATCGAGTGATCAAATGCAGCGGTCTCAAAAAGTAGCCAGTCACCGGCGGCAAATCGCCATCTGTGGCTTATGTTATGCTATTGTCAGTTGAGTCACAAAATTTAATATTAAATATTTATATTCTGACGGCAAAAAAAGTTGTGAACGTAAATTACATCCACTATGTCATGTACGTCTGTTGCCACGTCAGCTTTGTTTACATCCTCGACATGAGTGCAGCCATTAGCTGTGTTGCCAGATTGGGCGGTTTCCTGCCCAATTGGCCAGTTTTAAGTGCATTTTGGCGGGTTTTGAACATATTTTGGGCTGTAAAATATTAGCAGTATCTGGCAATATATTTTTTTACTTAATACAAGAAATTAATGGATGCCAGCATTTTTCCAAAATGGTATTTTATTTTCCATTGTTTAGGCAGCTTCAGCATCATACTGTGAGATTCTGTTCAAATTTGTTTTTTTCTTCTATGAAGCCTGAGCCATTTATTTTATTAGTTTATAATTACTGTTTAATTTAGTCTTCAGGAGAGACTGCCTGCACACAGTACTAGTATTAATAGTTTTTTTTTCTTACATGAAAGCTGAGGCATTTATATTATATTTTAAGGTAACTTCATGTTGTGCTGTGAGGTTCTCTGCACTTTAACTTTTGAACCAACAGGTGCATTTGGATAAGTAAAGCCTATTTTTCTACATTTTTGTAGTCTTGGTAATCTTTTATATTGGTAAAGTTGTTTATAGGACCATTTCTCAGTGTCTTTGTTTTTTTAATCAATAGTTTTTCAGAAATAACTTAATATTTAACATATCACTCAATTTTAAACAACCCCCCCCCCCCCCCCCCCATGGGCTGCCCCCATAGTCTCCAAAATTTCTGTGGGAAACACTGGCATGCGGAACAACGCTAATCAAGCTTAAGCTAGACGACCTGCCTCAAATACCCGTCCCGGGTAAATGTTATCCCAATTTTAGATGACCTGTTCCAAACCATCCCGCCCCATGAAAAATTCGTACTTGCATCTCTCTCTCTCTAATATATATATATATATATATATATATATATATATATATATATATATATATATAGGCACTAATCATGGCAGCACAAGAACAGGCCATAAGCACAAGAGCCATAGAGGCCAGGATCTACCAGAGTAGATCAGACCCAAGATGCAGACTGTGCAAAGAAGCCCCTGAAACAGTCCAGCACATAGTAGCAGGGTGTAAGATGCTAGCTGGATCAGCGTACATGGAGAGGCACAACCAAGTGGCTGGGATAGTATACAGGAACATCTGCAACCAGTATGGAATAGAAATACCCAAGTCCCAATGGGCCATACCACAGAAGGTGGCTGAGAACAACAGGGCCAAGATTCTGTGGGACTTCAGCTTCCAGACTGACAAACAGATCCTGGCTAACCAACCGGACATAGTGGTGGTGGACAAAGAGCAGAAGAAGGTGGTGGTGATAGATGTGGCGATCCCAGCTGACGCCAACATCAGGAAGAAGGAACATGAGAAACTTGAGAAGTATCAAGGGTTGAAAGAGCAGCTGGAACGGATGTGGAAGGTCAAGGGTTGCGTGGTCCCCGTGGTAGTGGGGGCACTTGGGGCAGTAACCCCCAAACTGGGAGAGTGGCTCCAGCAAATCCCAGGAACAACATCTGAAGCCTCAGTCCAGAAGAGCGCAGTCCTAGGAACATCGAAGATACTGCGCAGAACCCTCAAACTCCCAGGCCTCTGGTAGAGGACCCGAGCTTGAGGATGACATGGATACCACCCCCCCGCCGGGGGTGAGAAGGAGATTTTTTTTTTTTTAATATATATATATATATATATATATATATATATATATATATATATATATATATATATATATATATATATCCCTGAACACTTTGCGTGCATTATGTCTGCCGCTGGCAGACATTTTACCATTTTGCACCCTGCTGTAAATTATTTGTACCCTGCTATTCTCCCAAACTTTGAAGCCCCTGCAAATGGTAATGTGTAACCCATATGTGTGTTATGAGTTCGTGGTGCATACATCCATCCGTGGTAGCCACAACATTACAGTCACTTAGGCTGTCTAAATTAAGCAAAAACATTGGCGAATTTCGCCTCCTTTCAAAGTCAATGATAGCGAAGCGAAATTCGTTTCTGTCGGGATGGACCGTAATGAAGTCTGACTGATATTTTATGTGTGTGTGTGTGTGGGGGGGGGGGGGGGGGGGGTTCCGTGTCGCCACGCTACCTCACTCTTTTTTGACCATGGTTGTGTTTGCATCCCTGGAATATGTACTTTTATGTGATTATGAAAGAGAGAAACTTCCCCTAATCCTGTCCAATTTCCATAAACAAATGCTCTTGGCATGGTCATTAATTTATAAACACAACTTCTCCCCACATAGATGCTTCATCTGGAATAATCAGCACATTTAAATATAAAAATAAATCCTTATTTTTTAAATCCTGGTTCAATAACATAATTCAAGTAACCCAGCTATTCAATGATAATAGAAGTCTGCTAAATTATTCTGAGTTCCTCCAAACATTTGGTATTCCTGTTACCCCAAAAGAGTTTGCCATTGTAATGGATGCCATTCCCTCTGGTATCCTAACTCTTCTAAGAGGGGCTGAAAAACCAGTTTGTTTACCATCTATGGACCCCATATTGACCTCAGTGGGTCATGTATGCTTCTCTGTCACATCCAAGAACAAAAATCGCAATATTTGCACATTATTCCAGACAGATATCACCACTATCCCCTCTGTGGTTCAGTACTGTAGTGGTCTTGTTGGTGACCTGAACTGGAGCAGTGTGTGGAACCTCCCATACAGGTACTTTCTTACAAAGAAAGTAAGGGAGGTGTCTTTCAAACTGATTCATAGATACTATCCTGTCAAGCATTATCTGCTTAAGAGAGACATTTGTGTGGACTGTTCATTGTGTGAGATGGATCCGGATACAATAATGCACCTGTTCTGGCAATGTCCCTTTACAGTGGTGCTTGAAAGTTTGTGAACCCTTTAGAATTTTCTATATTTCTGCATAAATATGACCTAAAACATCATCAGATTTTCACACAAGTCCTAAAAGTAGATAAAGAGAACCCAGTTAAGCAAATGAGACAAAAATATTATACTTGGTCATTTATCTATTGAGGAAAATGATCCAATATTACACATCTGTGAGTGGCAGAAATATGTGAACCTCTAGGATTAGCAGTTCATTTGAAGGTGAAATTACAGTCAGGTGTTTTCAATCAATGGGATGACAATCAGGTGTGAGTGGGCACCCTGTTTTATTTAAAGAACAGGGATCTATCAAAGTCTGATCTTCACAGCGTGTTTGTGGAAGTGTATCATGGCACGAACAAGGGAGATTTCTGAGGACCTCAGAAAAAGCATTGTTGATGCTCTTCAGGCTGGAAAGGGTTACAAAAGCATCTCTAAAGAGTTTGGACTCCACCAATCCACAGACAGTACAGATTGTGTACAAATGGAGGAAATTCAAGACCATTGTTACCCTCCCCAGGAGTGGTTGACCAACAAAGATCACTCCAAGAGCAAGGCGTGTAATAGTTGGCGAGGTAACAAAGGACCCCAGGGTAACATCTAAGCAACTGAAGGGCTCTCTCACATTGGCTGATGTTAAATGTTCATGAGTCCACCATCAGGAGAACACTGAACAACAGTGGTGTGCATGGCAGGGTTGCAAAGAGAAAGCCACTGCTCTCCAAAAAGAACATTGCTGCTCATCTGCAGTTTGATTGATTGATTGATTGATTGATTGATTGATTGATTGATTGATCTTTATTGTCTCTATACAGAGAAATTTGTCTTGGGCTTACAGGGCATTGGCATCATACATAGCACATATAACACAACAACATATAACATCATCACAGATAACAAATACCCCCCCCCCCCACACACACACACACTGTCCACTCCCTACACACACCATAAAAAACCTCAGTCCAACAGTTATTGCACAATTCTCCTCCAAATGTTTAGTCAAATACCTTCACATAGGCAACAAGCAGCACTCATAAAAACACAGCATATTGCACACTTTCCCTGCATCGCACAATCCCCTTCTAAAAATAATAAACTTATTGCACGTTTCTCTAAATATTGCACACCCCACTAAATAATAAATAAATACCCCCACCATCCCCTTGCACAGTTGCCCAATTGACATGTGCACCTTTCTACCAATATTGCACATCCTGTTAAAATAAATAAATAAGTATCCCCTACAAGACCATTGCTCTATTATCTATCTATTGTCTATAGTTTGCTAAAGATCATGTGGACAAACCAGAAGGCTATTGGAAAAATGCTTTGTGGATGGATGAGACCAAAATAGAACTTTTTGGTTTAAATGGGAAGTGTTATGTTTGGAGAAAGGAAAACACTGCATTCCAGCATAAGAACTTTATCCCATCAGTGAAACATGGTGGTGGTAGTATCATGGTTTGGGCCTGTTTTGCTGCATCTGGGCCAGGATAGCTTGCCATCATTGATGGAGCAATTAATTCTGAATTATACCAGCAAATTCTAAAGGAAAATGTCAGGACATCTGTCCATGAATTGAATCTCAAGAGAAGGCAGGTCATGCAGCCTAAGCACACAAGTCGTTCTACCAAAGAATATTTAAAGAAGAATAAAGTTAATGCTTTGGAATGGCCAAATCAAAGTCCTGACCTTAATCCAATCAAAATGTTGTGGAAGGACCTGAAGCGAGCAGTTCATGTGAGGAAACCCATCAACATCCCTGAGTTGAAGCTGTTCTGTATGGAGAAATGGGCTAAAATTCCTCCAAGCCAGTGTGCAGGACCGATCAACAGTTCCCGGAAATGTTTAGTTGCAGTTACCGTATTGTTGCACAAGGGGGTCACACCAGATACTGAAAGCAAAGGTTCAAATAAACTGTGGGTGGTAAAAGAGAGCAACTGGACTTGCTTGAAGATTCTTGAAGACGTTTCACCTCTCATCCGAAAGGCTTCTTCAGTTCTGTCTGACTAATAGGGAGTATCAGGTATTTATCCTCTCATGGATGAAAATAACCGATACTCCCCATTAGTCAGACAGAACTGAAGAAGCCTTTCGGATGAGAGGTGAAACATCTTCAAGAATCTTCAAGCAAGTCCAGTTGCTCTCTTTTACCACCCACAGTTTACTATGACCTGGATGACTGAGAATCTTCGCAGAAAAGGTTCAGATACTTTTGCCACTCACAGATATGTAATATTGGGTCATTTTCCTCAATAAATAAATGACCAAGTATAATATTTTTGTCTCATTTGTTTTACTGGGTGCTCTTTATGTACTTTTAGGACTTGTATGAAAATCTGATGATGTTTTAGGTCATATTTATGCAGAAATATAGAAAATTCTAAAGGGTTCACAAACTTTCAAGCACCACTGTAAAGGGACATTGCCAGAACAGGTGCATTATTGTATCCGGATCCATCTCACACAATGAACAGTCCACACAAATGTCTCTCTTAAGCAGATAATGCTTGACAGGATGTTTCTGTGCTGTACGAGATAAACTACGTTTCTGCTTTCTATTTCAATAATATATTTTTTAAATCAGATTAAAAGAAATAACTGAAAGGATATACAGGAAACACATGACCTCCCCTCTAGACAGGAGACATGTGACCTAGGGTTAAGGTTAGGAGGTCACATGTTTCCTGTCTCGAGTGGAGCTCCAGTCTGCAGCCAGACCCTTCTCAGACAGTGAGGCATCAAGGACCATTCGAGACTGAGCTCTAGAACTCTCATTTCCTGTCTAAATGCTTTCAAACTGCTCCTGGTTGAAGGCAACATTGATGTATCCTCAATGCTGCCTATTACCCATCAATCTGTGCCACAGCTCCCTCAAGCAAAGGAGAAAAAAAAAGATAGTGAACCAAATTTAACAGAAAGGTGATTTTTTTGTATACAAATCGTTGATGCCTCGCTGTCTTGTTAAATATGAATTCTCCTTCACATCTTTCCTTCAGCTCACGACTTTTTCCATCGAGGTCAAAGTGGTTAGGAAAGGACATAGAACCTCAGAACACACACAGACAATTTTTTTTCCATACCTGACTGAGATTCCATGAAGCTGGAGAGAATCAGGAGAGTCACACAAATAACCCCTGAAAGAAAGGTTCTCATTATTGCTTCAGTCTGTTTCACAAGATAAATAACACTTTACACATTACACTTGTTTCAGCACAGTTTAACACATCACTTCTTTCAAAAAATTAAAATACTCACTCATTTTAAGACGAATATTTTCTCAATAAGAAGACGCTAAAAGGAAAAGCACTTTGTTCCAAAGTTCAAGCTTTCAGTTGGTGTACTTTGATTTTTGTGATTTGATAAGCCACGCCCTTTGTTCTAACATGAGGCTGTTATTTATGCAGGCCTCTAGGTGGTATGTGTGTGTGGGGGGGGGGGGGGAGATTTCATCTGTAATAGCCTCCCATATTTTTCCATGAGCATCTAGACCACCATCATTAAACACAAGAACTTGCCTTTAAGCCTGAAAACAATTGGGGAATACAAAATGAGGACTGACTGATAAATAGTGCTTTTTCTGTTCTCTCAAATGTTATATCCATCTGTCAATCCATCCATTTTCTATCCTGCTTATCCAGTGCAGGTTGTAGGTGAGCTGGAGCCAAACCCAGGTGACTTCTGGTGAGAGGTGTGGTTCACCCTGGACAGGTCACCAGGCTATCACGGGGCAAACACAGGGAGACAGACAGCCATTCACACTCACACCTATGCCAAACCACAGCACCCAGAGGACACCCACATCAGCACAAAGTGAACATACAAACTCTACATCGAAAGGCCCTTGGTCAACTGCCAGGTTTGAACCCGGAACCTGTTTGCTGTGAAGCCCCACTTTAAAGGAGAAGCACTCATCTGCTTTCACACAGCAATGAATTTTATAAATTACTAAACTTAAATTTAATAAACTGTATAAATATTTAACTTGATTATTAAATTTAAGTTTTGTTTGCAGTTTTATCCAGAGAAAATACAGTCTCTATAAGTGATGTTTCTGATGCTGTCTCCCCCTGTGTAGTTTTTCTTGATTTTAAAGTGCATATTCTGGACCAATTTCGTTTTTTTTTTTTATATGAAAGTATGTCCCTTTACACACTCATCCAGAAGGGTAATTTTGCACAAGGCCATCTGTCTACAGCAGAAAAAAAAAAATAATAATAAAACGCGTCTGGAAAAATCCCAAGAGAGTCTGGAGCCAGATTTGTGACATTACCTGCGGAAGCGCCAGCAGGCTGAGAGAGCTTTGCACGGTTTCAGTGCACAGCCTGTGTAGACCAAGCGCTCCCATTTCTCTCTCATTGTCTGGTCTTTTGGAAAACGATGAGTACTAATCCCATCATGATTGGTGTTGCTACACCCTCCTACGATACATCTGTTAACCATTTTAACAATTATGCGATAACGTTGAAGAAATTTGCAGAAAACCACCAGGTCGTTTTCTCATAAACAAACCAGCGCTGACATAGGATTCAGAGGGAGGCGTCTTGCAGATGACGTCACGAAAATCAATGTTTCCCGGGAAATCCAAATGGCAAGTTTTTTCAGAGGCGGACCAATTCGCCTCAAATGGTTTGATTTCAACTGAATTTTTCTGGTATTGAGCAAGGTAAAAAAATTTAAGAGAATGCAGAATGTTACAGATATTTGACCAAAGTTTAATATAAAATAGGAGAATTACATTGACCTTGCTCCTGAATTTACCCGTGATATGCCTTTTAAAGGGACTTTAATTATTAATTAATTAATGATGCCATATTTGCATACCTAATGTTGGCTCAACTGGCATCAGCTAGATTTATTGAGTGTCTTTATAATTTCTGAAATGTAAATTTCAGAGTGATATATTGTGATTAATTCAAACTGTCAGGGTGCTGGACTCGCTGCTCCTCACTTGAGATGAAATCACGGAAGGTAAATGGGTTTACTGTCAGGGTCACAATAAAGATCTGCCATGTAGAAACTATTTGCACATGCACAACTCCTGAGCAACTATCTGAGTAAGTGCTTAGTGAGGTCTGAGGAGTGAATATCACTGTACACAAATCCTCACTACATGTTCACAAGTCAGTTCTCTGTCTCAGCTGAAAACCTTTCTCTTCCCACAATCATACATGTTCAACCTATACGGAATGTCCATATTTTATACGGATTTGATTCAATAAACGTAGTATACGGGCATACAAATAAAGTTATATGGATTCTTTAAAAAAACTTCAATATTTATTTAGAGCTATAATCAATTCCCACGATGATAAAAGAGCACATAACATTTACAAATGTACTGTACACCACAGAAAGCACAAGCAGCCAGTAAAGAGTCTTATGAAATCGCGTGTTATCTTGTGGCAGTGAGACTTCGTTTCACTTTTGATCATGCACACACCGCATTGCAAGAATCCCGCCAACCGTGAAGTAACATTTTGTTTGAAATGCGTATTTCCACCTGAGCGACTTTCAATAGCAACTAAAAAGATTCTGAATGGGCACTCTGGCAAAGAAATTCAAAACACAATACAGCGGTAGGTTTCTCCCTGTGTAAAGTCAAACTGGTTTTTAATGGTCTTTCGATTACGTTCATTATGTCTTATATTAAATATAGTTAGTTTTTTTTTTTTTCTTTTTTATCAGACATCTAATTTTTGGGTTTGTTTACCTGACATGTTTCGACGTACAACTTCCGTCTTCCTCAGAGTGTCACCGGATGTTAATTGGTGACGCATCTTTTATCAGCTGCTGTTTCTGAAGGCGTGGCCTTCCTGTCTGGTTTGACAGGTCGGTCACGCCTTATACTGTCTGTTCGTCCCCTGCAAGATGTCACTCCAGGTATGGGAGAGCATGTATGCTCCCTCATCCCGGTTGATGGTCCTCGGGCTTCGCTTACGGATCTCTATGGCCTCCCTGATCCAGCGCTGATGTTTGTTATCTTCTGTGCGGATGACTCTGGCATTCCCCCAGTCCATAATGTGATTTTCCCTTTTACAGTGATCTGTTATAGCTGACTTATAATTTTCCTGTTGTGCCTTTTCTTTTATTGTTCGGGTTTGTCTTGTAGCTGTCTCCTTTTCGCACTCTTTCTTATGTTCATGTTTTCTTGTGTTGAAACTCCTTCCTGTCTCCCCAATATAAGTTTTATTGCATAATTTACATGGAATCTCATATATGGTGTTGCATCTGTTGTCCGGATGTATTCTGTCTTTGGGATGAACCAGGATCTGACGGAGTGTTGATCCGGAGCAGTCAATAGCATTTTTGGATTTAAAAATACAACACACAGAAGATGGGGACATCAAAATAAAAGTACACAGAAAACCCACACACACCGACAAATATTTAAACTGGACTTCCGAACACCCCATAATGCACAAAATATCCGTAGTTAGAACATTACATGAACGCACAGCAATAATTACAGATCCACAGGACAAAGAACAGGAGGAACAACATATACAACACGCACTGAAGGCATGTCAATATCCACAATGGGCAATATCCAAAGGGGAGGAACAGGTTAAAAACAACAAAACACAGAAGAAAGAGAAAAAACAAACAAGAACACAGGGGAGTAGTTACATTACCATACATCAGGGGAATAACTGAACACATTCAAAGAGTAATGAGGAAACACAATGTTAACACACCTGTCAAACCACACACAACACTCCGTCAGATCCTGGTTCATCCCAAAGACAGAATACATCCGGACAACAGATGCAACACCATATATGAGATTCCATGTAAATTATGCAATAAAACTTATATTGGGGAGACAGGAAGGAGTTTCAACACAAGAAAACATGAACATAAGAAAGAGTGCGAAAAGGAGACAGCTACAAGACAAACCCGAACAATAAAAGAAAAGGCACAACAGGAAAATTATAAGTCAGCTATAACAGATCACTGTAAAAGGGAAAATCACATTATGGACTGGGGGAATGCCAGAGTCATCCGCACAGAAGATAACAAACATCAGCGCTGGATCAGGGAGGCCATAGAGATCCGTAAGCGAAGCCCGAGGACCATCAACCGGGATGAGGGAGCATACATGCTCTCCCATACCTGGAGTGACATCTTGCAGGGGACGAACAGACAGTATAAGGCGTGACCGACCTGTCAAACCAGACAGGAAGGCCACGCCTTCAGAAACAGCAGCTGATAAAAGATGCGTCACCAATTAACATCCGGTGACACTCTGAGGAAGACGGAAGTTGTACGTCGAAACGTCAGGTAAACAAACCCAAAAATTAGATGTCTGATAAAAAAGAAAAAAAAAAAACTAACTATGGTTTTTAATGGTGTTTGTTTACATTTGGGAAACACAGGGGAAAAATGTGTTGAGAAAACTGGAAAAAAAAGTGTGTGTTTGAAAGTGAGATCACTGCAACTCAGCTGATTGGCTGGAACGAGCATTGCTAGTTAGCTGATTACCAATTGCAGCTGGGCTCGTTGCAGTGGAATGTGAGCTGCAAACTGAAGGCTCATAGGTGTGTTAATCAGCTGATTACTTGTGGGGTGGTGGAAGACTAGTAAGAGTTGCTTTAAAACTGTTGTGCTTCTGACCTACTTGAGCTAACACTGTGCAAATGTGGCATTTGGGAAACTGGTGAGGCAGCTGGTAAGCATTTGTATTTTGTTCTGTGTTATTTAATGTTGAAATTTATTGTGCTGCATCTGTGTTTGGTTGGTATTTGCTTTGACAATGCGTGGCCGTGCAACAGTGTTGGGCTTGCTATTTGAATACACGCAGTGTAGTGTTTGTACTCCATTGTTGGTGTCTTATTGTTGTGTGGTTAAGTATAAACCTGGGCACAGATTCCTTCATTGCAATATTTATCTGCATTATATGGTATTGGTAGTTGCAGTGGATTTGTGGGCTACTTAAAGCAGCTGTGAATGGCCAAATTGAGTGTACTGCTATGGCTTGTGTGGTTGTATTGGTTCTTCTGGTAGTTTATTTCCTTGTGATTTTAATGTGTATACTAAGTAGTTAAATCTTATTTTTCTACAGTCATATTTAAGTGTCATCTGGTTTGTAGTTTAAAATAATTATTCTCATGTCTATTTTGCAGCCCTGTGATGACCTGACGACTTGTCCAGGGTGTACCCCGCCTTTCGCCTGTAGTCAGCTGGGATAGGCTCCAGCTTGCCTGCGACCCTGTAGAAGGATAAAGCGGCTAGAGATGATGAGATGTCTATTTTGCATAAGTATTTAAGGCATATTTGCATAGTGCATTTCTACATGTGTATTTTGCACAGAAGCATTGCATTTTAACTGTTAATTGTTGTGGTTTTTCTATCTTTATATTTTCAAAGGTTTTTCACTGATTTAAAGACAAAGCTAAAGGAAAAGTGTTAAGAGCTAAAGAGAGAACTAAAGACTTTAAAGGAACAGTCCACCGTATTTCCATAATGAAATATGCTCTTACCTGAATTGAGACGAGCTGCTCCGTACCTATCCGAGCTTTGCGCGACCTCCCAGTTAGTCAGACGCAGTCCGACGCGCTGTCACTCCAATGCGCTGCCGAAGCGCGCAGAAGGTGTTAGTACGCCTGTCATTATAGTGCGGACTTTCCATAGCATAGAAAATTGCTACGTTTCAATTTTTTTAACTGAACTTTTCATATCACTGGTCATATAAACCTATGTAAACAGGAAAAATGCGGAAGAGTTTGGTCACATCTAACTACAGCCCCAAAAAATACCGTTGGCCATGCTGAGCCTAGCTACATTGCTAACAGGAGTGACAGCGCGTCGGACTGCGTCTGACTAACTGGGAGGTCGCGCAAAGCTCGGCTAGGTACGGAGCAGCTCGTCTCAATTCAGGTAAGAGCATATTTTATTATGGAAATACGGTGGACTGTTCCTTTAAAGAGCTAAAGACCTGTTTTCTACCATCTACCTGCCATTGCAATTTTATGGATGTGCCTTGAACTTTAAAAAGAGGAAACGGAAACAGTTGTCTTGTCAAATCCTTTGAGTGAAGTCCAGTTACCCTAAACCTCCACCAGATGCCACAATCCTTTATTCAAGTTGGGGAAGTTGCACAGAAATAACCAAACAAAACTGGCACGACACCCTGAATGGAAGGACCTTTTCAATGGCATAATCTAACCGGCAGCCTCCAAAAACAACGAATACACACACTGCACACTGTGTGCGTGACATCAAAGTTGCAGCATCGGGAGTGTATGATGTGAAAGAACATTTCAAATCGAAACTACAGTACATCAGCGGAATGCAAGCCAAAGGCAAAATCAGCCACTGACGACAGTATTTGCACGCTCAAACTGATATGCCAACAACTGGAAAAGACAGAAAACACAAGGTAGTGGGCGTTTTGGTTCAAGTTAGGCAGTGCTCTGTTTACCCCACAGTAATGCTGACTGAGTTTTCTCTCATGTCAGGAAGATGCACACAGAGCAGAAAGAACCTGAATGCAGACACACTGACCTGGCCTACTGCAGTGTAAGATCAACACAGCTAGACACTTGCTGTGACATGCAGCCTAGTGAGGTATTGGTGCAGAGTGCTAAAAAAGCTGTCATGGAGTACAATTCAGAACATTAGAGTGACACTTTGTGTTTTTGTCAAACATTGGAGCTTTGTATTCATTCTGAAGGTTTGTTTATTAATATTGAATAAAAAGTAACTGGGATATATCATTGTTAATTATTCAAATTTTAGGTAAATTATTTTAATTTGCATCTTATAAGGATTTTATAAGGGAAATGAGGATTTTGGAGGCTGGTTATACAGGTTTGATTAACCAAAGGTTGACATGTATGCACAATAGTAGTCTTATTTTTCTTGGGTGTCAGAAAACAGTGAGATAAAGTGAACAAATAAATAAAATATTCTCTTCAGCATATGTATTAATGTTATTATAAAATCACCAGGAACTTCCTGAGTTTGGTGTCAGGTAGAACTCGTACCAGAGGGGAATTCACAATTCCGGAGCCATTTTATTTTTTCTCTTTTTTTTTTTTTTTTTTTTTCTTAATTTTTATTTTTTGTGTTTGCGTAGTTTGATGTTTGAGTGTTTTGTCCGCTGGTTGTGGTGTAGCTCCAGACCCAGTTTTGGGCGTTGGTTCCCTCCAGGCCTTGGTTAGCTGTGGGTGATGCCTGTGCTCCCAGCTATGGACTGCAGTAAGCTCGTTGCTCATTTTAACATCGTGGTTGTCCAGTGCTCTGTGCTTTAGTGCTTGGCGTGATGTTCCAAGCGATGTTGCTCAGTGGCGTCGCGGCGGTTGTGCAGGTGGTTTAGGACATACCAGCACTCTGCGTGGTGGTGCTTCTGTGCTCGCTTTGTGGATCCATGGTGTGGTGTTCGAGCGATGTTGCTGGCGGCGTCACAGTGGCTGTGCTGGAGATGTGGGACTTGTTTTCGTGCGCCTTTTGGTGGGACTGTGGCTGCTACACCACTGGAAAGACATCCTGACCTCTATTTGGCGGATTTTTTTTTTTTTAATAATTGTAAAGCAACCTTGGGTTTTTAGAAAGGCACTATATAAATTGAACTTATTATAATATAATTCAAAGAAAATGAAGGGTGTAATGTTTTACTGTGACTTTAGGGATATAAATGTTCTGCTATCTCTGGATTGTCACCTGTGTTTCCTGCGAAGATTGGCCTTTTAAACTCCTGCTCCATCACCAAAAAAGCATCACTCATTAATGACCAAATATCCAAAAGACCCTGGACATTAGTGATGCATGGGTCGGCTTTTTTTTAACACCCGCCCCAACCCGACCCGTGCGGACTTCCAACCCGCAAAAATATGTTCGGATTGTGACCCAAATCTGACCCGACCCGAGGGGGAAAGGGCGGGGGGGGTATTAATTCGTAACACTAATCAAAACGATAAGGGTATGCGCTGAATTCACGTTTTTAGGGAAACAATGTTACGAGGTCTAGTTTAGTTGGCTTACTTTTATTATGACAGCACCAACCCCAGATGTTAGGACGCTGTACGCTGGCTCAACTTAAACAGACTGGCTATGCTACTTACCTGAGTACGCTTCTTCTTTTATACCTTAGCCAAGCTATTACCAGAACATGGTGTCAGAAGTTAGTGAACTCACAGCTTCGTAACCTACGTATCGACCATGTCACAAGAAGCGAGTGATGATGGTGTGCCGATACCCGCACAGCGACAGCAGCAGGTCGCCGGGCCAGGCATAGCCGCCAACTTTCCAGGCATGGCCGCCAATATTCCCCCGCTGTCACCGATGTGCTTTACTGGTGACTGGAGTGCAAACTGGGAAACATTCCGGGCAGAGTTTGAGGATTATTCGCTTGTCACTGGGCTATCTGGTAGACCGAAGAATGTGCAAGCAGCTATGCTACAGACTGTGATGGGAAGTGAGTGCAGACACATTTACCGTCATAACTTAAATCTTACTGCTACTCAGCAGGATGATCCTGTAGCCATACTGAATGCTCTAGAAGAATATTTCAAACCTGCTAATGTGATTTATGAGAGATACATGTTTGGGCATTGCAAGCAGGAAGACAGGCAAAGTATAGACTTTTATTACCAGGCTGAGAGAGAAAGCTGCAACAGGCGAGTATGGACAGTTGAAGGATGAAATGATTCGTGACAAAATTGTACTGGGCATTTCGGACGAAGGCACGCGGCGCAGACTGCTTAGGGAAAAGACTTTAACACTTGTCAGTGCCATCGAGATGTGCTGCGCAGCAGAGCAGACAGACATTCGAATGAAAGTGATCGTGTCCACAGGCTCCACACTGCACGCGGACGCTGTCCACGCGGTTGCCAAGCAACGGTTCAGGCAGAACAAATCGAAACCGAGTGATTCTCCCCCTCCAGTCACAGAGACGGATATGTGCAAATACTGCGGCTACACACACTGAAAGGGCAGGCAGCATTGTGCAGCATTTGGGAAGGTATGCAAATCATGCGGCACACAAAATCACTTTGCAAAGATGTGCATGAAGAGTAAAAGAAATGACAAGAGGCTGCACTGTGTAGATGAGTTATCTGACTCAGAGGCAAACAATGATGGTGACATACATGCATGAGTCAATTGGAGCAGTGCAGGCAAAAGGGAAAAAAAAGGCTTGTTACACTGCAAATAAATCAGAAGTCACAGCAGTGCCAGCTTGATTCAGGGGCCACTTGTGATGTAATGAGCTACAATGACCAAAATGAAACTGGCACCTAATGCAGCACTGAAGCCCAGTAATACCAGACTAAAGCTGTAGTCTGGAGACATGTTAACATCCATGGGCATCTTTGAGACTGAGAGTGTGATCAAAGGCCAGACTCCTCAACTGGCATTTGAAGTTATCAAGACAAGTCAAAAGCCCTTGCTGTCAGGCTCCACTTGCGAGCGCCTTGGACTCAAGTTCATGATCCCTGCAGATTTGCACACAGTGGAGCACACCAACTCCAAGGCTCTTACCAAGTCACAATTGATACAACAATATGGGGATGTGTTCAACTCACCTGTAGAGTCTGTGCCTGGGGTAGTTCATTTTGAGTTGGACCCGACCGTCGCCCCTGTTCAATGTACGCCCCGCAATGTCCCCATAGCAATGAAAGCAGACGTGAAAGCCTTGCTGGACCAATACCAAGCAGAGGGACACATCGCAGACGTCAGTGAACCGACTGATTGGATCAGTAATATGGTCATTGTGAAAAAGCCAGGCAAATTGAGGATCTGCCTGGACCCGAAGTTCTTTAATAAAGCCCTGAAATGCTCACATTACATCATGTCCACGCTTGAGGATGTCTTATAGGCGTCACGCAGTGGCGATAAAAGTCGCATTATTCTGCACCAGAATGCTTTTGAAAATCGAAATAAATTGACTGTCGATTTTTCAAAAGCTTCCCGCGGTTGTAATCGGTCCTTATTTGATCATGCCCATCACTTGAAATTTTCCGCGTTTGCAGCGCCCCCTCGCGGTCAGTGGAACAGCTGCGTGACGTCATACCAGTAACCACTCGGTGCAGTTGCAATGACGGACACCAGAAAATAGGAGCGATGCTGAGGAAATTGGCTTTGATTTTACCGATACAGAAGAAGAAAATGGCCCACAAGTAGAGATTTTGACAGCTGAATGTCCTGGTGGTATCCAGCCTTACAGATTTGAACCTGAGCGCTCATCTTCAGAAGAAAATGAGGACAGTTCTGACGACGACAGAAACGAAGATGAGAATGAAGACCGGCGACTTGAAGACTTGTTTTGGTTGGTTTCTCTGACTAAATCACTACTTGTGTGTATTTTTAAAGACCATTTTCACTTGAATTAGAATGCTGTGTGATTAATCTATGATTATGTGTAATACTGATAGCTGTAGGGGGTGAAAGTATAGCTAGAAAGATTGAATTCTAGCAACTTGACAGCTTGCGATCTCGCGAAATGCAGTGGGCCTTCTGATACAGTAGACCCCTTGATATTCCAGTTTTCATCATTTTCCTTTTATTGCGGTTGATTTTAACTTGATATTCAGTATGTTATAGGCTGGGAGTATTGAGCTTTGTATTGTATTGTTTAGTAAATGTACAATCGTCAGTAATAAGTGATAATTATTAGTTAAAGGCAGCTCTGTGGCATAAATCTTTCAATTAATCTTCTGTCATCCATTTGCTAAAATTATGTGCCACAAATGTTATCAAGACAACACTTCATGTGACAAAAAGATATGACATACATAAATGTATGAAAATCATTTTGTACAATTAATGATTGATACATAGAAACACTTAAAACAAGTGTGTGGCAGCGGGGGCGTGGTCAAGTGCCGGTCTGTGACAGGAGGGCGGAGCCAGGGAAGATGAGTGGCAGAATCACTACACCTGACGGTAATTAACCTGTGTTTTGTGTGTTTTTCCCAGTAACCGCACCCTATTTAAGGAGGCAGAGGGAGAGCTCATCCCGGGACAAGAACAGTGTGTGTGTTTCGCTATCAGATTAAAACTGGCGGTTATACTGAAAAGTCTGGCAATAAAAAGCCTATTTGCATCTGAAGCGTTGTCCTGCTGTCCTCTGTGCTCCACCCACACTTCAGAGAGCTCTACAGTGGTGCCAAAACCTGGGACAAGGTGGAGTACCAACCTCGCAGCCCCATGGAATCCTCCCTGTTCGCGGACCTGGTCCACGCCCTCGCCACGGCTCAGCAAAGTCAGCACCAGGCGCTCGTCATGCTCCGAAAGGAGCAAGAGTGGCGCTTCGAAGCCCTGGTGCTGGCCCAGCAGAAAGATCGCGAGGCGTTCCGGCATCTCCTCGCGTCGGCGGGGTCCACCAGCGCCCCGGCCGCGGGCCCGTCTACCCTCACCGTGACCAAGATGGGCCCGCAGGACGACCCCGAGGCGTTTCTCACATTGTTCGAGCAGGTTGCCGAAGCCTCGGGGTGGCCGATGGAGCAGCACGCGGCGCGCCTCCTCCCCCTCCTGACGGGAGAGGTGTAGCTGACCGCGCTATAACTCCCCGCTGACCGCCAGCTGGCCTACGCGGACCTTCGCCGGGCCGTCCTCCAGTGCATGGGGCGCATGCCAGAACAACAGCACCAGCGCTTCCGCGCGCTGGAGGACGGCCCAGCGAAGGTCCGCATAGGCCAGCCGGTGGTCGGCGGGGAGCTGTAGCGCGGCCAGCTGCGCCTCTCCCGTTAGGAGGGGGAGGAGGCGCGCCGCGCGCTGCTCCATCGGCCACCCCAAGGCTTCGGCGACCTGCTCGAACAATGTGAGAAACGCCTCAGGGTCGTCCTGCGGGCCCATCTTGGTCACGGTGAGGGGAGACAGGCCTGCGGCCGGGGCACTGGTGGAACCTGCCGACGCGAGGAGATGCCGGAACGCCTTGCGATCTTCCTGCTGGGCCAGCACCAGGGCTTCGAAGCGCCGCTCTTGCTCCTTTCGGAGCATGACGAGCACCTGGTGCTGGCTTTGCTGAGCCGTGGCGAGGGCGTGGACCAGGTCCGCGAACGGGGAGGATTCCATAGGGCTGCAAGGTTGGTGCTCCACCTTGTCCCGGGTTTTGGCACCACTGTAGAGCTCTCTGAAGTGTGGGTGGAGCACAGAGGACGGCAGGACAACGCTTCAGATGCAAATAGGCTTTTTATTGCCAGACTTTTCAGTATAACTGCTAGTTTTAATCTGATAGCGAAACACACACACTGTTCTTGTCCCGGGATGAGCTCTCCTCTGCCTCCTTAAATGGGGCGCGGTTACTGGGAAAACACACAAAACACAGGTTAATTACCGTCAGGTGTAGTGATTCTGCCACTCACCTTCCCTGGCTCCACCCTCCTGTCACAGACCAGCGCTTGACCACGCCCCCGCTGCCACAATGTGTTTTTAAAAAAAAATTTTTTCTATCAATACCTAGCCATGACCTTGAAATCAGATCCATTGATGAGTCACAAATAGTGTTCAGTGTTCGTTGTTACAGCCAAACACAATACACCGATTAGGCATTTTGTATCACAGAATATCATACATCATTTCATAGTGTTTTGAGTGTTCAAAACTATCCACAAACTGAATAAATCCGCAATGTAAACAACTCTGGTAAATGCACGCTATAGAGAAAACATGGCGACAGGCCAGCATCACCCAAGGGAGGTTACTGGTATGATGTCACACACAAGTTGACCTAGTTAACGGCTGGCTGCCTAAATTTGGCTGTGCGCGTCAACTTTAAATGCTTGTAGCGGGCGCGTCGTGACACTGAGATCGCGGGAAACCGAGGGGCTTGAATAACCCACCAAACCTGACATTTTGACACATGATATAGCTTGATTGCTGAAATTACCGCACGACGCCTTTATACAAGTTGCCAAAGGCCAGGCTTTTCAGCATGCATTCCTGCAGTGTAAGCTGGATGACGAGAGCAGCCTCATGACCACATTCTGGATGCCCTGGGGCAGGAAGCACTGGCTGAAGCTACCTTTTGGGGTCTCGGTGGCCCCAGAGGTCTACCAGCGCAAGCAACATGAGCTTTTAGCAGGGCTGAAAGGGGTTGAACCCATTGCTGATGACATTTTAGTCGTGGGTTGTGGAGACACAGACAAAGAAGCAGAGAGGGACCATGATGCGAACCTGCGGGCAGTGATGGAGCGATGCAGGGAGGTGAAACTCCAACTAAGCCTGATAAAACTGCAGTTCAAGTTGGCAGAAGTCCGCTTCCATGGCCAGATTCTGTCAGCCACTGGGTTAAACCCTGACCCTGAAAAAGTGAAGGCCATTGTGGACATGCCCAACCCAGAGGACGCAAAAGGTGTGCAACGTCTCATAGGTTTTGCCAACTACCTAGCGAAGTTAATGCCACACCTGTCGGCCGTCTGTGAACCACTGCAGCGCTTGCTGGACAAAGATACCCCATGGCACTGGCTCCCCAAGCATGATGCGGCAGTGTCCGAGCTAAAGTCCCTAGCCTCATTCATGCCAGTGTTGCGCTACTATGACATCACGTGGCCTGTCACGGTGCAGAGCGACTCCAGCCAGAGCGGACTTGGGCGCTGTCTCATGCAGGAAGGTCAGCCCATCGCCTTCCCATCCAGAGAACTCACCTCTACAGAGAGAAATTACGCCCAGATTGAAAAAGAGTGTCTCAGCATTGTGTTTGCTTGTCAAAGGTTCCACCATTATCTGTATGGGCATGACCTCGTCACAATTGAGACTGACCACAAGCCTCTGATATTCATATTCAGCAAGCCTCTTCTGAGTGCACCAAAGAGGCTCCAGAGCATGCTTTTGACGTTGCAAAACTACAACTTGAGAATTGTCTACAAGCCCGGGGTGGAGATGTTCATCAGTGACCCACTCAGCAGGGCAACGACCAAGTGCTCAGGCCTCAGTACGGTCTACACACGTCAGGACATCTGTTCACTGCAGCAAGCACAGGACGATGCACAGCACATTAACCAGGTAGACTACTTGAATGTGAGCGATCAGCGACTTGAACAGATTAGGCGACACACAGAGATGAATGCTTGCAATCTCAAGTCCACTGTGCTTGCAGGTTGGCCAGAAGCAAAAGAAATCACACCTCATTACATTCGTGAATACTGGCCTTTTCGCGAGATCAGCGTGCAGAACGGCATCCTTTTCCAGGGCCAAAAGGTCATACCAAAGTCCATGCATCCAGAGATGCTTACCTGCATACACTCCAGCCATCTTGGAGGTGAGGCCTGCTACAGACAAGCTAAAGAGACACTATACTGGCCCAATATGCAGGCAGAAATCAAGGACTGTTAGTGCATGCTCAACCTGCAATGAATATGCTCACAAACAGCAGAAAGAATCCATGCTTTCACATGAGCTACCCACACGGCCATGGCAAGTCATCAGCATGGACTTGTTTACCCACAGACAGAAGGACTACTTGCTCATCGTCGACCATTACTCAGATTTTTGGGAGATTGAGCTGCTTCCAGACCTGTCGGCAGACACAGTCATTAAACGCTGCAAGTCCCAATTTGCTCGTCATGGCCAGCCAGACAAGGTTATCACAGACAATGGCCTGCAGTTTGGCTCCCTGTTCAAGCGATTCGCCCTCAAGTGGGAGTTTGACCATGTGACCTCCTCACCAAGACACCCAAAAGCAAATGGGAAGGCTGAGGTCAGCTGTTAAAATAGCAAAAAACCTTCTTCGCAGAGCAGCACAAGATGGGGCAGACCCCTGGAAAGCCATCTTGCACTGGAGAAACACACATGCAGAGAACATGGACAGCAGTCCCGCACAACGCCTCATGTCCAGGAGGCTCAAAACCTCCATTCCTGTGACGAACAAGCTTCTCGAGCCAAGTTTGACATTGGGCGTCACAGAGAAGCTCCGCCATCGTCACCAGGTTGCAAAGCACTTTTGTGACCGCACCGCGAAAGACTTACCTGAGCTGGAGATTGGTGAGCCAATTAGAATGAAGCCCATGCCAGGCGATGCGTCTGGTCGCTGGAGACTGGGAACTTGTCTCCGACAAGTTGCACCACGCTCCTATCTGGTGGACATCGAAGGTACTCTATACTGGCGCAATAGAGTGGACCTGAGAGTGGCAGAGCCCACTTCAGCGGTCATAGACATCCATGAGCCCACACACGCATCAGCACCTGAAGTGCAACTCTCAGGGCCCCAAACGCCAGGGGTTGTGACCAGCCCTGCCATACCGGAGCCTGCTGCTTCCCCAGTACTCAGGCAGCAGCTTTCTCCCCACGTCGGTACATACACTAGGGCTGGGAGACTGTCAAAACCGCCTCAGAGACTGAATCTGTGAGCTACACGCTCGGACACTTGAAAAAAAATCGAAGGGGAGAGGGTTGACAGATGAATGTAGCAATATGTTTAACATGTTTGGATGTTTTGTTTGGTACAGTTCAGTTCCTTCAGGTTTGTTTATTCACCTAAGACAAGTTAAACCTGCACTATGTTCAGGTGCACTATGCACTATGTTTCTTTATGCACTGAGCTCTTCTTGTTTTGTAAAGGAGGATGTTACGGGGTCTAGTTTAGTTGGCTTACTTTTATTATGACATGCACCGACCCCGGATGTTAAGACGCTGTACGCTGGCTCAACTTAAACAGACTGGCTATGCTACTTACCTGAGTACGCTTCTTTTATACCTTAGCCAAGCTATTACCAGAACAATTAATTGTGTATCAAACCGCAACAAAGAAACCGAAAGATGGATTTTACGCCATTCTTTATTGAAGGATTGTGAAACATTGGATGAAAGACATCGCTCTCTTGCGCGCACAGACACAAGATCCCTTGTATCGCAAAACACTAGTTTTCAACAGTAACTGACTCAAATGATTTAAACATCAGATCTGACAAATGTAACTTTTGTAGGTCTTTTCATGCAATTTTGCCCATTTAATAACCGTGGTATTTCGCCAAACTAGGTTATCCTACAAATTGAAAACTACAAAACCTGAAAAATACTGGCCGATTGTAGGCTATTTATGACAACTGCTTGGAAGCGCTATGGAGAAAGAGAATGGCATCCACCGTCCCTGGGTTTAGCCTATTTCGGCGCGCTTCCAACACGCGACCTGCCGAACTGAACGCACGCTCGCTCGAAGCGCTGGTTGCAGGAACGCAAAGCACTGCTCTTGCCAGCATCGACATAAGAGGGAAATCGTGACAATGAGCCCCCCAAAAGCCAAGGACGTCTTCATTACATTCATCAAGGCTGAAGTAGCCTGCAGGGAATCGGCCGTCAGACATTCCGTCGCATGTCCCAGACCCGGTGAAATGTAACTGAATTGTCTTGGCCAGGCCTAAGGGTCCCATCTGCATCTCATCATTGCTGAGGAGTGTGCTCCCATCACCCAATCAAGCATCCAGCCAGAGCAGGTCATGAGAGAGAGAGAGAGAGAGATAGATAGATAGATAGATAGATAGATAGATAGATAGATAGATAGATAGAAATTTTTTTTTTTTAACCATATTAACATGCCATTGTGTGTCATGCCTGATGTAAAGACTCTCGTCTCTGCGAGCCTACCACACAGATTTAATACTTGTCATTTTTAGGGCATACCTAACAACATGTTTTTTCTCTCTCTCTCTCCCCCCCCCCCCCCCCCCCATCTGTCCCTCTGAGTTACATGTTGATCCTGGGATTGAGATGCTGGCCTCTTCTGCCCCTCGGACCTGCTTGATCCATCCTGGTGCCCTGTGTCTGGTCGGAGTTTTATCGCCCCACTCCTGTGAAGGACGGCCCCATGAGGACAGTTGAGGGTTATACCTGTTAAAACTGTTAATATTATAGTCAGGCTGTCTGTTGTTGCCCAAATGAGGATGGGTTCCCTTTTGAGTCTGGTTCCTCTCGAGGTTTCTTCCTCATGTCGTCTGAGGGAGTTTTTCCTTGCCACCGTCGCCACAGGCTTGCTCATTGGGGATAGATTAGGGATAAAATTAGCTCATGTTTTAAGTCGTTCAAATTCTGTAAAGCTGCTTTGTGACAATGTTTATTGTTAAAAGCGCTGTACAAATAAACTTGATTTGATTTGATCAAGGCTGAAGTGTGACTGCATATAACGCTGTACTTCATCTGGCTCTATAAGATCCGGTGTGTCTTCCCATTCCAGGAACATCCTGCGCCTTTTCAGTAAATGTTCTGTCAAAATGAACAAGAGGCGTCACCATTTAATGTATGAGAGAAATTTTCACTATTTCTGACCCACCCCGCACGCACCCGCACTATTTAGAAAAATTAATACCCAAATCCGCCCGATTCGCGGGTCAACCTGCGGATATCCGCGGGTTATGGGTCGATCCGTGCATCACTACTGGACATACTTCTGCTGGTGGAAACATGGCAACAGGCTGAGGACTATCTACATTTAAATATGTCTTCACCAGCTGGATACACACACATCGGTCAAGTCTCAGAGGGAAAGGTGGAGGTCTAGCCACAGTTTTCTGATGTGGTTTGAAACTAAGAGATTGTTTTTCATGATGTTACATCCTGTGAATATCTGGCTTTGAAAATCTCCACTCCCACACTGATATTGCTGTGTAGCTGAGTAAACATTTTATTTAAAAATATTTTGCTATTTCATTTTGCAATCTTTTATTTCAATTACATATAAACAAATAATAAACTACATGAGTCTGCCAATAGTGCACTGCCAATCAAGGCAGACTCATGTTTACAAATAAAAAAAATAAATATTTATGAATTAATATAATACTTTATGTATGAAAAAGACAATAAGAACATACTTGACAAATTAACAACTATTTGGTAACAAAAAGGAGACAATACTTGATATTTGATATTAAGGTACAGTAATATCATTCAATAGCATTGAAAAAATATATAGAGAGAGGTATACTTATCATGATAATTAATGCATGGTATTAAATAATATTTAAAGTTAAAACCAAGATTGTGTGTGTGTGTGTGTGTGTGTATATATATATATACTGTATAAAAACTTTATATACAGTGTTGTGCAAGTTCACACTTTTTTGAACTAGTTCAAGTTCAGTTCAAACATGTTAAAAGTGAACTGTTCATGTTCATAGTTCAGTTTTAATTCAAAGTTCAGTTCATTTTACTTTTAGGTGGGATATGAAAATAAAGACTAAAATCATATGCTACATTCTAGCTCAAAACTACTCACATATTATAGATATTATATTCTATCACACAAAATGGAAGTTATTGTACATACTATATATGGAAAAAAGGACAAAATATTTTGATTTCTTCACTGACTCAACCACTGCTACCAAAACGTTACACATGACTTCAAACAAATGCTTTCAGTTTCAACTAACAGTAACTTCTAATACACGACAACTAGACTTCCTCATAAATGTGTGTTTCTAAAAAGATGACTGCCAATATGTATATACACTGAAGGAGTGCTATTTTAAGATCCATATCAACAGCATTGACCATATCAACCATATTGATCAGACAGAGGGATGCATGCTCAAGGGCTTTTTATTTCTCAAAATACAAAACAGGAAAACTTCAGATAGCCTCATTCTTCAGTACACATCTGTGTATGCACACAACAATCAAATTTCTAAAATTATTTGGCATTGTACTCATCTGTGTTCTCCGTGCCACTACTTGAACTTACACTGGCCATGTTGCTGTGAGTGTGCGCCGGCTGTGGTGTGCGCGCTGTCTGCTGCCTGTAGCTAGGAAATGCTGGGTTACGCCTACTCTGCTCTGCTGCATCATGGGTAACGTAATATGGAGCCAAATCATAGAGCCATCCACTATCTCCGGCTTCACACTACGTTATCCATGATGCATTGCACACACGCGGCACCTCAGGGCAGTGAGTGACATCATCAGACTGACAGTGAAGTAGTAGAACGTAAAATATCTTGCAAGTAGACGTGCCACTTGATTCATCAGGTTTCATGTTTCGTTCATCTTCATGTTTGTCGTTCATGTCGCATAATTTGAACGAATTCACGTTCAAGTTCTTTCATTACAAAGTTGTTGCATTCAGTTCAAAGTTCATGGAAAAACGAGCGTGTTCAGTGAACGCGTTCTTTTGAACGCGTTCATGCACAACACTGTGTGTGTGTGTGTGTGTATATATATAGTGCTCAGCATAAATGAGTACACCCCTTTTGAAAAGTAACATTTTAAACAATATCTCAGTGAACACAAAAAATTTCCAAAATGTTGACAAGACAAAGTTTAATAT
Source organism: Neoarius graeffei (assembly GCF_027579695.1). Classification (NCBI taxonomy): domain Eukaryota; kingdom Metazoa; phylum Chordata; class Actinopteri; order Siluriformes; family Ariidae; genus Neoarius; species Neoarius graeffei. The sequence goes on from NC_083569.1 coordinate 91,965,638, forward strand.
AACATCTGTTTAACTTATAACATGAAAGTAAGGTTAATAATATAAATTTAGATTGCACATTTTTCAGCTTTACTCAAATTAGGGTGGAGCAAAAATGAGTACACCCCACAACAAAAACTACTACATCTAGTACTTTGTATGGCCTCCATGATTTTTAATGACAGCACCAAGTCTTCTAGGCATGGAATGAACAAGTTGGTGACATTTTGCAACATCAATCTTTTTCCATTCTTCAACAATGACCTCTTTTAGTGACTGGATGCTGGAGAGAGAGTGATGCTCAACTTGTCTCTTCAGAATTCCCCAAAGAAAATAATTTCTTTACACCACAAAGGTGAAGGCTACAAGAAGATCAGCAAAGCTTTACTTATCAGTCAGAATACTGTAGCAAAAGTGGTACAAAAATTTAAGAAAGATGGAACTGCAACCATCTCTCAGAGACGTCCAGGTCGTCCACAGAAGTTAATACCTCGACAGGAGCGTCTTCTGATGAGGAAGGTTGAAGAAAATCAGCATGCAAGTTCAATGCAGTTATCTAAAGAAGTAGAAAGCCAAACTGGGGTGACTATTTACCATGACACAATATGGCGTACACTGCAGAGGAATGGCATGCATGGATGCCGTCTACGAAATAAGCCTCTCCTAAAGCCCAGGCACAAAAAAGCCCACCTAGAGTTTGCCAGGGCCCATGCTGACAAAGACGAAGACTACTGGGACTCTAGACTCTGGAGTGATGAGACCAAGATAAATGTTTTTGGATTTGATGGCTTCAAAACTGTATGGCGTCGCAAAGGTGAGAAATACAAAGAAAAATGCATGGTGCCTACAGTGAAACATGGTGGTGGCAGTGTCCTTATGTGGGGCTGCATGAGTGCTGCTGGTGTCGGGGAGCTACATTTCATTGATGGCATCATGAATTCACAGATGTATTGCTCTATACTGAAAGAGAAGATGCTACCATCACTCCGTGCCCTTGGTCGTCATGCACTTTTCCAACATGACTAAACACACATCTAAGGCCACTGTTGGATTTCTGAAGAAGAACAGGGTAAAAGTGATTCAGTGGCCAAGTATGTCTCCTGATCTGAACCCAATCGAGCACCTATGGGGAATTCTGAAGAGACAAGTTGAGCATCACTCTCCATCCAGCATCCAGTCACTAAAAGAGGTCATTGTTGAAGCATGGAAAAAGATTGATGTTGTAAAATGTTGCCAACTTGTTCATTCCATGCCTAGAAGACTTGGTGCTGTCATTAAAAATCATGGAGGCCATACAAAGTACAAGATGTAGTAGTTTTGTTGTGGGGTGTACTCATTTTTGCACCACCCTAATTTGAGTAAAACTGAAAAATGTGTAATCTAAGTTATATTATTAACCTTACTTTTTCCTGTTCTAAGTTAAACAGATGTTATATTAAACTTTGTCTTGTCAACATTTTGGAAATTTTGTGTTCATTGAGATTGTTTAAAATGTTACTTTTCAAAGGGGGTGTACTCATTTACACTGAGCACTGTATGTATATGTGACCCCTCACCAAATCCAGGGACACATGTCGGCTGTATTGAATCTGAGATAATCGCAAAAGAAGCATTTTTTTTCGAAATTTGTGATTTTTGCTTTTTTTCCATCATGTGCAAGTTGAGATCTTGAAGAATGCAATCAGTATTTCAGATAATAGATTTTGTTGGAAAAGCATACATTTTTTGTTGCAAATTGTCTCGTTTTTGTCAGGACTGTAGCCTGCTGGGGGGTGTGGGTAAATTACCATATGGGCCATTCACATGATGATGATTTAAGTCATTTGTTTTGTTTTTTCCGCGAATCAGCTGTATGATCCGAGTTGAGCGCATGGCTACTTAACTGCATACAGGCGTGTGATTTCACTATGGAATGAGTTACTAAACAGAGCGCAGAGGAGCAAACACCGCGAAGCAAACAGACACACGGTATTTACATCGGAGATCACCATTTCTAGCAAAAAAAAACCGCAACCTCGTTTTCCAGATTGAATGGAATACTTGAATGATTGGATGATACACGGACCGTTCTAGGACTACATTCCATCGGAGGCATTGGTGTGTGCAAGGCGCCGTTTCTCTTTCTGATGGGGTAAGTTTATTAATCTAAGGCTGTGTGGTTAGTTTTGCATGTAACGGAGAGTGTTGTGGTTTGGTTAAGCCTAGGTCACAACCAGACGTACGTTTTTTTGGCCGTGTGATTTTTGGCGTTTCCCAAATCGCTGCTTTTTTTTTTTGTTCACGGAGAAAGACACGCGTTGGCCGTAAGTTTGTCTTGCAACCTGAAAAAACGTAAGCGCCCATAGAGTTTGTTTGACATGACAAAGGACCTCTGCGGCCGGTCTGCGGCTCGAAAATCAGCACATCACACGCGCGCTCTCGTGCGTTTCATGAGCGCTCTTCGTGTGTTTCTTGCATTTTTTGCATGTAGACCGGCCGTAGGAGCACATACGGCCGGTTGTGACTGAGGCTTTACATGAAATTAGTGTTGTTAGTTGTCATCATCGTGCTATCTTTCTTACGGTGTGAGTAATTTTTCAACCACAAAACATTAAAGTATACTTTAGGACTTATTTTTGTACTTCATAATTGTGTTGGGCATACTTTGCATGGAAGGAAAATTGACGTGGTGATCTTTGGTGGGGTTTACATTAGACCGTATCAGCGGATCATCAGATTGTTTTTAAAACGATTAGTGTGCACACAGCAACGCCAATACACGGATACGCTCAGCTCCGCAGGCATCCTGCGCTCCAAATCACTCCGCCCTGAACAGCGAGTGCCCTCTGGAGGGTGCGCACTCCAGCCCTGCGCAGCTCACAGAGCGCGCGAGTGGAGCGCACGAGCAGTGATTTGGGACTGAGCTGCTGTGTGTGTGATCTCAGTGCATGTCGGGCATGCGCGTCACTTACCACTTGCAAGTGGAAGGATGGCAAGCCTAAAGACAATCATAACTACACAATGGGCAGTATTTGCATCAGTATTTGCAGTATTTTCATACTTTTATACTCTAAAGAAAGGTGATACAAGGCGGAAATCCACGCCGTTTTTCAGCAGTCGCGTCACATGACCAACGCCAGCGAATCAGGAAGGTGGATGTCACAGTGACGTTGTCCAATGATGACGCCAGCTCAGCACAGCGTATCCACGTATCCTCAATGTTTACACAGCACCGGACCAGACACGATCTGGATTGAATACGTGGACCCTGGCGGATTCCCGTTTCCCGGTGTTTCCAGGCGTTTTAATGTAAACTGACAGTGCATCCGCGAAGAAAACGAGACAGATACGGTCTAATGTAAACTTGGCCTTTGTTTACATGAAAATAGTATCGTGCTAGCTAGTAGGGGGTAGGGCTTTCCTTAATGTCATGCAAATGAGCACCATTATGTGCCCGCCCTACACCCAGAGTAGCTGAGATGGAAAACTTTGAGGGCGATTTTCTCCCTTTTCTGTTTTAAGAAATATACACTTTCAAAAGGCCACACATTCTTCAAATATTGTCAGATCTCCACATGGAAGGCATCATTGGAAAGCTTAAAAACTGTACTTTCTGAATATGTCAATAACTCAAAATGCCCCCGGGCTGACGTGTCCCTGGATTCTGTGATCTGCCACACACACACATACATATATATAGTGGTGCTTGAAAGTTTGTGAACCCTTTAGAATTTTCTATATTTCTGCATAAATATGACCGAAAACATCAGATTTTCACACAAGTCCTAAAAGCAGATAAAGAGAACCCAGTTAAACAAATGACACAAATATTATACTTGGTCATTTATTTATTGAGGAAAATTATCCAATATTACATATCTGTGAGTGGCAAAAGTATGTGAACCTCTAGGATTAGCAGTCAATTTGAAGGTGAAATTAGAGTCAGGTGTTTTCAATCAATGGGATGACAATCAGGTGTGAGTGGGCACCCTGTTTTATTTAAAGAACAGGGCTCTATCAAAGTCTGATCTTCGCAACACGTTTGTGAAAGTGTATCATGGCACGAACAAAGGAGATTTCTGAGAACTTCAGAAAAAGTGTTGTTGATGCTCATCAGGCTCGAAAAGGTTACAAAACCATCTCTAAAGAGTTTGGAGCCAACCAATCCATAGTCAGACAGATTGTGTACAAATGGAGGGAATTCAAGACCATTGTTACCCTCCCCAGGAGTGGTCGACCAACAAAGATCACTCCAAGAGCAAGGCATGTAATAGTCGGCGAGGTTACAAAGGACCCCAGGGTAACTTCTAAGCAACTGAAGGCCTCTCTCACATTGGCTAATGTTAATGTTCATGAGTCCACCATCAGGAGAACACTGAACAACAATGGTGTGCATGGCAGGGTTGCAAGGAGAAAGCCACTGCTCTCCAAAAATAACATTGCTGTTCATCTGCAGTTTGCTAAAGATCACGTGGACAAGCCAGAAGGCTATTGGAAAAATGTTTTGTGGATGGATGAGACCAAAATAGAACTTTTTGGTTTAAATGAGAAGCATTATGTTTGGAGAAAGCAAAACACTGCATTCCAGCATAAGAACCTTATCCCATCTGTGAAACATGGTGGTGGTAGTATTGTGGTTTGGGCCTGTTTTGCTGCATCTGGGCCAGGACGGCTTGCCATCATTGATGGAACAATGAATTCTGAATTATACCAGCAAATTCTAAAGGAAAATGTCAGGACATCTATCCATGAACTGAATCTCAAGAGAAGGTGGGTCATGCAGCAAGACAACGACCCTAAGCACACAAGTCATTCTACCAAATAAGGGTTAAAGAAGAATAAAGTTAATGTTTTGGAATGGCCAAGTCAAAGTCCTGACCTTAATCTGTGGTTGGTAGAAGAGAGCAACTGGACTTGCTTGAAAAGTCTTGAAGACGTTTCGCCTCTCGTCCGAAAGGCATCATCAGTTCTGTCTGTCTAATAGGGAGTATCAAGTATTTATCCTCTCATGGATCATAATAGAATCCAAATCAGAATGCTGATGGCTGCATTGAAGGTGGCTGATAGATGTCATAGACACCCACCTCTGTTCAGTGATGGTCGTTCCAGGCTGACAAAATTGAACGATCCTCTCTGGCTAAGATGTCTGCCAGTTTTCTGGAAGTCCTCTCATACTCCCGCACTAGTCGAAGGGAACTCATCCCAAAGTGTGTAGAAACATATCTGTGAAGATACTCAGTCGTCCAGGTACATAGTAATCTGTGGTTGGTAGAAGAGAGCAAGTTGATACTTGATACTCCCTATTAGACAGACAGAACTGATGATGCCTTTCGGACGAGAGGCGAAACGTCTTCAAGACTTTTCAAGCAAGTCCAGTTGCTCTCTTCTACCAACCACAGATTACTATGTACCTGGACGACTGAGTATCTTCACAGATATCCTGACCTTAATCCAATTGAAATGTTGTGGAAGGACCTGAAGCGAGCAGTTAATGTGAGGAAACCCACCAACATCCCAGAGTTGAAGCTGTTCTGTACGGAAGAATGGGCTAAAATTCCTCCAAGCTGGTGTGCAAGACTTTTATCAACAGCTACCGGAAACGTTTATGCCATTATTGCTGCACAAGGGGGTCACACCAGATGCTGAAAGCAAAGGTTCACATACTTTTGCCAATCACAGTTATGTAATATTGGATCATTTTCCTCAATAAATAAATGACCAAGTATAATATTTTTGTCTCATTTGTTTAACTGGGTTCTCTTTATCTACATTTAGGACTTGTGTGAAAATCTGATGATGTTTTAGGTCATATTTATGCAGAAATATAGAAAATTCTAAAGGGTTCACAAACTTTCAAGCACCACTGTATATAATATAAGTTATGTAGAAAGAAAGAGTTTGGAGATGTCAACATATCCATATCTACTTAAATTGGAAAAAAGGTGGTGTCTGACTTTTTTCTTGAACGACAATTTAGATGAAGATCTTATAGAAGTTGGAATCTGGTTCCATACCCTAACACCAACATGGGAAAATGAGTTCTTTTGTACAGTAGACTTGTGCGAGAATACTGGGTATATAAGTTCTTGGAGTAAGATGACCTAGTGTTATAAGAATGGATACTAGAAATAGAAGAAAATTTACAAATGTTTGAGGGTGCACTTTGATTAACGACGTCATACATTCATTTAGAAACAGTGGCGGGTCCTGAAAATTTTCTCAGGAGGGGCAAATTATCCAATAATGTCACAAGGTGACTCGTTCAACAGGTACATTATAGGTAGCCAGACATTATTGACTCATACCCCTTTTCCACCAAATCAGTTCCAGGGCTGGTTTGGAGCCGGTGCTGGTTCACAACTCATTCAACTTGCGAGCCAGCTGAGAACTAGTTTGCTTTTCCATCGCTCGCAGTGCCACGTCATTACGTCGCTGTATACGTCATTACGTCGCTATGTTTGCTTAAACCTTGGTGCGAATATCGAAGCAAAAACAACACGGAAGAAGTAGCAGCAGCAACAACAACAAAAACAACAATAATAATAATAATAATAATAGTAATGGATGACTTCGCGTTTGTACAGCTGCGGCTTCTCGCCGCTTAAAAATGGCGATCTTTCGCGGTCTTGTTATTGTTGTTGGTCTTAACAACTCCGCCCCCCCGCTGACGTAAGCGGTTCTTTCCTCTGGCCCAGCAGAGAGTTGGTGCTATCCTGGAACCGTTTTTTCTGGCCCCAGAGCCAGTTCTTTGTCAGTGGAAACAGAAAACCCGGTTCCAAACTAAGCACTGGCCCCGAACCAGCCCTGGAACTGCTTTGGTGGAAAAGGGGCATCTGTTTTCTCTCTGCATATCACAGTTCCATGCCACTTCTGTCCACTAGATGGCAGCACATTATAGAAATCTTTTCCCTGTAGCTACCTAAGCTATAGATAGCTTTCACATGACGTCACAGTCTCGGGGATTCCCTTGTGGCGGCCATCTTGCGGGGCTAGCTTACCATATGGGTCACTGAGCACACATTGTAATGCGCGAGTTATATTTATTTATATATTATTTACATTTATAGTTACATTATTACTATTTAAAGCTAGCGATGGTGCACACCTGTTGTTTTCACGGCTGTCGTAATAGGTCAGATGAAGTCAAGTGGAGCTTTTATGGAATTCCCACTATACGGGAGCATGAAGGCGAGCAAACAAAGAAACTCAGCATACAAAGGAGAAATCTATGGCTTGCGAGAATCAACCGCAAGGATTATCAGCCTTCCAAACACAGCAAAGTCTGCTCCGATCATTTTATAAGTGGTAAGTTGTTTAAATAAACAATCAATTGTGTTTAAGTTTGTTTTTGGAAACCAAAACATCATGTAAACAATCTCTAGAGAATGCCTAACTGGAACCGCTGAGTGTACGTTTACATTGTAATGTACACTAATATCGCTCGCTTGTCATATATTTATATGCAGTGTTGAGAGCTCTAAAATTCCAATGTTTACATACCTTGGCTGTAATTAGGACATGGCTCTCACTGGTTTTTATATGGAGGACTTCGCGGACCCAGCCACAGACAAAATAATTGTATGACTCCAGCGACTTGTATGCTTTGAGGTCGTGTGTAGGCACTTTTAGTATTCACAAAATAGTTCACAATATCAGGGTACGATATGGATGGCAGCCCTGCATAGTCACTTGAAAATGCATCTTTGTCCACTTCGTAGGGGTCAATTCCCCCAATCAAGGCCAGTTTGGCTGCATACCGTTGTCGTGAGATATCGTCCAATGTATCCATATACTTCCGTTTGCTTGATTTTGCCGACATTGATCTTTATTTTAGAAAACTGACTATATAACTTAATAAATTCGTCCGAGATAACGTAGCCGGTAGTGGCTGGTCCGTTTTGTTTGCCCCGCAAGATGGCGGCTGGGGGGCGTTCCCCGGAATGCCGTGATGTCAGTGAAAATTATCTATTGGCTGTGGTGTAAAGTTGTAAACAACATTCACAATCGAAGAATAGTTTCAGGGATGTGATTTTTTTTTCCGCAAATTCACGGAATTCCGCTTTTTTCACCTCAAAATTTGAAATTTTTTCCGATTTTTCGTTCAAAAATCCGCATTCGTATCCTATTCGTTCCGACTATCAGTAATTCCGTCATTGAGATGAAACGAGGTACGTGATTGGCCCATCGCTCTGTAACAACCAATGAATGTGCTTGTTAGATAGCTGTACGTAAGCTCGCTTCAAACAAAGAGTTGAAAGATGGCAGCCTCTGTGATCGAGCGTAAAGATGCAAATCGAGTTAAAGAAATCGACAGAATAGTGAAAAACAAGTTCCGCTGGGAATGGTTGGAGAAAGAGGTTGCTACAGACATTGGACATAAGACTGTGAGACATTTGTTCAGCGATTTCGTTCTTTGGGGGGAGGGCAGAGGTCTCTGGCTGTCAAGTTTGGGGCAGCTGGGACCTCCCCTGCCTGAGCTACGAGTGTGCAAAGTCGGGCTGGAGCCCGGGATAGAAACGAAACCTAAGCGGAGCGCCGCGGCTCGCCTCGGGGCGAATTACGTCCCGAGGCGTGGGGCTAGCGCGCCCTGCCCATGCTGGTTCTTTGGGGGGAGGGCAGAGGACTCTGGCTGTCAAGTTTGGCGATGCTGGGACCTCCCCTGCCCGAGGTACGAGCGTGCAAGGTCGGGCTGGAGCCCGGGATAGAAACGAAACCTAAGTGAGTGAACACAGTAGTTTTGAATATCCTTAAGTGAATGAACACTGGGGTTCTGAATATCCTTAAGTGAATGAACACTGTGGAGTTATGATTATCCTTTGGTGAGTGAACACTATAGAGTTATGTATATGAAGTTGACATTGCTAGAGTAGTAACTGTAGAAAAAAAGTGACTGATATGCTGGAACTGGACATGGATGCTAGCATCTTTTTTCTTTGAGAGTTCCTGAAGACTTGTGGATGAATTCTTATGTTGCATCATGTTTGTTTGAAAAGGCACATTTAGGTATGTTCAACTTCTACAGTAATTGAAAGTATAAATTTTGTTTTTCCTTATACAATTTTATATTTATTCTAATGCAGATGATTTAACTTAGAATGACATTTTTAGGTTTCATGTTTTAGCTTTTTGTCAGTTAAGAATCATTGAATTTACTATAGGGGCTCAGAGTTGCATGTTGACCATTAAATTGGCTTGAATTTGTTAATCATGACAAGTTTTTTCTTGTGTGTTTGCTTGCCATTTTAGTACAATTTTTAAGTCAGAAAACCCCAGAACCCAGGAGCTTCAGGGGGCCTGCGGCCCCAAGACCCCTGGCTAAAATTTTCAGATAATTTCACCAGCCCCAAATCACATCCCTGATAGTTTGGCTCCACAATGACCAATTACGCCCTATTCACTATTCACATTATTTCAATATTGTATGATGTGAAATAGCCAAGAATGATATCTTTTATAAAGGATATGTCCAACAACTAAAGAAAGGAAACCATATTTTTAAAAATTAATACATATTTATTTGCCAATCTTGAAAGTACTGTTCTACAGAATGTTCTGTAAATATATTTTGTACTTCAAACTCCATGACCAGCAAGAATTTTACAGACTGTGCAATTTAAGGACAACAGGAAAGTGCACTTACTGTAACAAAACATTGTAAATAGTTGGCTAACATAACAATAGCAGTTGAATAAATTGATGAGTGGATCTTTAGAGCTTGCAATTACTGGTATTTACCAAGGATATCACCAAAGTGCTAACTCTCAGAGCAAAGTGTGGCAAATATAAAAATGCACATTGAAAACATCAAAAGTGAACGGATTCTGTAACTGTGTGTGTGTGTGTGTGTGTGTGTGTGTGTGTGTGAGCAGGGGCGGTTTTAGGAAATCTGAGGCTCTGGGCAAAGGACAATTTGGAGGCCCCCCCTCAACCCCAACCCATACATCTGTAATAATAATGAGATGATGAATCATATGTACTGACGAACAATATTTATTGTGAACACATGGAAATGATTGAAAAAAACCCAATAAAGATCACTGAATATCTGAATATAAGCTGTGTGTGTGTCAGTAGAGGAGAGTGTGTGTGTGTGTGTGTGTGTGTGTGTGTCTCTGCCCTTTGATTCCCCGAAGATGCGACAACCAAAACAATAGACTGCGTCTGCACTGACCGAATAAAGCAGCCACTTTCTGTTGATTTTCTCTCCGTTTCTCATTGTCATAGCATAGTTTTCTTTGGTAAATTTCCTGGGTGGTTTATCCGCATTGGGTGGGAAAGCAAAGTTCTTAATTTGCACTGGACCTTTTTTAACTATTTCAATTCTCTCTGTGTCTGTTAACTTTGCTGGCCATAAAGCTGGATCTTCACTGATAGTGACTATGGGGCTTTCACTTCTGCTAATCACATTAATGTTTTCAGCTTCACTCACCGATTCTGTGGCCGTGTCATCAGTGGATTGATTGCCTGCTTCTTCTTCTGGCTCATGCTCATTGCGAGACGAGTTAATTTGTGATGCTGGTGGTATAATATCGATATCTCTACGACTACCACTGCAGCTAGCATTGCTGTTGGCAAAACCCAGCTCATTAGATGTGCTGGCCCTGGGTTCTTCTTCGGTGGAAGAACTTGTGTGGAAGAAGGTTGTTAATTTCGGTAGCTTTTCAACAAACTGTTCGCTATCCTTTTTCCTCTTCCTTTTCTCACTGCCACTTAGATAGTTTCATTCTAATTTTACTTTAACAAAAAAATTTTACGAGGGCTCTGCAGCTAGAGCTAGATGGTGCTGGTGCATGTATTCAGCCCGCTCGCGTCGTTGCCTAGGTTACTTGACACTACGGCTCTGAGAAAGAGCGAAGACAGATAGCTGTGCGTGACATCACATCACATACTGGTGGTTTTGCTTGTGAATCTAGCTGTAGGATTACACGTGAATCATGCTTTATTGCTTTTATTATTTTCGTAGCAATGTGGTTCATGTCGAGTGGAAAATATGTATAATCACAATGAATTATTACATAGTAAATGATGTATAGCGTGCAGGAAAACAGGAATACCATAACGCGACAACGAGACCCCTGATTGGACGAGGCTCAGGGCAATTGCCCAACTTTGCCCAATGGAAAGACCGCCTGTGTGTGTGAGTCACGAAGTCAACCAAACCCAGAAAAACACCATGGTGACTGGAGCCCTCAGTTTCCTCTTTGCGTCGTAGAGCTAACTCAAACACTCCACAAAATTTCACGCACTGGATGAGCCAGTTTATGTGCCTGTTCTTGCTCACCTCATCATTGTGGTGGCGAACTGCTAGCCTGTAGCCCTCATCCAGTTGTGTAGTGATGTTCACTCTCCCGAAAGCCGAAAATTTCAGGCAGCTGCCCATGTGAATCTTTGATGACTCGTGTTTTTTTTTTTTTTCTCTGACAAATGATGCATGTCCGAAACTCCAGTGACCGTCCAAGCAGTGTTGTCCGTGGAGCCTCTCCAGGGTGGAAAAGTAAGCAGGGGTAGCAGAAAACCGCTGAGGTGTCCTTGCAGCCAGCTCACCAGGATTTGCACTGGGACCATGCTGAAGTAAAACCTCGAGTATATGATCCCCCCCCTTGTCGAAATTTGTTTTATGTTTAGATTTGGTTGAGGGGGGTCCAGCTTGTTTTGTTGCCAATTTAGCTCGATTTGATCGCTGACTAAATGGAACTTCTTTTAAGGACCGCACTGAATTGCTGTCCACATCCATCTCACCTCAGAAACTGAGAGGCTCGAATGCAACTTTGCCGCGCTTCGCAGTGACGTAAGCACGTTAGGGCAAGCCCCCCCGGAACCCATAGAGATTGCATTGAAGTGTCAGTTAGGAGAAAAAATATATATTAACATGGGACTCTATCAGTGAACTCTTGGGCGATTTTCAACGTGACCGAAATCGCCCCAAAAGGGGCAGTACTCGAGAAGCAAGATCACCCTGATTGGACAATGATACCCAGAGACAGATTAAAACGGCCTAGAGCAGCGCTGGTGAAAGTTTGTTTAAAAAAAAAAAAAAAAAATTTTTTTCGTTTTGGCAGTGCGTCACCCAATCGCCCTTATGCACCACCCGCCCTTGTTTAGAAATAAATTCATAGAAAAGAATGTTCACCAAAACATTTTGGTGAACATTCTCAAAACTTGCTACTTCTATTCTCTGTCTAAAACAGTCATAGGGGCTGTTTTTGGGCATCTTTGACCTATATTGAGAGCCATTTTTGTAAATAAGTTATTTAGTTCCTCATTACCTGTTGTAGCGGGGGGACTTTAATTGATGAGATGCACAGAGGCACATGTATGAGGAAGCTGCACATTCCCGGGAAAAAAAAAAAGCTTCTGTGCTGCTCTCTCCCACTGTTTTAAGCTAGCGAGAGTAAAAGTTGCTGTAGAGCTCTCTGAGGTGTGGGTGGAGCACAGAGGACGGCAGGACAAAGCTTCAGGTACAAATCGGCTTTTATTGCCAGACTTTTCAGTGTAACAATACCGTTTTTCGATTTAATACACATGCACACACGCTGTGTTCTTGTCCCAGGAAGAGCTCTCCTCTGCTCTCCCTCTGCCTCCTTAAATAGGGCGCGGTTACTGGGAAGATACACAAACACAGGTTAATTACCATCAGGTGTAGTGATTCTGCCACTCCCCTTCCCTGGCTCCGCCCTCCTGTCACAGACCGGCGCTTGACCACGCCCCCGCTGCCACATACCCCCACCGCCCGACTCAGGCCGGGCGCCCGTCCGGCCTGCAGCCGACTCCCCCCCCCCCCCCCCGACGGGAGAGGAAGTCCGCCACGACCATCTGCGCCCCCGGCCTGTGGACCACCTTGAAATTGAAGGGTTGGAGTGCCAGATACCAATGGGTGATCCGCGCGTTGGCATCTTTCATGCGGTGGAGCCACTGGAGGGGCGCGTGGTCCGAACAGAGGGTGAAAGGGCGCCCCAGCAGGTAGTAACGGAGGGCGAGGACCGCCCATTTGATCGCCAGGCATTCCTTCTCAATAGTGTTGTAGCGCCCCTCACGCACCGACAGCTTCCTGCTTATGTACAGGATGGGGCGGTCCTCCCCCTCCACCTCCTGGGACAACACCGCCCCCAGCCCTCCGTCCGACGCGTCGGTCTGCAACACAAAAGGGAGAGAAAAGTCAGGGGAGTGTAATAGTGGCCCCCCCACACACAGTGCAGCCTTTACCTCAGAGAAAGCCCGCTGGCACTGCTCCATCCACTGGACCGGATCTGGCGCCCCCTTTTTAGTGAGGTCAGTCAGCGGGCTGGTGCCGTCCGAATAATTAGGTATAAACCTACGATAGTAGCCAGCCAGCCCCAGGAACTGTCTCACCCCCTTTTTGGTCTTGGGCCTCGGGCAGGCCGCAATCGCTGCTGTCTTATTAATTTGGAGACGCACCTGCCCATTGCCCAAGTGGAAGCCCAGATACCGTACTTCCACCCGCCCAATCGCACACTTCTTTGGGTTGGCAGTGAGACCCACCCGCCTCAGCGACCTAAGGACGGCCCTCAGGTGTTGCAGGTGCCGCTGCCAGTCATTCCTATAAATGATAATGTCGTCAAGATATGCGGCCGCATAGGTGGCGTGGGGCCGGAGGACCCTGTCCATCAGCTGCTGAAACGTAGCGGGCATCCCAAACAGCCCAAAAGGAAGTGTGACAAATTGGTGTAAGCCAAACGGTGTGGAAAAAGCCATTTTCTCTCGGGATAATGGAGTCAAGGGGATCTGCCAATATCCCTTCGTCAAATCCAGTGTCGAGTAAAAGCGAGCCGTGCCTAGTCGATCGAGCAGCTCATCAATACGAGGCATTGGGTACGCGTCGAATTTAGACACCGCGTTGACTTTTCTATAGTCCACACAGAACCGGACCGACCTGTCGGCCTTGGGTACCAAGACCACCGGGCTGCTCCAGTCACTGTGGGACTCCTCGATGATGCCCATTTCGAGCATGGTCTGAAGTTCTTCCCGAACCACCTTTTTTTTTGTGTTCGGGTAGCCTGTACGGGCGGCTACGCACTACCACCCCCGGGGGCGTCTCTATGTGGTGTTCTATGAGGTTAGTGCGACCGGGCAGGGGTGAGAACACATCCGAAAACTCGGCCTGCAACTGGGCGACCTCTGTGAGTTGGGTCGGGGAGAGGTGGTCTCCACAGGGGACCGGAGAGGTACGTGATGCCAATGTCCCTTTTTGAACCTCCGGCCCCAGCTCCGCCTTCTCCGGAACTACCGACACCAACGCCACAGGGACCTCCCTCGTTCCAGAGTTTAAGCAGATTGAGGTGGTAGATCTGTAGCGCCCCCTCCCTATCCGTTCGCCTTACCTCATAGTCGACGTCCCCGACTCGCCGTGTGACCTCAAAGGGTCCTTGCCACTTGGCGATTAATTTGGAGCTCGATGTGGGCAACAGTACGAGTACCTTATCTCCCGGAGTGAACTCTCTCTAAGGTGCGTGCCCTTGTTGTACAGGCGGGCTTACCGTTCCTGGGCCTGCCGCAAATTCTCCGGAGTTAGGTGGGTGAGCGTGTGGAGTTTTGCGCGCAGGTCCATAACGTACTGAATTTCGTTTTTACTCTGTGAAGGTCCCTCCTCCCAATTTTCTTGCAGCACATCTAAAATGCTGCGCGGCTTATGCCCATATAGCAATTCAAACGGGGAGAACCCCGTGGAGGCTTGGGTGACCTCTCGCACTGCAAATAACAAGGGTTTGAGCCATTTATCCCAGTTACGTGCATCCTCACATACGAATTTTTTAATTATATTCTTGAGGGTGCGATTGAACCGTTCAACTAAACCGTCCGTTTGTGGGTGATGAACGCTGGTGCGGATCGGCTTCATACCTAGTAGCCCATACAGTTCACTCAGTGTTCGTGACATAAATGAGGTGCCTTGGTCAGTCAGAATCTCTTTCGGGATTCCAACCCGGGAGATGACGTGGAAGAGGGCCTCCGCAATACTGCGTGCTGAGATATTGCGAAGAGGCACCGTTTCCGGGTATCACATTGCATAGTCCACCAGAACCAATATAAAGCGGTACCCTCGTGTTGACCGATCTAATGGCCCGACGAGATCCATCCCAATTCTTTCGAACGGGGTCTCGATTAATGGTAGGGGGCGCAAAGGCGCTTTTGGAATGGCCGCTGGATTTACTAACTGGCATTCGCGGCACGCCGTACACCACTTACGGACATCGCCGCGAATCCCCGGCCAATAGAATCGGGCCATTATCCAGGCTAGTGTTTTATCCTGCCCTAGGTGTCCAGCCATGGGATTAAAGTGAGCCGCCTGAAATACCAATTCCTGGCGGCTCTTTGGAATTAACAGCTGTGTGACTCGCTCTTTCGTCTGAGTGTCCTGTGTCACTCGGTATAATCTATCCTTCATAATAGAAAAATAGGGGAAGGACGGGGTGGCATTCGGCTGGAGCGTTTGACCATAGATTACTCTCACTTGGTCAAACGCATTCTTTTAAGTTCGTTTCTTAAGACACGTATTTTTAAGTATGTTACCTCGCTTGTTGACAGTTTCGGCGAACACTTCCGCCTTCTTCAAAACAGTCACCAGATGTCGAGTGGTGACGTGCCTTATCAGCTGATGTTACTCTATGGAGGCGTGAACATCCCGCCCAATTTGACAGGTAGTCCACGCCTCCTGCTGTCAGGTCGCTGGCCCAGGACTGCGCTCCAGGTGTGTGACAGCGCGTACGCTCCCTCATCCCGGTTCATCGTCCTCTGCGCCCGCTTACGTATCTCCACTGCCTCCAAAATCCAACGCTGGTATCTATTCTCTTCAGCGCGAATGACTCTGGCCTCTTCCCAATCCATAATATGATTTTGTCGTTTGCAGTGGTCTGAAATGGCTGATTTTAAGTTTTCTTGGTTTGCTTTTTCTTTTTCGGATCTTGTGAGTCTTTTTGTTGTTTCTTTTTCACATTCTAATTGGTGTTCTTTCCTGTGAGTGTGGAAGCATCTGCCCGTTTCACCAATATAGACTTTATTGCATGAATGGCAAGGGATTTCATATATGACATTGCATTTATTGTCCAGTTGTATTTTGTCTTTGGGGTGAACGAGCAGCTGTCAGAGGTTCTTGTATGGTTTGACCGGGGTGTTGATGTGGTATTTCCTCATGGATCGTTGGATGCGTTCTGTAACTCCTTTTATATATGGTAATGTGACAAAGCCCCGGTTTGTTTTTCCTGTGTTTTTTCTTGTTTGTTTGTCTCTTTCCTTTTTTTGTGTCTGTGATTTTCCTTTTCGAATTGCCCACGGTGGATATTGGCTGTAAAATACGTTGATGACATTCTTGAAATAACCAAAACAGGTCACACACAATAATTCACGGATCATCTAAACTCCATAGACAAGACAGGCAACATCAAATTCACACACGAAGAGGAAACGGACAAGACAATAGCATTTCTGGACCTAAAAATACACCACACAGAAGAAGGTAATATCAGAATTACAACATACAGAAAACCTACACACACCGACCAATATCTTCTCTGGACATCTGAACATCCCATCGCACACAAAATGTCAGTAATCAGAACACTATACGACCGAACACAGAACATCACGGAGGAGAAAGACAGACAGGAGGAGGAACAACACATCCAACAGGCATTAAAAAACTGCGAATATCCACCGTGGGCAATTCGAAAAGGAAAATCACAGACACAAAAAAAGGAAAGAGACAAACAAACAAGAAAAAACACAGGAAAAACAAACCGGGGCTTTGTCACATTACCATATATAAAAGGAGTTACAGAACGCATCCAACGATCCATGAGGAAATACCACATCAACACCCCGGTCAAACCATACAAGAACCTCCGACAGCTGCTCGTTCACCCCAAAGACAAAATACAACTGGACAATAAATGCAATGTCATATATGAAATCCCTTGCCGTTCATGCAATAAAGTCTATATTGGTGAAACGGGCAGATGCTTCCACACTCGCAGGAAAGAACACCAATTAGAATGTGAAAAAGAAACAACAAAAAGACTCACAAGATCCGAAAAAGAAAAAGCAAACCAAGAAAACTTAAAATCAGCCATTTCAGACCACTGCAAACGACAAAATCATATTATGGATTGGGAAGAGGCCAGAGTCATTCGCACTGAAGAGAATAGATACCAGCGTTGGATTTTGGAGGCAGTGGAGATACGTAAGCGGGCGCAGAGGACGATGAACCGGGATGAGGGAGCGTACGCGCTGTCACACACCTGGAGCGCAGTCCTGGGCCAGCGACCTGACAGCAGGAGGCGTGGACTACCTGTCAAATTGGGCGGGACGTTCACGCCTCCATAGAGTAACATCAGCTGATAAGGCACATCACCACTCGACATCTGGTGACTGTTTTGAAGAAGGCGGAAGTGTTCGCTGAAACTGTCAACAAGCGAGGTAACATACTTAAAAATACGTGTCTTAAGAAACGAACTTAAAAGAATAGTTATAATTATCAGACATAATGAATTTTCACTACATGGTCAAACGCATGTCGCAGAGTCTCGTCTCGTGATTGTTCTAATGGGAAATCCGCGAGGGATTCCCAAACAGAAAGAGGAGGAGCCGGCGGCTCCTCACTCTGTCGCGAAGATGACGTAGACGGCTCTGCGACAGCAGCTCCAGCCAAAGCGACACCGGGACCTCCCCCTGTCAACTGGCAGGACCCACTCTTTACTAGGCGCGTCATTAAACCCCGAAATCCCGGCCAATCAGTCCCCAAAATTAGAGAGTGGGTAAGGCGAGGATTAACCGCCGCCTTCACTATAGATTTTTCCCCTCTGAAAAATATGTGGACCGACACCAAAGGGTAGCTGTGAACATCCCCGTGCGCACACAACACCTTCACCCCCTGTGCTCCCCCCAATGCCTCGTCTTGCACCAGGCTTTGGCGGATCGAGGTCTGATTGCAACCAGAATCCACCAACGCCTGATATGTAGCCCCTTGGATACTCACCGGTATGCGATATGCTCCGGCCCGATCGAGGGCAGCTTCTGGCACATCGGGGATCCGTACCACCGCGCCCACCTCCATTGCTGCGCACTGTTGTTGCAGGTGGCCCGGCTCCCCGCAGCGCCAGCAAACCGGCCCGGGCTTTCCCTCTGCACCTGCGCTCTGGGGCTCACTCACCTGAGGGGGGGGAGAAACAGACACAGAAGGGAGAAACGGGAGGGCACCACGGGTGCGGTGGGCCGGCTGGGGTGGAGCCGGCCCCCGCCTCCGTGGTGGGGGAATGGGGCGAGGACGGGACACAGAAGGGAGGGGAGAAAGAGAGAGAAGAGGAGAGAAGAGAAGACGTCGTCGGCCGTCCTGCCGCCAGAACAGCCGCCAAATGATCCTCTGCCAATCCTACTGCCTGATCCAGCGACGCCGGGCGGTGGCACTGGACCCACTCCGCGGTTCCGGCTGGTAAGCGGGCGATGAACTGCTCCAGCACCACCTGATCGATGATTCCCTCGGCGTCGCGATCGTCGGCCCTCAGCCACCGCCAGCAGGCGTCCCGGAGCTGCTGGCCAAACGCGAACGGCCGGCCGACTTCCTCCAACCGCAGCGCGCGGAAGCGCTGGCGCTGTTGTTCTGATGTGCGCCCCACTCGCTGGAGGACGGCCCGGCGAAGGTCCGCGTAGGCCAGACGGCGGTCGGCGGGGAACTGTAGCGTGGCCAGCTGCGCCTTTCCCGTCAGGAGGGGGAGGAGGCGCGCCGCGCGCTGCTCCATCAGCCACCCCGAGGCTTTGGCGACCTGTTCCATTGGCCACCCCGAGGCTTTGGCGACCTGTTCCATCGGCCACCCCGAGGCTTTGGCGACCTGTTCCATCGGCCACCCCGAGGCTTTGGCGACCTGTTCGAACAATGTGAGGAACACCTCGGGGTCGTCCTGCGGGCCCATCTTGGTCACGGTGAGGGGAGACGGGCCCACGGCCGGGGCACTGGTGGACCCCGCCGACACGAGGAGATGCCGGAACGCCTCGCGATCTTCCTGCTGGGCCAGCACCAGGGCTTCGAAGCGCCGCTCTTGCTCCTTTCGGAGCATGACAAGCGCCTGGTGCTGGCTTTGCTGAGCCGTGGCGAGGGCATGGACCAGGTCCGTGAACGGGGAGGATTCCATGGGGCTGCGGGGTTGGTGCTCCACCTTTCTCCCGGGTTTCGGCACCACTGTAGAGCTCTCTGAGGTGTGGGTGGAGCACAGAGGACGGCAGGACAAAGCTTCAGGTACAAATCGGCTTTTATTGCCAGACTTTTCAGTGTAACAATACTGTTTTTCTATTTAATACACATGCACACACACGCTGTGTTCTTGTCCCGGGAAGAGCTCTCCTCTGCTCTCCCTCTGCCTCCTTAAATTGGGCGCGGTTACTGGGAAGATACACAAACACAGGTTAATTACCGTCAGGTGTAGTGATTCTGCCACTCACCTTCCCTGGCTCTGCCCTCCTGTCACAGACCGGCGCTTGACCACGCCCCCGCTGCCACAGTTGCTAAACCAGGTTTAAACTGCAAAAAAAAAAAAACCCTAGCGTGAATTTATTGTGAGCATGTATATGACTTTTACAGTTGGTTTTGGTTGTTAAGAGACGCTAAACTCTGTTAAAATCATCGGAGATTTCGGCTCATTGGCATATTGTTTGACTTGCTGCAGGGGAGAGACCGCGCCAGTGCCTGTGTGAGACTTATGTGCCCTCTCTTGCTACATTGCAGGTGTGTTATGACGTGTTTGTGTTATTCTAATGTACTCTGTTGCACTTTAAATGAAACTAGGCTGCTTTAAATATGATATTAGCAGTATAAAATGTTTTCTCCTACAAACTTCATTTCTGAGAAATATTTTTTGTGGATTCAGAAACTGAAACACAGTGATTCTTCAGTTTAATTTGATGCAATTTATACTTACCCAGTGTTGTTGTAATTCTGTATTTGTTATAAGTGTATGTTATTCAACACGTTTACTTTACTGTGAAAAATGTTAATGTATTGAGTACACACACGCAAAAAAGGGAACAGCTTCTGTGCTGGGGAGAGACCACGCCAGTGCCTGTGTGTGTGACTTATGTGCCCTCTCTTGCTACATTGCAGAAAATTAAAAGTGCTGATCCTGATTCCTGCCTGAGTGTCTGTCTTCATGTATACCGGCGTCCTTCTGAAGTCCGCTACATAAAACTGGTGCCGTGACCCGGATCTATTGGTCAGCTGCTGTGTGCAACGTGACTTCTGGGATGTCAAGTTGGTCGACCTGTGGATCCTCATAGCTGCTTAAGTGAACGCTGATACTAAGAAAAATGGGCTTTAAAGTAACCATTTAGTTTTGTAAAAAGCCCACAGTCTTAAGTGATATTTTCGTGTGAGTTTTGTGACATGCAGACACCATTTTTTTCACGTTTGTTTCATTGTTGCACTATTTTAAGTCTGTGTAATGTGAAATATGGCAGGCAGAGTTCAGAGTACTTTTAATATTTTCACACCAGTTATTGGTAGGGGCAGAGGAGTGTTTAACACAGATCAAGTAGTCAGGAGTGGGACAAGATCATTGACTACTGAGGAGCCATCAGAGTCAGGTGATATTAATGACACCCTTCCTCCTGGGCCACAGTTTTCCACACCTGTTGCAAATGATAGTACCACCCAACAGTTATGTGACCTGATAGGTGAGTTAGGGAGTCAAATACCGTAGGTGAGTCAATAGCCAGTCTCCACTCACCCTAGTGCAGTCTCCTCCTGTCCAGTCAGTGAAAGCTGAAGCACCAGAGACAACCATCGACCTGTCCAAAGTGAGCCTGATCATCAGGCCTGATGTTAAAGAGCCTCCCATGTATCGTGGTGATGGAGATGACAAATTCTCCATCCAAGAGTGGATAGACATGATTGAGGTATACCTGCACAAGAGAAACCTCTCAACAAGTGCCATCTTCTGGGCAAAGCAAAGAGTATCGTCAAGGTAGGATTGAAAAGCAGCTCAGCATCAGGTACTGTCAGCACTCCTGAAATAATCTATGGCAGGGTTTCTCAAACTTCTTTGCTCTGGGGCCCAGTAATGTTAGGCCTTGGTGCTGCAAGGCCCTGTGCACCCCCCCCCCCCCCCCCCCACACACACACACACACATCGTGTGCGCCTCCATAGATAAATACATACAAACATACATACATAGTTTATTATCTCATCTCATTATCTCTAGCCGCTTTATCCTTCTACAGGGTCGCAGGCAAGCTGGAGCCTATCCTAGCTGACTACGGGCGAAAGGCGGGGTATACCCTGGACAAGTCGCCAGGTCATCACAGGGCTGACACATAGACAAAGACAACCATTCACACTCTCACCTACGGTCAATTTTACAGTCACCAGTTAACCTAACCTGCGTGTCTTTGGACTATGGGGGAAACCGGAGCACCCGGAGGAACCCCACACGGACACGGGGAGAACATGCAAACTCCACACAGAAAGGCCCTCACTGGCCACGGGGCTCGAACCCGGACCTTCTTGCTGTGAGGCGACAGCGCTAACCACTACACCACCATGCCGCCCTATTATTATTATTATTATTATTATTTTTGCTTTTTGTTAGTAGTACTTGTTACAAGTAGCAGGCTTATACCAGCATAACAATATTTTGGCTAAATAAGACCTAACAGGAGTGCATTGGCAGAATTGTAGAAAATTGCCAAATGACCAGTAACTGTCCAAAGATATGCCATTATAATTAATAATAATATTATTAGGCCTATTATTATTATTATTATTATTATTATTGCTGCTTAGGCCTAAAATATTATCAAACAAGGGAAACTAACAGAAGTGCTTTGGCTTTGAGGTTATTGCCAAATTACATAAATATACCGATATGTAGGCCCAATAATTTGACATTATTATTATTATTTTAATAACCTATTATTACCATTTGCATAACAACCATTAATCCAAATTTTTTTTTTTTACTTTTGTTTTAAACTACATCTTTGAACTTGAAGCACTGCCATATTATTATTTTTGCTTTTTGTTAGTAGTACTTGTTACAAGTAGCAGGCTTATACCAGCATAACAATATTTTGGCTAAATAAGACCTAACAGGAGTGCATTGGCAGAATTGTAGAAAATTGCCAAATGACCAGTAACTGTCCAAAGATATGCCATTATAATTAATAATAATATTATTAGGCCTATTATTATTATTATTATTATTATTATTATTGCTGCTTAGGCCTAAAATATTATCAAACAAGGGAAACTAACAGAAGTGCTTTGGCTTTGAGGTTATTGCCAAATTACATAAATATACCGATATGTAGGCCCAATAATTTGACATTATTATTATTATTATTTTAATAACCTATTATTACCATTTGCATAATAACCATTAAACCAAAATTTTTTTTTTTACTTTTGTTTTAAACTACATCTTTGAACTTGAAGCACTGCCAAACAATGCCTCAATAACATACACACACACACTTATAAAAAGGTCTACCAGAAACATGGGACCTCAAACCGAGAAACCTTAAGACCCATTGTAGCCCTAATACTGACTGATTACACAGTCCCAGTATGAAGAAGGGAGAACTGAACATAGGCTACGTGCTGACTTTTAACCTCAAATAACAGGCTTGGTCACCCACAGAGATTTGGTAAAAGAAAAGTCAGCATTCTAATGCGAAGGATGTGCCTGCTTTCTCGCCACTAACAGGTCAAAACGAGGAAGACAGGGTGACAAGGCCACTCGGAGCGTGTTTTCTGAGTTGAGCCTGTTTCGGTATTTTGTCTTTGTGGCTGTCAAACGTGAAAATGCAGTCTCGCAGAGGTATGTTGAATGGAAAGGCATCAGTGTTTTCACTGCCATCTCACTCAGCTGGGGATATTCATCGCAGCATGACTGCCAGAATTCAAAGTCGACCAAATCTCGACTGCAGACCAGCATTGCACGAAAGCTCCAGAAGTTTATTCTGCACCACAGGTGGCAGAGCGCTCGTTTCTGGGTTGGTGAATGGATCTCTTACCCATTGCTTTTCCGCTCCGAGCGGCCTTCTCTGTCTGAAGTATGAATCAAAATGACGCAGTGTTTCGGTAAGGTGTTGCGCGATCACTGCCAGAACCTGCCCCAAATCCACACCTTCATCAGCCAGAGATGACAGACAGCCGAACATGTCAAACACACCTCTATTAACTCTGTTGGTCCAGACTGAGAGCTTCTTTTTGAAAGCCATGATTTTATAATTAGCTTGAAAAATGTCTCACGCTTGGCCTTGGATCGACAGGTTTAGCATATTGAAATGGTCCAGGATGTCAGAAAGATAAGCTACCTTTATAAGCCAAGACTGATCTCGCAGGTGATCGGCAAGATTGGACTGTTTATTTGTCAAGAATGCCTCAAACTCATGCCTCAACTCGTACACTCTGTTCACCACTTTACCCCGTGACAGTCAACGAACCTCAGAGTGCAAGAGCAGATGAACATGAGATAGGTGCAGATCATCAAACAGAGCTGTAAATAGACGGGAATTTGTCGGATTGGCCTTAATGAAGTTCACTATTTTGACCACTTGATTTAAAACTTCATGAAGCTTTGTGGACAGGTGTTTAGAGGCAAGTACCTCTCGATGAATAACACAGTGCATTGCCTGCATTGATGGTGAAACGGCTTTTACCCGAGCAACAACTCCATTGTGCCTGCCGGTCATAGCCGCTGCCCCATCTGTGCAGACACCAACGCAATGCCCTCATATCAACCCATGCCCAGAAATGTACCCATTAAGCATATGGAATATTTCTCCAGCGGTTGTGGTCCCTGGAAGCACCTTACAAAACAAAAAATCCTCATGAAACCGGCCCTCATGAGCATATCTGATGTAGATCAGAAGCATAGCCAAGTTAGAGAGATCCGTGGTCTCATCCAATTGAATGGCAAACCAGTCAAATGACTTCACCCTTTCTAAAATTTGCATTTCGATGTCTGCCGCCATATCGTCAATTCGACGACAGACCGTGTAATTTGACAGAGGAATCTCTTTTACTTTGGCTGCAGTAGCCAGACCCAACACCTCACTACAAGCAGTAACAATCGAAGGCATAATTAGCTTCTCCCCAATTGTGAAAGGTTGCCTGACATGTGGTGTGAAATCATGTATGATGCCTTTGTTAGCTTTTCATTCTTGGTCAAATTACTTTTCAACACTTTAGTTTGGGTGGCCAATTCATCACGTTTTCTTCTGAAAAAATCCTCTGATTTATCCTTGAGATGCGAATGTTTAGTTTCCAAATGGCGGCATAATTTGGATGGCTTCATAGCTTCGTTGCTTAGCATGGTTTGGCAGATAACACAGATTGGTTTCGGGGGACAACTATCACTTGAAATAAAGCCGAATTGTATGTATGAAGGGTTGTAATTGTGAGTGAATGGGCGATTATTATTTTTTTTGCCTTATATCTGCACTGTCAGATAGGCGCTTTCCAAAGAAAGCGTCAAGAATAGCTTGCTTTGAACATACCATGATATTGCTCTCATAAAGCATGTGTGCACACGAATGACTGACTGGACTTGGGACAGAATGAATAAGTGCAAGTGTGCAACCTCATGCAGGCGGGAACGCTTAACATTCTAGAATGGGGGGGGGGGACTTACGCTACGTGGCACACAGTGACAAAAGCACTGAGAGCAGAGCCAGCCAGTCGCTCTTCTACATAATCTGATTGACAGTGACCAGTAGTTTGAAATTATAATACTGACTACTAGTGCAAAGGCAGGCTTGCGGACCGACGGTAATCTTCTCACGGACCGGTACCAGTCCATGGCCCATAGATTGAGAAACGCCGATTTAAAGTACCTGTGTTAAAATTGGTATCCTCCACACACATTCTGTCTGCTTTTGTCAACTCAGGGGCAGAGGGGGATTTTGTCAACAGCACAATTGTCCAGAAATTCAACCTGCCCACAACCCCTCTGCAGAGTCCACTCAGCGTCAGGACCATCGATGGAGGACCAATAGGTGATGGTCTCATCACCACTCAAACCATTCACATTCAGGTGGGAGCACTCCACTCTGACTCCTTTCCCTCTATGTGACCACCACTGTCGATCATGACATCATTCTTGGTTAGCCTGGTTACAGCTTCACAATCCACTAATCTCGTGGCAGAACAAGGAAATTCTCCAGTGGTCACCCACTTGTTTTCAGAACTGTCTCACATTCCTAATTCAGTCTCTCCTCCACCTCAGCTGAGAGTCCACAGCCTGATTCCATCGAGAATGTTCCAGAGTGTTACCTGGACCTGAGAGAGCTCTTTACCAAGGGGAAAGCCTGCAGGCTACCACAGCATCAGCCTTATGATTGTGTCATCAATCTTCTACCAGGCACATCACCTCCATGTGGTTTTAAGACCAATGGACTGTTTTAGCTACTGCATTGATATTGCCAATTATTGTATTTAACTTTATTGTATTGTCATTGGTTGATTACGGGGGGTGTGTACATGGGTGTGGGTATTTTTTATCGTAACACTGATGAATTTGAGCACACTGAGGAAGGCACATGCCAAAACACGTGTGAATAAATATCTGTATGCATACTGTGGCCTCTTTTCTTTTGAACTGATTACATGTTAGGCGAGCACTCTCAGAATTAATAAAAAACATTGAGTGAAGCCTGCTCGTACCCTTATGCATTTTGATGACTATAAAGTGTCTTGTGCCACCAACTGGCAGAATGTCTCTACTGAAGAATTATTAATGGAGGGAAGAAAAATACTTTGTTTGAACAAAATTTTGGGGGGGACGGAAGGGCAAATAAAAAAGATAATGAGGAACCTACTTTGACTCTGATATATCTGTCAGATAAAAAAAGAATTAATCCAATTAAAGATAGAATCAGAGATACCAATATTATGTAACTTATATAATATACCCTTCCTCCATGCCATGTCATAGGCCTTTTCTATATCAAGAAAGACTGCTAAGACTTTGTCCTCTTCCAAAACTTTTAATAATGTCATCACTAAGTCTCAGGAGATGATCCAAGGTACATCTTTTTCTTCTAAATCCAGATTGTTTTTTGTTAAATAGTTTGGTTTTCGCAAAACCAATTGAGGCAATTAGTGACCATTCTTTCAAGAATTTTACAGAAGTTTGAAGTTAAAGCAATAGGACAATAGGAAGCAGGATCTGATTTAGGTTTTCCAGGTTTTAAGACAGGAACAACATGAGCAACTTTCCAATCTTTGGGAACAATTCCTTCCGTCAAGGTTTTATTAAAAAAAGTCCAGAATAAATTGCTTAGAGTAGGTAGACATATGTTGGAACATGATATCTCATTATCTCTAGCCGCTTTATCCTTCTACAGGGTCGCACACAAGCTGGACCCTATCCCAGCTGACTATGGGCGAAAGGCGGGGTACACCCTGGACAAGTCGCCAGGTCATCACAGGGATGACACATAGACACAGACAACCATTCACACTCACATTCACACCTACAGTCAATTTAGAGTCACCAGTTAACCTAACCTGCATGTCTTTGGACTGTGGGGGAAATCGGAGCACCCGGAGGAAACCCACGCGGACACGGGGAGAACATGCAAACTCCACACAGAAAGGCCCTTGCCGGACACGGGGCTCGAACCTGGACCTTCTTGCTGTGAGGTGACAGCGCTAACCACTACACCACCGTGTCACCCGGAACATGATACAACAAAGATTATCAGGTCCAGGAGAGGTGTTTTTACATTTTCTTAAGGCTTTATTGAATTCATCCAGACTGAATTTATAATTTAAATGTAGACTTAGAATCAGTAGACTTTGCAAATATATGATTATTTTCTTCTTCAAATTTGTTTTTATGAGCTAGAAATTCTTTTGTATAATTAGAATCACTACTAACTTCAGCAAAATGGGAAGCAAGGTCTTCTGCTTTTTCAAAATTACTTTTAGTATAATTATCATCTTTTTTTGAATTCAGGTATATTATCACCTTGATTATAATTCATATTTCTTATTAATTTCCAAATTTGACAAGTTTGATCTTTCATTTAATCTACTTAGCTCCAAAATGCGCTCAATTTCCAAAGAAGAACTGGCCAAAGCAACAAACAACCGGGTTCCCGGAAGTCCTCCCATGCGCACCAATGCCACAGGCTTGCTCATTGGGGATAGATTAGGGATAGAATTAGCTCATGTTTTAAGTCGTTCAAATTCTGTAAAGACGCTTTGTGACAATGGTTGTTGAATCTTTATTGTATATACAAATAAACTTGACTTGAACTCCACTCCAGGACTATAAGCGCATCAAGGCAGAGAGTGGGACAGAGACAGAGGGAGAATTTTGTCTGTAATAGCCTCCCATATTTTTCCACTTGCATCTAGAGCACCATCATTAAACACAAGAACTTGCCTTTGGCATCTTGTTTAGTTTGTTTTGATTTTGTTGCTGGTCCCACCAGAAATATGGATGAAATGAAAGGAAGTACGCAATGCACCTCTCATGTAACCAATCAGATCAAAAGGTAAGGGGAGATATATTATATATATATATATATATATATATATATATATATATATATATATATATGGTGTGTATACATGGTAGCTTTTCATATTTTGATGGCACTTAAAATCGAATGACAGCAAGTACTTGAAAAGAAACCACTATTTTTGTTAAGATGAAATACTTAATTCTGATTGATTGTGCAATACGCAGGATGCATGGTCTGGATGAGCGCCTGGAACATATTGGTGAACTCATGGCTTTATACGGTACACACGCAAGAAAATGCCTTGCTCTGCGGCAGATCAGCAATGTGGAGGAAGAAGTTGGCACCAGCCCTCCCCCCAAAAAAGAGCTCCTTCTGAGAGTGAAAATCATCTCTCTAGGCTATGGTGGGGGCTCAGGGTAAGGCTCAGGACAAGACTTGGACTCCTGGCTAGGAGTGGGCATGTACTCAGGAGAAGACTTGGAGTCTGGACTGGAAGTGGGCTCGAGTTCTGGGGATGACTCAGGTTCAAACTCTGGAGATGACTCAGGCTCCGGACTGGACTCTGGCTCGAGCTCAGATGATGACCTGGGCTCTGGACAGGGAGTGAACTCAGACTCTGGACTTGACTTGGACTCTGGACTGGACTCTTGCATGGGCTTGAGCTCTGTCAATGCACTGCTATGGTCCTGGTCAGGACCTGGCAGCAGGACGCCACCGCCTTCATAGCCAGGTGGCGGCGGGATGACAATGACAACGCCTTCAAGGCTAGGTGGCAGCGGGGCGACGATGATGACTCTGGTGGTGTAGTGGTCAGCACTGTCACCTCACAGCAAGAAGGTCCATGGCTGGTGAGGGCCTTTCTGTGCGGAGTTTGCATGTTCTCCCCTTGTCTGCATGGGTTTCCTCCGGGTGCTCCGGTTTCCCCCACAGTCCAAAGACATGCAGGTTAGGTTAACTGGTGACTCTAAATTGACCATAGGTGTGAATGGTTGTCTGTGTCTATGTGTCAGCCCTGTGATGACCTGGCGACTTGTCCAGGGTGCACCCCGCCTTTCGCCCGTAGTCAGCTGGGATAGGCTCCAGCTTGCCTGCGACCCTGTAGAACAGGATAAAGCGGCTAGAGATAATGAGATGAGATGACTTTACACAGTTGATCATTGAGCTTCATTGAGTGTCATCCTGTCTTTGGGCTGGGTCAGGCCATAGCACTTCATCCACATCACACGCTATATTTGCCCTTGCCAGGCAACAGGGGAAAAAAACCCTAGTGTGCTGTACCCAGCCCTGACACATCTCCTCGCCAATGTCATCACAGGCTAGTTCCATGGCCTCAAGAAGATTACACCTGGTGTAGGGCTGTCACTTGTACACCTTCCATCTCCAAGTGGAGAAAAACTCCTCTATTGCATTGAGGAAGGGAGAGTATGGTGACAAGTATAGGTTAATGAAATTCTGATTCATATTGAACCATTCTCTGACTTGGACATCGCGGTGAAAACTAACATTGTCCCAAATTATAACAAATAGGCCACAGGCAACACATCTCTAAGACCACCAAGACAGGTGAGAAGGTGCTGGGTGTTATATGGCCCCAGAGTGGCATGATGGTGAAGAACACCCCTGTTGCTTACAGCAGCACAGTGTTATATTACCACCATGCTGGCCAGGGACTTCAACAATGGTTCGCTGGCCAATTATGTTCCTGCCTCTCCTTCTTCTCATGGTGAGATTGAAGCCAGCTTCATCAACAAAAATGAATTCATGGGGTGTCTCCATAGCGTCCGGCTCAAACATTCTCTGCAATTAGACGGGTAGTTTTGTAAGTGCTTCAAAGAGACAGGCCTATGCTGTGGAGTACAATGTATGCATTCTTCACTAACATACATTGTATATGTAATGTGATGCTATTGAACTTGACAATAATATGTATATAGTACAGTACCATAACTAACTGTACACTTACCTGTACATACTGAAATCGCAGTTCCTTCACCCTTTCAGAGTAACATTCAAAGGGCGCTCTGTACACTTGTTTCATTCATATCCTGTTGTGATGGAGGATACGGTCTATGGTGGAAAGGCTCACACTATTGATTCCCTCGAAGCCTGTGTGGTTTTCAATAATTTGTTGCTGTATTTCCCATAGTGTAATGGCATTGTTTTGACAGACAATGTCGACTACAATGGCCTCCTGCTGGGGTGTGAACATGGGTGTCCTCCCACCCCCGTATGGCAGTCTTGCAATCCTGCAAAAAGAGAATGTGCAAAATATATGTAAATGTTCTGAAATATATATATACAGTAGTACTGTAAACTTTCAATGATAAAACAGTACTGTAAAGTAGACTGTACCTGTTCTCATGTCTGAATCTCCAGATTATGGTGGACACAGAGAATTGACTAATGTTTGGCTGGACTCTTTGGCCTGCCTCCTTCATGGTTATGCCATGCACCAGTACATGGTCTATGACGGTAGCCAGAATTTCATCAGAAATTGCCACTCTTCCTCTCCCTCCTCCTCCTTCTTGTCCTCCTCTTCTACCTCCTCTTACACACACTCGTCCTCTGTGTCTCTGATCCATTGTTGTCATGAGCTTGCAGGACCAACCTGCTTGCACTCTGAACTTGCTTATATTGGTTGTCATGTTGTCATGACATGATGAGAAACAAGTGTGATCAATTTTGAATCATTGTGTTCAATGGATGACACGTGTTTCATGTGTGTTCATATTTTGCCACTTGTCGTTACCATTATGCATCACAAGTGCATCACAGTGACAACTGTATTTTATTGCATGAGAATGTGTTGAGAGTTTTGCAAAAGGAAGGACTGAGATCTGCAAATAGTGTTTTACTTGGTGAAGATAGTTTATGGTTTTATCAAAATGATGCTCAATTCAGTGAATGAGTTTAGACAACTGAGCAATTGATTCACACAACAGGACTTAATGTTTTAGCAATTCAGAAAAACTAATTTCTGACAATCCAGAGGCAAGGCCAGGGAGCAGACAAACAGGCTAAACCGGCTGTCTGCTAGCTGCACAGAGTCGTCACTCAGGGTCCACTACATCGAGACTGTGTCTGTTCCCTGAGCTAAACAAAAAAGTAGAAATACTCAGAGAGTTTGTCCCAGTAACCTAATCAATATAAAATTAGATCATACTGACTGTACAGCCGCTGCCAGCACCTTTGATTTGAAGGTGGGGCTATTAAATATTAGATCTCTTACATCTAAAGCGCTAATGGTTAAAGGTCTCATGGCATGGTGGTTTGTTGATGCTTTAAACGGGCTCGTGGAGGCTTCTGGATGTTATATCTGCAGCCTTTCTCGAAATGAACCCTCGGCACATAAATATAGCCTCCTGGGAGAAAGCCCCATTTCAGCGCTTTTCCCAGTGCATCATTTTGCTAATGAGAAGCAGGAGGCGGGGAAGGGTAGAGGGTGGGGGCGGGCCATGGGGGGAGGGGCTTAACCAAGCTGCAGCCATGCTAGCTGTGTGTGAACAGTAGCAATGGCTTGAACATGCACTCCATAACCAAAGAGGATAGAAGCAGCAACTACAGCAACATATCGCTTATCCAACAGAAGACATGCATTGTGGAGCAATAGTCAAAAACCTCAATAAGCTCATAAGTTACAGTCAATTTCCAGACTAAACTCAGTTTAACAGAGCATGCTGCATGCTCTTTAGTTTTGTAGCGCAGATTACCTGGCTAACTGCAGGAAGCAGTTAGCTGCACAGCTAATATAGCCATTGCTAGGCTAACGTACCGATTTTAAAACAGGGCAAAACGACCAGTTATACACTTACTTGTTCGGTGTTTGTTGCTGATGCGGCAGGGATGCTTGGTACGGACCCAGGCTTCAGTGACAGTTGATGTGCAAAACCTGCCCTGTACTGTCCCAAGTTGTGGAAACATTCCTCAGGAAAATGCTTCCGACAAACATACACCGTCTTAGGTAGACTCGACGGCGTATTCTCATCTCATCTCATTATCTCTAGCCGCTTTATCCTTCTACACTCAAAAAAATAAAACATTGCATTTACTTAACCGAGTTATGGCAACCGGTCCCACAAAACTGTGTTAATTTAGATGTATTGAATACAGTTATGTTTTGAATAACTCAACATAACTGTATTCAATACATCTAAATTAACACAGTTTCGTGGGACTGGTTGCCATAACTCTCATTCTCATCTCATTATCTCTAGCCGCTTTATCCTTCTACAGGGTCGCAGGCAAGCTGGAGCCTATCCCAGCTGACTACGGGCGAAAGGCGGGGTACACCCTGGACAAGTCGCCAGGTCATCACAGGGCTGACACATAGACACAGACAACCATTCACACTCACATTCACACCTACGGTCAATTTAGAGTCACCAGTCAACCTAACCTGCATGTCTTTGGACTGTGGGGGAAACCGGAGCACCCGGAGGAAACCCACACGGACACGGGGAGAACATGCAAACTCCACACAGAAAGGCCCTCGCTGGCCCCGGGGCTCAAACCCAGGACCTTCTTGCTGTGAGGCGACAGCGCTAACCACTACACCACCGTGCCGCCTCGACGGCGTATTATTGAAGTAAATAAAATTAAGCCACTGCGTCTTCAGGGGCTCTCCCGTCGGCAGTAAAAACAGACTCTCTTCTGTGTTGTCACATCCATGTACAGCGCAATTTCCATGTTTCGCTCGCTTAGGTGATGCCATGTTGTTGTGTCCTCTATGGTCTCCTCACTACAACTACAACAGTGGGTGGGAATCCAGAGGGGGGGGCATGGGGATCATCTCCCATGCTGATGTAGTAAAGGGAAGAGCTTATCAAAGCGCCGTTTTGACGCACCATTCTCAAATGTTGGGCATAGTTTGGTTTACACATTATGACATTTCTAGCCACTGGGGTGACTTAAGAAGGTCAGAGAAACTCATATTAACGTTAAAAAACCTCAGAAAGTGAAAATTTCATGCCATTGGACCTTTAATGAACTCACTACTGATCAGGAGTTTAATGTACTTTGTTGAACTGAAACATGGATTAAGCCAAATGAATATATAGCATTAAATGAAGCTAGTCCTCCTGGATACAGTTATATACACCAGCCTTGTCTAACTGGCAGAGTAGGAGGCGTTGCGGTTATTTATAATGATTATCTAGGTGTAAGGCTTGTGCAAAATTCAGAATTTAATTCAATTCAGGAAGTGAATTTGAATTGAATTTGAATTGGCTCCACCCCCAGAGGATATGGAATTGAATGTGAATTGGAATTACAGGAAGTGGAATTTTAAATTCATTGCAATTCAGAGAAATTCATTCTAACCACATATCAGTGAGAATGTGATACTTAGCATGTGTTTTTCTTCCAGATTGGAATAATTATATCTGAAACACAATAAATGCAATACAGAGACTATTATTAAGCATACATTCTTATATTGAAAAGCAATATTTTCATTTTAAAGTAATCAAATAACACAAAGCTGTGGTGAATGCAATTATTATTTTATTTACTTCATGGGGTAACAGTGTTGCATTTAATGATCATCAGCTCTTCAAACATTTTATCATTGAGGCAGCATCGCTCTGGTTGGAATATCTTTCCACCAACACTAAATATCCTCTCAACAGGTGCAGAGGAAGCAGGTATGGCCAGATATTTGCATGCAAGTAGAGCAAGGTTTGGGAAACGATTTTGGTTTTCTTTCCAGAACAACAAAGGGTTGGTACCCTCTGCCAAACATGTGGCACTCAAGTAAACTGGGAGCTCATGTGAGGATGCATCAATTGGCACAGAAGTTGTTTGGGTATCCATGTAGGAAAAGAGTCTGGGACGTTTGCATGGTTGGGTATTCATGTCAGAAGTGGCTTTTGGACGTACAGAATCAACTTTTGCAGTGAGGAGGTTTCTGATTGTGTTCTGTTCTTCACCGTTACACCAGTCTAGCTTGAATCTTGGATCAAGAGTTGCAGCCATCTGGAAGCACTCCATATCTTCATATTTTCCAAGTCGCCTCTCGAGTGCGGTTTGTAAGGTGGACAGAAACTTATTGTTCCCAGTCATTTTGGCATCTTTAATGGCATGTCTCAGTCCTCTCACACAAGGAATAACATAGCTTGATGTTACAGCTTTCTCTGCCTGACAGCGGTCTGTGATCTCCTCAAAGGGTTCTAAAACCTTACAGAGTTCCTCAATGATTTTAAGTTCGTATGGTGATAGCTGAATTGGGCAGTGGAGCTCAGCAAGAACATCATTTGGAACTTTAAGAACTGACCTAAGCATCTTCAACTGGCTATTCTAGCGTGTGGCATTGGCAGGTTGAAGTTTGTGCATTCCCTCCAGGGCCTCTGCAGCATGAGTGGATTTGTGGCAAAATGCAACAAACTTCTGAACCTTTCCTAGGAGGCTTTTTATGGAGGCAGCATCATTCAAAGCATCGTGCAGTACCAATTGGAGAGTGTGGGTAAAACATGGTAGTCTCTCAGGTGGAAAGTACATCATTTCCTCTTCTACATTGACCACCTCTACACTGGCATCCTCCTCCTCCTCATCTTCTCCATCACTCTCACTGTCACTCACATGCACTGGTGGAAAAAGACTGAAGGCCTTTATCATGTTGGACGCATTGTCCGTTATGATGAAAGACGCTTTGCTCTGAATGTTGAAACTGCACAGTACTTGATCATAAACCTGGCAAATATTTTCTGCAGTGTGCCTACCTTTAAATCGCTGACAGCTCAGCATCACACTTTGCAGGTTGTAATCATGAAAGAAATGGCCAGTCATTCCTAAAAATGACCTCATTGATCTGTTGGACCATAAATCAATTTTTAGGCAAATATGGCCAGCATTTGTCATGGCATTTGTGAGATGGTCTTTCACAGATTGTGCACGCTGTGATATGAGGCTGTCTCTGAGAGCTCTTCGGGTAGGCACTGTAAATGCTGGTTGTGCAAGCTGGAACATGCCAATGAAGTCCTTATGCTCAACTGTAGAGAGGGGGAGGAGGCCATTGGAAATCAGACTAACAATGCTATCTGTCAGAGCCATTTGATTTGTATTGATTGAGGACCACTTGGTTGATGTTGATGGACGGTCTTGATCTTGGTGTGTTTGACTCATGCCACTGCTGGATGCAGACCCCATCTCCAAGACTGCAGGGTGTTTCTTCTGAAAGCAGAAAAGCCAATCAATGTTTAAGAGTTTTTATTCTTTGGATCTGTATATTATGGTACAATTCTGTATATTTCACATAATTGTATCTGTATATATTGTAATCTGTATGCTGATAATTCCATATGTATAGTGCCATCTGTTGATCATACTAATTTAAACTTCTTTCCCCCATTGTCCTGAGTGCATTCTGCTCACATAACTTATTTGTATATATGCTGCACACAGTGACTTGCCATAATTATCCATACAAGCTGTAAAAATGTACCTATTCTGTAAATACTGCATTTGTTGGCAAATACTGTACATTCTGTACACATGCACTGTGACTTTTTGCACTTCTTATAAGATGGTTAACTGCATTTACTCTTGCTCTGTATCCTTAAATGTGGAATGACAGTAAAGTTGAATCTAATCTGAAAAAAATCCAGTCAGCAAAATTGCAATATAATACTGTTACATCTATGTATTCTCTGCTTCTCTATAATGATGTGCCCAGACCCCTTATTATGTCATGGTCATAAAAAATACATTAAAAGATTACAAATCTGTTACTTTACCTGGAGGTGTCATTTGAAATTTGAGGTTTCCTTTATGGAACCACAGACTGGAGTACTGCAGTGATTGCAGATTGCTCTGTGGTTTCCATTTGTTGTAGGAATTGGCTCACCAAAATGAATGAGCACAGATGTCCTTTTAGCTGTGTTATCATTTTGCATGTTGCTGTCATCAGAAAACTCAAAAGTACAAACCAGCTATAGCCCTTAAATAGGGTAGTACACAACAGTCTACCCAAAACAAAATGTCCGAAATGTTTGGACAACCATTTTGAAGACTAGGATAAAGTAAAGCATTCTGGGAAACGAAGTCTTATCTTTTCTAATTTCACACCGTTTCAATGTTTACAATTTTAAGGATCAGTTTTATGGAGTATATATTTGTAGTGACAAATTGTGGTACAAATGGGCCTATTTTCTGTTAAAAAATATAAAAAATTGTGCTGTGGACATAAGGTAAGGCCCTATATTAATACACTGTATGTATTAAACACATGTTGCAATCATATAAGTCTGTACAGAATCATTGTTAACTGTACTTTCATTATCATGAATTTCTTTGAATTTCATGGAATTCCAATTCTACTTCCTGCAATTTGAATTTGAATTGCAATTCCACTGCCTGTTTTGAATTTCAATTCAAATTCATATTGAAATTCAAGAATTGAATTGGAATTTGGGGGTCATTCTCAAACACTACGTTTTATTTCGTCCCCTAGTAACACAGAACGTTAATGTACCGTTAGCCTATGGTTCTCTAAAGGTTTGTTAGAACGTAACCAACAACTAACATTTAGAGAACGTTTCCTCATGGTTATGCATAAACCTAACGAAGCTAAACGTCCCCGAAACATTGAGGTAACTAACCAACTGAAACGTTATCATTTGGTTACACTATAACCTCCACACAACGTTATGTTTGGTTGTTTTTTTGTTGTTCTGAGAACTATACTATCTGCTTTTCCTGATGCTGGCTAAATTATCTTTTAATCTTTTATTTCAACCTCTTTTGTACTTGTAGCCTATTTTTTTTTTGCCATAGTAAACTGTCACATATAACTTTCCTTTTGTCATGCATTGTTATGTCGTGCCATTTTGGTTTGGAATCCAACCCTCACACATTGAAAACGCCATGGTCAACAGAACGTGTGCATACTAGGCCAGATAAATAGGCTAGTCTATGTTGAGTTGTGAGATATATTGCAAGGAAATTTTCACAAAAATAGGCGACAAACCCATGTACATTCCTGAGTAATGTGTTTTGACTGTCTAAAGCAGTGGTTGCCAACCTTTTTTGGCCTGGGACCCCATTTTTACATCACCAATTTCTCATGACCCCATACACATTTTTTTAGATTTTATAGAGATTGCACAGTGTCACATATTCTATATTTTGATCAGCAGCCTAGCCTTCAGTTATGTGGATGTTTTCTTTTCAAAGCTGATATATAGCATTTTATTTGTAATATATAACATAATTAGTTGAACATTTTTATTTTCAGTATTTTCCTTCTATTGGTTATTTCAGGCGACTCCAATTCAATTCCAGGAGACCCCATTAAGAACGAAGGAAAGGAAGCATTTTGAGTGTTAAATGTAAAAGATATTTTACTGGGCAAGAAGGGAATGGTGAAAGCAAAATGGACAGGTTAAATGTTTTTCTAGTTAGTGCAATGTGGGTAGAGTGTGGCTGATTTACAGAAATAAACTTATAGGCTAAATTTGTTTGGATTGTAAGTGGTGATGTTTTTTGTGGAATTCAAGTGATCTGTAATGAGCAGGCTGCAGCATATATCATATGAAGAGGGTGAACATGGTTTGGCAATGGGTCGTTGTGACTTGGTGCACAGTCTTGTGTGGTGCAAATTGGCTCCTGATAATATGGCAGAGCAGCAACAAAAGTTTGACCTTTAAGTTGTGGTCACACATTTCTCCCTCAAAACATGCTGCATTACAATAATGCCTACATTTTCTCATGCACATACTTCTGGTACATTATCCCTATTGTTGCCCCAACTACATTTTCTCATGCACATACTTCTGATACTATTGTTGCCCCAACTCACTCACACCCAGCTCCATTGATCAACTTATTTGTACTTTGTCCCAACAACAACCAAATCCACCCTGTACCACTAACAAAATCTGCTGCAATACAAAAATCCACTTCTCTTCTCCTCTTATTTTCTAAAAATAAAAGTCCAGCTAGGTAGCTTCGATGCATCATCATCCTGCACATTACCCAGAATTCTCTGTGCTTTCAAACAGCTCTAAGGCAAATAACAAAATGGCGGACTTAATGGATGCTACGATAGCCCTTTTATTTAGCTATTTGAAAATTTCACCGAGTCTCCTTGTTGGATTTAGAACTACCAGCGCCAGTGTACGTTATCTGGATTTACAGTACGTGCGATCAGGTAATGTGTTATTTTATTCTGTATAAATGTGAATAGTATTCACCTAGCAGTTAGCTGCTATGCGTGCAACCATCTCCGGTCACATTATACGAAGTGAATCGTTGTTGGTATCTCTAAAACACGTCTTTTCCAGTCTCCCATCTGACAAAGAACTTGTACATAATTCTTTCACCTTTGTTGTGATTTAGCACGCTGATATAATGCTATGTAGCATACCTTAGCATGGCTAATGCCATAGCGCCGAGGTTACGCATGATTACCCCATATCGATATACATGTCGTGTAGGTGACGGTGTTCTCTGTTAAAATGTCTCAGAACGGCGGCATAACAGCAGTACGGATTTCCCCATGTATTATTTGACGAAATATAGTATGTTGGTGGATAAAACCTCATGTGAGGGCCTACTTTTGTAGGCTGCAAAGATCAGCAACATGTTTACTGCAGTACTCTGTTAGCCTAGCTCACTCAAACCACATTGCTTAGAGTTTAGAATATAGCACGAGACAAGCATTGTAGTTCAGAGGTTGCACAGAAAACGTAACG
This sequence comes from Neoarius graeffei, assembly GCF_027579695.1. Taxonomy (NCBI): domain Eukaryota; kingdom Metazoa; phylum Chordata; class Actinopteri; order Siluriformes; family Ariidae; genus Neoarius; species Neoarius graeffei. The sequence continues at coordinate 92,003,759 of NC_083569.1, forward strand.
TAACTTTTACTGTCTGTTGAAAAACAACACTTTGTTGGTGTGAAGGGTTGTCATAAAAGTTAATAATCATCATGTATTAAATCCAATGGATAAGGGAATCTGAACTATAAAATAAGTAACTTATTTTATAGTTCAGATTCCCTTATCCATTGGATTTGTTCCCATGGGGTCTACAGGAAGAAACGAGACCTAGCCACTATAAGTTGTTGATTGGTCAGGTTGCCTGACGCAACAGCATGTGACGCAAAATGAACACTCCTCATTGGCTGGACAGATGGATAAGAGGACGTAGGTGCGTGTAGTAAAGTCACTACCTGGAACTTGGATTTGGAAGCAAACGTCTCTGTTGGAAGTACTGAAGCCTGCTTCTGTTCAAGTACTCTACTTTTGAAAAGGTCATTTGTGATTTCTTTCTGGTTGTGGTTATACCTTAAAGGAGAATTCCGTCTGTTTTGCAAATATGTCTCAAACGTTTGTGGTCAAGGAAAGTTGCTAATGATGCCTTTGTTTTCACAGATGAGTTCACAGACAATGCTATTGAGGTTGTGCCATCTTCATGGCTTGGACACACTTCTGAGGTACGAGTCTTTTTTTTTTTTTTTTTTTTTTTTTTTTTTTTTTTTTGTCGATACATAGCAAATATGTATGCTTACATATATGCCTATATACTTTTGATAGCATATATATATATATATATATATATATATATATATATATATATATATATATATATATATATATATAAAATAAATATATATATATATATATATATATATATATATATATATATATATATATATATATAAAATAAATATATACAGGGTGCGATTTGTCAAAAAACCAGAAGGGGGGATGTTTTTTTTTTTTTTTAATCATGAAACGTCACAAAATTAAGGTAACAATAGGCTAACAGCTCAATAACATCCGATGATATCAAATGAATAACACTAAATGAAAACGAACACTAAACCAGAGATAGTAAATTCATCTTCCTATCTCTCTGACTAAATACACGAACACTAACACACAACAAAGTTCGCATTGCTTGTCGCGTTGCTGTGATGTTTCTCTCCCTCCGGATTAAATGGACAGTGACTTGAAAATCACTAAAATACATGAATACTAAATGAACAGTTTGCTCTGATGGCGCAGTTCATGTGGCCTTTTCTGCTTTCCCGTCGGTGCGCTATCCGCCGCGTTTCGCCCTTCTTTAATCCACATTTCTGCGAATTTCTCAGCAGGGAAGGAACGCACATCTGGCCCATTGACAGCGAGGAAAAGAAGGCTGTCAGTGTGGATACATTCATTCTGTTGCGCTCATCAGTAAGGATGTGATTCATGGCGCTAAATCCACGTTCACACTCTGATTATCTACAATATATCTATTTGCTGGGGATGTTCGTAGGGTTGCCAACTTTCTCATATCCAAATGAGGGACACTTTGTTCCGGGTGCGGACAAGTACCGGTACAGGCCCTGTACATGCACCCCAGCGCCCCAAAATAGTTACAGTACCGATTCGCCTTTAGGTGAGCATTTCAAATGTAGGCCACTACAAATTCATTTCTAAAATAGAGCTTTTAAAAATTAATAGACCAATTAATGGATATTTTTAAGTAACTTAATGCAAAATAACAAACAATTCTAATATTATTGTCTCATTTTTCTCTTTTAAACTTTGGCTAAATAATTCATCAGGCCATATTTATGAAGCCAATGTCATAAACTGAAAAATGATTTGCTGTAGCTGTAAAACCCTGATATTTGCTTAATTGTCCATTTGAAAACCCTAAGAACCTTCTGCAATGCTTCATAGCAGAAGAAGAAGAGAGAAAGACATCACAAAGGCAGGAGTGTTTCGGAAGGTTTTTTTTTTAAGCTATCTGCTATCCTTATCGAACAGTTAGGCTGTATCCACTGGCTGCACAATCTGCTCTAGTTTACCGTAATTTGATGCCTATTTTGTCAGTATAGCTTAAAAATTCAGGATATGGCAACAGTGAATGGTTTTAAATTGCAGATGACCGCGACTCGCGGTAATAGCGCTTCTCACGGCAATTACGCGATTTACACCACAGCATTGGAGTGAGGGGCAGGATCTGTACCTGACGGGACAAATTAAAATTACCCAAAAAACGGGATGTCCCGCCCAATACGGGACGGTTGGCAACCCTAGACATTCGTGAACGTCAAAGCTGCCACTTCGGGTCATTTTGAAAGTGAGTGCAATGTAGACCATAGAAAACTGTCTCACAACATGTCATGTCAACTTTTTTTTTGGTTTGTTTGTTTTATTGACGGGGTTGTCCCCGAGGATTTTTTTCAGCAGAGATAAAAACCAGAGGGGGGATGATCCCCACCATCCCCCCCAGCAAATCGCAATTATATATATTTTTAGCATGGCATGGTCTGCTACTGGACGACACAATGTGCGATTGCATGTTGTGAAGTGCCGAGCACCAAATACAACTTGGGCCAAACATCCCGTTAAGAAAACCTGGTACGAAACAGGTGAGCTATCGCTGCTATGCACTACATAGAATATACTGAATTGTTCTCTCTATGGCAGCACTTTTTTTTTTTTTTTTGTGCTACTGACTAAAAGTCATTTTCCATAGATTCATACGCCAAAGCTGAACAGAAGTGTTTGCAATTGATGGAGTCCTCAAGTGTTGAGACAGAGGATGATGTGAACACTTTTGCAATAAGGCAGCGTAAGTGCCCAAGGAGGTTTGTCTCCGAATCCTCTGATGGTAAGCTCTCTTCACTAATGACAACATTAGTTACTCAATTCAGTGTTCATTTTCAAGTCATTTACATTGCACATTGTATGGTCTTTCCTTCCAGATGATTCTGCTCCAGTGGTAGCAGCAACCAAGAAGCAACCCAAGACTCGGACTGTGCCTGGAAGCCCTGTAAGTTAACAGTTCCCAAATCATCATTCATAGCTTGGAGCTAACATTCATGATGAATACCGGTGTATATTACGTGACTGATCTGATGTTTGTGTGCTCTTTTCAGGTCAGCAGGACCCAATGCCCTTACCACCACAATGTAAGTGTTTTTCAATTTATTTGTAAATGTCTAATGTATTATCATAGGTTCTTCTTTTGCGAATACCATGTATAAGAACCCCCCCCCCCAATAAATGACTTAACATCCATATGCACCATCTTTTCAGGGTCAACACCAGCTGGGACTGGAGCCAGTCCTCACCACCCTAGCCCAAGTCCTGTTGACCCTGTTCAAGGTACAGTTGCTTTCAAGTTCCCATTTACAGATGTTGGAATACAAAGTCATGAACAGGAAAACTAACATTTTCTTTTTGAAAACTTCAGCCAGCAGCCGGGCACTACACCCAATTCAGTCAACCAGGCACCTCCAAGAATCACTGGAAACCTCTTTTGACTCTGTTCAAGGTACAGTTGCTTTCAAGTTCCCATTTACAGATGTTGGAATACAAAATCATGAACAGGAAAACTAATATTTTCTTTTTGAAAACTTCAGCCAGCAGCCGGGCACTTCATGACGGACAGGGTGTCTCGGCTATCGCAGCCATGTTTGAGAGAAGTAAGTACTTTTATACACACTAACTAGTTCACTCACTCAGGAAAGTACATTATAAATTACAACTTCCATCACATTTGTCCCCATAGTCACAGAGGCCCACATGAGTTGCTTGATGCGGAGGCTCGAGGCCAGGTTTGACAGGACCGAGGCTAGGTTTGACAAGATCGAGTTATTGGTGGAGACCAATGCCCCGACACACATGCCTCAACTCCAGCAAGATGATGTGGTGTTGGCTAAACCATGCAGCATGGTGATGGAGCTGCTGGAGTTGGATAGGAGTCTGGAACAACCAGACAAGAGGAACAAGATGGTAATTTGATCTATCTATCTATCTATCTATCTATCTATCTATCTATCTATCTATCTATCTATCTATCTATCTATCTATCTATCTATCTATCGTATAAGCTCGCTACAGTAATTTTCATTGTATAATTATTTGTATTTTTTTACAGCAACATTTTCTTGAAACTGTCAGAGGGGCAGGTTTAGGGGCAGCCATTCACCGTATGCTATGCCGAGCGGCAAATAATGAGGTACTCGCCCAGTACAGCTTGCGGGGCAGACGGGCCAAAATGTCCTTTGATGACCTCATTCTGTGCAAGATTATAAAGGGTAAGTGTTTATATATTGATCACATCACTTTTATGCCATGCTTGACTGACTAGGTTTTGATGTGTAACTTTCCTTTATTTTGCCTTCTAGCTGCATGTGTCAAAAAATTTCCTGGCCATACGGAAGCTGAAGTGGAGGAATGCCTTGGGCAGACTCTAAAATTTGCACCACACAGACGGTATACTTCTGCTCTCTAATTTGGTGCAATCACAGAAATTTCGTGGTTGGTAGTAGGGTGGTTTATCATGCTTTTGTGGACATGTGCTCATTGTTCTTGTTTTTAAACATTTTGTTCCTTTTTCTTTTCAGATCAGCTGGTCAGCAGCAACGGATGGACAATTGAATTGTGAACAGTGATTTTTATTCTATTTTTTTGTGAAGTGATTTTTTTTAATTCTATTTTGTTTGTTATTGAATGCACAGTTACACTTTAAAAAACTGTTATTTCTATTTTATTCTGTTTTGAATGTGTTTTATTGAATGCACCGTTTCAGAAACTTTTCTGTTTTGTATATATGATTGTTTTATTGAATGCACTGTTACACTTTCAGAAACTTTTCTATTTTATTTTTTATTTTCAAACATTTTTTTTATTCAAATTTGTTATTGATATTTTATCTCATTAAACTTTCAAGACCTGCCAAATTTGCCTGTTCATTCATCACTGAGTTTTCTCATGTAGATATGCTAGCAGTTGTGTTGCTGTTGCTAATTAGTTGAAAGCAAAATCTAACCAAAACATAACATTCTACAACGTCAGGGGGACGTTAGGCTAACATTCAGGGAACCAAACATGCAACCAGCAAGGTTAGGGGAAGGGCAGGGGAAGGTTGTTGTTATAACCAACAGGAAACGTTTGGGCAACGTCAGAAAAACTTTCCATGGCAACCACGTGGCAACCAAACCTAACGTATATGCACCGTATAGGCAACCAAAGGCGTACGTGCCCAGAACGTTCTGGGAACATAAAATTGTTACTAGGGTCTTCCCTTGACCACCTCTCTGTATGGCTGTCATTCTACTGTTCGAGTAGAACTGCTGACACATTCGCAACGTTTCCAGACGGGGATTTAAAAATGACTACAGCCTACGTTATGCTGGGGACTGCTTACTATGGACAACATTTACATGTAGTTTCAGCGAGACTAGTTGGTTGTAGGCTAATTCAAGTGCTTCCTTCCATAAGCTAAGTTTGCCTGGCTACACAGATGCAAATGGACAATTTTAACGAGTAGTAGATGAAGAATGTAAACATATAACGATGTTGTGCTTTTGCAACTTGTGTTTGTGACTTATTGCGGCAAAAGCAGCGTGTCCTTACCTTGAAGTGGGATCTGCTTCTGCCCGAGTGCCCAAACGGCCGCCTTGAAACAGTTCACAGCATTTAGCTACGCGTGTTGATTGGCTGTATCCCTTGTGCCGCTTCTGCCCGAGTGCCCGTACGGCCGCCTTGAAACAGTTCACAGCATTTAGCTACACATGTCGATTGGCTATATCTCTTGTGCCAAACAAATCAGATGTTGTGGTGGGCGGGGCCGTGTTCTTGAACTCAGAGAGGCGAGTGCAGGAAAGGACGTGCAGTGACCGTCACGTTAGGAACGAAATGGCTGCAAAAAGGCATGTTATCGGCATATCGGTGGAAATTATGGCCGATACCGACAGGGCCGTAACTACCATTGAGGACACCGAGGTCATGTCCTCGGCATTTTTTTCCCACGGTATTTTTTTTTCACTCAGAAATGTGAAATTAATATATGATGAAAATCGTTCTGACTTTGATCAGTGGAAAATTCTAAATTCAGCTTGCATCCCCCTGTTCTCATTTGTTTGTCTAAAAATAAAGTCCACATAATCATTTTTAAACGAAGCTGAAATATCCAACATTGGAAACATTTCATATTAGGCAGCCTCGCGATAGTCAGCTAAGCACCACGGGATATACAAGAGTTGAGAAGTGTTCTCATCAAGGTCCAACTCCGCAGCCAGTCAGTTTGTCAATTAGTCGTGGAATCTGAAAATTGACATAAGATGAAGAAGTCTACTACACTAAAACAAACCAAACTCAGCTTTGGAAAGTCAACAAGTGAGAGAAAAAGAAAGAGGGAAGAAGGTGAGTTAATTTTGCCAGTCCAGAATGCTTATGATCATTAACAGTGCAATTTTAATTAGCATTTCAAGCAACAACAGTCGAAGCCACTTAGCTAGATAGGATTTTCGTTTTCCAGGCGGCACAAACTCTTTTATTCTGTCTCTCTCATCTCGATTTGATTTGGTGCGTTTCAGATCAGAAAAGGCTGGACAGTCGTGACCTGTTGTTTATGAAGTTATTGGGTACTGACGAGACTTGAGCTATTTTGCTAACTTACCAGACTATAGGCTAACGTGAACCCAAGACACTATTGTTTTGATCATTGGTTGTATTTTCGAACGGAAATGAAAACGGGTAGCAAACTTATGTTCACATTTTATTTACAACATGATGTACCACCTCTGACTGCTTTCTGTCAATCATGAAGAGCCCAGCCGCGTTCACAGCTCCTCCTCCGATCACCAGCTGGAGATGAGCCTCCTCTCGGGAAGTCTTGTCCCGCCCCTCTTATTGACTCCCATCTCCGGTGAGGCTCAGTCTCCGAATGTAGCGTTTTAGTCGGTTTTGTCCAATAACCGTCTAGTATTTTGCTACTGAAAAGGGCATATATATTTTTTAAAAAGTAATTGAAGTCCATTCAGGCTCGGCTAGATTGCGTTGTCACACTCACTCACTCACTCACTCACTCACTCACTCACTCATTCTCACTTACTCACTCACTCATTCTCTCTCACTCACTCACTCACTCACTCACTCATTCTCACTCACTCACACTAACTCACTCACACTCCATCACTCACTCAAACTCTCACTCACTCTCTCTCTCTCACTCACTCACTCACGCACGCACACACACACACAAAATACTTTTGTGATCGTGCAGTTTTGAAATTGTTAAAATAAACATGTTCACCTACATGTTCATCTTGTTGGGCTTGTGATTTTGACTCGTTTCCAAAATGTGTGAAAAGTCACCATATTAGGACATTTTTTTTTTGGCAAATAAGATGTATCGCAATGTTTGACCTCGGTATTTGAAAAATCCTGGTTACGGCCCTGGATACCGATAACCCTAAAAATGCAGAATATCGGCTCGATATATCGGCCAGGCCGATTATCAGTCGACCCCTACTGAAGGCCACTATCAGAGCAACCTGGGCTCTCATAACACCTGAGCAGTGCCACAGACTGATCGACTCCATGCCATGCCGCATTGCTGCAGTAATTCAGGCAAAAGGAGCCCCAACTAAGTATTGAGTGCTGTACATGCTCATACTTTTTCATGTTTATACTTTTCAGTTGGCCAACATTTCTAAAAATCCTTTTTTTGTATTGGTGTTAAGTAATATTCTAATTTTCTGAGATACTGAATTTGGGATTTTCATTAGTTGTCAGTTATAATCATCAAAATTAAAAGAAATAAACACTTGAAATATATCAGTCTGTGTGTAATGAATGAATATATAATATACAAGTTTCACTTTTTGAATGGAATTACTGAAATAAATCAACTTTTTCATGATATTCTAATTATATGACCAGCACCTGTATATCTCACATCAATGCACATATTGGTAACTTAAGCCTACATTTCACCATCAATCTGCACTGTAATTTGTAAAACTTATTCACAATATACACCACCAATTCATGTTTTAGCAATAGTTATTTACATCTCATCTTCTTCTTTTGGCTGCTCCCGATTAGGGGTCGCCACAGCGGATCTTTCGTCTCCATTGCTCCCTGTCTTCAGCATCCTTCTCTACCACACCTGCCACTTTCATGTCCTCTCTCACCACATCCATGTATCTCCTCTTTGGCCTTCCTTGTTTTTGTTTGCCTGGCAGCTCCATCCTCAACATTCTCCTTCCCACATGCTCTGCATCTCTTCTCAGGATGTGCCCATACCATCTCAGTCTCATCTATCTTAGCTTAATTCCCAAGCTCTCCACATGTGCTGTCCTTCTGATGTGCTCGTTCCTTATCCTGTCCAACCTTGTCACTCCCATCGCAAAACTCACACACACACGCGCGCGTGCGTGCACACACACACCTAAGGGACATTCCCTGGTGAAAATCTTTCAAGGATCTTCAAGGATCCGTAAAGTTGTTTGTGAGGGTCTTAAAAGATCTTCAAGGATCTTTAAAATTCTTGGCAAGATCTTCAATTTTCTAAGATCTTTGAAAGATCCTTGTTGAATCCTTTAGGATCTTTACAAATTATTTTGCATATGAAGATCTTTCTAAGATCCTTTAAGGATCTTTGGCAGGTCTTTGACAATCCTCATGGATCCTTAAAGATCCTGTGAAGTTTTTCCCCAGGGATTAGCTCAGAAAGGAAAGAATTTTCACAGAGTTTCATGGATTTTTTTTCCTTTTATTTCCACTCTTTGGTTGAATTAGCAAACTGAATGCTGAAAGAAGAATGGACCATAGTATGTGTTTATTCTCATTTATGTGTCTCAGGTATCTCATCAATTCAGCATCGATGGCTCTGGTCAAAATTGCAAAACAAAACGACCTTAAACCATCAACTGTTAAAGCATTATGTCATAAAAATCGTATCACTACTCAGTGAAGTTAGTTGTCTATCCAGACTTTAGGAAGCCAGGAATTTCATGTAGCTGAACGTTTACAAACTTTAGTTGAATACCCCTGCTCTCGAGCATTAAAAAAAAATAATCCAAGGTGGCGGTCTCAGTGTATGAATCTGCCATTAAAGAGGCACCCATGCTCTCGGCATCGTGCTCAGACACAGTGTTTCCCATGCCAGATCTGTTAGAAGCATCTAATCAGACTGAGAAGCATATTTAACAAAATAATGAAAAATGTAACGTGTTTTGTGATAACTTGATCTATAGCACTTCACATCAAAGCTGAGCAGCTGTCTGTGTGCAATAACACACACACACACACACACACACACACGTATTACTGATGAAACCCCACACTTCCTGTTGAGGTGGTGAGACAAACAAGTGAAATGTGTTCAGAAATGATCACTAGATGTTCTCTAAGATCATACGGTGATACCAGAACACAGTAATTAAGGGTGACTGTGTGAATAATGAGACATTACTGCAACACTGGCATGGCTGAGGGTTCTTGTTTTAAAGGCAGTCAGCCGTGTTCAGTAGAGATAAGAAACGTGACTGGGCTTGTGTCAAGTTCACTGTGTCCACTTCCTTAGCAGTATCCCCCTGATAAACCCAATCAGGGACTGTTCATCAAGCTGAGCACAGAAACCTCATGTAGATATTTTTTTTTAGACAAACTGTCCTGCAAATCATCTCAGCTGCTACAAGACAAGTGACTAAAATGACATTTTATTATCCTGACTAAAAGGACATAGTGTCAAAACATCAGAAAAATGCCCATGCATGAAAGAGGAAGGGAATTCCTCAGGTTACACAAAAAGTGGCAACATGTAAACTACAGGGTCACCAACTTCGAGTCAACACTGGAGAGAAAAATAAATAAATAAATAAATAAATAAATAACAACAACACGGCTTGCAATTCAGGACGTTTTAAAAGCAGATACCCAAACAAAACAACTCACCCAAACCTCTCTGTTGCACTTCTCCGAACAAATGCGTGACTAATAAAGAGTTTTATGTTTTATCCATCCGGACTCTCAGAGATTTCCACTCAAGCCCTGCTGTCAGAACCACCCCATCTCTGTGTGCATGCGCAGTCAAATCAATCCAGCATGGTCGAATACAGTACTACTATACTCAGTTGTATTATACACATACTGTTTTGAAATACATATTTGTATGAAAGCACTCTGAATGCGGGTTTTTTGTTTGTTTGCAAGCATTAAGTCTCATACATATTACAACCCCGATTCCAAAAAAGTTGGGACAAAATACAAATTGTAAATAAAAACGGAATGCAATGATGTGGAAGTTTCAAAATTCCATATTTTATTCAGAATAGAACATAGATGACATATCAAATGTGTAAACTGAAAAAATGTATCATTTAAAGAGAAAAATTAAGTGATTTTAAATTTCATGACAACAACACATCTCGGGCGGCACGGTGGTGTAGTGGTTAGCGCTGTCGCCTCACAGCAAGAAGGTCCTGGGTTCGAGCCCCGGGGCCGGCGAGGGCCTTTCTGTGCGGAGTTTGCATGTTCTCCCCGTGTCCGCGTGGGTTTCCTCCGGGTGCTCCGGTTTCCCCCACAGTCCAAAGACATGCAGGTTAGGTTAACTGGTGACTCTAAATTGACCGTAGGTGTGAATGTGAGTGTGAATGGTTGTCTGTGTCTATGTGTCAGCCCTGTGATGACCTGGCGACTTGTCCAGGGTGTACCCCGCCTTTCGCCCGTAGTCAGCTGGGATAGGCTCCAGCTTGCCTGCGACCCTGTAGAAGGATAAAGCGGCTAGAGATAATGTGATGTGTGTGTGTGACAACACATCTCAAAAAAGTTGGGACAAGGCCATGTTTACCACTGTGAGACGTCCCCTTTTCTCTTTACAACAGTCTGTAAATGTCTGGGGACTGAGGAGACAAGTTGCTCAAGTTTAGGGATAGGAATGTTAACCCATTCTTGTCTAATGTAGGATTCTAGTTGCTCAACTGTCTTAGGTCTTTTTTATCGTATCTTCCGTTTTATGATGTGCCAAATGTTTTCTATGGGTGAAAGATCTGGACTGCAGGCTAGCCAGTTCAGTACCCGGACCCTTCTTCTACGCAGCCATGATGCTGTAATTGATGCAGTATGTGGTTTGGCATTGTCATGTTGGAAAATGCAAGGTCTTCGCTGAAAGAGATGTCATCTGGATGGGAGCATATGTTGCTCTAGAACCTGGATATACCTTTCAGCATTGATGGTGTCTTTCCAGATGTGTAAGCTGCCCATGCCACACGCACTAATGCAACCCCATACCATCAGAGATGCAGGCTTCTAAATTGAGCGCTGATAACAACTTGGGTCGTCCTTCTCCTCTTTAGTCCGAATGACATGGCGTCCCTGATTTCCATAAAGAACTTCAAATTTTGATTCGTCTGACCACAGAACAGTTTTCCACTTTGCCACAGTCCATTTTAAATGAGCCTTGTGCTTCTGGATCATGTTTAGATACGGCTTCTTCTTTGAACTATAGAGTTTTAGCTGGCAACGGTGGATGGCACGGTGAATTGTGTTCACAGATAACGTTCTCTGGAAATATTCCTGAGCCCATTTTGTGATTTCCAATACAGAACCATGCCTGTATGTGATGCAGTGCCGTCTAAGGGCCCGAAGATCACGGGCACCCAGTATGGTTTTCCGGCCTTGACCCTTACGCACAGAGATTCTTCCAGATTCTCTGAATCTTTCGATGATATTATGCACTGTAGATGATGATATGTTCAAACTCTTTGCAATTTTACACTGTCGAACTCCTTTGTGATATTGCTCCACTATTTGTCGGCGCAGAATTAGGGGGATTGTTGATCCTCTTCCCATCTTTACTTCTGAGAGCCGCTGCCACTCCAAGATGCTCTTTTTATACCCAGTCATGTTAATGACCTATTGCCAATTGACCTAATGAGTTGCAATTTGGTCTTCCAGCTGTTCCTTTTTTGTACCTTTAACTTTTCCAGCCTCTTATTGCCCCTGTCCCAACTTTTTTGAGATGTGTTGCTGTCATGAAATTTCAAATGAGCCAATATTTGGCATGAAATTTCAAAATGTCTCACTTTCAACATTTGATATGTTGTCTATGTTCTATTGTGAATACAATATCAGTTTTTGAGATTTGTAAATTATTGCATTCGGTTTTTATTGACAATTTGTACTTTGTCCCAACTTTTTTGGAATTGGGGTTGTATTTAGTATGCAGTAAAAATGTAGTAATGTCTCATCTTTTTAGTGAGACAAAGTAGTTTTTGTTTTATATAACTCTATTTAGACTTAAAGAGACATTTTATGTACTTTTTCTTTTCACTTCCATTGCTGGATTTGTTTAGATCAGGTGTCTATAGACAGCACAGAGCGGTGTTAGAACAGGCGTGCCTTCTCATGGCTATAAAAACTTTACCACGAGTATATACGGGGTTTTACATTAACCATGAGACACTCGTGGGTCGCTACGTAAACTATCTGGGTGGCTCATAGGCTCGTCAGAGTGAAGCCACCTGGCCACCATATAACCACGCACATACCACGTCATAACTCTGCCCAGGAAGCTACACAAAGCAGGACATGTTATTCATGTAACTGGACATGTTGTTTATACACGTGTGAATGGTTAATTTTTATGGGAGTGTTTGTGTTTTAATCATTATGTACAGTATTCAATACATTTTCTCATCATAGATACATTCAGGGCAAAGTGGTGTAGTGGTTAGCACTGTTGCCTCACAGCAAGAGGGTCCTGGGTTCGAGCCCAGCAGCTGGTGAGGGCCTTTCTGTGTGGAGTTTGTTCTCCCCGTGTCCGCGTGGGTTTCCTCCGGGTGCTCCGGTTTCCCCCACAGTCCAAAGACATGCAGGTTAGGTCAGTTGGTGGCTCTAAATTGACCGTGAGTGTGAATAGTTGTTTGTCTCTCTGTCAGCCCTGTGATGACCTGGCGACTTGTCCAGGGTGTACCCCGCCTCTCGCCCATAGTCAGCTGGGATAGGCTCCAGCTTGCTTGCGACCCTGTAGGACAGGATAAGCGGCTACAGATAATGGATGGATGGATGGATGGAGATACATTCAGGAAAATTACTGCAGATTCTTCTTCTTATTATTATTATTATTAGGGCCCAAGCACCGTTCGGTGCGAAGACCCTATTGTTTTCGAAGGATTATTATTATTATTATTATTATTATGCCGTGTTTGGCCTTATTTGAGGCATTTCCCATGCACGAAAACTCATGAAATTTGATACACACATCAGTCATTGTCATCGCTACTCAGCCACAGACTATTTTCGGCCACAGCACAGGCAAAGCACCGCTGCAGGTGCAAAGACACCACGCAGCACCACAACTTCGATCAATACACCAGTGTTACCAGCATGTAGTTGCGGTAAGAGGAGAAGAGAAGAAGTTGTAGTAAGGTTGTTACGTAAGTAGTTTGAAGTTAGTTTTACATCTACTGAGGAAAAATGGTTATTTGCTGTGTGAAGGGCTGCAATAACAAGCAGAGGACGTACACGAACATAATGTCTTTGCGCCTGCAGCGGTGCATTGCCTGTGCTGTGGCCGAAAATAGTTCCATAGATAAATTGGTCTAGTAAATCCCTTCGTGTTAATTTGCATTGATATGTGTACTCGATGTGAATGTACAGGTCATGAGAAATAATTATAAAAAATCTTGAGTTATTTGATTCACTTTTGCAACGACGTGCTAGCTGGACACGCCGGATTACAGCGACTATGCTAAGCTAAAGCTAACCGGTGGCGTTTCTAGATCAGGGCAATGGCTTGGTCGGCTACAAAACACTTTGGCTCACTCATCCAACTCTAGGGACTGCAGGGACTGACTCAATTTCACCTGGGGGTGGCATACTCCTTTAACTGATTGATCTGACACTTTACAAAATATTGTGTATTATGATTGTGATGATATTCACATGTGTAATTCAGATGCCTAGCACAGCACCACCATCTGGCCAAGCAGGAAATGGGGAAAAATGTTCAATTCATTGATGGATTGATCTGAAACTTTACAAAATACTGGATATCATGAGTCTGATGATATAACATATACAATTCTGTGCACACTCATACACACAGTCATATGCATATTTATGCATACACACATACACTCTCACAAGCATGCACTCACATGCACACACAACATCTATGAGCACACTCACTCTCTTCCACACACACACAATAATAGCAATATTACAGGTCATGAGAAATAATTAGGCACAGACACACACACAATAATAGCAGAGCTCCAACGGAGCATTTTTTGTGGTTTGTCCGTGTACGTGTACCACCAGTCATACACACCACCTAGTGGCCAGTGTTAGTAATTACCAGTCATACACATCGCCTAGTGGCCAGTGTTAGTAATTACCAGTCATACCCACCACCTAGTGGCCAGTGTTAGTAATTACCAGTCATACACACCACCTAGTGGGCAGTGTTAGTAATTACCAGTCATACACCACCTAGTGGCCAGTGCTAGCCAGTAAAGAAATAAAACAAAAGAGATTGGCTCGGATACAAGAAAATTCTACAACCCAGAAACAGATGGGAGCTCCGCTTTTAGGCAGTGCCTAAATCTATATATTAGTGACCTGCCATCATTGTGCATTTTGTTGCAGACATATGAAAACTCTGCAGGTCCACACACACACTGCAGACACAGGAAAGCTCAGATGACTTAAGATTACAGCGCGAGATAGAGATAAGGAGGAGACACATGTATAGTTTTGTACATATATAAATGTACATTTTCACACCACAGAAACACACACACACACACACACAGTCTTTGTCTGTCTATCTCTCATCCATCAAGCAGTCATGGCATTTGCAACATGCACATCACCTTTGATGAATATCTGACATGTGACTGTTTTGTTGGGTGGCAGGATGTCCTGGGTTGCGGAACCACACGTGCGAGGGCCCGTCAAGGCCGCTAGCGACTTTAATTATTATTATTATTCAACCAAATAGAAAATACAATCAACAATACATGCACAACAGAGAAGTAACAAAAGTAATGTCATTTCCTGTTGCCCGGAGGCTGTGAACCCTCATATAGACCCTTTTTCTGTTTGTACACAAAGCTCGGCTGCGCGCGCGGCTCAGCAACAGAAGTATGGCGGAGTTAAACAGCCTGTCAAGCTATGCAAGGGGATTATCAACGAAAGACCGTGAAAAGTTACCTTAATAAGTTAACTTTGGCAAATGGTGTTAGACTCCCGGATCCGTGTTCTATCAATGAGTGGGTTGACGATGTTAGAAAGTGGCCAAATATTCAGTGGCCGGATAAATATACACATACTTGATTGAAAAACCAAGTGTGTACACCATGGACAAATTACAAGCCTACAAATTGCTAGATGCTTACGAGTATGTTGTCTGTGGTCATGTTTATTAAGTCCAGTACCATCAAATAGATGCAGAATTTTGTGTTTTAAAGTCAGACACAAGGGCACAAGACCACTATGTACCAAGCGTGGGTCATCATCAACCATCAAGAAAACTATGTCCTGACTGGGAATTGCACCTGTATAGCAGGGTAAGTAGCACTAGCCTATTAGCAGCTATTTGTTGTTGTTGAGTCTTAGATAGCAACTAATTGTTCAGAGGTACGTTTCCTAAAACCATAGTTGCTAACCAAGTTAACAAACTTAAGCTTGCAACTTTGTTGGTTGCAATGCAATGTCCCATTGCCTGGCCAAGTTGATAACAGGTTAGCAAAACATAGTAGTTTTTGGTTTTGGGAAACGCAGTACGTAGCTGCTAGTTATGCAAAGATGAATTATGCTTCTATGTTGTCCTTTCAGTTGACTATTATTCTCCTTTACATATCAAAAATCGTATGCCTTGCAACTTTCTCATAACCAGGGTTTGAAACTAACATGTTCATGAACACCGTGACAACAGTCCAGTCCAGTCCACACGTTTAATTGCCTGCAGCCACAGCCGCCGTCTGTTGCTCTGAAATGGGTGTGATCCTTTAGGAATCCTATAAAACTTTAGTCCGCCGGTGGAATAGCGATTCGTACAACCGTATACGCAACAACCAGACATGTTGATGCTGAGAACAGTATATATCCACATTTAAATGACTGATAAGTAGGCTCGTCTGTCCCAGAATCAATTGGGAAGCTTACTGCTTCTGTTGCCAGGGTATGTGCGCAACTGTTTGATCACGTGATGCTGAAAAAGGGTCTATACTGTTCCAGATCAGCAATTTAAAAAAAAAATTAAATTTATATACATTTATTGGAAAATATTTCCACACAAATTAATATTTCCAAAACATTAAAACATTTTTGACATAAATTTCGAGAGAACCTAAATAAAATCAGGCAATATCTATAACAATATCAAACACAAATAAGATCAATATAACAGTTCAATAGTATAAAAAAAGCCAATGTGTATTAAAGAGAATGAGGTGTGAGATATTAGTGTGAGCTCTGAGGAATAATCTATAAGTTACTGAACTCTATCAGGATCGATTCATGTGTGATGAAGGGAAAATGGAAAAACTGAAATAATGTGAGTGGTAAGATGGCGGCCAGATGGCTTTACTTGTGTCTCCAGTGGGGAATGGCATACATGTCAACCTTTGGTCACTCAAACCTGTATAACCAACCTCCAAAATCCGTATTTCCCTTATAAAATCCGTATAAGATGCAAATTAAAATAATTTGCCTAAAATTTGAATGATAATTAACAATGATATATCCAAGTTACTTTTTATTCAATATTAATAACAATAAACCTTCAGAATGAATACAAAGCTCCAATGTTTGACAAAAACACAAAGTGTCACTCTGATGCAGGCCCGTAGCCAGCATTGTGGAGGGGGGGGGGGATCTTTTTTCCCCAAAAGTGGACTTCATCTGGCCCCCTACTCCCGTACCCCCCAAATACACGAGCACACTTCAAATCTTCTAATTTAGACATTTTTTTATTCGTTATAAGTTCTCTGTTGTCTAACTTATTATTGTTATCTTCCTACAACTGTGCTGTGACTTCATTGTCTGTCTCTGTTGCTCACCTCAGTTGTCTGTTGTTTCTCTTTTCCATTGCCTGTCTCTGTTGCTCTCCTTTAATGTCTGTCTGTTTTTGCTCTCCTTCATTGTCTGTCTCTGTTGTTGCTCTCCCCTCCTCTGTCTGTCTGTTTTTGCTCTCCTTCATTGTCTGTCTCTGTTGTTGCTCTCCTTTATTGTCTGTCTGTTGTTGCTCTCCTTCATTGTCTGTCTGTTGTTGCTCTCCTTCATTGTCTGTCTCTGTTGTTGCTCTCCTTCATTGTCTGTCTCTGTTGTTGCTCTCCTTCATTGTCTGTCTCTGTTGTTGCTCTCCCCTCCTCTGTCTGTCTGTTGTTGCTCTTCTTAATTGTCTGTCTCTGTTGCTCTCCTTCACTGTCTGTCTGTTGTTGCTCTCCCCTCCTCTGTCTGTCTGTTGTTGTCTGTCTCTGTTGCTCACTTCAGTTGTTGTTTATGGCATCAGAACACTCCTGGGCCCTGTACTACGAAGCGGGTTTTCTGGCTTACCAGGGTAACTTCGAGAGTAACTTGATCACGTGCAGCGTAACTTCCCGATTAACCCATACTACGAAAGTTGGCTATGTTCAAACTGAGATATGCTGCCATGGCAACTTACGCTGCATCTCAAACCTGCTCGTCTCAGGTTATGTTCTTGGTTAACCCGAGGTTTCCGATTAACCACACCCTTTTTAAACACCACCTCTCCACCGACATTTCCTCTAGAGACAATGCCAGCGTACCTGGATGACCCGTGCGATATCGGAGCGCAGATTAGAGATGGGATTTATGGCTCTTTGATGGAATCCGCATCTTTGTGATCCGTTCTTTGAAAAGAGCCGTTCCAAAGACTGGCTCATTTGGCTCTTTTTAAATATTTATTCAGTTTTAAGAAGACAGCGTCTAAAGAAGCCAGATCCCTCTGCTTAGACAGTGACATCAATATTTCTGGACATATCTTTTATATAAAGCAACCTAGACTTACATTATTGTAACCCCTAAACGCTCATAAATAACCATTAAAAAACAATGAGGGCTTCAATGAATGTCCATGTAGAACGGCTTTTCTGTAAAAAAAAAAAAAAAAGAACCCACTCAAGAACATAGTTATCAAGAACGCAAGAATATTTTATAGAAAAACACTTGTTTTACAAAAATATTTAAGTCTGAGATACAAAATAGATAAAACTACAATAAATAACACAAGAACTAGTTATCACACAAGAACATTTTAATAGAAAAAAACAAACTTTCTATATTAAAAATATTGAAATTGTAACAAAAATAGATACAACTAAACAGTCAGATAAATAGATAAAGTTATAACAAGAACACAAGATTATTTTAATAGGAAAAAACAAACTATTAATGCAAAAAATATATTATTATTAGAAAAATAGATACAACTAGACAAACAGATAAATAAATAAAATACACAAAAATAGAACAAACAAAATGACGATAGAATAAATTAAATGAACGTCTGTGCAAAGTAGTTTTCCCACAATATTATCATTAATATCACACAACATTATAAACTATATACAAAACAATTTGAACTATTAGGCAAACAGATAAAACTTGAATAAATAAAAGGCAAATGAATGCTTGCTTGCACGCGCGCACACACACTTACCATTATGAATGATGTTTTTATATTTCATTTTCACCTGTTGCCAGGTGCGTTTGGCACTGCTGTTGCCTCTGAAATGTTCACAGGACATACACCAACTTAGTCAAAGGGACTGAACAGTCAGTCATCCTAATTCATGTGACTCATGTGCACATATCAGCTTAAGTAGGCTACTCCATGAATTTACCATACCAAATTTTATTCAGGATTTTTCGGACATTAAACAAGCTATATATGACTGGGGCCACGTCGAAGGACCATTTTCTGTGACTTGTGATTGATCATGAAGCTTCCTCTCATCCTATACTTCTGTTCTGGAACATGTAGAAGGGAGAATGTACTTGCGCATTTACCCGATCGGCAATTCGTTGCCAACATGCTTGCTGCTCCTTATTGGCAGCCGCTGTGTTAGATTTTGCTCTTAATGTTGTTTTGAACTCCTCGTAGCTTTGCATTATGACAGCGCGTTCTTCCTCCGTGAAGTACGGCGACCGTGCCATTGTGAACAGTGGTGATTTGCGCTGATAACCTCCCCTTTAACGTGAACGCGCATTAACCCTGATTAGGTTAAACCAGGTTCAACAAATCAACTTCGTAACTGGCGTCGTAGTACCGTTTAACCCCAAACAAGATAACCAGGTTTTGTCAACCCCGGTTTAGCGGGGGAACCCTGGGTTACTTCTGGGTAGGTTAACTTCCGTTCGTAGTACAGGGCCCTGATCTGCCCATGCTTTAGCATAAAAAACAACAATAATTTCTAATTGAGATAAATGTTTCAAGTAATCCTGAGATTGAAATAATATCGCACAGCCCTATAAGGACAATTAATTTAAAATTGCCCAAATGCAGCAACAGTGGGTGTTTTCACACACACTGGTCTGAACATTTTCATTTTTCAGCTAGTGCACACGTTTCTTTTCACTCTGATCCAAATGCCAAACCACTGACAGGGCGTCATGTTACCATGACAGGGCGTCATGTTACCATGATGCCATGTTACCATGACGACTGAAAAACATGTGCTCTTAAAGTCTCGCATTTTACTGTCTTCACACCACACCACAGCTCCGATTTCCCAAGCTGAAAAAAAATAAAAGCAGCCCCAGGTCCGACGCTACTAGTACCTAGCCATCGAGCCACCTAACTCATCTCTGTGTGTGCGTGTCACTGACACACACAGACTGACGGACGGGCTGGTGCTACCCCCACTGATCACTCTGACAGATCGATCTACCACTACTGTTGTAAACAAAAGAAAAACAAAGTCCTGCACTCAGCACCTTACCCATTTTGGCCCTTTTTTGGAACATGGCGCCAATATTTTGAGACAAAGTAGCAGCAGATTTCTTGCATTTTCTGTCTTTATCTTCTTTTTTCCCCCCATTTTCTCTTCTATCCAGGGCTACCGCGTGACGTCACCGTACCACGAGATTTTGTTAGGCGCCATATTGGAAGACCAAGTACATGCACTCACAATATAAAACAAAGTACGAGCGAGAGTAAAGTGATACGATGGCTGATAATTCTGGTTATGTGAGTACATTACCAGTTGCAGAAAGGGCACTGTATGTGGAGAAACTGGCTGTGATTGATGGGTTTGACCCATATGATAAGACTCGGGGCAAGGGAGAATGGATTTTTTTATTTCATAATTTATTTTTAATTTACTACTTATCTGTTTTTATTTATATGTATTTGAATTATTTGGACATGGGGAAAAACTATATTTAAAATCCAAAGAGGGATGGAGGGAGGAAAATTAAAACAAAAGAAAAAATGAAATGTAGAGTATATTTGATAAAATTAAGGATGTTTTTATTCAGTAAACATTTAAAAAAATGTTCTACAACACTCTAGCCTAGTGACTTACCAGTAACAAAATAGACTTGAAGTATTCAGATCCGCTCTGCATAAAGCAGCTAAATCCTCTCTCTGTCTCCTGGCAGAAAGCTCCTTAGCTTGCTCCCCTTGTGTCTCAATCACAGCTGGTATTCTGTAGAAAGACTTCTTTTCACCTTTCCCATCAGCTTTGTTGGAACACCCTAACACAGCACAAACGTTTACCATTGTAGATTTTTGATGAACCAAGTGCCTCGTGGGTTCACATACCGCGCGCTGCCGTTATTTCCCCCTTCTTCTTCTTCTTCTTCAGGAAATACTGGCGGGTTAGACACCATCCGGTGTATTACCGCCGCCTACAGGATATTACACGTCGTTGCAAGTTCATTCAGTCTCTTAGATTCTAGTGTATACTCCAGATGCTTTTAGAAATCTAACTAGACTTGAAGTGACTTTCGAATCCTTTAGCTGAAGCAGAGAGTTAAGGGATACAGTAGTAACACCAAGCTGAGATAATTCAATGACCAATATACGCCTAAATTCACAGTATAGCACACACTCTAATAAAACATGGGGAACTGTCTCAGGGACTCTGCATACTTCACATAGACCGTCACTGTGTTTATGGATCAAATGTAACATAGAGTTTAAGGCACAATGCCCTAGTCTGAGACGAGTCAGGACCACTTGCTGAGACCTACCCCCTGATAGTGTACAGAGTGTGTTTACTGAAGGCTGAATAGAGTACAGGTGTCTCCCCTTTAAATCTTTGTCCCATTCAGCTTGCCATGTCTGGAAAATATTTCCCATAAGCTGGCTCCTCAGTTCGGTCCTTCCTGGACCAACTGCCAACGTAATATCGTTAATACTTAAATATTCCCTTGCCAGCTTATCAGCCACCTCATTCCCACTAATTCCTATGTGGGCTGGAACCCACAAGAGGGACACATCACAACCACTCAAATGTAGGCTGTTCATCAGTAAGAGAATGTCAGAAATCAAATCAGGCCGAGCATTGGAATAATATGTTTTAAGACACTGGAGGAGTGAAAAGGAGTCAGAGCATAGAACCACATTTTTAGCCTTAGCCTCCACTACCCATTGCAGAGCTTTTAGAATGCCCATAGACTCTGCTGTGAAAACAGCCATATTATCACTGAGCCTATATCCATATTTGACACTGAGCTGGGGTATACAGAAAGCACAGCTTACCCTTCCTGACTCAGGATCTTTAGATCCATCAGTATAAATTTGAAGAGCGGAGCCCCACTTATTCTGAATATACTCTGAAGCAGAGTCACTAGAGAATTCAACATCCTCGTTGTGTTTATCCTCATGTAGCCTAAGGTCCACTTGGACAGGGGGGAGGAGCCAGGCTGGGATAGGTCCCCAGAATGTACTTTTAACTGGGACCATATCAAACAAGTTAAAATCCTTGGCCCATGGCATACATTGCTTCAAAAAGGGCTGACCCTTCACCTGACCAGAGGTAAATTCATAGCAGTCAGTCAAAATGGGACTGGCAGGGCAGAGGCTGGTTCTTTCTCTGAGTCTGTTCCAGTAATGAAGTGTGAGCTGGATCCGTCTTAGCCTTAAAGGCTTCTCTCCTGTCTCAACAAGCAGTGCAGAGGTTGATGTGGAGGCAAATGCACCACAACAGACTCTAAGAGCCTTTGACTGAATAACATCAAGTCTTTTCAGAGCAGAGTTGGAAGCAGCTCCATACACTTGACAACCATAATCAAAAATTGACCTGATCATAGCTTGGTAGATGGTGAGGAGGGTACCCTTTTCTGCCCCCCAAGAGTAGCCAGTCAAGCACCTCATCACATTAATGACCTTGACAGTTTTAGCAATTACTTTAGAGATGTGAATGTTCCAATTTAGCTTGCTGTCGAACCATACTCCTAAGTATTTAAAACTTTCTACCCTCTCAATGGGAGAGTCATAGAGAGTTAAAGACATGTCCCATTTCTTCCTAGTGCGGCTAAAAAACACATATTTGGATTTAGAGACAGAAATTTTAAAACCCCATTTTCCTGCCCACTTTTCCACAACGTTCAACTCTCCCTGTAGCCTACATAAAATAAAAGGGACATTTCTTCCTTTAACCCAGAGGGCCCCATCATCTGCAAACAGAGACCTCCCAGTCCCTTGATTAAGATCTAAAAATATATCATTAATCATGACATTGAAAAGCACGGGACTAATTACACTCCCTTGCGGAGTTCCATTTTCCACCAACACAGTAGCTGACATAACATCCCCAACCCTTACCTGGATAGTTCGATCTTCCAAGAAATTCTTAATCCAGCTAAACAGCCTTCCATTGACACCATACTTGAGCAGTTTGACAAGGAGGCCTTCTCTCCACAGCATATCGTACGCCCGTTCAATATCTAGGAAGACGGCAATTAGGGATTCTTTATCAGCAAAAGCTCTTCTAATCTCATAATCCAAAGCAACTATATTATCAACAGTACCCCTGCCTCTCCTAAAGCCACTCTGGTGGTCAGCTAAAGCCCCCTTCACTTCTAAGAAGTGGACCAATCTATCAGTCACCATTCGCTCCATCAGCTTACACATAACAGAGGTAAGTGCTATAGGCCTATATGAGGATGGGGAACTAGGATCTTTCCCTGGCTTCAGGACAGGCACGATTACAGCATGCTTCCACACTTTTGGCAGCCTACCTAACTTCCAGCTTTCATTCAAAAGACTGAGGAGTTCGTCTAGAAGGACGTCAGAGACATGATTAAACATTACGTAATGCAAGTTGTCCTTTCCAGGAGCGGTATTTCTTCCTGCAGCTATAGCTCACTTCAACTCCTCAAGGGAAAAGAAAACATTGAACTCCTCAAGCCCTGGCTCTTGAGGAGACACATATCCTCTCACAGACTGATCCCTCATCCCCCTACTTTGGTCGTCTAAATTGTCAGAGCTGTGCTCTTTCCTAAAAGTTTCCACCAGAAGATTAGCCTTCTCTACAGGTGTCACTGCCATCTCACTCTCGTATACTAAAACAGGTAGATCAACCTTCCTTCTTATGCCATTCATTTTCCTCACAGTGGACCATAGTTGGGAGATGGGGGTTTCCCCAGAGAGGGAAGAACAGTATTCTCTCCAGCTACTTCTCTTGGCAGACTTAACCACTCTTCTAACCAGGGCCCTATAGTATTTATACTGCACAAGATTATCAGGAGTGGGGAATCTCCTCAGAGTTCTAAAGGCTTTATTCCTTTTCCTGATTGCCTCATCACAGTCCTTGTTCCACCAGGGAACCATCCTCTTCTGGCCTCCCCCACCCTTTTTGGGAACTGCAGAATTTGCTGCTGCCAACATCAGGCATGAAAGTCCACTGTTCCACTCATCTACTGAGCCATCTAGAACTCCAGGTAGAAATTCATCACACAACATTTCGTATTTCTCCCAGTCTGCTCTAATAAAATTAAACCTCCCTCCCACTGTGTCCAGCTCAACGGGCAGCCTCAACCCAAAGGCACCTACAGTGGGGAAGTGGTCACTGCCCAGGTTATATGGGTCAAGTGCTTCCCACTTGCCCTTACCCGCCAGCTCACCAGAGACTATCATTAGGTCTATGCATGAAGGGGTTAAGCTGCCTAGTTGCACTCTTGTAGGGTGCCCATCATTGAGGCACACCAAGTTAAAATCCTGCATAAAATTCTCAATTATTTCCCCATCACCATCAGTCCTGTTACTCCCCCACAGTACATTATGCGCATTAAAATCCTCTGCCCATATGCAAGGAGGGCGTACTTGCCTCATAACATCTTCAAATCCAATCGCACTCAAACATAGACAAGGGTTATAAAAATTGAGAAGAGAAATTCTTCCAGCGGTACTCCAAATCTCTGTTACAATTAATTCTAAGGTGGTCTCTATTGGCACAACTCTATATGCTATTCCGGCCTTAATAAATGTCGCACAGCCTCCCCCTTGCCTATCAATCCTATCTTTGCGAACAGACACAAAGCCAGGAATCACAAAATCTAAAGTGGGCTTGAGCCATGTCTCCTGAACACAGATAACATGGCACTCAATTTCGCTGGTAACAAACCTTTTTAATTCCTGGCCATTCGCAATTAGGCTACGGGCATTCCATTGCAGGACACTAAAAGACATTTACCCTTCCCCTCCTACACTGCTCTGGGACGCCACGGGGCAGCCCTCTTTATCCTTAATTAGTTCAAACAAAGACTCAGGGGATATATTCACCTGCAGATATTTCGCTGCTGACAATGAAACAATCCGGATCACATCTGACTTTTTAACCACCTTAGAAAACTTAAGCCCAGTAAGCACGTCAGTGATAAAAGCCAGGAAATCAGTTTTCTTAATGATAAGGCTATCGCTCGGAGGAGTGAAGATTCTAGCAGGTTGTTGAGAGGGGCGGTTAGCATGACCCACTCTTTTCACAGCTTCAGCATATGACACGCGTTCATAAGTTCTAATTTTTTGCACTTCTACGGCGTTCGCATAGAAGCGACACCCTTTAAAGCCTGCACTATGCGCTTCTCCACAGTTCGGGCAGCATAAAGCTGACGCACAATCCTCATAGTTATGGTCTCCCCCGCACTTACCACACTTTCTTTTCTTTCTACATACAGCCGCCACATGTCCATATGTGTGACAATTAAAGCATCGCAGCGGGGGTCTAATGTAGGGCTTAACTTGAAAGCTCAAGTACCCAATTTCAATCCGCCTGGGGATAGATTCTGACTCCAATGTTAATAAGACTGTTTGGCTGGCAACTCTCATGTTATCTTTCGTTATTTGGAAGCGCTTTACTTCGGAGACCTCTGCTCCTTTCGCTTTACCCAAGATATCTTCATCTGATAGCTCAGTAGGCACCCCATAGATCACACCTTTAGTCTTAGAGCCTGTCCCCGGTGCGTAAACCTCCACATCGCACTTGTTCAGAGATGTTATAGCAAGCGCACATTCCTGTTGAGATTTGGAATGACAGACCACTAAAATCCTCCCATTGGCAAGAGATTTCGCGTATTGGAAGTTACCTATGTCTTTCACCAAATGTTCAGCCAACTGCATTTTGTTCAAGGTTGTCCCAGTGCCTTTCAATTTCACAATTACCACAAACTCCCCATCTCTCCTTATTTTTGGGCGCTGCAACTCCCCATCACTCCCTGTGCTAGACCTACTGTGTCTCTCTCTTGTGCGTTTGCTCCCTTGTTTTTTGGATTTACCCACAATTTGAAATTCCTCCCCTGCACTATCCATACTATCAGACATCATCATCCTCCTCCCTCCTTCTCTAGCACCACGGCGGCAGCTCACGCGGCAACACAACGAGCGCCGAGCGAGGCCGACCCCAGCCGTTATTTCCCCCTAATCACGAGTTTGTTGGTCTTCCAATATGGCGCAGGGTTTGTTTACTTCCGGTTTCGGGTGACGTCAGTGAAAGGGGTCTAATGGGGGCATTACCGCCACCCACTGGATTGGGGTATAAAGCAGTCTGAACAAAACGTGTACATAAACATAGGAGAAATGAACCCGTTTTTCTAACTCGTCCTCAGTCTACTTTTCTTTTTTGATTAGTCTGGATTTGATATTGTAAATTTAAATGTGAATCAATGTATATTCATTGGAGATGAACAAATGAATAAATCTTGAGTAATCTTGAGGGGCGTGTGTGTCCGGGGAGGGGGGGGCGATGGGGAGGGGGACGATGTCGCGGGGGGGGGATCGAACGAACCCTCCGATCCCCCCTGGCTACGGGCCAGTGATGTTCTGAATTGTACTTCATGACAGCTTTTTTAGCACTCTGCACCAATACCTCACGAGGCTGCATGTCACAGCAAGTGTCTGTGTTGATCTTGCTGGAGTGCCCATTCAGAATCTTTTCAGTCGCTAGTGAAAGTCGCTCAGGTGAAAATGTTACTTCCCGGTTGGCGGGATTCTCGCAATGCGCTACCACAAGATAAGACTCTTTACTGGCTGTCTGTGCTTTCTGTGGTGTACAGTACGTTTGTAAATGTTATGCGCTATTTTATCATCGTGGGAATTGATTATAGCTGTAACGGCCAAAGTAGAATTCATATAGATGTGAATTACAATTTATGTTACATGGTATATATAATTTCATTTGAGTGTGTAATTTCATATAAGTAGTTTATTAAGATGATGAATAATATGTGGCAAGGTTAAAAGAATCAGAATTCATATGTTAAGAATTAGAACTGCCTCACGCTTCTTAAGAATTCATATGTGAAGAATTAGAACTGTCTCACACTTCTCAAGAATTAGAATTAGAATTCATTCAGCTATATAAGAATGGTCTCGCGCTTCTCAGGGCAGATCTCGAGAAGCCGTGGAAGCAAACAGTTTTTCTTACCTGACACTCTGACTCTCTGATATTGACTCACCGACTCTCTGTATCTTAGAACCTTTGTAATAGTTAAACGAGGATTAAAGTTCAACTTTCAAGACGTTTCAAGTGGATTTATTGCAAGGCACAGGGACACTGAGAGTGGAAACAGTTACTTTGGGACAGAGACTTCGTCAGCGTAAGCTATAGCACTTTTCTCAAGGTCTCACTACGAACGAGCCTCTACATTAGTAAGAAAAACTCTCTTGACATCGGATTACAAAACGCTGGAGAGTTTCGCTGAAACTGGAAAGAAGATTCATCGAGGGATTTACCGAGGGACTTCTGAACTTTCGCGATCGCGCGCTACACTCGTGGCTGGTGATTGACAAGTGGACGTGGCTGCAACGTGACTGTCACAAGTGGAATCGGAACGAAAAACCGGACCGACGTTCAAAGCAACCATGACGGATGAAGAAGAAAAGACGGTAAGCCTTCCAAGGGAAAAACGTCAGCGTAAACCAACACAACGGTCATTGGAAAATAGTCTGCAGACAAGAATTGACTCCAGAAGAGCAAAGCTAAAGAAACTGACTGAGAAAAAAAATGAATTGCGTGAGTTAATGTATGATGATGCAAACGTGGAAAATATAACACAGGAATTGTTAACCGAGTATGAAGAGCTGATAGAAGAATTCAGTAAGATAAATGCTGATGTCAAAGACCTGTACAGTCAACTTGGATACATAGAGAATATGAATACAGATCAAAGTGATTGGTTTCAGCCAAGATATGATAAGCAATGCAATTTTGTGCAAGAGGTTAGATCATGGATACAGGATGCAACGCATCGCATAGAAGAGTCTGAAAGAGTGAACAATGAGGTAAATCCTGAAGATAGCATTTCAGTTACATCCAGAAAGAGTAAAAAGACCAAGTCTGTCTCTTCTGCTTCTGTAGCATCATCGGTTCGCTCTGAGCGCTTAAAAGTTGAAATGGAGAAAGCCGCTTTGTTAACCGAGACAGCTGTGTTGAAACAGAAAAGGGCTTTGGAAAAGCAGGAGCTACGGCTCAAAGCTGAAAAGGAAGAGCAGGAGCTACGGCTCAAAGCTGAAAAGGAAGAGTTGGAGTTACAAGCAAAGCTCGCTGCATCGAATGCAAGATTAGCTGTGTTAAGAAAATATGAAGGCTCAGATGTGTCAAGCGGCTCTAAAGGCAGTAGAGTGGATTCACTGACGGCTACACGGAGACAACATGTCAGCTGCAATAGGAACAGTGGGGCTAGTAATGTATCTCAGCATAGCCATAGTAGTGGAATAGCTGCCGATGCAACGCCTGTTGTGCGACAAGAGCCTGTTACTTCAAAGGGCAATTCTGCAAACACAGATAACCTGGCTTCTGTCATGCAACGCCAAAATGAGATAACTGAGAGTCTAATAAAGCAACAAAAGCTATCTACATTGCCATCGCCGAATATTCCAGTTTTTAAAGGAGATCCAATGGAATACCATCTATTCATGAGAGCTTTCGAGCATTGCATAGAAAACAAGACTGAAAACAGCAAAGACCGGCTTTATTATTTGGAACAGCACACATGTGGTCAGCCTAATGACTTAGTGCGCAGCTGTCTTCATATGGACCCTGAACGGGGCTACCCTCAAGCCAAGAAATTATTAAAGGAGCGCTTTGGTGACAAATATAAGATCTCGATGGCATACCTGGACAAGGCTTTAAATTGGCCTACTATCAAGTCGGATGACGCTAAGGCACTTGAAGCATACGCTCTGTTTCTGATCAACTGTAACAATGCAATGTCGGATCTAGAGTACTTGGATGAGATGGAGAATGCTGCGAACATGCGCACAGTTATCTCCAAGCTCCCATACAGGCTGAGGGAGAAATTCAGGAGTGTCGCCATTGACATTCAGAAGAAAGATCGGCGAACAAAGTTCCAAGACGTGGTGTCATTTGTAACCAAACAGGCTGAAATGGCAGCACACCCTGTGTTTGGTGAAATCTCAGGTCAAACAAAGCGCCAACCTGAAAAACCAGCTGGCAAGAAAACCATCATAACGCTAGCCACTGAAGCTAAAGAGCAGAGGGTAGTGAAAGATGTTGCTGGTGCCGAGAACAAGAAAGCTAAAGAGAAGAAACCAAACATGAACATGGCTTTCGTGAAACCATGCATCTTCTGTCAGGGAGAGCATACCATGGAACAGTGCAAGAAACTTCAAAAAAAGCTGCACAAAGAAAAATTGGAATTCCTTAAGAGTAAAGGACTCTGCTACAGCTGTCTTATAGGAGGACACATGAGCAGTGCCTGTGAAGAAAAGAAGAGTTGTGAGATGTGTTCAGCTAAACACCCTACACTGTTACACATAAAGCAGAAACCTAAAGACATAACAAAAGAAGACACTTCAAGGGAGGAACCAAAAAAGGAGTCTTTACAGGAAGAACAAACTGTGGTCAGTGGATTCGTGGATGCAGGGGAAACTTGCTCTCAGATGGGGGCTGGGGGTGTAGGAACCGTCCTCGCCATTGTTCCGGTGAGAGTGAAGGCAAAGAAAGGCAACAAGGTGCTGACCTGTTATGCGTTTCTGGATCCAGGGAGCAACGCTTCCTTTTGCACTAACAAGCTAGCCAACAGCCTTAACCTGCAAGGAAAAAATGTGAACATCCTACTTACTACTATGGGAGACCAAAAGACCGTCTCGTGCAAGGTGTTGCCAGACCTAGAAGTCAGCAGTCTGGAGGGGGATGACTTTGTCGGGCTCACTGGTGTGTTTACACAAAGGGCCATACCTGCTAGTCAGGAGAATATCCCAACCCAAGAGGACGTGGATAGGTGGCCACGCTTACGAGGTGTACGAATTCCATTGATCAAGGCGGATATCGATCTTCTTATTGGGACTGATGTCGCAAAGGCTTTAGAGCCAAAAGAGGTAATCTGCAGCGTGAAAGATGGACCGTATGCAGTACGTACAGTCTTGGGATGGACAGTGAACGGGCCGCTGCGTGAGAACATCGGAAGCTGGTCAAAGGACGGATACCCACAGATCCAAATTAATCGGATATCGGTGGCTCGACTTGAAGAATTGTGGACCCAGCAATTCAAATATGATTTTCCCGAGAATGCTCAAGGAGAGCAGCTTGAGATGTCAAAGGAAGATCAACTGTTTATGGACAGAGTCACCACATCCACAAAACTGGTTGACGGTCACTACTCTATCGGATTGCCATTGAAGAACAAAGATGTGAAAATGCCTAACAATAGAGCAATGACAGAGCAACGAGCGCTCAACATGAAAAAGAAGCTTCAGAGAAACCAGACGTTCCGAGAGGAATACGTCAGCTTCATGAACCAGGTCATAACCAAGGGATACGCCGTCAAGGTCCCAGACGAAGAGCTTAACAGGAGTGATGGAAAGGTGTGGTTTATTCCACATCATGTTGTCTACCACCCCAAGAAGCATAAACTTCGAGTGGTATTCGACTGCGGTGCTTCATATCAGGGAACCACACTTAACGAGCAACTACTGCAAGGGCCTGACATGACAAGCAGTCTGGTTGGAGTCTTAACACGATTTCGTCAGGAGCCAATCGCAGTTATGGCAGATGTGGAGGCCATGTTCCACCAGGTCAAGGTCCCATCTGAAGACGCAGACCTTCTCAGGTTTTTATGGTGGCATGACGGGGATATCTCAAAGGAGCTGCAGGAGTACAGAATGGAGGTACACTTGTTCGGAGCCACATCTTCACCCAGCTGTGCGAACTATGCGCTGAGAAGATGTGCCGAGGACAACAGGAGTACTTTTGATGCAGCAGCTGTGGAGACAGTGTTGAACAATTTTTACGTCGACGATTGTCTAAAATCAGTTAACTCAGAACAGGAAGCGATCAAGCTACTCCACGACTTGACGGCCATTTGTCAAACAGGAGGCTTTAGACTGACAAAATGGACGACCAACAGTCGAAACGTGCTGTTAACCATTCCGCTTGAGGACCGAGCAACAGAAGTCAAAGATCTTGATCTCGACCAGGACTCACTCGCCATCAAGAGAGCCTTGGGAGTACAATGGTGCATCCGGTCAGATCATTTCAAGTTTCAGGTGAACATCGAGCAGAAGCCTTTTACCAGGAGAGGAATCCTGTCTACAATGAGCTCTGTCTATGATCCACTAGGAATGTTGTCACCAGTCATACTACCTGCTAGAAACATCTTGCAAGAATTGTGTAGACTAAGAACAGCCTGGGATGACACTGTGCCAGAACACCTCGCACAACAATGGACCAAGTGGACTGAAGAACTCCAACAGCTCACTGACTTTCGAGTAACACGATGCTTTAAGCCACCTGGATTTGGCAAAACTGTGCAAGCTCAACTGCATCATTTTTGTGACGCATGTGAAATAGGCTATGGTACTGTCACGTACTTAGTCCAGAAGAATAGCAGCAACCAAGTACACTGTTCATTCGTCTTGGGGAAGGCGAGGGTCACCCCTCTGAAACCAACTACCATCCCGCGGTTGGAGCTGACGGCGGCTGCCTTAGCTGTGAAGGTGGATGTCATGCTGAAGAAAGAGCTTCAGTTGCCGCTATCAGATTCCAAGTTTTGGACAGACAGTACTGCCGTACTCAAGTACATAGCCAATGAGAACATCAGATTTAAAACATTTGTGGCAAACAGGATCGCCACAATTCTGCAAGCATCAAAGGTGCATCAATGGAGCTATGTCAACACTCAGTTGAATCCTGCCAATTATGCCTCGAGGGGTCAAAGGGTGAACGCCTTCATGAGGAATGACGTCTGGATTGCTGGTCCCAGCTTCCTCAGTAAACCAGAAAGGGAGTGGCCAGACGAACCCAATCACCTAGAAGAGCTCACGGCTGAGGACCCTGAGGTGAAGAAAGGCGTGCTGGTTAATGCTACCACAGTAGAAAGCACTGATGCAATGCAGCAGCTAATCCAATACTACTCTTCATGGGTACGTCTCAAGAAGGCTGTGGCGTGGTTCACGCAACTCAAGCGAACCCTGGTGAACCTGTCTAGGAAGAGAAAAGAGTTGAAAGGATTGTACAGGGACGAACAACAGCTGAACAAAGAGATGTTGAGCTACAAAAAGGGTCTCAAACATACGTACTTGACTGTGGATGACCTGCAAAAAGCAGAGATCGCTATTATTAGCCATTGTCAAAACGATAACTTCCAAGAGGAAATATCTGCTCTTCGGAGAAAGGACTCCATTAAGAAGAGTAGTCGAATCTTCAGACTCAATCCGCAACTGGAAGAGGGAATCCTTCGCGTTGGAGGGAGGCTCAGTCGAGCATCCATGCCAGCAGAAGCCAAGCATCCAATGATCATCCCTAAGAACCATCACGTGGCGGACTTGATTCTCCAGGATGCGCACGAGTGTTTAGGACACAGTGGACGTAATCATGTCTTGTCTCACACACACCAAAGGTACTGGATCATTGACGCTCCCTCATCAATCAGAAGAATGCTGTCTCGGTGTATTACCTGTCGAAAACAACGTGGTGCATCAGGCACACAAATGATGGCAGACCTACCAAGAAACAGAGTTCTACCAAATGAACCACCCTTTACCAGAACTGGCATGGATCTATTCGGGCCATTCAGCGTCAAGCGGGGAAGAGTGTCTGTAAAAAGATATGGGGTGATATTCACCTGCCTTGCATGTCATGCGGTCCACATAGAAATGGCAACATCATTGGAAACCGACTCCTTTATTCAAGCTCTGCGGCGCTTCATTGCGAGAAGGGGTCAAGTGAAGGAAATGAGATCCAACAAAGGGACCAACTTCGTTGGAGCCGACCACGAGCTGAGAAAGGCAATAAAGGCATGGAATACTTCACAAATCGAGAACAGCTTGCTCCAACGTGACATCACTTGGTTATTCAATCCACCATCTGGATCCCACCACGGAGGGGTGTGGGAAAGAATCATCCGCTCCATCAGGAAGATCATGGATGCCACTTTGAGAGAACAAAGCTTGGACGAGGAAGGTCTTCAAACGTTCTTCTGTGAATGTGAAGCCATCTTGAATAGTAGGCCTATCACTACGCCTTCTAATGACATTAATGACTTGGAAGCCCTTACCCCACAGCACTTACTCTTGCTCAAGACTAACCCCAACCTACCACCGGGTGTCTTTGATAAGGATGATACTTACGCACGCAAGAGATGGAGGCAAGTCCAATACATGAGTGATCTGTTCTGGAAACGCTGGACCAAAGAATATCTGCCTCAACTCCAGAAAAGACAGAAATGGAACAGTCCAGCGCGCAACTTCATCCCGGGAGATATAGTCTTGATCGTCGACGAATCAGCCCCTAGAGGATCATGGCTAATGGGAAGAATCGTGAAGACTGTGGAGGACGAACATGGAGTCGTCCGCAAGGTTCGAGTCAAGACGAAGATGAATGAACTTGAGCGGCCGATCACCAAACTCTGCCTGCTTCAAGAAGCAGAATGAAAAGTACTGTTAAGTACATTCAATGTTGTAATTGTTTCTAGGATAGAAAGCAATTAGGGGCCGGGTATGTAACGGCCAAAGTAGAATTCATATAGATGTGAATTACAATTTATGTTACATGGTATATATAATTTCATTTGAGTGTGTAATTTCATATAAGTAGTTTATTAAGATGATGAATAATATGTGGCAAGGTTAAAAGAATCAGAATTCATATGTTAAGAATTAGAACTGCCTCACGCTTCTTAAGAATTCATATGTGAAGAATTAGAACAAGAATTAGAACTGTCTCACACTTCTCAAGAATTAGAATTCATTCAGCTATATAAGAATGGTCTCGCGCTTCTCAGGGCAGATCTCGAGAAGCCGTGGAAGCGAACAGTTTTTCTTACCTGACACTCTGACTCTCTGATATTGACTCACCGACTCTCTGTATCTTAGAACCTTTGTAATAGTTAAACGAGGATTAAAGTTCAACTTTCAAGACGTTTCAAGTGGATTTATTGCAAGGCACAGGGACACAGAGTGGAAACAGTTACTTTGGGACAGAGACTTCGTCAGCGTAAGCTATAGCACTTTTCTCAAGGTCTCACTACGAACGAGCCTCTACAATAGCTCTAAATAAATATTGAAGTTTTTTTTTTTAAATCCGTATAACTTTATTCATACGCCCATATACTACGTTTATTGAATCAAATCCGTATAAAATACGGACATTCCGTATAGGTTGACATGTATGGAATGGGCTCTGAGCCCTCCAGAGTTTTACGGAGAGATCAGTGGGGCGTGTGTGTGTGCAGTTTTACCGCGGTTGATAAAAGAACAATCTTTTATAAGTGTGACATTTTCACAAAGTTGCAGTTTAACATTTAGCGCATAAAGTATCCTAAATTTAAAAACTAGTAATATGGCAAAAACGAAAGTTACCGATGAATCAACACATTTGAACAAACTCTGAAAAACCGACTCAGTTCATTAAAACGCGACTCAACAGCGCCGCCTTCTGGTGATACACATTAATAACACCGATAGGAAACCTCATTTTCAGACCCTGTGAGAGAACACGTGATCTCAAACGGAACACAAATAATATCTTAACTTTTAACTTTTCATAAGAAGTGTTAGGGTTCACCCAGTCGGAAACGGTCAATCGGTCAACTTACTTCTCGGGACCCCCGCCCTCGTACCACCCAGACGTCTGGGACGGAACACCGCAAAAAAAACAGAGAACCAGAGATCGGTTTCACTGCTGTTTACTCAGTGTCTTCTCGCCAAAGATGAAATATTACAAACACCTTTTATAACAAATTATAATCTCTCTAAACGGCTATTGTGTCTGTCAAATGTGTGTGTGTTTGTATGTGACCTCAGAGAGGGGTGTGTGTGTGTGTGTGTCTATGGGAGGGTGTGAGTAAGTGACATTTTGATATCTGTGTGTGTGTGTCACATCTTAATTACATCACTGTTCTGATGGAGTGTTCAGATGTATGTGTGTGCTTGACTTGCGAGTGAGCAGCTTGATCTTGGGGCAGGTCAAATAATCTCCATCAGTGTGTGTGTAAATCATAACATAATGACATATTTCTGATGATATGACATGATAGCAAGGTACAAACAGATTTTAAAGGTCATTGCTTACGCACAGGGGTTAAATTGGGCCGGGGCTCTCCGGGGCTGAGCCCCGGCACATAAGCTCGGAGCGGATGGCATATGATCACGCACACATCAAAAGCAACAAACCCTTTTCACGATTTTCAATTCTGAATAATTAAATATCGTTTTATTAATCAATAAACCCATGACTTTTATGAGATAGATCATAGTTTTCCTGATGACAAGACGACCTGTCATTAGAACAGAACTTGCGATCAGAGATTCTGGTTTCTGGAACACTGCGTGGGTTGCCAATTCCGCTTTTTATAAGCGACTTTGGGGTTTCTTTTTTTGTGAGCTCGCTTTAAAAAAAAATCAGAAGTCGTGGTTTGCGGGTTTTTGGGCTTGTGTTTCAGCGTTGTGACTTGTTTATAATTTTCTCCGTACACCGTCTCCCCTTTTACCTGCATACGATCCTAATCCATCAGAGGTGCTTGAACGAACTGTCTGTGCATTTGGCGAGTTCAATTTCCATAGTCCCCAGTTATCGACAGAAATTAGCCAGGGGGAAGGGGGAGATGTCAGTTAAAGTTAGCTACTGAGATTGACCAAAAGTTGAGCCTAACGTTGCCTCAAGTTAGCTACCTTTGGCAAACATAAAACACTCGTCTTGTGCTCTAGTCATTATCATATTTTTTATTATTAAAAACAAAATATCAAATAATACTGAAGAGGGGAAAAATACTGATCTAAATATGTTGTGTTTTTATTTTTAGACAGTATGTGTTTAGCAAAACACATACTGTCTAAAAATAAAAACAACATATTTAGATCAGTATTTTTTCCCCTCTTCAGTATTATTTGATATTTTGTTTTTACTAATAAAAAATATGATAATGATTATGTTCACTGTATTGTTAATATTATTAGTGTTTTATTATTTATTGTTAATATTTAATTTAATGTTAATTTATTATTTATTGTTAATATTATTAGTGTATTATTAGTGTAATTATTGTTATTATGTATTCAATTATTTATTTGGCATGTGGTGCTTTTTGTATGGTCTAGAACATAAGATGAGCATATTATAGCAGCAAAATAGGGGGGGGGGGGGGGGGGGGATTGCAGCATTGTGCGTTTTTATCCAAAACATTAGACATTGTTGCTCAAGGCTTACCTGCGTCTGGAGGCTGTCTCCGCATGTGCTTTGATGGTTTTAGATGCGGAAAAATTGGTTTTGTCTCACCCACTGATCTTGCACTCGTCACATCAAGTTAAACAGGTGTTGCAAAATTTACAGACCCATTAAATTAATTTATCAGTAATTTAATAGATAATTAAATTAACATATGACTTTATTCTCTGTTCTAATAACAATCTCGAAATGCGTCACATCCTCTTTTGATAATTTAGGTCACGCTCTCGCACGCCTCCTTAATTCTCGGGATGACATTGATATTGTCTGTCTAAAAATCGTACATACTACTAGTATCAGGTCTGATCCCTCCTCCAGCCTTCTAGGGATGGGGGAAGTACTCTTTGTTGATGGTTCTTGTTCTAAACGGTTCTTGTTTTATAATTTATGATATTTATTATACCTCTGTGGTTATTCTGTGTTCACTGCCTGATATTCTGCATGAGGCATACGCTCTTCCTTTCTCATTTGATTTTTGTCATCTTGATTGTGGACAAATTCTCTAAATGGGTAGAAGTTTTCCCTGTTCTCGAGAGAACACGAAGGTAGTTACTCGTACTCTGGCAAAAGAAATAACTTGGTTATTATAATAATAATAATAATACTAATACATTTTATTTATAAGTGCCTTTCAAGGTACCCAAGGACACTGGACAGTAAAAAAGAAAAACAAACAATAAAAGCAGAACAATAAAATAACAATAAAATAATAAGAAATCAATAATAATTATTATTGTTATAGTTATGGGGTTTCAAATGCCATAGACTCAGACAAAGGTACCCGTTTCACCTCAAGTCACACAAAACCTTTGTAAGTATCTCTAAACTAAACTGGTGTTTTCACATTCCTCAATCCTCTTGTATCGTAGAACGTACTAATCGAACATTGAAAGACATTAATTAAGGCCATGCAGGACACAGGTTTGGCTCTGTAATCCATAATTCATTCTGGCTG
Source organism: Neoarius graeffei (assembly GCF_027579695.1). NCBI lineage: Eukaryota > Metazoa > Chordata > Actinopteri > Siluriformes > Ariidae > Neoarius > Neoarius graeffei. The sequence goes on from NC_083569.1 coordinate 92,040,749, forward strand.
AAATTCATGTGACACCAAGAAATTATTTTTTGGAAGACCTTTCCCTCTCCCCTGGAAGAAGGGAACTCCGGCTCCGGGTACCTCTGATTTGAAAATGTACATGGATGAGTATTCTGCAACCCTTATAGATAAGTTGCATAAAATTTGTACCAAGGTCAATAGTACAATATTATCTCCACCACACACCCCTTTCACGTGGGAGATAAGTGCTGGTGTGACTTTTTAAAGTAATGATTTGGACAATTGGGAAAACCTAGATATGGTGGGCCTGCAGACATAGTCGCCATTACTTTTACTGCTGTTTTAACTGATCTTTTTCCACAGTGGATCCATGCCACGCGATTGAAGAAGGCTCCATAACAAAGTTGTGTTACAATGACAAGTTTGCTACTAACATTTTCTCTGTGTTCCTATCTAGTCTCTCTCTGGCCAGTTTTCTGTCTCTCTATTTCTGAGCTCTACACAGATTCGACTGAGAATCCTCAAGACGTTGTGAACAAAGAGGGGAAGAGATCTTGCGCCCCGTTTGGAACCAATCATCCTCACTACAACCATGACAGTCCTCATCACGGGTTTCGTGACTTCATTGTTGCTCGGGGCAGGGTTACCCGCCCGAGCCTTCTGGACCACTTCATTGCTCGGAGCAGGGTTACCCACTCGAGCTGGACTTCGAGACAACATCTTCTGGCAATTCGCTAACTGGACTGCACAAGCGCACACCACACGAATGTGTTATGTCTTTCATCTGATGCCGTTTTCTACTATTATTACACATCTCTATGCTCTGAAACTCTGTATTCTTACAGGACTCTGTTTTCACTATAGGTCGATATGCCTTCTAATTTCATTTTCCCTCACTGTTTTACAAATTACTCTGAAGGAAGTAGCGTGTATTTGGGATGAATTAAGAGGTTTTGAGTTTCTCTAAGCTCCGGTGAGGTGGGACGAGGGCTGATCGGGCATGCCCGCCCTCTGAGCACCAATATACGTCAAGAAGGGCAAAGATTAACTCAAGATTAATTCTCGATGTAATCACACATACAGTGGGGCAAAAAAGTATTTAGTCAGCCACCAATTGTGCAAGTTCTCCCACTTAAAAAGATGAGAGAGGCCTGTAATTTTCATCATAGGTACACTTCAACTATGAGAGACAGAATGGGGGAAAAGAATCCAGGAAATCACATTGTAGGATTTTTAATGAATTAATTGGTAAATTCCTCGGTAAAATAAGTATTTGGTCACCTACAAACAAGCAAGATTTCTGGCTCTCACAGACCTGTAACAACTTCTTTAAGAGGCTCCTCTGTCCTCCACTCGTTACCTGTATTAATGGCACCTGTTTGAACTCGTTATCAGTATAAAAGACACTTGTCCACAACCTCAAACAGTCACACTCCAAACTCCACTATGGCCAAGACCAAAGAGCTGTCAAAGAACACCAGAAATAAAATTGTAGACCTGCACCAGGCTGGGAAGACTGAATCTGCAATAGGTAAGCAGCTTGGTGTGAAGAAATCAACTGTGGGAGCAATTATTAGAAAATGGAAGACATATAAGACCACTGATAATCTCCCTTGATCTGGGGCTCCACGCAAGATTTCACCCCATGGGGTCAAAATGATCACAAGAACGGTGAGCAAAAATCCCAGAACCACACGGGGGGACCTAGTGAATGACCTGAAGAGAGCTGGGACCAAAGTAACAAAGGCTACCATCAGTAATACACTACGCCGCCAGGGACTCAAATCCTGCAGTGCCAGATGTGTCCCCCTGCTTAAGCCAGTACATGACCAGACCCGTCTGAAGTTTGCTCAAGAGCATTTGGATGATCCAGAAGAGGATTGGGAGAATGTCATATGGTCAGATGAAACCAAAATAGAACTTTTTGGTAAAAACTCAACTTGTCGTGTTTGGAGGAGAAAGAATGCTGAGTTGCATCCAAAGAACACCATACCTACTGTGAAGCATGGGGGTGGAAACATCATACTTTGGGGCTGTTTTTCTGCAAAGGGACCAGGACAACTGATCCGTGTAAAGGAAAGAATGAATGGGGCCATGTATTTGTGAGATTTTGAGTGAAAACCTCCTTCCATCAGCAAGGGCACTGAAGATGAAACGTGGCTGGGTCTTTTAGCATGACAATGATCCCAAACACATCACCCGGGCAATGAAGGAGTGGCTTCGTAAGAAGCATTTCAAGGTCCTGGAGTGGCCTAGCCAGTCTCCAGATCTCAACCCCAAAGAAAATCTTTGGAGGGAGTTGAAAGTCCGTGTTGCCCAGCGACAGCCCCAAAACATCACTGCTCTAGAGGAGATCTGCATGGAGGAATGGGCCAAAATACCAGCAACAGTGTGTGAAAACCATGTGAAGACTTACAGAAAACGTTTGACTTCTGTCATTGCCAACAAAGGGTATATAACAAAGTATTGAGATGAACTTTTGTTATTGACCAAATACTTATTTTCCACCATAATTTGCAAATAAATTCTTTAAAAATCAGACAATGTGATTTTCTGGATTTTTTTTCTCATTTTGTCTCTCATAGTTGAGGTATACCTATGATGAAAATTACAGGCCTCTCTTTTTAAGTGGGAGAACTTGCACAATTGGTGACTGACTAAATACTTTTTTGCCCCACTATATGATCATGAGGTGATAATGATCAAATATGATCCTAGGATTTGGTAATAGTGATACTATTATCAAAGGGGGGGATTGTTAGGTTTATATAAGTATTATTCTTGACCAAGAAGGCAGTAATTTATTAAAATGGTGACAAAATTAAGGATTAATTTCTGTTCATTTAAAATGACCTTCTGTCTCGACTGGACATTGTTTGGGAACATTTTGTTTATTTTGATATGAGATGTTTTGCTTAAGGATAAAGCGGCTAGAGATGATGAGATGAGATGTTTTGCTTATGATTGTCTTTGTTTAGGTTTGTTCTTATTTTTTGTTTACTTTTCTTATAACATATCTTTGTTGAAAAATTCCGTATGTGCGTAAGCAGGGGTTAAATTGGGATTGGTTATGTGGGGGGGCTCTGCCTCGTACCTGCCCCCGCCGCCGCCCTGCCCCAATATACTTTTTGGAAAATAACCCTCTAATTTGATAACCATATCATATTGCACAGAGATATACACCTTATCTGTGTGTTGTAGGCCTATGTGTGTCTTGTAGTGCCCCCCTACACATTATGGCAGTTTGAATGTAGATTGGTTGGCCAATGTAACGGATTGTACAGGTTGTTGTACATTGGTTTGAAGGAAATGATTAGTGGAGGGTCTGGGGGTCCTCCCCCAGAAGTTTTTTATTATCATACATGTTATTTGCTGAATTCTGGTGCATTTTAATAAGTTGTTAGCTGACTTTACAGAGGTAGGTTGAGCAATATCATGTTAAATCTTGTCACATGCCTACAGGTGAAAAATGTGAAGGAGAAATGTTCAGTGAGAAAATTTGAAGGCTTGCACAATCTTAAACCAAAACAGTTGATTTTATTTTGGAGGATAAATGTTAAATATGCCAAAACACTGTCAGTCAAATTGTCAATCAAATATATTCATGCAGTGAATGCAACCAAATACAAACACTATAACATTGGAAGCATTTATTATTATTGTTATGTATTCAATTATTTATTTGGCATGTGGTGCTTTTTGTATTGTCTAGAACATACATAAGATGAGCATATTATAGCAGCAAAATAGAAGCACAATCATTTGAATGCAGCATTCAAATGATTGTGCTTCTATTTTGCTGCTATAACAGCAAACAGAAGTCAAACGTTTTCTGTAAGTTTTCTGTAAGTCTTCACATGGTTTTCACACACTGTTGCTGGTATTTTGGCCCATTCCTCCATGCAGATCTCCTCTAGAGCAGTGATGTTTTGGGGCTGTCGCTGGGCAACACGGACTTTCAACTCCCTCCAAAGATTTTCTTTGGGGTTGAGATCTGGAGACTGGCTAGGCCACTCCAGGACCTTGAAATGCTTCTTACGAAGCCACTCCTTCATTGCCCGGGTGATGTGTTTGGGATCATTGTCATGCTAAAAGACCCAGCCACGTTTCATCTTCAGTGCCCTTGCTGATGGAAGGAGGTTTTCACTCAAAATCTCACAAATACATGGCCCCATTCATTCTTTCCTTTACACGGATCAGTTGTCCTGGTCCCTTTGCAGAAAAACAGCCCCAAAGTATGATGTTTCCACCCCCATGCTTCACAGTAGGTATGGTGTTCTTTGGATGCAACTCAGCATTCTTTCTCCTCCAAACACGACAAGTTGAGTTTTTACCAAAAAGTTCTATTTTGGTTTCATCTGACCATATGACATTCTCCCAATCCTCTTCTGGATCATCCAAATGCTCTTGAGCAAACTTCAGACGGGTCTGGTCATGTACTGGCTTAAGCAGGGGGACACATCTGGCACTGCAGGATTTGAGTCCCTGGCGGCGTAGTGTATTACTGATGGTAGCCTTTGTTACTTTGGTCCCAGCTCTCTTCAGGTCATTCACTAGGTCCCCCCGTGTGGTTCTGGGATTTTTGCTCACCGTTCTTGTGATCATTTTGACCCCATGGGGTGAAATCTTGCGTGGAGCCCCAGATCAAGGGAGATTATCAGTGGTCTTATATGTCTTCCATTTTCTAATAATTGCTCCCACAGTTGATTTCTTCACACCAAGCTGCTTACCTATTGCAGATTCAGTCTTCCCAGCCTGGTGCAGGTCTACAATTTTATTTCTGGTGTCCTTTGACAGCTCTTTGGTCTTGGCCATAGTGGAGTTTGGAGTGTGACTGTTTGAGGTTGTGGACAAGTGTCTTTTATACTGATAACGAGTTCAAACAGGTGCCATTAATACAGGTAACGAGTGGAGGACAGAGGAGCCTCTTAAAGAAGTTGTTACAGGTCTGTGAGAGCCAGAAATCTTGCTTGTTTGTAGGTGACCAAATACTTATTTTACCGAGGAATTTACCAATTAATTCATTAAAAATCCTACAATGTGATTTCCTGGATTCTTTTCCCCCATTCTGTCTCTCATAGTTGAAGTGTACCTATGATGAAAATTACAGGCCTCTCTCATCTTTTTAAGTGGGAGAACTTGCACAATTGGTGGCTGACTAAATACTTTTTTGCCCCACTGTATGTGTGATTACATCGAGAATTAATCTTGAGTTAATCTTTGCCCTTCTTGACGTATATTGGTGCTCAGAGGGCGGGCATGCCCGATCAGCCCTCGTCCCACCTCACCGGAGCTTAGAGAAACTCAAAACCTCTTAATTCATCCCAAATACACGCTACTTCCTTCAGAGTAATTTGTAAAACAGTGAGGGAAAATGAAATTAGAAGGCATATCGACCTATAGTGAAAACAGAGTCCTGTAAGAATACAGAGTTTCAGAGCATAGAGATGTGTAATAATAGTAGAAAACGGCATCAGATGAAAGACATAACACATTCGTGTGGTGTGCGCTTGTGCAGTCCAGTTAGCGAATTGCCAGAAGATGTTGTCTCGAAGTCCAGCTCGAGTGGGTAACCCTGCTCCGAGCAATGAAGTGGTCCAGAAGGCTCGGGCGGGTAACCCTGCCCCGAGCAACAATGAAGTCACGAAACCCGTGATGAGGACTGTCATGGTTGTAGTGAGGATGATTGGTTCCAAACGGGGCGCAAGATCTCTTCCCCTCTTTGTTCACAACGTCTTGAGGATTCTCAGTCGAATCTGTGTAGAGCTCAGAAATAGAGAGACAGAAAACTGGCCAGAGAGAGACTAGATAGGAACACAGAGAAAATGTTAGTAGCAAACTTGTCATTGTAACACAACTTTGTTATGGAGCCTTCTTCAATCGCGTGGCATGGATCCACTGTGGAAAAAGATCAGTTAAAACAGCAGTAAAAGTAATGGCGACTATGTCTGCAGGCCCACCATATCTAGGTTTTCCCAATTGTCCAAATCATTACTTTAAAAAGTCACACCAGCACTTATCTCCCACGTGAAAGGGGTGTGTGGTGGAGATAATATTGTACTATTGACCTTGGTACAAATTTTATGCAACTTATCTATAAGGGTTGCAGAATACTCATCCATGTACATTTTCAAATCAGAGGTACCCGGAGCCGGAGTTCCCTTCTTCCAGGGGAGAGGGAAAGGTCTTCCAAAAAATAATTTCTTGGTGTCACACGAATTTCAGCCAGAATGAATTATGGATTACAGAGCCAAACCTGTGTCCTGCATGGCCTTAATTAATGTCTTTCAATGTTCGATTAGTACGTTCTACGATACAAGAGGATTGAGGAATGTGAAAACACCAGTTTAGTTTAGAGATACTTACAAAGGTTTTGTGTGACTTGAGGTGAAACGGGTACCTTTGTCTGAGTCTATGGCATTTGAAACCCCATAACTATAACAATAATAATTATTGATTTCTTATTATTTTATTGTTATTTTATTGTTCTGCTTTTATTGTTTGTTTTTCTTTTTTACTGTCCAGTGTCCTTGGGTACCTTGAAAGGCACTTATAAATAAAATGTATTATTATTATTATTATAATAACCAAGTTATTTCTTTTGCCAGAGTACGAGTAACTACCTTCGTGTTCTCTCGAGAACAGGGAAAACTTCTACCCATTTAGAGAATTTGTCCACAATCAAGATGACAAAAATCAAATGAGAAAGGAAGAGCGTATGCCTCATGCAGAATATCAGGCAGTGAACACAGAATAACCACAGAGGTATAATAAATATCATAAATTATAAAACAAGAACCGTTTAGAACAAGAACCATCAACAAAGAGTACTTCCCCCATCCCTAGAAGGCTGGAGGAGGGATCAGACCTGATACTAGTAGTATGTACGATTTTTAGACAGACAATATCAATGTCATCCCGAGAATTAAGGAGGCGTGCGAGAGCGTGACCTAAATTATCAAAAGAGGATGTGACGCATTTCGAGATGGTTATTAGAACAGAGAATAAAGTCATATGTTAATTTAATTATCTATTAAATTACTGATAAATTAATTTAATGGGTCTGTAAATTTTGCAACACCTGTTTAACTTGATGTGACGAGTGCAAGATCAGTGGGTGAGACAAAACCAATTTTTCCGCATCTAAAACCATCAAAGCACATGCGGAGACAGCCTCCAGACGCAGGTAAGCCTTGAGCAACAATGTCTAATGTTTTGGATAAAAACGCACAATGCTGCAATCCCCCCCCCCCCCATGCTCCCCAGAGGCTGTGCCCTGGTGTTCACAGGCATAGAGGTGGAAGGGCTTGAAGTGATCAGGTAACCCCAGGGGCGGAACGAAGGGTGCTTTTGAGAGAGTGATAAGCGACCACCATAGCGTCAGTCCATGTCAAAGGATGTTGCAGTGGATCGTGATGAGAGATTGCAGAACGGAGAAGCTTGTCATATAAAGAGCAGTCAGGGATCCATTTTCTGACCCAGAAAAGACATCAGTGCATGTTTAGTTGCAGGGCATTTTGTGTCTAGAATGACAGCCTTGAGAAAGTTCAAAACTTCAAAGGTTCAAATACTTAAGTGTCCATGCAATATTGCAGCTTGGTTCTGGAAACCTTAAAGCCCTTATGGGCCAGATGTTGGAGCAGGCACAAGTGTCAGTGTCTTGGCAGATTTCTGGTGACTCAGCAGATACCAGAACACACAAACCACAGAGTCCTGAGGGAGGGAGAAGGTCACAGAGTGTGTTATGAATTTGAATTACAGCTGAAAACAACAGCAGGAGAGTCAATGAAACCTTGAGTCCAAACGCTATCTCCTCATGTGTGTGAAAAAAAAAGGCAGAACATCTCATCTCATTATCTCTAGCCGCTTTATCCTTCTACAGGGTCGCAGGCAAGCTGGAGCCTATCCCAGCTGACTATGGGCGAAAGGCAGGGTACACCCTGGACAAGTTGCCAGGTCATCACAGGGCTGACACATAGACACAGACAACCATTCACATTCACACCTACGGTCAATTTAGAGTCACCAGTTAACCTAACCTGCATGTCTTTGGACTGTGGGGGAAACCGGAGCACCCGGAGGAAACCCACGGACACGGGGAGAACATGCAAACTCCGCACAGAAAGGCCCTCGCCGGCCACGGGGCTCAAACCCGGACCTTCTTGCTGTGAGGCGACAGCGCTAACCACTACACCACCGTGCCGCCCCAAAGGCAGAACAGAGATCATTAATGGAAAAACAGCAATGATGAGCAGGAACCTGTGACATAACAGAAGAAACAATCAATTCATTAATCTTACGTAAATCTTGTGTAAAACGCCAGGTACCATCAGGTTTAGGTACTGGATTGACAGGTGTATTGTACGAGCTGGTGCACGATCTCACCACGCCTTGCTCGAGAAGAGGATGACATCGATCCAGAGGTACTGCTTAACATAAACAGGATGCACATGAATATTGAATCATATTTTGTTTAGTTTCATGTCAATTTAAGTTCCAGGTTAAAGTGCAACAAAATGCGGAAAGGTTCAAGGACAATGAGTACTTATACAAGCCAATGTATCATAATCATGATAATTTACGAAGTTTTTTTCTTAATGGTTAAATAAAGATAAACCCAAGTCTCTGATTTATAAACAAAAAGTTATTCAAGTAAACGTTTGTTAACACTGTTTCTTGCTGAAAAAAAATTATGGTTAACTAAATACATTAAAAGCCTATCCATTCCATATCCTCTGTGGTTTTTAAAGGCAAAAGTATGGAGGTTTAAAACTCAGCAAACAATTAATCAGACCATTTCATATCAATAGTTCGAAATTAGGAGGAACATGTATTGTTTAAGCTTAGCCTCATAAGGAGCAATAAGTTTAAAGGAAGAAAGGGAGATATAAACAGGGGTCTTGCAGAATTCAGCAAGTTAAATTTTAGACCTTTTTTAGACTTTTTAAGACCATTATGAAAAATTTTTTAGACCAACACGAAGCATTACAACCTGCCCTACCCCCGCCCTTCCCAAAAAAAGACAATCAAGTTCAATTCTCAAAACAAAGTCATTTGTATTGGTAAACTGACTATCAGGGATACAAACTGATTGTGTGCTTATTTATGTCATATGGCAACATTAGTACATTATGTCACATAGCAACAAAAGTACAAGACAATAGAGTGATGCATACAATCTATACAATATCCAAGTTCCTCGGATTGACCAACCTGAAGGATTACAGCCCCCCCAAAAAAAAGACCAAAAAAAATCAGTTCAATTCTCAAAAACAATGTAATTTTGTATTGCGTCTGTAAATGTCAAACTGACAATCAAGTAGAAGACAATTTCTAGTGATACATACAACCTATACAACCATATATCTGAGTTCCTCTCCTTTAGTGATCAGCAGATGGTGCTGAATGACCACTGAACAACCGTGGGAAATTATGCCCAACACAAAATGAATACAGGGTGACATACTGTATGTCAACTGCCCAGTGCTTTAACACTGAATAAACTCGTTTTTATGAGAGGAGCCTTTCTTCTTAAAAGTTGAGTTGAAAGGTGGAAAATGAGTAAAACTGCAACAACTCAGCACACTAGACGCCATTAAACAAAGAAATCTACACATAGAAATCAATTCATTCACGTATTTACACATTCTCCAATTCACTGATGAAAAAGATTAGCACTTAACACATTACATTACACACAAAACATATTACTAATGGACATTTTCCCCGTGGAGGTAGCAAGTTATGAAGAGAGTGTGAGCAGAACACAGCTTACACGGGCAAACTTAAGTCCCACCTTTTCGATGTAAAAAAAAACACTTGTTTATACAGCTCACTTACTTGTATGTGCGTCAGAAGGTCCTGTGCGGTTCCATGACCCATGAATTGAGAGTTCATGTAACACGACTGCACCTCTCCATTGCTCCAGAAACGAATGTGGAGGTCCAGCTGTTTGGATTTGGTTGATATGTTGAAGCTCTCGTCAAACATTAGCACATACTGGCCGCTAATTGACTTCACCAGCTCTCTTTTTATAAAGTCTGCCAGGCCGAACCTTGCAATATAGGCGATCTTGTTAGGTCCGCAGGCGAACGTTTTGGCAATCATAGAATCAGGAAACATTGCCTGGAAAAGGCCGTTAATGTTGCTGCTGCTGTTGTATGATAGATGAGAGGTCACTGTGTGTAGAATCCAAAGTACCTCAGCTTTTGACGTCTCCGTGGACCCGAAAGTCGCCTGACTGTTATTTGGCGAATGTTGAACAGCTGGACCAGGCAGCAATGTTGGCTGGGATACTGACAAAAAGCTTGAGATCGGCTGGCGACATTGCGAGCTCTTCACAGCAATCTAATGTTTTCCAGCTTTAGCGTGGGACTCCAGGGCCTTCATGCCTAAAGTCCCCAACTGAATTATTTTCCTGCAGACTTTGCAGCGAGCTGCATACCTATCACCTGCTGCGGCTTCTAACCAGTTTCGAAATTCTTCACGTTCAAGCCAAGCTTCATTAAACTGCAGGCATGAAAATGGGTCAGGGGTTGAAAAGGTGAGAAGGGTGCGCACGCGCGGGGGTGGGGTATTGTCGGGCGACGGGCGTTGGTGGTGCGGAGGAAACACTTCCGGTACACTGTACAACCCAACAAAATACAGTATTGAGCTGTCCACCCACACTGTGTTTCAGTGATCTGCAGGAGGTGCCAAAAACACTCCAAGTCTCTCTCACACAAACACACACCACATGCATCTTGTGCTGGCCATGTTTTATTTAGAAACAAAGTTTACTTTCACAGAAGCCAAATGTGTTAGATGAGTCAGAGAGAGGTGTTCAAAACTGTTTGTACAAGGCCATATGAACAATAATAAAAGAGGAAAAAAAAACTGAAAAAAATAAAGACTTTAGATCAATGTATGCCCTGCCAGACTGGAGAACAATACATGCAATTCCAATAAATCCAATTCCAAGTCCAATTGATCACTCTTTTTTCTTAGGCTGCCAGAGTCTCCATGGCCCTTTTACGCTGAGTGGCCACATGCCTCAGCCTTGCCTGCTTCTCACTTTCAGCAGCCTGCTTCTTTGCCTGCTGAGCACTCCCAGTTTCTTGACAGCCATATTTTCTGTGCTGCAGCTGTCTTTCTGTTGCTTTTGCCTTCAGTTTCTGTTTGTATGTGGCTGCTGTATTATTTATATTTCGGCACATGATTCTGTCCACCTCACCAAATTTCACGTCGCTCCGCTGGAACATCTGCATGGCCGTCTGCCCCCTGGACCACAGGGTATACTTCACCGTCTGGATGGCGTTGAAGGTCTCCACATTCATGTTGCCACTACACTCGTCAATGACCTCGTTCATCAGGCTGAAGGAGGATTCCACTCTTGGTCCATGGAAGATAGAAAAGCAGCATTTGGCCAATGCACTGAGGGCGGGGTACTTACCAGGCTGGTCACTTACCAGGCTGGTCAAAGACATGACCCCACCACTCCACTATCCCATCTCCCTCCTTGTACCTGGGGAGGGTCAGATCCACACTGAATTGAACCAGTTCCCTTGGAAGATCCTGGTCTTCTGGCAAGAGGTGACGCAGCATAGCACTCAGCCTGCCAAGAAATAGATACGAGTTTAAAATCAATGACAGGAGTAAGCAAAATCCCAAAGCAAAAAAGTATTTTTTTTATCTTACCTCTAACTGAATGGTTGCCTGTGAGTGACCTCGCAGGAGAGGGTCCAGTGCAGAGAGGGCTATTAGAGTTGGACTGTCCAGGGGGAGTTTCTTCTGGAGGTAAACGGCAGTGGCTTTCCTGGCGCTAGCTAGGTATGGCACCAACAACTGACAGAAAAACAACAAAGACTGTGGGTGCAATCAGTTAATTATTGATATTAAGTGATCAATCTCGTTAAATCAGTCTCATTAAATTTTGAAGGTTAATAATTAAAATGAATCAATCCCATTGGATCGTTTAATTTGACTCGTTTGAATTGAATCATACCATAGAATCAGTCTCATTCAGTGAATCATTTAGTGAATCGTTCAATGAATCGTTTAGTGAATCATTTGGTGAATCATTCAATGAATCGTTTAGTGAATCATTTGGTGAATCGTTCAATGAATCGTTTAGTGAATCATTTGGTGAATCATACCATTAATCCTGGTGCTTAATAATAAGTTACCAAACAGCTAAATTATGGTACATTTCCAAATTATTAAGATCACTTACCATATAACATTTGCACCCTTTTGAATTCTTCGAGAAGATTGGGGATTTCGGATATTGTTGTTCACACAAATAAACAGTTTGTTTAATAAATGAATTTATTATACAAAGATAAAAAGGTAAAATAATAAATCAATATATACAAGCAGTGAGGTGTGTGTGTGAAGGACTTGACCATGTGTTTAGCCTCGTGTAGCTAACTACACGTGGTGGAGGCCTAGCTTGTTGGTAGCTAAACAAAAGAATGTTATCTAAACAGAACAAAGGATTAGCTCTGTGTTTAGCCTTGTGTTGCTAGTGTGAGTTTGCTAAAGGCCCTATGGCCTAGCTAAAGTGTGTGTTTGTTAGGCCTGGTGAGGCCTACTGAGCACGTGTTGCTAAAGGCAAGGGTATTAGCCGTAGCTAACTAAAAGCTAGCTTGTGGATTTCTAGCTGAGGTGTGGTTTATCAGGCCTGATGGCCTGCTGAGCACATGGTAGGCCTTGATTAGCTTTGTGTTGCTAAGCAGACAAAAGGGAAGCTGTAGCTAACCCACTAGCTCATAACCATACTGAATCCACTGAAATCTTAATGAGATCAAGATGTATAATAATGAAATTATATTGTTAGTAAGAATAAAAGAGAAGCATGCGCAGCCTATCTATTAAACAATTGAGAGAACATAGAACCAAAATAAATCAACACGCTGCGTGTCTAACAGTGTAACAGATAAACCTGGGTTTAAATTCACATTATTTCAAATAAAAGCAAATTCCTAAGACTATCCTAATTATGCCCAAATGCCAAAATCTTACTTAATCCTGCCTTTAGCAAGATATGAAGAACTATTCGCCGGTGTAGTCTCGGGCCTCGCCGTGGGAGCACGTGAGCTGCTCGTGATGGAGGCGGAGAAAACTTTCGGGTCCAGCGGAGCACTTGGGTGGTTCCCGTGGAAAGCAGAGGATTCTTGGTCCGAACCTCAGCGTTCGTGAGGAAAAGTCTCTGATCAGAATGAGATGCACAGCGCTTTTGAGTTAAAAAGGATTCAATCGCTTCTTAACTTTTAACTGCCTGGGCTGCAGTCGTGACGTCACTTCTAATGCAAGTAAACCGGTTGTAACTCAGGTTGAGTTTAAAGATCGCGCGACTGTAGAGTTTACCTTTGCCAAGGGTAAGAAAGAAGATCGCGCTGAGTGATGGATCTTGCAAGAAAGAAGACGTCTTTTTGGGTGGAGAGCGCGCCTCTTTATACATCCAGATTCATCGGAAGCCAGACGTGAGAGACAAAATGGAAGAGCTTCCGCTTGGATTTATGCGTGCATGTTGGACTGACGTAGATGATCCCGCCCACGCGTGACGTGGGTCACACGGAAGTTGCCTGGGAATTGTAGTTCTGACACAAGATGGCGGCATGATACCTACAAAGACCATTATTTTAAGAAACAGGGATGTGAGTGACAAATTTAAAAAAAAAAAAAAAAAAGAGGAAAATTTTTAGGCTCAACAGACGACCCCGAAGGGGTCGTCACGACAACGAAGTTGTCGTGGGGAGGGTATGGGAGGGTGTGCCCTCCCATTGGTGGGGGTCTGGGGGGTCTCCCCCACGAAAATTTTTGTAAAAAGGACTTAAAATGGTGACATTTTAAGCACATAAAATATAAAATTTCTAAATTAGCACATTTCAGTTTAAAAAATGTTTTGGTCAAATTTCATGGTGCTTTAGTGATACACGTTTCAGAACTTTACAAAAAAATTTTGAAAATGAGAAAAAAGTGTCATGTTTCAGGTTTGGGGTGCCGTGTCTGGCCTTAAGTCTGATAAATGTTACCATTGATACCAAACTACCACCACTACAAATGTCATGTTAGGCCATATGAAAATAATTTCTTGTTTCTCATCACTATTTTTCCTCAAAATGGGTAGGATGGGCTTATTTTATTTTTATTTTATTTTTCTGCTATGTGGGGGATAAAACACGAAAAATTGGAATGGTTGGAGCAGACTCTGGTTTCAGAGGCATGACGCTAAATTACCAGTGTAAAAAAAAAAGTTTATGGTGGGTCAATTTTTTTTGGTTCGGGCTGTAATGATTATGAGGAACAAGAATATAATTTTATGTGGCCTTACATAACTAGCAATAAAATTTAAACCCTGCCACCAGTTCATAGTACATGTACTTACTCTCTTCAATCAGACCTAACACCTGAAAAATTAATGGCTAAATAAAATTCCACACTTTCTGTGAAGTTTATACTTGCAATATAATTTCAGATTAAACCTAATCATTGTTCAAATGTATCTGTAAATATTAAATGTGCTAGTGATAAATTAGATTGGAATTATCACATTATTTTCAGAGAACTAAAAATTTCATTCAAAAAGTAACAGTGAAGGTAATGTTTTTAATACGTAGGATAAAACATTATTATTATTATTATTGATGCCTACCTGGCAATGCATAGTTAGTCTTCTGAATCTCAACTCGACTCCTGTGTTTTTCGCTTTTCACGTGTCCACTGAGAGTCACAAATCCACGCCGTCCGTAGTTCAGTTCACAGCAACACAATTTGCAACGTGCGATTCCTTTCTTGTTGAGTTTTTCAAAAACCAAACTAAAAACACTTCCATCAGGAGCTTTGCGCTCTAACCAGTCCCAACGCCACTTATTTTCAATGCCAGAATCTATTTTCGTGACATCGGACTTCACAGACAACGCCGCCATTTTCATTCATACTCGTAGCAGTGCATGTACAATAGCGACTCCTCTCCACACAGCGATAATGATCAGATCGCTGTAAGGAGCTTTCGTCACTTCCGCTTAGTAAAATCCGGAAAAGTTTCGCACCAGACTTTACTGAAAAAATATATATAAAAAATTTTTATATATATATATATATATATATATATATATATATATATATATATATATATATATATATATATATATATATATATATATATATATTTATTTATTTATTTATTTATTTATTTATTTAAAATTTTAGAAAACGCGGAAAGGCAATTTGAAAAACGCGGATTTCCGCGGAAACGCGGAGATTTCACATCCGTGAAGAAAGGTTAGGTGAAAAGAATAACTGTTCTTGACCAAGGCACTCCATGATGTTAAAAATTATTTATATTGAAGTGTCCAAAAAGAGCTTTAAAATTGTCCACGCAAAAAGTTATTTTCACCTAACCTTGGATAACATAACCTTGGACCAAAGAGAACTCAGCCAAATTATTTTGGTTTATTCTCTGAAGGGACTGAGCATGCCTCTGACTGGAACAAATGTAGCATTATTTAAGTCTCAAAAACAATTTAGAAAGTCATGTAGGTGATGCAGGGTGCTTACAGCATGTTTGGGATTCTGGCTCCTGAATGTGTCAGCCTCCTGTCCCACATATACGTCCTTCGAGGGCAGCAGCATGTGATCCTCCAGGATCAGCTCCCTTAGACCCCTGGGAGATAGCTGTATATGGGAATTATTTAATGGAAGTAACAATTTTTAAAAAAGGTTGCTTAACAAAAAAATGAAAACATTCAACAGATGGCATGGGAAACCAAAAGTATAATAAGAATAAAAACAATGAACTTAGGCAGGCAGAGAAAGCCTAAGGGAGAGAAATTACCTTAGTAATGTGTTCTGCCTTCACAAAGCAAGCCAAGTAGGACAGGAAAAGCTCGAGCTGCCGATCATGAAGCTTATGGACCAATGTCTGGCTGCCCTGTGCATGGAAACAAATTCTTAGGAAATGGACCAACTCAACATTGAATGTGCATACAGTTGCAGTAAAGATGTAGTATTTCCAAGCACAACTAGCACAGACCTGGAAAACCATGACGTAGTCCTTTAATATAGCCAGCACACCCATGTAGAGGCTCAGCTATAGAACAGTTGTCTCCTCATGCCACAATTTCTGACAAATCCTCTTCTTCCTTTCACGGCCTTGAGGAGTCATGCCTGCGAAAGACAAATGTAAGTGAACAACAAAAGACATAATCCTCCTGATCAGTAACTTCATTATCAAGTATTATGCCAATTATTAGGCATTGAAACGTCAACTCTCATCACCTTTCTTGTCAAGTTTGTCCTGAATCACCTTGACTCTCGCTCTTGCAATCTGATTAACATTGTGTTTGGTGAGGATAGACTCTAATGGCTCCTTATAGAGCTCCTTGTCTGCTGTGGAGAGGAATCCATATTATAACACTCGGTATGCTGGCATCATGGCATGGGTTGCCATGCTAGCGTCATAGGCAGAGAGCCAGCGATGATTAACAAAACCCCTCTGTGGGCTGGAGGCGGGGAGATTTAATATCATAGCGACCTCCTTGAGGTGCATCACCTGACAAAAGATAGAAAATGAAATGAAAAAAAACAAAAAACCACCACACACAATCTACACATTACATAATTCAGTACAGTCAGGTCAGCAGCCATGGTCTAGACTTTCCAAAGCCACAATGATTAAATGTTCAGTTCTTTGTTTCACCAAGACAGATTGCTCACCTGGATTTAGGATGGGTGGCCCATCAGATAGATTTAACAACTTTAACATGATGCAATACAGAACAAAATCACCATAATACCAAAAATGGCTCATACATTGACATTGGTGGAATGCCAGAGGATGGTAAAGTACTGAAGTGTCAAATGTGCTTGTATTTTGTTTACCTGGTCTGGACTCCACTGGTGGTCAACCTGGAGGTCACTGAATAGCCTTTCCAAGTACCCATCAAAGGTCTCGGAAAATTTCTTTGCGGCGTTGTGCATGTGGTGACAGGAGTCTCCGTCAATATCCAGCAGGTTTGGACAATGTTGGTGAATCCTGGTCTCAAGACTGGTTTTGCTGCCCCTCATCACAGCACAGGAATCCATCAGTAAACTGACCAGGTTGTGCCATGGGATGTTGTTTTTCTTAAAGAAATCAGAGAGGACCTTCTCCAATGAAGCGGCATCGACTCGTAGAATCTCCAGGGACCCCAAATGCTCCACCATCACCTTCCGCAAGTCAGCGTGGTAATAGCACACCAGCATGGAGAGGACCTTTAACATACAAAGGTTTAGGTTTAGCCACACAGTATTTTAAAGGGCACGCACTGAAGCATAAACATAAGGACACTTTGATGGCAGTATTATGATATGAAACCAACCTTTTTGTTGTTGTTGGAGGTGCTCTCATCAATATTCAAAGAAAAGGAAAATCTCATGTTTGAAAAAGTCCTCTCTGAGTACGTCCGCCCTAGCAAAGTTGGACAGATGTCACATTACATGCATAATCTAATTGATTAAAAAAAAAAATCCCACCACAATTAATTTGGCAAATATAGCAATATTATGGGAACACAGTATAACATATGTATAGTTCACCAAGATAGAAATTAAAACACTGAAATAGTAGGTAAGTAAATACCCAAGCCATGTATCATCTTGTAGGACGCTGCTGTCCGCAACAGCTTCATTCCCTGCAGAGCTAGTTTGTCTAAGGACAGGGTCTGGGCAAGCTCAACAATAACAGGAGCCACTGAAAAGGGGATGGAATGCTCCGCCAGGGTTCCAAGGACCATTGCCTAAAACACAGTGTGCAATGAATACAAAGATGGTGTATGATTGTGAATAATAATAATAATAATAATAATAATAATAATAATAAAGTTAATTGAATAAAGAAAGTGATGGTGTACTGTGTCTTTGCTATCTAACAGACCTACCTCTGCATTTGCAATGCGGCTTAGTACAGGTACCGGCATCTTTCCCTGGAACTGCTGCCTTATAGTCTCTGGGCCCCGAGTTGGTTGGCTCTGGCTTGCTGATGCTGAGAGAAAAGTGCTGGCAACACTGTGTGTGGACGCAATGACATCCATCATCTTCTTATGTATCGCAGTTTGGACGTGAGCAATCAAAGCATGGCTGCCCTTGTTTGCATAATTTATGTCCTTGTGGCAGAGGACACACCTGGCCAATCCCTCTGTCAATTTTCTTAAAGAAATCCCCAACGTGAAAGGACACCTCTTGTCCCTTCACAGATACCTTGCCCTCCAGCTTAAGCCAGGCCCACTTCCAGCTGCATTTAATGCCTGCATCCAGCTTTTTAACAGCTGCAGCGTCCTCTTCCCCCAACACACTCATTCTAAGGATAATGTTTGTATTAGTGCAAGTGGTACATCAGTATCAACTGTAAACCACTCTCTACTGTTAGTCCGTGAGCTAGAGGGGTTGGTCGTTACCGAAAAAGTGGCAAAGGCTACCATACCTTTTCTGAAAGCTTGGAGTCTCAGCTTTTCAATGATGTATGATGGCCATCTGACAGGAGTAGCTGTTTTGAGTTATCACACATAATGTAAACTAAGGTTGAGAAAATATCGTGTATAAATCAAGCAAAACACTGATATTGCTGAAATCTATATTGGACATATTGGAATATTTTATTTTGTTATGTTTGGCATCATTTTAAAGGGGAGACTGAGCTTTCATTTAAATCCTTTGTGAGCATTTTAGATGAGTACAGCCAACCCTGGAGCTCTTCAAACTTTTAATCACACACATTTTCCTTCCATTTCCACCCAAGTCATCCTTTGTCTTTTAATTCTGTGGCACCAGGGAGCACAAGAAAAACAAAATCCAAACACTGAAATACTGGCATGACCCTGAGGATTCAGAAAATGTACCATTTACCCATATTATCCGATTTGGAGGGGGGATTTTCAGTCTGATAACAGACATGGCGTTTTTTCAAAGACAGAAACAGTAGTGTACGATTCTAATTTGTTGACATGTCGAGTTGAAAGTCTGAGGTAAAACATTTTTAGAAAAAGTTATTCAGCATTTTGAGATATTTCAAAGGGTCCTTAATACATGTCTACCACATAATTTATATCAGGTCCCAACTTTCATGGAATTTACATTACAAAATGAATACAGTGTTCTGCTTGATTTATACGCAATATTTTCTCAACCTTAGTTTACATTATGTGTGATAACTCAAAACAGCTACTAAACAGCTACACCAGAAACTACTAAAGCTTTAGTGGCCAGAAGTAGGCTAGCTGACTTAGAATGGTGACAAAAGCTACAGCAGCGACTAAAAATAATATCAACATAGTGATTTACACAACAGCTTTAGTGGCTTTTGGTCTAAACACATGGCAAGCCTTTCGTGACACACTCTTCCCTGTTGTCTTCTCTCTAATTTCGCATCTGAAAAAAATTGACGCCCCGTCTTGTCAATGGATGGAGCCCGGGCAGTAAACGCGAGACGCCTGCTTTCACTATTTTAGATGGCTCAAAACCATTACGTTTTAATGAATCAATAAATAACAGTGTAAAACAGTAGAGTGTAAAAAAGACTAGGGTTCACAAATGTAGGTATCATGCCGCCATCTTGGTCTAAGAACTACAACTACCAGGCAACTTCCGTGTTGACTACGTCACGCCTGGGCGGAATCATGGACATCACATTCCTCAGGTTTCACATAAGAGACTTGGAAAACTTCATTTTTCTTTGTCTCCAAGTTCTGATCCCGAACGGAATGGACCTAAGAAGAGACATTCACCATCAGACGTCTGAACCGCGCGTTTCCTCCTTTATCTAACTCTGATTAAGTTAGATTTCAGAAACACGCGATCATCAACTCAAGCGAGTTATTAACCGGTTTGCAAGTATTACTTGTCTTTTAAACGCGTACGCGGCTTTTCAACTTTTCGTCTTATCAACTGCGAAGCTTCTCCAAAGAACCTCTCCAAGCTCCAGTGAACATCTGATTCGTCAGAGACTCTTCTCTCTCACCGAAGCGCAATCTTCCGCCTCGAATTTCTGCAGACAAAGGCGAGACTTTTTGCAGTAAGAAAAGGCACTGGGAAAATAATATTAGTCTTAGTAATTAATTCACCAAGTGTGCACACTGTGTATTATTGTTGAATTTCTATTATTTGGTACTATTGAATTTAATTTGGTTAATCAATAAGTCTTACACTTTCTCTCCTAACATTCTGATTTAATCTAACTCACTCATATTGTGACCTCATTAAGATTTCAGAATGTCTTGCCTCTAAAAAGGGCCTTTGCATGCTTAGGAAGAGCCCCTCCTCCTTCCCCTTTGTTCCAAGAGGTCCTGTATCTCATCTTAGAATTAAATATCATAAGTTCTAAGTTTAATTCAACCTTGATAGCAATTCTCCTGTTTACATTTAAAGCCATATAAACTACAGATGACTGTTTGAATGTATTTTAACCATTAATTTCTGGTTTTTGACACACAGTTTACTAGGCTTGAAGAAAGCACATGGTGTAGCTAGCCTGCTCACCAAACTTTGAGGATCCCCTCCTCCCAGATTGCAGATAAGACACCCTGGTCCGTCCTGGTACGGACGGACACACATACATACATACCAAGATTGCAGATAACAACATAGCTCACAAGTTAAAACTGCTTACACACACACAGACCTACTCTGTTATAAAGATTTCATTCTGTTGCCATTCAATTATTAAATTCTTACTCTCTTTTTTATTGATTTCCCTTTTTTATCTTTTTAATAATAAACTCCATTATTATTAAAATTGTGTCATTGCCTGTTTCCAATACCTCTGAAGTCGCACACATCGTCAAAGAATTCTTAAGGTGTATGAATAATTAAATTAGATGCAGTTTGGTAAGTGATAAACTTTGAATTATCAAATTTTAAACGATTCTTCACTTGATTCTTTAAATGATTCACTAAATGATTCACTGACTCGATTCACTGACTCGATTCACTGACTCGATTCACTGACTCGATTCACTGACTCGATTCACTGACTCGATTCATTCAAACTGATTCAAATGAGACTGATTCTATGGTATGATTCAATTCAAATGAGTCAAATTAAATGATTCAATAGGATTGAGTCATTTTAACTATTCCTTCAAATTTAATGAGACGGATTTCATTTAATTATTAAAGATTGATCATTTGATACCAATCTACATATCCATAATCATTAATTACACCTACATAAGTTTTTATTTTGTCACAAAAGGCTTCAAGCATGGGCCAAAGCATAGGCTAACAAGTTTTAGAGTTTACCACTTCACCTTCAGCCTTTTCAGCCCCTCACGTGAATATTATCCTCACACGTCCCTGAAATACCAATTACAGAGATATTAGAAAGAAGTTTGTGTTTCTTCTTTTACATTACCGTTAACTACACAAGCTTTACGCTAACTTAATATCTAGCAAACGGGAGCTATTATTTTCACCAGAGCTTCGGCTAGCTCTGGCAGTGTTCAACGCAAGCTGTAGCGAACAGCAGTAACTTTGTTATACCGCACAAAATATGAAAACAATTGAAACCATTACTCACCAAATTCAATCCGCTGGTAAATGCAGGTAAATGTGTAAGTTACGCTCTGGTCTGCCTTGTCCCAGGTGGATATGTCCTGCTCCTTGTTCTCGCAGCTTTGCAGTTCAACCATAGGCTCTCTCCATGCACTCCAAGTACACGTGAAGAGTGTGCGCATGACTGGAATAATGAAACACAGTTTGGCATATGATTGGTTCTCGGCAGCGAAGCAGTTAGGAGGATTTGCTGACCGTCCAAGTGTCATTTAAAGGGCCGATTTGCGTATTAAGTCAATCATATGATAATTAAAAAAAAAAAATCTCCTCGGAACTACACGATTCGCGTAGGTCACCCTTTTTGACTTAAAAACGGCGAATTTCGCCGAAAGGTGAGAGATTTTCATGCCTGCAAATGTGACCCAATTTAACAAAATTATATGCGTATTACTGACATATAACAAAGAATCCTGCCAAGTTTTGTGAAATTCCTACACAAATTGTGAGAGGAGATGATTTCAGAAGGTGAGCACCCTTCCCGGGACAGACGGACACGACATAATCCCCTTTCGGGCCTTTCAGCCAGCAGGGGATTAAAAAGTCTCAGGTACAATTTGTGCAGTTTTATAATGAAATTAGCAGCAGCCTTGAGTATGTTCTTTCGATGCAAACATTTTCCTCGAACATTTATTTCTGTGCTGGAAAACTAATGCACTAAGGTTTAGAAATCTAATGTTTTTGAGAAGCCACCTTTGTTTGTCACATGCACACTCAAGCACAGTGAAATTTATCCTCTGCATTTAACAGTGAGCAATGAGCGCGTGCACACTCGGAGCAGTGGGTGGCCATGCTACAGCGCCCGGGGAGCAGTTAGGTGCCTTGCTCAAGGCCGCTTCAGCCCATGGCTGCCTCATGTTAACCTCACCACACGTCTTTGAACTGACTCGATAATGTAGATATCATAAAATTCTATATCC
The DNA here is from genome assembly GCF_027579695.1 of Neoarius graeffei. Taxonomy (NCBI): domain Eukaryota; kingdom Metazoa; phylum Chordata; class Actinopteri; order Siluriformes; family Ariidae; genus Neoarius; species Neoarius graeffei. The sequence continues at coordinate 92,063,194 of NC_083569.1, forward strand.
GTAAGCCATAGCTGAATGGATAGAGAAGCAGCTTTGGAATCCAAAGGTTGCTGGTTCGAGTCCCTGTACCAGCAGGATGTTGAACATATCTGTTTAGTCAAGCCATTTGTTAATGGTGTTTATGAGGTAAAGGAGTAGATCTAGAGGGTCCTCAGACAGTGTGTTTTGGTAAACTGGGATGTATGGATGCTGTCAGTCCCCGACTCGCTTGCTCACTCGAGTTTGTGGACGGTGTAGTGGCTGGCTGCTTTATGTCCTGGGGCTCCCTCATGCCTGTGTTACCTTCTGGCTCTCCCCTTTTAGTTATGAAGTCATAGTTAGATCCCGGAGTCCCTGCTTGTACTCAGTGCAATATGTATACTGTTCCTACTTATTCAGGTGACATTGGGCATACCTAACAACCTGCATTTTCTCTCTCTTCTCCTCCCCAAATCTGTCCCTCTGAGTTACATGTCGATCCTGGGATCGAGATGCTGATCTCTTCTGCTCCTCAGACCTGCCTGATCCATCCTGGTGCCCTGTCTCTGGTTGCAGTCTCATCACATCGCTCCTGTGGAGGACGGCCCCATGTGGACAGTTGGGGGTCGCGCCTGGAGGACGCTCTGGACTCTTGCATACCCCTTTTCCATCAAATCAGTTCCAGGGCTGGTTCGGGGCCAGTGTTGGTGCTGGTTCACAACTCGTTCAACTTGCAAGCCAGCTGAGAACCAGTTTGCTTTTCCATAGCTCGGGGTGCTAAGGGGAGCCACGTCATTATGTCGCTGTATACGTCAGTTACGTCGCTGCGTTTGCATAAACCTTGGCGCGAACATCGAAGCAACAACAACACGGAGAAGAAGAAACAGCAACAACGACAATAATGGATGACTTCGCTTTTGTACAGCTGCTGCTTCTCGTCGCTTAAAAATGGTGACCTATCACGGTCTTGCTATTGTTGGTCTTAACAACTCTGCCCCCCCCCGCCCCGCTGACGTAAGCGGTTCTTTCCTCTGGCCCAGCAAAGAGCTGGTGCTACCCTGGAACTGGTTTTTCTGGCCCCAGAGCCAGTTCTTTGTCAGTGGAAACAGAAAACCCGGTTGCAAACTAAGCACTGGCCCCGAACCAGCCCTGGAACTGATTTGGTGGAAAAGGGGCAGCAGTGGTGCTTTTGTGGCTGGGGGCTGCGGTTGACTTGCTGACTTTAGGACTGCAGTTGTCATGAACGGTTTTGCGCTCGGGTTTCCGTCAGTGGGGGGTTTATAGCATCAACGAAGCTGACTTTATGTTCGGACTGTTAATGTTATAGTCATGTTGTTGCCCAAATGAGGATGGGTTCCCTTTTGAGTCTGGTTCCTCTCGAGGTTTCTTCCTCATGTCATCTGAGGGAGTTTTTCCTTGCCACTGTCGCCACAGGCTTGCTCATTGCAGATAGATTTGGGATAAAATTAGCTCATGTTTTAAGTCGTTCAAATTCTGTAAAGCTGCTTTGCGACAGTGTTTATTGTTAAAAGCGCTATACAAATAAACTTGACCCGAACCCCAGGCTGCTCTGTGTATGTGGATGAGAGCATCTGCTAAATGCCATTAATGTAATATAACAAAGTTTGTACTTAAAAAAAAAAAAGTGCCCAAGACTTTTGCACAGTACAAATGGTGGGAAGTGGGCTTTGTGAAATGTTACCTGCATCATGTAGGATTTCAGTCTGTCTATTAACTCTTCTCTCAGGCCTAAAGACAGAACAGAGCACAGCACACTTTCAGCATTTACACAGTCAAAGTTTAAAAAGAAGAAAACTCCAGCGGAAATGAATATATTAGAAACGAAAGTGAGTGAAAAAGGGAGGTTTAAGCCTTGAGGGACTGAGTAAACTGTGCTGGAGCTCACCGTTAGCGCTTTTCCACACAAACATGGCGGACCGCCTCATTCATTTACACCAGGCTCAGGCACCATTAGGAATAAAACACGGCCTTACACAGGCGCACAGAATAAAATACAGATAGAGACAAAACATTTTGCAACAAGGCATTTTATGAAATCACACCAAGCTATAGCCGGTTTTGTTTTTCTAAAGCTAACGCTAACGTACAGTGCTGCTTGACGTTAGCTGAGCTAGCTAACCGGTGCACTAACTCGGGGGTTGTTTGTTTGTTTATTTATTTATTTGTAGATGAGCTTGTTTTTCTCACCCATAACAGGCGCTCCGATCTCCATCAGTTTGGCCTGTAACTCGGGGATGCTCCATGAGTTCAGGTTAGGGTGACCAGATTTCCCTAGTCTGAAACCGGGACACTTTTGCGCGCGACCATGCTCATGCACGCACACCTTTTTTTTTACGTAAACGTGACACTCAGAGAGGTGCTCTTATCATTTTGTTGAAGCTCACATTTATCAACATCTCACATGAAATAAAACAAACAGGCATTTTGTTATCTAGTAGCATAGTGGTATACAGATCAGTTAAATTATGGTCAGACAACAGATTTTGTAATGGCTGAGAATAGGCCAGGCTATGTCCATAGGCCAAATTTAAACTGATTTATTCCACCCGTTTGTGAGAACACCAAGAAGAATGCATATACACATGTAGGCTATATCTCTAAAATTGTATGCACTATAGCATGAACTTAAAAAGTAGATATGTGACCTCAACATAGCCTAGGTCAGAATCAACCTTACTAATCATTCCCCACAACTGAATGAATAAAGCAAGAAGATGTGTACAAAAGTGAACACTTTAATGGAAGGTGCAACAAGCTGTTCAACACAGCAATATGGCCAAACTGTCAGAATGGTATGTTAAACAGAAACAAAAAAGAGACAAGTGATTTGAGAATATACACTCAAACAAAACAGCAATAAAGGAGGAGAGGGGCGACAGCCCGAGGAAAGCCCCCACAGGAGCGCACAGCATTTGCAACATAGGCTACCCAACTCAGTACAAGAACAAAGCACAGGAACAAAGCTAAGGCGACTGTCAATCCACCCACCCTAAACAAAATGCATTAGCCTACGTTTATTTACAAGAAGAGTGAATCTTTTCCAGTTTTAATGTGATCCTGTATATCGGCGTTACCACCGTGGGCTACGGAGAAGGAACACACAGTGTGTGTAGTAGGCTTCGTGCGCATTGTTCTGCACCTCTCGGAGGAAGGGGTAGGTGCATGGATTAAAGCAAAAAAAAAATTATTTGACTGAAAATTTACGGGGGGTGTTATGGGTGGATTTCGATGAAATTCTACGGGGGGGAGGTTATGGGTGGATTTTGATGAAATTCTACGGGGGGGGGGGTTATGGGGGGCTTTCGATGAAATTCTGAGAATGATTAACTTAGAACTGATAACTTTATTATCGATTAATATATTCAATTTATTGCACTTTCTTTCTATTGCTTCTGTATATTATTTTTTGTGGCAAACCACACAAATGCAAGCGCCTGGAATGTTTAGTTTTTTGCACCATGAACTAAATGGCTTTCCGTTTTCACCTATTTCATACAGCCAAGCCCACCTCCACTTGTTTTACACCTTTATTGATGGCAGACACATCAGTGCTTTCTTTCATGTAAAGCGCATCCATGCTGCCGAAACCGAAAGCCGAATGACATGCTCCTCTGTGCTCGACGTCAATATAGAAAAAAGTTTGGATCTTCGCTTACATTAAAATTAAAATTATAATTTGACCTTACTTTGTGTTGAATACGACTTCAAAAACAATTCAAGATTTTTTTAAGAGAAACATTGTGGCCAACACAAGTGTTAAGTTACCTAAAAGATCGCGTGAAGTTGGCTGCTATCTACTTTGCGTTCGTTCTCATTTTCCTCCATCATTTCATAGGCCAGAAACAGATGTTTTGACGTAATTTAACTTAGTAGGCTATGATTATTATTTAACCGTAGTCTTCTAGACATTTTGACTGTTTGGGGCATTGAACGCTGGTGTATGCATTTCAGGGAATAAAGTTTAACGCATGTCGGAACATCATTGCGCTCGCAGCCTCCAACTTCTCAAACGTCCTTTAAATTGTGATATAACGTAGGCTATAAGGCATGGTTCTAACATACCTTACACATTGGCCTAACGAAAATAATTGTTGGGGCGTCTGCTGATTTGTTAGTTATAAATTTAGGTCTAATTACTTCTGACAGTCTGCAAGCATTGCACCGTCGGGTCTTCAAGTCTGGCTGAAGCAGAGGAGCGGGCTTTCCGGGGTTTATTTTTTCGATTTTTTTTTTTTTACATGCTCTATTTCTATATGTCCAGGTTTGAACTAAGTCATTTTGGCAAGATTTAATTTAATACAAAACAGAAATGGTCAGACACAAGCACGCCAAGCACATGGGAATGTATTTTGCCAATTTTGACAGCGCATGTTTTTTTAATGCCGCACTGTAGACAGCGAACGTTTAAACATGATCAAACATAGGAAATGAACGACACAAAGCATGGCTCAAAAACAAAAAAGTTAAATAAACCCTGCTGATAGTTGATGGTGTTGCAACACATCAGTGTTATAACCCAATCTCTACCCAACCACCCATCATTTTAATTCTCCTCGGATCAGCACCGACCTTGCATTTGGCCTTGGGAGAGTTCAGTTGACGGAAATCCGTCACACGATGGAAAACTTTAATCCATGGTTAGGTGCCCTGTAAATCTTTGGAAAAGGTAAATTTTCTTTTCGGCATAATTGCTGCGGCATTACTGCTGCTGGCTGCTAGACAAAGAACATTCGCGCCAGTTAATGTTTATTTTATTGTTGCATGGCAACACGTTCTGTTGTCTGGAATAATGTGGCTAAATAAACACCCATGCCACAGGGCCAGGGGGCAGTAACCAGGAAAGTTTGCGATTCCTGTCAATTCATCAAAATAGTAAATGCAGACATTTCTCCGCTAATGATTCCCATGCTGCTCAGTCGCAAACGTCGCGAGTGGCGAAAACCGGGACATATCCGTGTCCCGATAGACTTTTGTCGGGACTCGGGACACACAACCCCAAATCGGGACTGTCCCGGTAAAACCGGGACGTCTGGTCACCCTAGTTCAGGTCCGGGTTTGGCTCTGTGCCCGGGATTCCATCAGCCGCCATCTTTATTTTCTTATTTGCACACAGCGCGTTGCACACAACACATTCACACAGATCTGGCGCAGAGGATCATGGGAACTTCCGCATACGTCCAGCCAACGCGAACGGGGCGCGCATGCGCATACACAAAACAGTCCTCCTCAGAAATGTGAATGTGTTTTTGAGCAGATAGATTTCCTCAGAGGATATTCTGTGTAAATTATAGCAATTCTAAATAATTTAGTAAGTAAATATACACATACTGAAGTATCAGAAACATGTTTTAAAACAAGTGTTGCCAGGCAAAACAAACCTCACCTGGGAGCACTTACTTATCCTGAATATGAAGTGAGTAAGTAAAATCTATTTCTAAAGCACATTTAAACACAGTTTACACTGACCAAAGTGCTGTACAGAGTGTAAAAATAAATAGATATAAAATATATAAAGAAACAAAAACAACTGATTTAAACATCAGCAACAAAAGACAAACTCTTAATTACTGACATGACAAAAGAAAAAACAGTTAAAATGTAGGGAATGCTGATGTGAAAAGGTGTGTTTTGAGCTTGGATTTAAAAACAGTAATAAAGGGGCATTTCTGATGTCAGGAGGCAGAAGGTTCCACAGCCGAGGACCGGCGACCGCAAAAGCTCTGTCACCTTTTAGCTTCAGGTGAGTTCGGGGGACATGGTGGAGACCTCTGCTGGAAGATCTCAGGGACATGGGAGCCTCAGGGGGATGAATAGCAGCAGCTAAGTAGTTGGGGGCCAGACCATGAAGAGCTTTAAAAACCATTCACAGGATCTTAAATTGAATCCTAGACTGGACAGGAAGCCAGTGCAATGAGGCTAGGACAGGTGTGATGTGCTCATGCTTTTTTGTGTTAGTAAGCAACCTAGCAGCCACATTTTGGACAATTTGAAGCCGTGACACCAGTGTTTGAGGGAGACCAAAATGGAGGGAGTTACAGTAATCTAAGCATGAAGTTATAAAGCAGGCCTAGAAATTCATATTTTTTCACCAGCCAGCCGGACTAGTTACCTTCCAAAGTAACTAGCGAAACAGAAAATCAACTAGCCAAAATTTGTTCATGTATGAATTTTACTTCTGTCAAAAATAACGCAAAACAGAGTAGGTACCACTGTTCATGACTAATGTGCATTTATTTCAAGACCCGAGTATTTTGATACTGTTGTTAAATACATAAATGAGAACAACACAGAGCACCATAATATAATATCAACAAATAATAATATATTGGAAAACTTGCCAACTTGGTGTATGAGTATTGAAAACAAATATACTTACTATCATGACTATAGCACCCAAAATATGTCCAACATGCTTTCTGTATTTAACCATTTATGAGAGAGAAAGCATTAGGAGCTTCATATTGACTAGGAATCAACTTGAAAAAAATTAATTATTCCATAAAAATCGTATCGCAGCCAAGGCCTACCCTGCTCCCACGTTTGCTTATAAGTCCTTTGTCGTTTCTCCTTCTTGTACGCTTTATCGGCGGCCTTTTTCTCCTCTTCAGACCGAGGTCACTTTGTCCCCGTCTCTGGTGGTTTCTGTACACCTTTCAGAAAATTCCACATCACAACATAGCTTTGGCAGATGTAGATGTAAACAACAACAAAAACACGTTTAAATGGCCGATAATGTGGCCACATCTATTGAATTTGATAAAGTAATTACCGCGATATTCAAGGAGAGGCGTTATATGCATGCGCAGTAGTGAAAAAACCGACAGCCTGACTCGTACACGATATGATTCGGAATTCTTCGGTATTTTCCATCCTGCCGATAAACACATCGATGAACACAGACACGGCACGCGCTTAATATGTGGCGGCTTTAGTTGACGGTGTGTCTGAATCTTCGCTTCATATATATTTTTTATTTTCAACTAGCCAGCCGGGCTGGCTAGTGACAGGAATTACCCGCCAAATGACAAATTAAGTCGCCTCGGGCAACCGGACCACCGCAAATTTCGAGCCGTGTAAAGGCATGGATGACTTTTTCCAGGTCATTATATGACAGAACAGATTTAAGTTTTGCAATTATCCTTAATTGGTAGAAACTAGTCTTAACAACAGAAGAGATTTGTTTGTCAAGGCTGGAGTTGGGAGTCTAGAATAACACCCAGGTTTCTTGCATGGGTTTTGACAAATGGAGTAAGAGAGCCAAGGTTGCCAGAGATGGAATTTCTGGATTTTGGGGGGCCGAAGATTATGACCTCAGTTTTGTCTTCATTTAACTGGAGGAAGTTATTGGCCATCCAGTTTTGAATTTCTTTAAGGCAGTCCAGAAGAGGCTACAAGGAATTTCCAGATTTTAGAGGGAGGTACAATTGGGAATCGTCAGCATAAAAGTGGAATGTAATATTACATTTTCTAATGATGTTACCCAGTGGGAGCATATATAGGCAAAAAAGAACAGGACCCAGGATGGACCCCTGGGGGACACCGCAAGATGCAGGGGGTGAGGAGTATTGGCCTATGGACACTGAAAAGGTTCTTTGCTGGAGGTATGAGTGGAACCATTTTAGAGCAGAACCCTTAATCCCAACCCACTGTTCAAGCCGGGCAGGGCCGGCTCAAGGTCTTTGGCTGCCCTAGGCGAGATTGAGTTTTGGCGCCCCCCCCCCCCCCCCCCCAATAAAAAAACCCTCTAATAACATCTAAATAACACTTTAATCTAATCACTCTATTCTATTACTATTAAACAATGTACGGTGCATGGACAATAAACAAGTCATTTTTATCTTTTTCATTATTGTTATTATTGTTATCATTATTAACATAAAGTGTCACAAAGTAAAATGACCACACAAATTCAATACATATCTCCATATAATGGGCAAAAACTCTTCCACACCCTGTTCAAAGTGTAGTGCATGGACAATAAACAAGAAATTATTTTTAGTTTCTTTTTTGCTATTAAAAGTTAAGTCATCTCTGAAGAATTAACAAATTAAATGAATAAAAAATTCTACAATTCTAAATTGTGCAAACTTAAGCACCCTGTTAGGGCATCAATGGGCTGTATTTTCAAACAAAATGCTATTATGGGTACTTTGTTATTGAAGTCTATTGCTGTTTGCATCTAGTTAGCTAGGCAGACATTGATTCAGGCGTCTAAAATATTAATTTGCCACTATAATGGTTGATATGAGAGATTAGATCAGACTTACCTCTATACTTGGCTCTATTTGTTTCTTCCTGTAGCCTTCATTTGCGCCCTTGCGCACCCGAGAGTTTGGATTTCTTCATTTAAGCACTTGTAGTCTGGGCTACTTTTTGCAGTGGAACACCGCTCCCCCCGCCCCCCTTATAACCTATCATTGTGCATTTTTAGTAGGCATAAGGAGATCACCGACCACTACTGCGTAGGCTACACTTGTTTTTCAACCTTTCATGAGCCAGGGCGCACTTTTTTCAATGAAAAAGTCTCAAGGCACATCACCAATAGAAAATGTTGACTGAAACTAAAACGCTGTTGCCAATATTTACAATATACAGTCATTCTATAATTTTCCATGGTACACTTGGTGATCTCTCATGGCACACTAGTGTTCCACGGCACTAGAGTTCGGCAGCACAGTGGTTGAAAACACTGTACACCACCGATGCACTTGGTAACATCTCCATTCAATAACTCCATCCCTTTTGGTGGGGTTTTGGTCGCCCTTGGTGCCCCTGGGCACACTTTGCGCTCTAGGCAATTGCCTAGGTCGCCTATAGCAATCGCCGGCTATGGCCAAAACATTGTTTCATGATTAACAACCACCACCGCACCCCACCCCGCTTTTTTTGACAAATCGCACCCTGACTACATGCTTTGCTGTACAATTAAATTAGGCTAAGACATTATAATGCTGACTCGTTTTCAGAATAGTGGAAGTCATAATTTTTCTCCCCCCGTTTCTGCGCCCCTGGATGGACGCAGCGCCCTTAGCATTTGCCTATATTGCCTATGCCACGGGCCGGCTCTGAAGCCAGGCCAGCAGTGTTGTGTGGTCTACAGGGTCAAATGCAGCACTAAGGTCCAACGGGACAAGAATGGCATTATCACCAAAGTCGAGGGTGAGCAGCAGGTCGTTTGTTACCTTTAACAGGGCTGTCTCAGTGCTATGACAGGCCTTAAAACCAGATTGAAATGGCTCGAGGATTTCTGCTGAATTAAGGAAGGGAAGCAACTGTGTTAACACAACCTTTTCCATAATTTTTGAAATGAATGGGAGTTTAGAGATGGGCCTGACATTTTTTAAACATTTTGGATCAAGGTTATGCTTTTTAAGGGGAGGCTGGACTACCGCGTGCTTAAAACAGGTGGGAACACTACCGGTGGTAAGGCAGGAATTTAGAATGATTTGAATGCTTGGACCAATAACATCAAATACATCTTTAATAATCAGGGAAGGGATAGGGTCGTGACTCAGGGGCTGCTGAAGTTTTCATGTGTTTTACAGTGTCCCACAGCTCAGTGTATGAAACTGCCTGAAAGTGGTCAAAGGTAGCTGTGGCACTGGGGAGGTATGGGGGGGTTTCAGATACAACAGGAGAAAACTGTGCCCCAATGTGGTCAATTTTCTCAGTGAAAAACTTCAGGAATTTCTCACAGCGGTCGGTGGATGCCTTGACCTCTGGGGACACTTGAGGGTTAATAATTGAGTTGATGCAACTAAATAAAATCTTTGGCCGGTGGGAATGTTTTTCTATGATGTCAGAGTAATGCTTATTTATTTATTTATTTATAAGTTTCACCACAAAGGCAGGGCGACCCCACAGAGCATAGCTCCACTATGGGAACCCAATCTAAAAAAAAATTAAAAAAAAATGATAATAGTAATTGACAACAATGACGATAATAATAATAGAAAATTTACAACAAAAGTAAAAGAAAATAATAATAATTACAACAAGACAATGGTAATACTAATAATTAACAACAAAGACGATTGTAATTGTAGTAATTAACAACAAAGACGATAGTAATAGTAATAATTAACAACAAAGGCGATCACTAATTTGACGACACGTGTGACACTTAATACATATAGATTTAAAGGACTGAGGGACGTTTACATTGTAAAATTGTTCAATAATATTCATATAGTACTCGTATAGTTCCTTCTTGAACTGGCTTAGTTTGATTATAGTTCTAATATGTGCAGTTAAGATGTTCCATACTCTTGCAACTCTGATATAGTAACTGTTTTGAAACCTTACAGTTCGTGATGTAGGAACCTTTAACAAAGGTCCTTTGACAGTATTCCTTGTTGTCCTTCTCGAGATGTTAATGGAGATGTTAGGGTCGCTATCAACTGCTAGACGTTTGAAAAGATAAACTAGATCCAAATACTCGAGCCAATAAGTTATTGGAAGTAGTCCAAGCTTGAGGAGTTGATCTTTATCGCTGACCTCCGTTCTAAAAGGCAGGGATAGGATGTATTTGGTTGCCCATCGTTGAACTCTTTCCATGGTGGTGATGAGCGAGACAGTTTGAGGGGCCCAGACTTGAGAACAATAAGCAAATATGCTCCGGATCAGGGTGGTGTAGAGGATAAAACGAACAAAAGAGTCGTGGATACCAATTGATGATCTTCTTACAAACCCGAGCATTTTATTTGCTTTGGCAGTTACTGTGTGTACATGGGTTGTCCACTTGAGGTCAGATGACACAAGGATCCCAAGGTCCTTATGAGCATTTATAGATTTTACCTGATCATCATTTAGATGATGAGATGAATTGACAGGCTCAGTGTTCCTTGTAATGGAAAGAAGGCAACTCTTAGAGATATTTAAATCCATACGCCACTGTTTGCACCACTCACATATACAATCGAGGTCCCGCTGAAGGATCACTTCATGTTCTAAGGTCTTAATGACCCGATAGCACTTGGTGTCGTCGGCAAACAATGCAACAGATGTCGAGGAGACAACTTGAGGAAGGTCATTAACGTAGACAAGGAAGAGGAGAGGCCCAAGTATTGAGCCTTGAGGAACTCCAGATGCGACTTTAAGTGGTGGAGATGTAACACCAAGAACTGTAACCCTTTGGTAATGATCTGAGAGAGAGTTCTCAAACCACTTCAGATTACCACAGATCCCAAAACGTTGGAGTTTCCAAAGAAGTAGATGGTGGTCTACCCTGTTGAAGGCCTTGGCAAAGTCAAGATAGATGGCATCAGTCTGCACTCTTTTGTCAAGCAATTTGCCAATTTCATGCAGAACTGAGAGAAGCTGAGTTGTCGTGGATTTCCACTTTAAAGGAACAGTCCACCGTACTTCCATAATGAAATATGCTCTTCTCTGAATTGAGACGAGCTGCTCCGTACCTCTCCGAGCTTTGTGCGATCTCCCAGTCAGTCAGACGCGCTGTCACTCCTGTTAGCAATGTAGCTAGGCTCAGCATGGCCAATGGTATTTTTGGGGGCTGTAGTTAGATGCGACCAAACTCTTCCGCGTTTTTCCTGTTTACATAGGTTTATATGACCAGTGACATGAAACAAGTTCAGTTAGACAAATTGAAATGTAGCGATTTTCTATGCTATGGAAAGTCCGCACTATAATGACAGGCGTACTAACACCTTCTGCGCGCTTTGACAGCGCATTGATACGGAGCTCAGTATCAATGCGCTGTCAAAGCGCGCAGAAGGTGTTAGTACGCCTGTCATTATAGTGCGGACTTTCCATAGCATAGAAAATCGCCACGTTTCAATTTGTGTAACTGAACTTTGTTTCATGTCACTGGTCATATAAACCTATGTAAACAGGAAAAACGCGGAAGAGTTTGGTCGCATGTAACTACAGCCCCCAAAAATACCATTGGCCATGCTGAGCCTAGCTACATTGCTAAACAGGAGTGACAGCACGTCTGACTGACTGGGAGGTCGCGCAAAGCTCGGAGAGGTACGGAGCAGCTCGTCTCAATTCAGAGAAGAGCATATTTCATTATGGAAGTAAGGTGGACTGTTCCTTTAAGAATCCATGTTGGAGTTGATGTAGCTTAAAAGAGATATGATCGATGATTTTGTTGTAAACACAGTGTTCCATTACCTTTGAGACAAGCGGTAGTAAGGAAATTGGCCCGTAGTTAGAGACTTCATTAGCTGGGCCATTCTTTAATATCGGGACGATGTTCGAAAGTTTCCATTTGGCTGGTAACTTGCCTAATGTTAGACATTTATTGAAGAGGGAACATAGTGATGTACATATCAGGGTTCTCCATGAGAGGTTTTAGAGGGGCGGGCCGCCCCCCTTTCTGTGATTCTCGCCCCCGTTTAATTTCTGCTGCCCCTTTACAAAAGGTAGAGACGTCCCTTTGTTTTCTTTGTGACAGATAGCCTTTCTCTGTTGGAGTACCGACAACGCGACAACACCCGAGTGTGAAACTCATTTACCAGTAATTAGTTTAGTCAGTCTGACGATTATAGTCTAAGAAAAGCGTTTCACACTTCGGTGTTTTTGACACATTGTTCTTGCGCCAGGAGATAACACGCTGTGGCAGCGGGGGCGTGGTCAAGCATCAGTCTGTGACAGGAGGGCGGAGTCAGGGAAGGTAAGTGGCAGAATCACTACACCTGTCGTTAATTAATGTGTTTGTGTGTCTTCCCAGTGACCGCGCCCTATTTAAGGAGAGAGAGCGAGAGCAGAGGGAGCTCTCTCCCGAACCAGATGGCTGATGTGTGTGCGTGTGTCTGAGCGTGTGTGAGAGTATATATGAACACTGAAAAGCTGAATAAAAGAGAGTTTTGTGAACTCAGTTCTGGCCTGCCGTCCTTCTGTGCTCTCCCGGGTTTCAGCACCACTGTGACAGTTCATGTAGGTGGGTGGAGCACAAAAGGACGGCAGGCCAGAACTGAGTTCACAAAACTCTCTTTTATTCAACTTTTCAGCGTTCATATATACTCTCACACACGCACACACATCAGCCGTCTGGTTGTGGAGAGCGCTCCCTCTGCTCTCGCTCTCTCTCCTTAAATAGGGCGCGGTCACTGGGAAGACACACAAACACATTAATTAATGACAGGTGTAGTGATTCTGCCACTTACCTTCCCTGACTCCGCCCTCCTGTCGCAGACCGATGCTTGACCACGCCCCCGCTGCCACACATGCCTTTATAATAACGTGTGAATCGACACCAAGTTCGAGATAACTGATTGTTATTGTCGGCAGAGAAATAAAGGATAAAAACAAAAAGTTCAAAGTTGGTGCGGAGCAGTGTAAATATAGTTAAAACAAAATCTTTTCAATGTACTTTACTCTCTAAAAAAAAAAAATATTTTTTTCCAGTGGTGCCTGCAATTACATTTCCATTTCAAACAATGTCAGCTTTTGTGGAGCAGTGTGAATATAGTTAATACAAAAACTTTTCTGTACTTTTCTGTTCTTTTTTTGTAGTTTGCTAAATAAAAAAATATTTTTCCAGTTCCATTTCAAACAATGTGTCTGAATATGATGTGTAAGTGTGTAATGTATGATGTGTTTTGTACCAGTCCAATTGATTCCTCTATTTTAAATGATTACTATTTGAGAGTATTTTATGCAAATTCTATGCAAATGACATGCAAACTTAGGCAAATTTGTTTCAAGGTCATCCGATTGACCCCCACCCCCCTATATTTTCAATCCGTGGAGAACCCTGCATATGTATAGTGCACAACTCCTCAACAATCGAGCTGGTATCTTGTCAGGACCAGTAGCTTTTGTTACATTCAGCGATAGTAGGGCGTCTTTTACATCATTTGAAGAAAGTTGTAGATCATCTATAGTGTCAACCAAAGGAGTTTTTACAGCTTCAGATGGTGTATGGCTTTGATAATCTTCAGGATTCAGCGGAGGCTTGAGTGTAGAATAGAAGTAGTTGTTGAACAAATTAGCCACTTCGATAGGATTATTAGCAGCTTCTTTGATTGTTCCGTCGTCGCTTTTCAAGAACATTTTGCAAGGTACGCTTGACTGTTTAGATGTTGATTTAAAGATAGACCAGAACTTCTTAGTGCTTGATTTTAACAGAGTTGGTAGAGTTTCAAAGAATTCCTTACGCTTAAGAGTGATAAGTGCCTTAGATTGTCGACGTAGTGTGCAAAATCTTTCACGTAGGTTAGTTGAAGTAGTTTTAGCTTTGGCTTTTCTCCTAGCAGTCTCTTTTTTCTTTAATAGATGCTTGACTTCACTGTCAATCCACGGGGGAGAGCAGCACCTTTTGATCGTCTTCGATGGAATGTATTCTAAAGCAGCAGCTAAAAAGATATCACTCCAGCACTGCCAATCTGAGTCAATGTCGATATTAGATGTCGGTGATGGCGAAAGATCAGCGAATGTTAAAGAAGCAAAGAGACTGTCCCAGTCAATGTTTTTATAGTCAAAAACAGTTCTTTAATCGCGTGAAGAAATAGTCGCGTGTGTTGTGAGGTCGAAGAACAATAGGGAATGATCAGTGAAGATACCCACTGTTCCAGGTTCAATGCATGTTATGTTTGAAACCATCTCTGGGGAGTTGACAAAAATGAGATCTAAAATGTTATCTTGTCTTGTTGGATGCATATTTAATTGCTGTAAAAAAAAGTCAAAAGTCAGTTCATGAAAATCCAAAGAACCAGAAGAGATATTCCTCCCAATAGACGTTGAAATAAAATCAGAGTTCCAAGTTAAGTCAGGAAAATTAAAGTCACCAGTAATCAGTATTTTATCGTACTTTGAAGTGAGTTCGAGTAGCAAAGTAAACAGTGACAGCCATTCATTAAGATCACAATTCGGAGGCCGGTAGCAAACGCAGAGAAGACAGTTTTTAGATTTAAAACATTCAAGTTCAATAGCAACGATCTCCAAATGGTTAGACCAGTCCCCTAAAATGATTCTATTGAAAATTAAGGTATCCTTTAGGGCTAAAAGTACACCTTCTCCTCGCTTATCAGCCGGGTGATCTTTTCAAATTATGTTCTATCCAGTTGGAATGATTTCAATGTCAGAGATACTGTCATTAAGCCATGATTCAGTGATGGCAATGATGTCCAGCTCTTCTGCATAAACCAGATCTTGAAAGGCTTTCAGATTGCTAATTTGAGTCCCATCAGATGACTTATTTAGGCTGTGAAGACTCTGAGCGTTAAATGACAAGCAGCGAAAATTTGATGCGACAATAACGTTCCTGGGTGTTGTATCTGAAGTTTGACTTGGACATGAAACAAACTTGCTAGCCATAAGTAGGAAAATTATGTTAAAAACCATAAAAATATTAGAGACACAAAAGCACACAAACACATCCAGGACATGAACGTGCGCGTAACCCAGTGAGGATGTGCGCGTAACCCGGCGAGGCTCTAGCTTTCTTAGCAGCAGCCTGGAAATTTGACAGAGAAGTTCGGAACATTTCTCGGGACCCCATGAGGTGGTCCTTCTTCCATTTCCACTCGGCTCTACGACAGACCTGCCTGAGGAGGCGGGTAGACTCATCAAGCCACTGTTGGGATTTAAAATTGGGACGTCTGAATTTAAGAGGAGCCACAGTGTCTAAGATGGCAACACAGGAGGTATTGAAAAGGAGCATTAACTCCTCTGGACTGGAGAGGTGCTGATGTGCAGTGGAAATAGAGGTGGTAATGTCATTTATTAAATAACATCGAGAGAACTTCTTTGCAGTGAAAGAGTTAATATGACGGGAGTAGTGACCAGAAGATCTGGTTGTAAACAGGTGGTGAAATAATTTTACGCTGAACACAATAGGCATATGATCGCAGATAGATGCATCCTCGATGCACATGGAATCAATGGAAAACCCACAGGATAAAATGAGATCCAAAGTGTGGCCATGAACATGGGTTGGCTGATTGATGTGTTGGATAAGGCCAAAAGAATCCAATAAGGAACAGAACTCACTAACCATCATTAGCACACTAACTGTTAAAGTCAAATACAAGTGTTAGCATGTTAACTGTTAAACGCTGTCAAACCTTAGCATTAGCGCTAATTTAAAAATGCTGTCAAAAATGAGCGTCAGCATGCTAACTTAAAAACTGTGAAGGATGAGTATTAGCATGCTAACATTTAACAAAAACACTCAAACACTAATGTTAGCGCACGAACTGTTAACAAAAATGCTGTCAAGCACGAGCATTAGTGCGCTAATGTTTAACAAAAACACTCTCAAAGTCTAGTGTTAGCATGCTAACTGTTAACAAAAACTCTGAAAAATTAACATTAGGACGCTAACTTTTAACAAAAACGCTTTCAAAAACGAGCATCAACAAAAATGCTGTCAAACTCTAGCATTAGCATGCTACTTTAACAAACCTGTCAAAAATGAGTGTTAGCGCACTAACTTAAGAAAAATGCTGTCAAACTCTAACGTTAGCATGCTAATTTGTCACAAATGAGCATTACCGTGCTAACTTAACAAAAATAGTGTCAAACTCTAACGTTAGCGCGCTAAATTAACAAAAAAAATGCTTTCAAAAATGAGCATTAGTGCATTAACAAAAACGCTGTCAAACTCTAGCATTAGCACACTAGAGCAATTCCAGCGTTATGGACGTGACACTTGAACTCAAAATGGCAACAAATGACCCAGTGCATGTTTTATTGTCTCCCAGTATTTAAACAGGTGTTGCATATTTTAAGGCTGTACCATACTGGAGAAGTGATAGAACAAGAACAATTCCCATAGTACATCTAGGGCATGCCAGAAAACGCCAATAAAAGATGCGTTATGGATGTGACAGAAAAAGTATCACTTTTCTTGGGTGACTGTACGTTTTTATCAAACTCTGTGAAATTGTAAACCTAATGTCGAAATGGAGATATCCATTTGATAGAGGGGTCCAAGGTGAATATTAAAAAATCTTTGTTTAAAATATTTTGTATTTCATGCAGAGTTTCGGAAGGAAAAGTCAGCGTTATGGATGTGACGAAATTCCGTTATGGATGTGACGCGTCTGAAATAGACATGGCATATGTTTAGAAAATCAGCAATTTAATCACCATAACCCTTTGAAAAACTCTCTAAATATCAGCTAAAACTATCAAAGTTCTTAAATAATATTTAGGATGGCTATTGTTTTGCTGTTTGGTGGATTTTAGCATACATTTCTGTGGCTTGTGGCAATAATATAGAATTGTACATGATCAAAGTTTATTTTAGCTTGGGTTTTACATTATAAGAAAGAAAGACTGACATATTAAGGCGAAGGGAACAATTCTTGTGACAAATTGGTTCAACTTATTCACATCTGTAAAATACAGGCCTAGGTGATATCTCTGGGAGTGGTTTTGATGTATTACATGTTGCTTTATTTTTGCATGGTGAGGTTGACATTTACATGGAATTGCCCACTAACTGTTAAAAAAGTCAAATACAAGTGTTTGCGTGTTAACTGTTAAACGCTGTCAAACTTTAGCATTAGCACTAATTTAAAAATGCTGTCAAAAATGAGCATCAGCACGTTAACTTAACAAAAACTGTGAAAGACCAGCATTAGTGTGCTAACATTTAACAAAAACACTCAAACACTAATGTTAGCGCACTAACTGTTAACAAAAATGCTGTCAAACACGAGCATTAGTGCGCTAACATTTAACAAAAACGCTCTCAAACTCTAGTGTTAGCACGCTAACTGTTAACAAAAACCCTGTGAAAAATAAGCGTTAGGATGGTAACTTTTAATAAAAACGCTTTCAAAAATGAGCATCAGCGTGTTAACAAAAATGCTGTCAAACTCTAGCATTAGCATGCTAGTTTAGCAAACCTGTCAAAAATGAATGTTAGCACACTAAACAAAAATGCTGTCAAACTCTAGCATTAGCATGCTAGTTTAGCAAACCTGTCAAAAATGAATGTTAGCGCACTAACTTAACAAAAATGCTGTCAAACTCTAGCATTAGTGCGCTAATGTTTTAAGGGCAATTCCATGTAAATGTCAACCTCACCATGCAAAAATAAAGCAACATGTAATACATCAAAACCACTCCCAGAGATATCACCTAGGCCTGTATTTTACAGATGTGAATAAGTTGAACCAATTTGTAACCAACCTATTATGTCACTGTCAGTCTTTCTTTCTTATAATGTAAACCCCAAGCTAAAATCAACTTTGATCATGTACAATTCTATATTATTGCCACAAGCCACAGAAATGTATGCTAAAATCCACAAAACAGCAAAACAATAGCCATCCTAAATATTATTTAAGAACTTTGATAGTTTTAGCTGATATTTAGAGAGTTTTTCAAAGGGTTATGGTGGTTAAATTGCTGATTTTCTAAACATATGCCATGTCTATTTCAGACGCGTCACATCCATAACGGAATTTCGTCACATCCATAACGCTGACTTTTCCTTCCGAAACTCTGCATGAAATACAAAATATTTTAAACAAAGATTTTTTAATATTCACCTTGGACCCCTCTATCAAATGGATATCTCCATTTCGACATTAGGTTTACAATTTCACAGAGTTTGATAAAAATGTACAGTCACCCAAGAAAAGTGATACTTTTTCTGTCACATCCATAACACATCTTTTATTGGCATTTTCTGGCATGCCCTAGATGTACTATGGGAATTGTTCTTGTTCTATCACTTCTCCAGTATGGTACAGCCTTAAAATATGCAACACCTGTTTAAATACTGGGAGACAATAAAACATGCACTGGGTCATTTGTTGCCATTTTGAGTTCAAGTGTCACGTCCATAACGCTGGAATTGCTCTTAACAAAAACGCTCTCAAACTCTAGTGTTAGCACGCTAACTGTTAACAAAAACCCTGTGAAAAAAGCGTTAGGACGCTAACTTTCAACAAAAGCACTTTCAAAAACGAGCATCAGCGTGTTAACAAAAATGCTGTCAAACTCTAGCATCAACACAGTAACTGTTAAAAAAAACACTGTCAGAAACGAGCGTCAGCACACTAACTTAACAAAAACCACCAAACACGAACAAAAGCATTCACAAACTCTAGCATGGTAACTATTAACAAAAAATGCTTTCAAAAACGAGCATCAGCGGGCTTAATGTTAACAAAAACACTGTCACACTTTAACGTTTGTTAAAGTGCGCTAACTTAACAAAAACCATCAAACATTAGCATTAGTGCGATAATGCTAAACAAAAACATTCACAAACTCTGTTAACGCACTAACTTAACAAAATGCTGTCAAATCCAGTGTTAGTGCACTAACTTCACAAAAAGACTTTCAAACTCTAGCCTTAGCATGCTAACTTAAACTCACTTTCAAAAATGAGCATCAGCGGGCTAACTGTTAACAAAAACGCTGTCAAGCACGAGTGTTAGCGTGCTATTAACAAAAATGCTTTCAAAAACAAGCATCAGCACGCTAACTGTAAATAAAAATGTCAAACTAACGTTAATGCACAAACTTAAAAACACTGTCAAACTCTAGCGTGAATCTGCTAAATGTTAAAAAAAGACAAATACAAGTGTCAGCGCACTAACAACAAAAACTGTCAAACAATAATATTAGTGCACTAACGTTTAACAAAAATGCTGTCAAACTTTAACATTAGAATGCTAACTGTTAAAACGCTGTCAAACTCGACCATTAGCATGCTAACGTTTAACAAAAATGCTTTCAAACACTAGCATTAGTGTGCTAACTTAAAAATGTTGTCAAACTCTAGTATTAGCGCGCTAACTGTGAATAAAAACACTTTCAAAAAACGAGCATCAGCATGCTAACTGTAAACAAACACGCTGTCAAACTAACATTAGCACGCTGTGAACAAAAATGAGCATCAGTGCGCTAACTGAACAGAAATGAGCATCTCCACAAAAACACTATCAAACTCTCACGTGAGCATGCTTACTGAACAAAAATGTCAATCTCTAGCGTTAATGTGCTAGCTTAACAAAAACGCTTTCAAACACGAACATTAGTGCGCTAACTTAACAAAAACGGTTTCAAAAACAATTAGCGCTCTAACTGTGAACAAAAATGCTGTGAAACTTTAACGTTAGTGTGCTAACTTAACAAACACTGTCAAACATGATAGTGCATTAACTGTTCACAAAATGCTGTCAAACTCTAGTGTGAGCACGCCAACTGTTAACAAAAACGCTTTCAAACACTAGCGTTAGCACGCTGTTAGAAAAACATTTTCAAACACTAGCGTTAGCATGCTAACTTAACAAAAACACTGTCAAACATTAGCATTAGTGTGCTAACTGTTAACAGAAACGCTTTCAGACACTAGCATTAGCGTGCTAGCATTTAACAAAAACGGTCTGAAATGCTAACGTGAGTGCGCCAAGTGATCACAAAAATATTTATTCATGTAGTTTATTTATTTATGTAAAGAAGAGAATGCAGTGTTTGTTTGTAAATAAAAGCTGAAGTTGGTGTTTGTGTGTGATGAAGTGTGAAGGAGAAACACAGTGGTGTTGGGTTTTATCTACACAGACATCAGCAGCTGAACTTCATCCATTTTATTGATCAGATTCAATTCTGCAGTAAATCACAGTGTGAACTGTAAATCAGCTTTATTCAGATTTGATTCGGAACGACAAACTTCCACAATCATAATGTGTAAAAAACAGACTGGAGGATTCAAATGATTTATTGATGAGAAAACAAACCCCAGGCATTAAAATAAACTGTACAGCACTTTAAAAGGGAAAATGTCTTTCTAACATTCACCAGAAAAAGTAAAATATTTCTTTTGATTCTCACCATTTAATAGATGATTAAATCTGTGAGGTGAAAATTCATTCAGATTTAAATACAGGAGAGATGATCAGTGGGGCTGCGATTTTACCTCCATAAGTTTCCCAAGTATCGAAGTATGGATAGAGTTTCTGAGTGAAAGACTGAGCAGTGAAAGAGTAGATATGAGATCTGGACTTCACATCATAAAAGGAGACCAGACCCTCGTCATAATCCACAAACACCCCCACCGTCTCCACCTTCTCTCTCAGTGTGAGGGGGACACGGGGACCAGCATAAGCCCAGTACTGATTTTCATCACACAGTCCCACAGTCCAGAATCCATACTGAGGTTTCAGTGTAATGTCCTCCTTCCTGTTAATGTTCTCTCTCACAACTCCTAATACCCACCGTGTTTTCCCTCTGACCTGCACCTCATAATAAAATCTCCCTGAGAAACTCTGCTTTCCCACAACACAGCCATACTCAGTAAACCTCTGTGGTGTATCAGTGAGTTTCTGCTCCTCGTCTCCATGTGTCAATTGTTTTCCATCAGCAGACAGGATGAGTCTGGGATGAGCTGTATCAGGATCCAGAGTCACATCCACTGAGAGAAACACACAGTGTGTGATGTGAGTTTGCAGGTAAAAAAGATTAAATCATCATCCAGTGGCTCAGATTCATTCGGATTTATGAGAGGATTTGTAGAAGATCAAATAATTCAACATTTTTAAATGATCTCTTGTAAAAAGAGAAAACTTGTCCACACTGTTCCAAATGTCTGTCGTTTTCACAGCATTTTTACTGAATAATGAACAAATGCTGACTGTCGAACCTGTAGACAGCATGTTGCTGTAGATCTGGAAAGCATCATGGTCTAAACTCTCTGCTGGGTGAATTCCACACTCAATAGATTTTTCCTGTGAAATACAACACCGTCATTTTGAGAGGGATTTTTTTTAGCAGGATCTTTTTCACCTGCTTTTCTCCAGACGGTTTTGTTGTCAGAGTTTACTGATAAGATTCCACAATTTCTCCAGCCTTTGACTTCAGTAAGGTCACTGAGCTCATTATTTTACTATTGTACGGTAATTGATCAGTTTTCAGGTTCCCTGTGTGTGTAAGTTTAAAAGCGCACTGGGAGAGAGAAGGAGAGAGACACACCTTCATTAGCTCGTAGGTGAGTGTGTATAATATTCCCAAAATAAACTATTTACACACAGCATTGTGAGAGATTTTATTATCTGGAGGCATTTAGTTGATGACGTCATCAGTTTGAGGTTCAAGTAACATTATTGGATAAAAGCGAAAGTGGAATCGTGTGTGTGTGTGAGAGAGACTGAGCTCTGTGTAAAATCTGGAGGGCTCAGAGCCCATCCCCTGCTGTAGAGACGAGTGAAGCCACCTGGCCGCCATCTTACCGCTCACATCGCGTGTATTTGGTTTATGTGTTAAAGCGTCGTATCCCATCAAATTTGCCCCAAGAAAAGTATCTCCTGACTTTTTCCTCTTTCATTCCCTCCTCTTATTTTCTCCACTTTATCCCCCCATTCCTTACAGATCTTTATCGTACTCCGCTTCACTGTTATTGGTTTTTCCCTTTTCCAGTTCAGTCTCTGATCTTTTTTTTTGAACGGCTCTTTTACTCCTATAATTATTTTTATGGAGATTATTTCAGTTTCTCTTATACAGTCGATATTTCTCTTTCGTATATTTCTTCTTCCTTTCTATCTATCTAGAGCAGCAGCTACAATTATCGACAGTCCATAATTATCGATACCTTTTCAGATTTACCAATAAAAAACAATTTTACAAAGGTGAGTTTCAGTTATAACAGTTATTATTGGTTAATCAACCGGAAGACCCGCCTCACCCTTTGATCTTGTCGTCTGATGACGCAGCTCGTTACCTGCGATGAAATTTTTTTTTAGCACAATCAGCAATTTGAGGAAAACCCGGACGTTTTCATCACAGGTAAGCATGGTGGAAAGATCATGGACATGTTTTTACTGATCAAATTCACCAATATTTCATGATCTCCTTGTCGAAACCTACTTTGTTTCTGACTCTTTCATTTGACAGTCGCCATTTTGTATCTAAACGAGCGTTTGAGTCACGTGAGGTGTCGATAATAGTGATCACTTTCGTTTAGTAGATATGTTACGTTCATTATGTCTTCTTATTAAATCAAATCATTAGTTTTCTTTTGTTTCAGACATGTAAAAGTTTTTTTTCCCTTTACCTGACATGTTTCGACGGTGTGACCTCCCTGTCAATACTGACCCTCTGATGAAGACGGAAGTTACACCGTCGAAACATGTCAGGTAAAGGAAAAAAAAACTTTTACATGTCTGAAACAAAAGAAAACTAATGATTTGAATAGTGATCACTTTCACCGGTGTCCACCATTATCGACACCCTGTGGAATTAAGGGACATTTACAACTGTTATGGATCGATCTTTGTGTAACATTGTTGAAGTAGATGAAGGACTTAAAAAAATATAAAAGTGCTGTGATTTGTAATAATTTTTTTCTGATTGATAACAGAATGGAATGTTTATCGAGTATTTGGAATCCAATTGCAAGAAATAGAATTAGAGCAGAATTAAATTCCTAACATATAAAAAATTACATGCTTGAAATATTCAGATTTTTCTATTTCATTCAGAATTTTTTTTTTGCAGTTTGTTGTAAATATCGACCACATATTACAATATCAGGAGACATTTTATATTTTGGTTCGAGGAATGACATGCGACCTTTGACCCGGATGTCCATGTGGTTACAATGTCAATTGCTTGTTGAGATTTATTGGTAAACTACAAAACTAGAAATTAATACAAACAATGAATGGCGAACAAAATGTGATCGATGAGAATACTTAGAAAGTGGAACAAAAAGATTTTCTGACAGGTTCAACATTATCAGTTCATTTGCTTACAAACATTAGAATTACTTCCTCATTTACATAAACACCAACATCCATATATTTATATAAAAGATCTTTTGAACTAAATATGTAAATGTATGTATATGTATGTCTATGTAAAACTAATTTGAAATAAAAACTGTTTTGTTAACTTAATACCACATACCGACTATTTTTTAATGTAAATAATCATCTGGATGTCGATAATTGTGGAACGGTGTCACGTGATCTGATACGCTCAGTAATCAGGAATCAACTCTTTTTTTCCCAGTGGAAGTTTGAGTAATTATTCATGCACAATTTACATATTGAAAATCTTTTCTACTTTTGCAACGGCCAAAAGATCGTTAAGGTGTCGATAATTGTAGCCGTCGCTCTATCTATCTATCTATCTATCTATCTATCTATCTATCTATCTATCTATCTATCTATCTATCTATCTATTATTTTTACACAAACACAAAGGATGTACAATATTTCCTTTCTATTTTGGACAGTTGCTGAAACAGGATTATTTTCTCGTGTTATTTGCCATTTTCACTTCATTCTCACAGTCATGTCTTAACAGTGTTTATTGGTCACATAATTCACCGTCATTTTAGACACAAACAACTCAATTTTGATGCTTTTTCTTTTTAAGACCGCACAGTGTTTAGTAAATGGTGTAACCTTTAATGTGTGAAACAAATGCAATGAGAAATAGAACTTGGCAAATGATGTGACAAACAAATGCGACTTTTATCCGCACAAACAGCGCTGTGCACACACGTGTAAAAATGATCACACTATCAACACTCGCAGGTGAAATGTCCGTCCACAACCTTTGACCTGACGGTTTGTACAGTTCACTGCTACACATGCAGACATTTTTCTTGTCATTTTTCTCACCAACTCCATAAATAACTTGTCCAGTTTTTTCTCCTTGTCAAAACGGCCGAGTCGACAGATTTGTTGATTTTCGAAGGTAAATCTGCCATAATTTTCTGAATATTGTTGCTATTAACATCAGCTTTGTGAAAATCATTAAATGATGAAATCTAAAAAATATTGGTTAATAAGTTAGTTAATGAAATCTTATTTCTTTGACATCACCATTCACTAGTTACTGCTCACAGATTCACTGGGTAAGTCCTTTATCTTTCAAATGAATATGTACATGTATTTATATGGTCATGTGACCTTACTAATGAAGTGTTAATTCTTATTAAAACAATTCTATGATCAATAAAGTCAATAAAGAAGCAGCGTCAATATCTGCATATCTGTAATGTGTGTACAATGCAGGGCTTTGAACCAGAATTTTTTTCCTATTGGTTCGTTCCGAACAGAAACGGAATTTTAACGTTTCCGGTTTTGGGTTCCACCATTAAATAGACATTCCCGAACCGGTTAGAACAAAAAAATTTCGTTCCCGGAACGGTTAATTACGTTCCCTGTCAGCTGTTTAACAAATGGCTATAAAATTATGTCTCTGTCTCATCCAGCTTAAGCCAAATGTAGGCTAATTCTATTACAACCTTCATTAAATAAGACAAGAAATAATTCAAAACAATTATTTCAAATGTTGGCGATTTGGATTCTCAGTATGTCTTCCCATCTACACAAACAGAAAAAGTGCCAAAAATGAAAGAGAATTCGTTTAGTGTGTTACCAAAGGCTAGTCAGGCCCTATAGAGGGCTACCGCATGACGTCACCGCGCCGCGAGATTTTGTTAGGCGCCATATTGGAAGACCAAGTACACATCTATGCAAGTACATACATACATAAAACAAACTACACCTGAAATGTAGCCAGGGCCGGTTCTGCCCTAATCTGGACCCGGGTGCAACATCGCGCAAACCCCCCCCCCAAAAAAAAAAAAAAAACCCAGTCTAAATCAGGACAACCATCACATAACTATAAACATTTTTATATGAACTATTTTAACTAAATGGGCTATAATAAATAAGCCTGCAGGCAGCCACGGCGGGCTGCCTCAGAAAAGTAACCATTCAATGACAACTGAAAGCCTGCAGCCACGGAGGGCTGCCTTAAAAAGTTAGTAACCATTTGTCCTACCTTAAAACTCGTTTTGCATTTTTTGCCTCCTTTTTTGTATTTTCGACCCTCCGTTTATTTTCTTTCCTTTTCTGAAAACCCGATTTGTGTCCAGACATTTTGTTCTGCTACCAACGAACTAACTCGTCAGGTCTCGTCTCTCAAGCCCGCGATGATTCCCGTGGGAAGGGCAACAACTGATACATTTTTACAAACAGCCAATAGGGAGGTTGCAACGTTCAGGCTCTTCTTTGCTCAGACACTCAGTAATGGAGATGTGATAGCAGTCCACCTTCCCGCTCTCTCCATTCAATCAGCGAACGTCACACAGGAAGTGAACCCCAGCGGGTCATAGAAACTTGTGCAGGAGAAGAATGGCTTTTATTTGTAGGCTACAGAAACTTTGAGGAACGAAATAAAAACCAGTATTAACCGGTTACCATTATTTTTATAAGCGTTTCTGTTCCGGAACATAAAAAATAATAAAGTTTCTGGTTTCGTTTCTGTTCCATGTGAAATAGAAGTTGTTCCCGGTTTTCGTTTTCGTTCCTTGAACCGGTTCAAAGCCCTGGTACAATGTGTTTAAATTATTCATTTAATCCCTATAATACGCCCTTTAATGTCCCTCGGCCCACATCACTTTAAAAGTTATAAATGTGGTATTTTGGGATCATAATGTAGCCCCCTACTAATTTTAGTTCATCCTTTTGTATTTTTTTTGTTGTTATCTGCAATGTAGGGTTGCCCTGGTTTATAAAATATCACCTCATTTATTACTCATGTGATTTATTTTATGCATTAAAAGAGGAAACTGTGTATTTTTGTTAAAGTGTTCAAATATCCCACGTTTAGAGCAGACCTTGAACTTCTCATGTCTGTTTTCTGTGGGGGATAGACAGGTGTCAATCAAACAAGTTGGGATAGACTTTTGCGCTGTTGGATTTTGTGAGGGGCGGGACTTAGTTCAGACACGACGATACGGAGCGAGGAGAGAAAAAAAGGATAATACCTGTTTTAAGTTCATTTTATTCTTTGGAAATACTTTTTTTTTGGAAGAATTAAAAACCCAGTGGGATTGCGACTTTGTGTAACTCTAACCAGCGGAGTGTGGGCTGCGTTGGGAGACGTTTTAGTGCAAACCTGGGCATTTTACGGCCCGCGGGCCGCATCCGGCCCTTTGGTTCATTCTGACCTGCCCACGTAAGGTTAATTAGAAATTACAAAATAAACGTATTTTCTAATTTTACCTCATGCATGGACTGAATGTGCATTGCTTTTATTTTGAAGGTGTGTTCAACAAAAACGCAATGCGCGTGACATGAACATGACATGAAATCCCACGAAACCTAATCCCGCGATAACTACTTCCGTAATTTGTCCAGACCAACCACAAACTTGTACGTCATCCTTCAAACGGTCCAGCCAATCACATAGTGTGACGTCACCAGCAGGCGCCAGAGCCCGAGCCGATCTGTAGATCTGATTCCTACTTTTTGGTGAATAATCTCATTATTTTTTACAAAATATTACATACACAAGTGTCGATATGCCAAATCCCCCCCTTCATGGCCTGCTCTTAAGAATGAACTGTCCTTGTTACAAAAATGTCTGAAATATATAAAGAATCCCCATGCAAATATACTGTACACATTCATAGCAGAAGTTAATCTTTCATAAACACCTCGTTTTTTTCCCATTTTACATATACTGTATATATATGTATTTGATAAGTTTTCTTTTTAGATTATATTTTCAGAGGAGGTGTGATTTTATGTTCATCTCATCTCATTATCTCTAGCCGCTTTATCCTTCTACAGGGTCGCAGGCAAGCTGGAGCCTATCCCAGCTGACTACGGGCGAAAGGCGGGGTACACCCTGGACAAGTCGCCAGGTCATCACAGGGCTGACACATAGACACAGACAACCATTCACACTCACATTCACACCTACGGTCAATTTAGAGTCACCAGTTAACCTAACCTGCATGTCTTTGGACTGTGGGGGAAACCGGAGCACCCGGAGGAAACCCACGCGGACACGGGGAGAACATGCAAACTCCACACAGAAAGGCCCTCGCCGGCCCCGGGGCTCGAACCCAGGACCTTCTTGCTGTGAGGCGACAGCGCTAACCACTACACCACCATGCCGCCTGATTTTATGTTGTAATATAAAATAATTCTGTTATGTTTGAATTTAATAAAAAAAGATCTGATTCCTACACCGAATTGACTGATGATCATCTGCCAGCTGTGCTTCGCATCTCCACCTCAGACATTCAACCTGACTCTGATGCACTCGTTAAAGACCAACAGAGACGAGATTTCTCTCACTGAACAAATAAAAAACTGAAA
The DNA here is from genome assembly GCF_027579695.1 of Neoarius graeffei. Taxonomy (NCBI): domain Eukaryota; kingdom Metazoa; phylum Chordata; class Actinopteri; order Siluriformes; family Ariidae; genus Neoarius; species Neoarius graeffei. The sequence goes on from NC_083569.1 coordinate 92,091,228, forward strand.
AACACCAAATGAGGTGATTAAACTACAAATGTGGGCATCATTATTATAATATGATGTATCTTGCTTGATATTTGGAGTAGAAAGACAATATTGTGATGTCTTTATTGTGTTTTGGGGTGAATGTGACTGAAAAAAAAAATGGTACAAACGTTCACATTTTGTTAACCATTGTTTTGGGAAATTTGATTGAATAAATGACATTTTTTGTAAGGCAACCTCGTTTTTTCCATACTCTTACCAGTCTTAGCAGCTTGTAAAAACAATGTTATTTACTGCTTTATATAAAGAAATACAATTAATATTATGCAGAATTTAGTTCAGCCTTTTGGTCCGGCCCTCCACAAAATTTTCTGTTTCTCATGTGGCCCCATGGAAAAAATAATTGCCTAGCCCTGTTTTAGTGAGTATGGTGACTGAGCCAGTTCTTACCGTTAGTTGCTAAGCTACTACTGTTAGCATGTAAATGGAGTTAACTGAGTAGCGTGCGCCTTCACAGGAGCGAAGGAGACCTGCGTTGGGCTGCGTGTAGGAAGCCTGGGATTATTTACAAGTTTCTGAGTGAGTATAGGTATTGTGGATGCTAAAATTATGCACATGGTTGTTCATCAGTGTATTCATTTGAGATTTTGACTTTCAATGTTAGTGTGCTTCAGACATTGCCACTCATGCTGCTGCAGTAGAGGTGCTCAGGACTTGCAGCTGCCAGGGACTTTCTGCACGTGGACCGAGTTTTTCTTCTTCCTCCTGCTCGCTGTGTGTGGAAGGTTTGAATGGACTGTTACTACCATCTTTCTGAGTTTCCAAGGGACTGAGAGTACTAACTCTTCTCCAGCTGAGGGTTACATATGAGCTCCAACAGCGCGCCGACGAACATGGTACCATAGACTGAGTTAGAAAATCCCGGGTAATATTATTATTTTCATTTGTTTATTTTATTTGGGTTTTTTTTGGAGGGGGGGGGGGGTTGAAATAAATACTGTGATATTTTTGCAATCAATGTGTGTGTATGAGAGTGATTCGTGTTAAATAGTGATGTAAGCCATTTCACTGCAAGATCTGATTTATGTGGAACATTAAAGGGCCATATCTGAGTAAGTACGAAACATGGGAGTTAAAGCTCACACATACAGTATAGCTAAATTATAAGCTAACTGGGCCTTTTTGCACCTTGGTTTGAATCATGTTTTTTTTTTGTACAACCCCGAGTCCAAAAAAGGTGGGACAAAGTACAAATTGTAAATAAAAACGGAATGCAATGATGTGGAAGTTTCAAAATTCCATATTTTATTCAGAATAGAACATAGATGACATATCAAATGTTTAAACTGAGAAAATGTATCATTTAAAGAGAAAAATTAGGTGATTTTAAAATTTCATGACAACAACACATCTCAAAAAAGTTGGGACAAGGCCATGTTTCCCACTGTGAGACATCCCCTTTTCTCTTTACAACAGTCTGTAAACGTCTGGGGACTGAGGAGACAAGTTGCTCAAGTTTAGGGATAGGAATGTTAACCCATTCTTGTCTAATGTAGGATTCTAGTTGCTCAACTGTCTTAGGTTTTTTTTGTCGTATCTTCCGTTTTATGATGCGCCAGATGTTTTCTATGGGTGAAAGATCTGGACTGCAGGCTGGCCAGTTCAGTACCCGGACCCTTCTTCTACGCAGCCATGATGCTGTAATTGATGCAGTATGTGGTTTGGCATTGTCATGTTGGAAAATGCAAGGTCTTCCCTGAAAGAGACGTCGTCTGGATGGGAGCATATGTTGCTCTAGAACCTGGATATACCTTTCAGCATTGATGGTGTCTTTCCAGATGTGCAAGCTGCCCATGCCACACGCACTAATGCAACCCCATACCATCAGAGATGCAGGCTTCTGAACTGAGTGCTGATAACAACTTGGGTTGTCCTTCTCTTTAGTCCGAATGACACGGCGTCCCTGATTTCCATAAAGAACTTCAAATTCTGATTTGTCTGATCACAGAACAGTTTTCCACTTTGCCACAGCCCATTTTAAATGAGCCTTGGCCCAGAGAAGACGTCTGCGCTTCTGGATCATGTTTAGATACAGCTTCTTCTTTCAACTATAGAGTTTTAGCTGGCAATGGCGGATGGCATGGTGAATTGTGTTCACAGATAACGTTCTCTGGAAATATTCCAGAACCCATTTTGTGATTTCCGATACAGAAGCATGCCTGTACAGTGGGGCAAAAAAGTATTTAGTTAGTCACCAATTGTGCAAGTTCTCCCACTTACAAAGATGAGAGAGGCCTGTAATTTTCATCATAGGTATACCTCAACTATGAGAGACAAAATGAGAAAAAAAATCCAGAAAATCACATTGTCTGATTTTTAAATAATTTATTTGCAAATTATGGTGGAAAATAAGTATTTGGTCAATAACAAAAGTTCATCTCAATACTTTGTTATATACCCTTTGCTGGCAATGACAGAGGTTAAACGTTTTCTGTAAGTCTTCACAAGGTTTTCACACACTGTTGCTGGTATTTTGGCCCATTCCTCCATGCAGATCTCCTCTAGAGCAGTGATGTTTTGGGGCTGTCGCTGTGCAACACGGACTTTCAACACCCTCCAAAGATTTTCTATGGGGTTGAGATCTGGAGACTGGCTAGACCACTCCAGGACCTTGAAATGCTTCTTACGAAGCCACTCCTTCGTTGCCCGGGCGGTGTGTTTGGGATCATTGTCATGCTGAAAGACCCAGCCACGTTTCATCTTCAATGCCCTTGCTGATGGAAGGAGGTTTTCACTCAAAATCTCACGATACATGGCCCCATTCATTCTTTCCTTTACACGGATCAGTCGTCCTGATCCTTTTGCAGAAAAACAGCCCCAAAGCATGATGTTTCCACCCCCATGCTTCACAGTAGGTATGGTGTTCTTTGGATGCAACTCAGCATTCTTTCTCCTCCAAACATGACAAATTGAGTTTTTACCAAAAAGTTCTATTTTGGTTTCATCTGACCATATGACATTCTCCCAATCCTCTTCTGGATCATCCAAATGCTCTCTAGCAAACTTCAGATGGGCCTGGACATGTACTAGCTTAAGCAGGGGGACACGTCTGGCACTGCAGGATTTGAGTCCCTGGTGGCATAGTGTGTTACTGATGGTAGCCTTTGTTACGTTGGTCCCAGCTCTCTGCAGGTCATTCACTAGGTCCCCCTGTGTGGTTCTGGGATTTTTGCTCACCGTTCTTGTGATCATTTTGACCCCACGGGGTGAGATCTTGCGTGGAGCCCCAGATCGAGGGAGATTATCATTGGTCTTGTATGTCTTCTATTTTCTAATAATTGCTCCCACAGTTGATTTCTTCACACCAAGCTGCTTACCTATTGCAGATTCAGTCTTCCCAGCCTGGTGCAGGTCTACAATTTTGTTTCTGGTGTCCTTTGACAGCTCTTTGGTCTTGGCCATAGTGGAGTTTGGAGTGTGACTGTTTGAGGTTGTGGACAGGTGTCTTTTATACTGATAACGAGTTCAAACAGGTGCCATTAACACAGGTAACGAGTGGAGGACAGAGGAGCCTCTTAAAGAAGTTGTTACAGGTCTGTGAGAGCCAGAAATCTTGCTTGTTTGTAGGTGACCAAATACTTATTTTACCGAGGAATTTACCAATTAATTCATTAAAAATCCTACAATGTGATTTCCTAGATTCTTTCCCCCCATTCTGTTTCTCATAGTTTAAGTGTACCTATGATGAAAATTACAGGCCTCTCTCATCTTTTTAAGTGGGAGAACTTGCACAATTGGTGGCTGACTAAATACTTTTTTGCCCCACTGTATGTGATGCAGTGCCGTCTAAGGGCCCGAAGATCACGGGCACCCAGTATGGTTTTCTGGCCTTGACCCTTACACACAGAGATACTTCCAGATTCTCTGAATCTTTTGATATTATGCACTGTAGATGATGATATGTTCAAACTCTTTGCAATTTTACACTGTCGAACTCCTTTCTGATATTGCTCCTCTATTTGTCGGCACAGAATTAGGGGGATTGGTGATCCTCTTCCCATCTTTACTTCTGAGAGCCGCTGCCACTCCAAAGTGCTCTTTTTATACCCAGTCATGTTAATGACCTATTGCCAATTGACCTAATGAGTTGCAGTTTGGTCCTCCAGCTGTTCCTTTTTTGTACCTTTAACTTTTCCAGCCTCTTATTGCCCCTGTCCCAACTTTTTTGAGATGTGTTGCTGTCATGAAATTTCAAATGAGCCAATATTTGGCATGAAATTTCAAAATGTCTCACTTTCGACATTTGATATGTTGTCTATGTTCTATTGTGAATACAATATCAGTTTTTGAGATTTGTAAATTATTGCATTACGTTTAATTACAATTTGTACTTTGTCCCAACCTGTTTGCACCATGGGTCAGAGAGGACTGAAATTTCATCTGTGCTGTATGTCGAGCATGTATAGCATATTTGACAATAAAGTTGACTTGACTCCTGACATTTATTTACTGTAGATCAGGATTTTAAAACATGAATCAGCCTCAGAGATGCGCAGAAACGTCAGCAGTGATTTCATAATATCCATGCAAATTTAAGCTCCAAGATTCATGTCGGGGAAATAATATGGTTTTAGAAAGCGATGACTGACACAATTCTTTGTATATTTGAGAGGAAACATCAACTTCTTTGAGTGTTTGTGTCACTTGTTGATATTCCACGTGCGCCGGATCCGCCATGTTTCTATCGCAGAGTCGATGTCGGCAGTGAGGAGACTCGAGCTAATAAACTCACGAGGTGCAGGTTCACATCAGATTATTTGAGCTCACGCCAATATATACATCTCATCTCATTATCTCTAGCTGCTTTATCCTTCTACAGGGTCGCAGGCAAGCTGGAGCCTATCCCAGCTGACTACGGGCGAAAGGCGGGGTACACCCTGGACAAGTGCCTATATATATATATATATATATATATATATATATATATATATATATATATATATATGACCATCTAAGCTTCTGTTTATGTAAAAATTGATGGATTTTACAATTATCGAGCAGTTTTGTAATCAGAACTAAAGGTTGAATTGAACAGTTAAACCACTTACAGTGGGGTGAAGGGCTTAATTTTTATCTGAAAATGCGGCTGAAGAGACGATCGATTAGTCTGTCAGTGTTTAAACCTCTGTGGGAAACTGAGCGAGCTGTCAGAAAACAAAAGAAAAGAGGACTCTCTTTTCTCTGTTCCTGCTTTTGTGTTCTCGTTTCTTTCTCTGTAAGATCAAAACATTAGGTGTATAACTCCATACTCACTACTGTGGAGTCGAGCCCATGCGTTCTCAGGCTAAGATCGCTAAGCGCTAGCTAGAACAATTTGAACAATCTGTCCAGAAAAATGATGTCATCTAATCCTGCTCTCTCTTCCAGCTGCACTCACTAGTCAGGTTTTCCTTTTCTTTTCCGCTGGAGGGAGAGTCGAGTCCGCCATGTTTGCCCACGCCGATGTGTTTTGGTGAAAAGTAGGTCAGATACCCCACGGTGGTCACGTGATATTGTTGCTCACTTGCTTCGGCAATCTCCAGAATTGTAAAATGCAGGACGCTTTTTATCTCGGCAAAACATTTACACACAGGATACACGGTGTGTGCAGCAGCGAAACATCTCCAAACTCCAACAGCAACAGAAATAAAACATTTTACCCAGAATTCAACTTTGCAGTCAGAACCTTTAACTGCATGATTATAAAACTCTTCGACTTCTTCGTCCAGCACAACAACAACATTCACCTCTGAAAGGGAAAGAGTTTTATACTCGTCACTTTTCCACACACATGGTGGAACAAATCATTCTTTCAGAATAATCCGTTTTTTCCACACAGTATTTTACTCGCATTTATAATCTTTCATTTTTACAAGTGAAGCTGAATTCAATCAAATCATAAAGCTGAACAGTGAAGGCTAAAGAACAGTGGTTTACTCAGAGTCTGGGGATTTGGACTCCACCCCTTCCAGTCTGATCTACCAGCCAGCGCTCGAAACTAACGGTGTCCCGGGGACCATAAAAAATGTCATCGGGACACAAAAGTATCATATCTGGGACAATCCCGGGACAATGGAAAAAAATAGATCTAGAAAAAAAGTTCTACATTATTATTATTTACAAAGCCGTAACACATACGTAGACATTCACCTAATTTGTCAATTTTAATTTTAAAACGTTAACAGCGAAAAATACATAGTAGCTACACTTTCGATGCACCTGCATCCGTAGGCTACAGAGCAGCGCACTCTGTTCTAGAATCTTCGGCCGGTGTCCGCATTATATGGACTTGGAATGGAATTGCTACCGCACACGCTGCGCCGACTCTTGCCAGAACAAAAATGCTTAAGTGGTTGAAGCGGACCGACCGCGGGGAAGAAACTGAAAGCCCAGACATAACATCTCCGGGACCTTCAGGATCCAAAGTGTCATCGCCTGGTCTGCAGGCAACGCTAGTAACTGAATGAACTTAATGAACACTGTTAGACACGTTATAAAATACAACAGGAATGATGTGGATGATATTGACGGAAGATACCGTTCAACAGAATAAGTGAGTTTTCTTGGTGTCTTTCTAGTTCAGAAAGTTTAGTCAGTCAGCAGCACAACTAGGCTCGGACCTGGCACTATGCTGATGTTCCACCCACCTTTCGGCAGCGAAAGTTCATAAAATGGATAACGGAAAGTTCATAAAAATGGGAAAGTTCATAAAAATGGATAACGGAAAGTTCATAAAAATGGGAAAGTTCATAAAAATGGATAACGGAAAGTTCATAAAAATGGGAAAGTTCATAAAAATGGATAACGGAAAGTTCATAAAAATGGGAAAGTACATAAAAATGGGTAACGGTAATGGATAACAGAAAGTTCATAAAAATGGATAACGGTCTCATCTCATCTCATTATCTGTAGCCGCTTTATCCTGTTCTACAGGGTCGCAGGCAAGCTGGAGCCTATCCCAGCTGACTACGGGCGAAAGGCGGGGTACACCCTGGACAAGTCGCCAGGTCATCACAGGGCTATGGATAACGGTAATGGTGACAATTATAAGTTGGCCTTATAAGTGCCAACAGATATTCAAGGTATAAGTAGATGAAATGAACATAAAAGGGGTCTTATTTTCAACTAAAGTGTACTGCAGATGTAGGGAGTTGAAACATTTTCTGAATGAGCTAGTTGGCCCCTTTAAATAAACGGGTATCTATTCATACAGTGAGATCGCCAAAGTTTAATAAACTGAAAATGCAATAACTGTAATTTTGAAGTAGATGATGTATAGGACATGTGTCGCTTGTGTCTTGTGACTTATTGTAAAAATGATATAAAGGGTTCAAAATCGCATAGTTACAAATATAATAGTAACTTCATATGATAATATTAACCACTGGTTATTTCAGAGAGGAAAAAAATGGGGACACTATTGCTTCCATTCAGGACAATACAACACAGAATTCGGGACCACTGGGGGACACAAAGAAAAAAAGTTAATTTCGAGCCCTGCTACCAGCGGATAAATAGTTTGTATGATCTATAACAGTGGTTCTTAACCTTTTTTCCCCAAAGCACCCCTTGGCTGTGCCTAAGAAAAGCCGCGCACCCCCCCCCCCCAAAAAAAAAAAAATCCTACCAACGTACGTCCTTATATAATTAAGACATGACCTACAAACTGTTATTTGCAAAAACTTCCTTTATTGAGGTGTAGGCCTATTCAGTTTTTTAAATGCCATTTTGTGACTTTGTTAAACTAACACTGAGACGGTAACAAAAAGGAGCTGTATGCATTGTAGGCCTAATGATGACATGTTGCAAGAAATTATAACTATAAGAACAGTGCTGTTTTTCATTAAAATGTTAACAAGAATCTGCTGATCATGCTGATTGAAATAATAATAGAATGCTGCTGATATATTGGAATGATTAAAAAACACTGATAGAGGCCTATTGACAATAAACAAATTAGTAGGCCCTATTATCATTTTGAAATGTTTCAAGAAATTATAACTGTAAGAACAAGAATCTGCTGATCATGCTAATTGAAATAATAATAGAATGCTGCTGATATATTGGAATGATTCAAAAACACTGATAATAGGCCTATTGACAAACAAATTAGTAAGCCTATAAACAAATTATTAGTCTCTTCAGGTCATTCAGTGATGAGCTAATGGCCACCTTGGGCTTGCATACTTTTGGCCAGGGACTCGATATCTGGTGTAATGCTTGTGACAGCCAGCCTGAAGTCCTGATGAACATCAAGCCTATTTCTGGCTTTTGTTTTTATTGCCACAAGGGCACTGAATGCCGTCTCAGATAGGTATGTAGTGCTAAATGGGAGAATAACCCTTCTTAGTGCATGTTTTGCCAATCTGGGAGCAACAGACTGTCCTTTGACAATCCAAAACCTTTTGTACCCCATCTCTTGTAGATATTTTTTGGCCAAAGAATCAGCTTGAAGGTCACACAGCTCATCTTCACAGCCGAGGTATTCCACGTCCCCGAGGCTCGAATTGTAAGGGTCTAGCACCCACGATTCCTTGGTTAGGTACTCACTGACGTCCGCGAATCAGCTGTTTATCTCCTCTCGAAGCATGTTCATGTGCCTCGTGAACTCGGTGCGTAAAGACGCACGCACAGTCCCAGCGGACTGCTTCTGCAACAGTGGGAAGTGCTGCAATTCACCAGATGACATTTTTTCCACTCTGTAATTCAGTTTGCGCACATAAGCGTCCAGGGCGTCTTTGCAATGCACTATGTTTGATTCCGGTCCTTGCATTCGCTTGTTCGTCTCGTTGTAAAGCGAGAACATGTCCGCCAGGTATGCCGTTTTGATCCAAAACTCTTCAGTCAACTGTTCACACAGTCGACGATTGTGATCTTTCAGGAACTCCTTTATTTTTTCTTGTAGCTCCATAAAACGCACAAGCACCTTTCCTCGCGATAGCCACCGCACCTCTGTGTGTAGCAGCAGTGTTTGATGCGCTTCATCCTCGCACAGCTGGGCGAAGAGTCACTTGTTGCCTGGACGAGTTTTAATGAAGTTGACAACTTTAACAACAGTTGACAGGGTCTCGCTGAGGTCTTCTGACAGTTTTTTACTCGCCAGTGCTTGCCTATGTAGCATGCAATGGAAAATCAAACAATGGGGTGCTTTTTCCTTCAGACGGCTGTTAAATCCCTTGTTTTTGCCCATCATAGCCGCGGCCCCGTCAGAGCAACAAGCCACCAGGTTTTCATAGGACAGATTGTTGGATGATAGGTATGAGTCCACAGCCATGAAGGCATCCTTGCCAGTTGTTGTTGTCTCGAGATTTTTAGACATAAGAAATGTCTTGTTTCAAGTCCTCACCATCAACATATTGCACATACACAATGAGGACGGACTCACCTGCGACTGTTGTGGTCTCATCCAGCTGTATTGCGAAATCAACATTTCTCAGTTTATCAAGCAGCTGGTTTTGGCAATCACCAGCCATTTTGTCAATCCTGTCTTTGACTGTGCTGTCCGAGAGGGGTAGAGTTTTCACTTTGTCAACAGCATGAGCTCCAAACAACCTCTGCACAATTTTCAGACACGAAGGTTTGATTAGCTGCTCTCCGATATTGTGCGGCTTTTTGGTCTGTGCTATTAACAGCGAACAGTCAAATGACGCTTCAGTGACTGCGAGTAAATCACTACCTACTCTTCCAAACGCTTTCCTGATATCCTGAGATCGTTTTGAGATTGCCACCTGTTTCTTTTTCTGGAAATATTCTCGACTTTGACCAATGCTATGGCTGTGCCTGGTCTCCTGGTGCCTCTTTAGCCTGCTCGGCTTCATGCTATCGTTGGCAAGTTTCTCTCCACAAAATACACATTCTGGCCGAGTACGATCCTGGCCTTCAATGAAACCATATTCAAGGTAACCATCGTGGTATTGTCGTGTTTTCTTCTTTGATTCAGACGAATCATCGGCAGAACTTTTACGCTTCTCGGACATTTTTTTTTATTATTACAAAACAAGTGAAAACAGCTGCGCGTGTGGGTACTGAGTCAATAATCGTCATGGCAACAATACACGCATGCCTACAACTGGCTCGTGCTCGAAACAAAGGGCTACTTTCAGAAATGACATGTTGGGGACACAACTTGTTTTAAATAATATTTGCAATGTTTTGTGGACCAGGATGTGTTGTTAGGATTCTGTAATCATTGACTTAAACTAAATATAATTTTGGTAATGTGACGTCACAACCTCGCCGCAAACAAAATTCTGTGCACCCCCTGCGATCTCCAGCGCACCCCAGGTTAAGAACCATTGATCTATAACGATGTCCAAAGTTGATGCTAAAGCCATTATTAAAAAAATGTTCTGTTTCCGGTCCACCGGCCGGGTGAGTGCCGTTTGCGCGGTTGAAAATTTTTTTTTAACGCCAGTTTTTCGACATTTTTTCAGGTTCATAAATCTAAAATCGAACTTGACATTTACGCATTCTCAGGGCTTTCCACTAAGGTGGTGTTTACATTAGACCATATCCGTCTCGTTTTCGTCGCGGATGCACTGTCCGTGCACATTAAAACGCCGGGAAACGACTCCACAGACGGAACAACTTGAATCCGCCAGGGCCCACGTATTCAACCCAGTTCGTATCTGATCCGGTGCTGTGTAAACATTGAGGAACGAGGAAACGCTGTGCTGAGCTCTGACGTCGTCATTGGACAACGTCACTGTGACATCCACCTTCCTGATTCGCTGGCATTGGGATCACACACACAGCGGCTCAGTCCCGAATCACTGCTCGTGCGCTTCACTCGCGCGCTCTGTGAGCTGCGCAGGGCCGGAGTGCGCACCCTCCAGAGGGCACTCGCTGTTCAGGGCGGAGTGATTTGGAGCGCAGGAGGAAGCGCTGAGCCGCACTGAGGTTTATTTACACATTTCAACTTATTTACCTCCTTCAGGCGCTTCAGTGAGAACATGAACAACACAGCCAGGTGTGTTTATCTGCTGGAGAAGGTGTTCGCTTGCCATCCTTCCACTTGCAAGTGGTGAGTGACTTGCGCATGCCCGATATGCACTGGGATCATGTGACGTGCCGTCTAATTAGTCATGTGATTAGCGTATCCGTGTATTGGCGTTGCTGTGTGCACGCGAATCGTTTTAAAAACGTTAATCTGATGATCCGCTGATACGTTCTAATGTAAACACCACCTAAGGCTCATACTAGCCAGCCATGACAAATAAGTAGCCAGCCGGGGGGGAGAGTAAACACAAAATAAACTCCTGTGCACGCAGTTCCCAGGATTAAATGTATCTTCCACAGACCATTTATTTATTCACTTTACTCAAATACAAAGTAAAATGGCAGTAAATCTTCTTTCTTTTCTTGCGTATTGCATCATGAGGCGTTCCTGGCTTGTAAATCTCTTATTTTCGGTGCATGACACATTCACGCAGCTGAGCATGCTATGAATTAACAACGACAACGGTCTGCAGTGGTGGCTACACAATTACACACTCAGCGAACATTTCTCCATTTGTGTATGAAAATACACTCCAACCACTCAGTTTGGTTTCATTTACAACCAACGGTGTCTTTTGATGCCAGCACGTAATTGAACGAGAGAAGACTGGTTTACCGGAGACAAAATAAGCGTTATCTCTGCTTCTGTTCCCTCCGACGGCCCCGACACACTACTGCCTCCGCCGAGTGCGTGCACACTCTGAACTGAATCAGCTCTGTGCATGCGCCGTACGTTACAAAAAAATGGCAGCCATCATGAAGGAAGGAGATCCGGAGTTTTCAAACATTTGCTTAAGTGTGAAATCGCAAAATGGTATTCTAGCAAACAAGAAAATAGTAAAGATTCAGAAAAACAAATCATTCAGTGATCATTTTAAGTGTAATTTCATCCGAACTAGGCCTAACGCTCGATTTAGAACTACAAAAAGTCCGTCTGTCGGACATTTTAAGTACCTTTGTAAAAGTTTTGCAAATGTTGCAGTCAGCATTTAAAATGCTAACAAAGTTTTTATACAAGTTTCAGTTGATTAAACTGTCATATTTTATTAAATGTGTCTGCTTTTGTAATAAAGTATTGAAAGAAAACGCAAACACAGCATTGCGATTTCTTATCCATCCATATAAAACAAAAAATCCCTCCCTCCCGACTGAAATTTTTTTTGCTCACCCGGTGGACAGGAAACGGATTTTTTTTTTAAGGATGGCCTAATCTGTGTTTCTCTCCTATGAATGAATGAATAAAAAGTACAAACAGGTCTCAGGTGCTCCATTATAACTCACTAACTCCCCCACACTCCTGCTGCAGACTCCGGAGAAAGAAATAACCTGAGAGTTATAAAACACATTTCTTTATGGATCTGATTCAAATCCACGATGACCTTCACCGTGTTCTGTTGCTATAGTGATACAGGTGCGCGCTCGTGAGAGGGGAGACGTTTAATGGCAGGAGATGTGAAACGGTACGACACACTCCAGACTCGATGGCCTTTGCCTCGCCCAGAGTAACCCGGATGTTCAACTGGAATATTTATGGTGTTGAATTTTGCAGCCTGAATCTGACTGGTTGAATCCGACACTGAAATTAGCGACCTGAATCCAGATTTCTGAAGATCTGAAAACTCAGTTATTCTGTCTGAATTTGTGAACACTGAAAAAATATATTTGAAAAAACATACTTGATTTTTTAAATCTGAATTTTAAAACATGAATCTTTGAACACTTAAAAACGATAACTTGAATTTCAAGGATGTTAATTCAAAATAAATAGACATGAGGTTTGCAACTGTATATATTTCACTCCTGGGTGTAAATTCGAGGGGGTTTGGGTTTTAACCCCCCAATAATCAAAAGCAGCCAATACAACGCCCCAAATAATCATATCGTCATGATGAATGAAAAATATTAACTGTTATAAAACATGATAAAGTGGTCGGTTTTCTTGATTCGATGTAATTAGGAAGTAAAGAATGACATTTCTTTCAGCCCCCCGTCCCTGTGTAAGACGTGTTTGTGGAACCCATCCTCCTCTCCTCGCATCTTCTCACAAGCAGTAGCTGGTGCGAGCGGGAGCGAGCCGTCATACAAAATGAAAAGAGGAGCAACAAAAACCAACCGACAGCTTTAACTTGTTGGTGCAACAAAAAGAGAAAAGCCTCTTCCCAGCAGGAGGTATGTTACTGTAATGGCGCTGACACTCATGAGTCAAAGAACTGAATGAAAGTCTGATTTTCTGCTGTGGTTTCACTGTGTGAGGTGAACTGTTAGCTAACTAGACTAGCCTTCAGAGAATCACACCGCTTTTATCAGAGATACTCGCTAACTGCGATTATCTCGATTATTTCGAAGATTTATCAAGTGGTTATTTTTAAATAATAAATTTAGGAATTACCCGTTGCCAGGGTTTTAACAGCGATTAATGCTGCAATAATTATTAGGCAGGTAATGATTCACTCAATTGACAATTTGATTCACGATATACATTTTTAAAATAGCGAATGATTTCATGTCCATTATTTGCTCGGAAATCCCCTCAAATTATATCACTTCCCAGCCACAGACTGGCCTGTTTGTTTGTTTGAGATATTCCAGAAATAAACGTATCACAATCACCAAATTTCAGAGGGAACTAAATTTCACCAGTTTTATGAAATCGAAAGGCCGTCTCGCTTTAACAATGACTAACAGGTTGCCACTAAATTTAACACTAACAGCAGCATTAACTGCAATGAAACTTTAAAACGAACAGATCATTGTAACGTATCACAGTAATAACAATTAAAAACATCTCCTCCACGTTTTTATTCACAACTGCCTCGAGTAATCAAGATGGCACAACATGCACTGCTAAATGTGAACACAAACATTATCCTGGTTCAGTATTTTCAAGTATTTTCTGCACAGGTTACATTATTGTACAAGACTGCTCAGTGAGGTCATTATACAATTTTACATACATTTTTATAATTATAAAAAATTAAAAATACCCCCTTTACAAAATATTTTTAATGATCCTATGCCTGGCCCTTTCCCAGTGGATCTAGTTAGTCTACGTGCTGATTAAACATGTATATTATTAATGTCCTAGCAACGGCTAAAATGGCTAGGATACAAGGTCTGTAATTATTAACACCCCCCCAAACTAAAAACCCAAGGCCTCGCTCTTCCACTACCACAGTGATCAGCGCACACTCATTGACAAATGGCTTAATTTACATTAGGGGGGACCATTAAAATCCCAGGAATATTCTTAAATTAATATTAAATTAATTTAAATATCCCAGGAATGTTTCCTCGGGAATATTCTTTACTCTGCGAACGTCTTTTTTTTTTTTCAAGTTTAACATGGAGCAGTATTTTAAATAGAGCAGCAGCTGCAATTATAAGTAAATTGTGCCTAATTACTCAAACTTCCACTGGGAAAAAAATGTTGATTCCTGATTACTTAGAGCAGGGGTGTCAAACTCATTTTGGTTCAGGGGCCACATACAGCCCATCTGATCTCAAGTGGGCCGGACCAGTCAAATAATTGCAAAATAACCATCAACTCCAAATCTTTAGCATTGTTTTTTCAGTAGGCTATGCTTTATGCTTCAGCCTACATTTGTAGCCGACAATCACTGATCACAAGGGATCGAGATTATTACACATTTATTCACAGAGAGGCCAATGGATTTGAAATAAAATGCATTTCACTCTCAAATAACTGGTTTATTTTTATACAGTTGAGTATTTTTACATCTGACAACCTGAACCAACTCCCCACACTAAACTCAAGTGGGAGCGATGAAGAAAGTAGCCTAAACATCCTGCCTAAATGTGCAAATTTCATCTCATCTCATTATCTCTAGCCGCTTTATCCTTCTACAGGGTCGCAGGCAGGCTGGAGCCTATCCCAGCTGACTATGGGCGAAAGGCGGGGTACACCCTGGACAAGTCGCCAGGTCATCACAGGGCTGACACATAGACACAGACAACCATTCACACTCACATTCACACCTACGGTCAATTTAGAGTCACCAGTTAACCTAACCTGCATGTCTTTGGACTGTGGGGGAAACCGGAGCACCCGGAGGAAACCCACGCAGACACGGGGAGAACATGCAAACTCCACACAGAAGGGCCCTCGCCGGCCCCGGGGCTCGAACCCAGGACCTTCTTGCTGTGAGGCGACAGCGCTAACCACTACACCACCGTGCCGCCCTGTGCAAATTTATGAAAAATAAAATAAAATTAAACATAAAAGTTATAGCAGTGCATGAGCAATACGATTAGGCTACATCAGATCAAACTATTTTGTAGGCTAGGCCTACTGAAGCTGAGAATGATACACTGCACAATATTCATTGTCTTTTAAAGTGAAACCATAGTAAGCTTATTTTCAAAGAACTGCATTCTTCAGACTGCAAACATTTGTGAACATTACAAGAATTAGGCCCAGGCCTTAATGTTGATTAACCTCCCTCCCCGCTTTCCCTCACCAAGTCTATCGGCTGCTGCTGGCTCCTGACACTTGGCATCTTTTAGCCTTCACGAGGGCATCAATATCAGGTTTCAAATCCTGAGTAGCAGCACATTTCACAATGTCATTCAAGTGTGTGTTTGATAACCTTGAGCGGTGCTTTGTTTTGTTGAGGTTCATAAGAGAGAACACCTGTTCACAAAAAAAGGTAGTCCCAAACATGGATAAAACCTTTGCAGCCAGGGATGTTAATTTGGGGTACCCTGGCAAGAGATATTGAGAAAACGTGTCCTAAGCCCACCGACGCAAATTTCTGCTTCCTATCAGAATCACACTGCAAGACAATTATCTCGAGTTGGATGTCAGCAGGCATATCAGAAGCATTGAGCATTTCGGTTATTTCTTTAAAAATTCATAAGTTGTCACAGGAATGGGCTAGAGATTTACTTTTTTTTGACATCCTTAGAAATTTTTTTCTCTACAAGTCTGGGGCCGGATTAAACCATCTAGCGGGCCACATGTTTGACACCCCTGACTTAGAGTATCAGATCACATGACACCGTTCCACAATTATCGACACCCAGATGATATTTTTTTAATTAAATAAACAACCGGTATGTGGTATTAAGTGAAAACAAAACAGTTTTTTATTCAAAATTAGTTTTACATAGACTTATATTTAGTACAAAATATATTTGATATAAATATATCAATGTCGGTGCTTATGTAAATGAGGAAATAATTCTAATGTACGGTGGCCGGAAGTGCAAAACAAAATTACAAACTGTAAAACACTTTTACATTTATTAAAACAAAATTACATTGCCAAAACACTTTTACCAAGGACAAAACAAATTTACGTCTTAGAAAACAAACTGACAAGATGTGAAACACTTTTACGAGCGCTGAGACAAATCTACAAGTGGCAGAACACTTTTACGAGCCCCGGAACAAATTTACAAATGAAAATCTTGACAGAAGGGGAATGTACCAAATGTCGCAAGCGACTTGGAAGTACGGTTGCCGGGAAGTGATGGAGTGAGCGGTCAATCTGTGTCGTCTTCTATGGAGTTTATGGTGAAAGAACTTCAACTGTGACTGAACGATGTTTTGCCCCTTTTGTGGAAAACACATGAACCACAAAATGGAACTCTGTCCATTCCAGCAGAATAACCGTGTCAATCATATAAACAGTTCCTGGAGTACAGAAGCTCAAAGACAGAAGAACGACAGTCCTGTAACTGTGGGCCGAAAGGAAGATATCGGCCAAAACAAGGAAGGAAACGTGTCCAGGTAAGCTGTATTGGCTGTTCTATACATAGCATTGCAAAACTGTATATCATATTTTATCTGTGCATGATATATGAAATTAATTTTATGTTTCTATTATTTTACTAGATAAACAAAATTGATGGTGCCACATGGAACTGATTTAAAAGCTCCAAGAGGGAAAACACTCCCGTTATTTACAGACCCGGAGGTAGCAGCACCTGATCTACTGAAACAAGCTGTCCAGAAAATGCGAAATTTCAACAAGGACATGCGTGATGGACTGTATATTCTTTTCTCTAGACTGCTCAGAGGTGATCCATGTGCCTGGGTCAGAAAGGCCATTCAAACTGCCAGAATATAAAAATGAAACAGGAAAAGCATATTCCAGGATTACTTTTTCATTTGCATAGAAAGACACTTTAAAGGAGGTTTGTGGAGCTCATGATTCAATATTTTTTACATAATTACATACTCTACTGTAGGATACATAATAATCTGTTGGATTTTTTGTTTTTACAACAGTGGATGATACGTCAGACTCTGATTCTGAGATTGTCATCACATCAAGGAGCACAGGTAAATTCAATCAAGCTGACAGTGTGGTACATACATTTATTATGGATTTAATTTTTTAAAAATATGTATGTATTCATTCATTTATTGGATCTACATTTTAAGTGTAAAACCTATGTCCTGGTCTATATTTTAGAAGAACAAGGCTTGTTTTGATTATTTTGCAGTTACTATCAGAAACACAGACAACCTTTCACCATCGATATATACTGTATGTGGGAAGGGAACAATCACAAAACCAAAGTACTCCCCAACACAAACCTGATGATGAAAGGTAAGTGCTCACTTTTATACAATCAGTAATTTATCTTTAAATTGTTGATGTGATTATCCCAGAGCATTTGCTTTGATGAACATGTAGCAGAAAACACTATACATGTAATGTGATTAATAACAAAAAATAATCTCTTATTTATAAATCTTACAGTTCCTCCGACTACTAAATGTTACTCAGAGCTCTACTGTAGCCTGTCTCATGAACGTAGTAATTTTCTGAATTTTATCATGTTTCCGAGATGGACCGGGACATTCAGCCACAAATCAGCCTGGACAGGTATTAAGGCAGACTGTAGCAGCCTGATGTTTCTTGCTTTCAGTGTTGTTTCATACATTTTAAATTGTGTTTCAGATAGTAAGATCTGATACTGAGGATCTGGATCCACCTGAAACAAATCCAGACAAGACTTCTTGCTACAGGGAAGTAAAAAAAATGATAAGAACTCAATTTTAATTCATGGATTCCATGGGAAAGAAATTTGTGTTTGTAAGATGTTTTAACATGAAAATGGTAATTTCCCAACAGTAAATACACAGACCTGTACGCACCAGATGTTGAGGAAGAGGAGCTGGCTGCAGTCAGTGTGAAAACATTTACAAAAAACACACAGCAATGTAAAGTAACAGCTATTAACTGTAGCATTGCAGTTTTTCACTGTACAACGTACACCACTGTCCAGCTGTGGGTGACAGATTCAGACACTTGGACAGCAATGTTTCACTCCAAATCAGATGACGGGGCTCACCACGGTCTGGTTTCATAGTTTGTCAAGATGCATTTTCACTTTTCCCTGTGATGTTTCCAACTGATTTGGATACCTCTTCACCAAATGTTACATTAATAAACAACAAAAATTCAGATATCGCCTTTTAATTATTTCTGTGATAGACTGGTCATGAGATTTTCTCAATCCATTTTAAAACAACAAAAGTGCATTTTCAAATGTACATGATTCTCAGGCTAGAAAATTTTACTTATAGAGCATCAAATTACAACATGGTCATCTCTTGGCATACATTTAAAAAAAAATGCAAGAAGAAAACCCAACAACATAACCATCAGCGTGCCACATGTAGTTCGGTTCCACTGAGTGGTAGGTTCTTCTTATAAGAACCTTCTGTGTGCTCTCCTCTCACACCCTCGAGGATTAAGGTCCCAGAGCAAATTCATCACGTCATCTCTCTTCACTCGAAGATTGTACTTTTGCTCGAGTACCTGCCACATCGTGCAGCAGCCAAACAGTTGTCCAGGTCCACAAAGTGATGGTGTTAATTATCGCGTTTGCAGAGGAATAATCCTTTCTGCAGTACAACCCGGCTTCATTGACTACTTTTAAAAGTCCTCAAGCTGATGTTTACACTGCAGGAACTTGACATCATATCCATGATTACATCATACGAGTGGCCCTCATTCAAATATTGTATGTAATGGCAAGGCATATCTGGTCCTTCTGTCTGGTCCGTATCCTTTTAAAACCTCTAGAGACCGTCCACACAAAAAGCAAAGCAGTGTTAAGTGGTTCGTGTGTTTTCCACAAAAGGGGCAAAACATCATTCAGGTCATAGTTGAAGTTCTTTCAACATAAACTCCATAGAAGACGACATGAATTGACCGCTCACTTCATCACTTCCCGGCCACCGTACTTCCGGGTCGCTTGTGGCATTTGGTACATTCCCCTTCCATCAAGATTTGTGTTTGTAAATTTGTTTTGGGACTCGTAAAAGTGTTCTGCCACTTGTAGATTTGTCTCAGCGCTCATAAAAGTGTTTCACATCTTGTCAGTTTGTTTTCTAAGATCTAAATTTGTTTTGTCCTTGGTAAAAGTGTTTTGGCAATGTAATTTTGTTTTAATAAATGTAAAAGTGTTTTACAGTTTGTAATTTTGTTTTGCACTTCCCGGCCACCGTACTAATGTTTGTAAACAAATGAACTGATAATGTTTAACCTGTCAGAAAATCTTTTTGCTCCACTTTCTAACTGTTTTTCGTAGATCACACTTTGTTAATCATTCATTGTTGTTTGTATTAATTTCTAGTTTTGTAGTTTACCAATAATTCAGACAATGCTCAGGTTGGTGAACCTTCAGTATTTTCAAGCAACTGATTTTTTTTTTTATTGAGATTTTAAATTTAGATCTAAAAATATAAAATGTCTACTGATATTGTAGTATGTGGTCGATATTTACAACAAACTGCAAAAAAAAAAAAAATTCTGAATGAAATAAAATCTGACGATTTCAAGCATGTAATTTTCTACGTTAGGACTTCAATTCTGTTCTAATTCTATTTATTTCAATTGGATTCCAAATACTCTAAACATTCCACTCTGTTATGAATCAGAAAAAAATGATTATAAATCATAGCACTTATTTTTTTTAAAAGTACTTCATGTACTTCAACAAATGTTACACAAAGATCGATCCATAACAGTTGTAAATGTCCCTTAATTCCACAGGGTGTCTAATGGTGGACATCAGTGAAAGTGATCGCTATTATCGACACCTCACGTGACTCTCAAACACGCGTTTAGATACAAAATGGTGGCTGTCAAATGAAAAAGTCAGAAACCAAGTAGGTTTCGACAAGGAGATCATGAAATATCAGTGAATTTGATCAGTAAAAACATGTCCATGATCTTTCCACCATGCTTACCTGCGATGATAATGCCCGGGTTTTCCTCAAATTGTTGATCGTGCTAAAAAAAATTCCATCTCAGGTAGCGAGCTGTCATCAGACGACAAGATCAAAGGGTGAGGCAGGTCTTCCGGTTGATTAATTAACCAAAAATAACTGTTGGAACTGAAACTCACCTTTGTAAAATTGTTTTTTTATTGGTACATTTGAAAAGGTGTCAATAATTATGGACTGCTGATAACTGTAGCCGCCACTTTATTTCTTCTTCTAACCACAACCATTTATTTTTTATGGAAGAATCCAACTCTTTAATCGCCCCAATAGACCCCTTTCACATGACGTCACCGCGCCGCGAGATTTTGTTAGGCGCCATATTGGAAGACCAAGTACATGCACTCACAATATAAAACAAAGTGCGAGCGAGAGTAAAGTGACACGATGGATGATAATTCTGGTTATGTGAGTACATTACCAGCTGCAGAAAGGGCACGGTATGTGGAGAAACTGGCTGTGATTGATGGGTTTGACCCATATGATAAGACTCGCGGCAAGGGAGAATGGAAACATAAGGAGGACCGGACACCAATTCTGCCATCTGTTTGCTACCCAGACATTGTAAACTATTTGTTGTTTACACCCAGTGCCTACACTCAGTGTTCGAACTATGCCGATATTTTCGGGGGGCCCCTTTTTTTCCCTTGGGAGTGTGTGTGCTTGCGCTTGTCTCGGAGCGCGGATCTCCAAACACATGAGAAGCCTATCTTATGCACATCACACGGACTCCACACACGCATCGCGTCTGAAGTCATAACTCATCAGGGGAAATCGTGTCCGCATTGGCATGTTCAAAAAACAACCTCGCGTCAACAATGATACCACACGCAAGGAAAAAAAAAAACAAAACAGTCAGGCTACTCAACAACCAACCTGGCAGCAGCGAGCAAGCCCCAAACCATCCTAAATTATTATTATTAAATTGTAGAAGTCTGGGAGGCTTGCTCCTCATACAGTTATCAACTTGGGGCCAGTTTAGCATGTTTTAAATCTGAATTTCTTGCGTTTGCTTACCTCAAAGTGTCCGCAGATCATGCACAGACTTATCCATTATATCCACAGTTTTTTGCCAAGTCTCACACAGGTTTCTTTCAAGTCTACTGTTGGGCCAATAAATCATAAATAAAACAGCTCAGATTTGTTTGTTTAAGTCGTTTGCCACTCCACTTTATTCTCGTGGGTTCACATACCGCTGCCGTTATTTCCCCCTAATCACGAGTTTGTTGGTCTTCCAAAATGGCGCAGGGTCTGTTTACTTCCGGTTTCGGGTGACGTCAGTGAAAGGGGTCTATATCACGAGCACCGATCGAAGATATCCCAACTGACCAAAAGTCAACACTTTAAACACACTGTGGGCCGGGAACCGCTAAAAATCACAGCCAGTCTCAAAGCGTACATTGCAAGGACTGAACAGTAATACTGCGGACCGAATCGCAGACCTGAACCAACACCCCCCAGCTTTTTTCATCGAATTTACACTGATCTCATGAATGACCCGTATAGATGTCTAAAAACCGGAAAAATCTGATGCCTGCAAAGCAATTTAATAAATTAAATAAAAGTAGTGAGAAGTGTGTAGTCTGATGTAATGGAGTATAAATACATTTTTAAATCATAAATGTACTTGAATAAGCGTCTTGATGGTGGCTGGTGGTAAATTATTTGGGGGCCACAGTAAATAACATACATCACTAATATATAATTAATAAGTTTATATAAAAGCTTTTTTGTCTTTTGAATCTGAACTGTGTTTCATCTGAATAACAAACACGGTACACAGAAAAGTTTTCATCCTTTTGTTAAAAACAAACAAACTTACGGTTTTGTCATCTGTCCTTTTGTGTAATTTATACTTTGTTTCGAAAATGTGTGCTCAGTCCATCAACTTTCAGTTTCTCCTCCAAACATCTTTGAAAGCAAAAATAATGATGGAATAAATAATCCACTTCATTCATGTTCAGTTCACCTGAGACTGAGTCTGGAACACGCCCACTGGTGACGTAATACGGGAACGTCACCAAAATGGGTTAGAATATATTCACCCATTGGAGCTCAAAACTCGGGGGGCGTGTCACACTGTAGTCACATGCGGTTGCCGCTGATTGGCTGCATGACCCTACAGCAGAGCGTCTCCCTGACTACAGCACTGGGCTCGTTACAGTTCACCCACAGACTCGCGCTTTATATCATTCTGTGTGTTTTTCTGTCTGACTGCGAGTTTAAAAAAAAATCACAAACATCCACCCATCTTCTACCACTTATCTGGATCCGGGTCATGGGGGTAGCAGCAGAAGCAGAGCAGCCCAGACTTCCCTCCCCGGCCACCTCCACCAGCTCTTCCGGGGGAATACCGAGCCATTCCCGGGCCAGCCGAGAGCTGTAATCTCTCCAGAGATTTTACACAAATCTCTTATTGTTTTCTTATTTACAGAAAACTATCATCATGAGACTGTGTTCATATAAATCTATTATAGAGCTAAAGTGTGAAGCTGTAGTTCAGTATAA
Source organism: Neoarius graeffei (assembly GCF_027579695.1). Classification (NCBI taxonomy): domain Eukaryota; kingdom Metazoa; phylum Chordata; class Actinopteri; order Siluriformes; family Ariidae; genus Neoarius; species Neoarius graeffei. The sequence goes on from NC_083569.1 coordinate 92,114,017, forward strand.
CGGTGAGTTTAATCCTGTAGGATCAGACTTTACTTTCTCTTTCTTCTAACAGACTCCCAGTAAACTCCCAGTGTAGGTGATGGAAACCACAGCAACCCAATAACAACTATTGTTACTCCATGATTAATGAACTGTGGATTTAAACACAGGTTACACTGAAGTTTTCCAGACAAAAAGTTTAATTTTGAATTCCAAAATTTTTAATGTCTTTTTCCCCTCAGCACTTTTGTTTCAAAACAAAATCATGTCCGTGTTATTTTCTTAAGGATCTCTCTCTCTATCTCTCTCTCACACATACAGTAGAGTCTGTGATTTAACTGTCCTGAAGATAAAAAGTTCAAATTGTTCTTACCTGCACACAATGATTTCTTTATAAACTCTGAAATACAAAACAATATTTTGTATTAATTTATCCAAATACAATTAGATTCAACAAAAACAATAAATTAATATGTGAATAATATTTACACTACAGACCAAAAGTACAAAACAATGTACAAAAAAAAAAAAGTTTATTGCCATCAGTAGATTTTCTCTAAAAACACTGAATGTAAAGAAAGGAGAGAAATATACATTTCATAATCTGTTCCTCTTACTAAATATATACAGTTCCCTCCATAATGGTTGGGATAAAGGCAGATGTTTTATTTGCCCCTGAACTCCACAGTTTTAAATTTGTACTCAAACAATTCACATGTGGTTAAAGTGTACATCCTCAGATTTTAATAAAGCAAATGTTTATCCATTATAGTTTGACCATGTAGAAATTACAGCACTTTTTATCCATACACACACAAGGCACCATAATATTTGGGACACGGGGCTTCACAGGTGTTGGTGATTATTCAGGTGTGTTTAATTGCTTCATTAGTGCCGTCACCTTTAGAGTCGTCTTTTACTGTTTGTCAGCACGAGGAACAGAGTTGTGCCAGTGAAAGTCAAGGACACATTAAAAGGTCGAGAGACGAAAATAAAACAGTGAGAGACATTGGCCAAACTTTAGACTCACCAAAATCAACTGTTTGGAACATTATTAAGAAGAAAGAGAAAACGGGTGAGCTTAGTAACCATAAAGGGTCTGGTAGGCCAAGGAAGAGCTCCACAGCTGATAACAGAAGAATTCTCACCATAATGAAGGAAAATCCCCATAAACCTGTCTGACAGATCAGAAACACTCTTCAGGAGGTAGGTGTGGATTTGTCAGTGAAAAATGTCTGCAGAAGACGTCATGAACAGAAATACAGAGGCGACACTGCAAGATGCAAACCATGAGTTCGCCACAGAAACAGGAGGGTCAGGATAGTTTAGTAAAAAGTGATTAAAGGAGCCTGCAGCGTTCTGGAAAAAGGTCTTGTGGACAGATAAGAGCAAGATGAACTTGTATTAGAGTGATGGCAGGAGCAGTGTGGAGGTGAAAAGGGACTGTCCAAGATCCAAAGCACACCACCTCATCTGTTAAACATGGGCCTGTATGGCTGCCTCAGGTACTGGCTCACTCATCTTCACTGATGATGGAACTGCTGATGGCAGCAGCACAATGAATTCTGAGTGCTGTAATGTCCACATGGTAAAACTCAGGAGGATAAAAATATCCTTTATGAAAATCTGAGGATGTGCACTCTAACCGCATGACAATGGTTTGAGGACAAATTTAAAATTATGGAATGCAGAGGCAAATAAAAACAATATGCTTTGTCCCAAATATTATGTATCTAATTTCTCTACTCACAATTTTTAACAAATTACTTTTCACAAAGTCAGATGTCCTTACCATCTTCCACTCTCTGTCTCTGCAGCTCTAAAAAGAGGAAAAAGTTCAAATTAGAGACGAGACATACCTGTAGGATCCTGTTTAATACACTGTTATTGCTTCCCATGGTGTTAGTTGTACATGTTGAATAAAACCAGAGTCCACTTTACTTAACTTGAGATTTCTACTTCATGATTATACATTTTATAGAGAGTAAAAATGTGGTGTTGAACACATGAATGTGTTCACAAGTAAAATATTATATACACTATATGGACAAAAGTATGTGGACCCCTGACCATCACACCTGTATATGAGCTTGTTGGACGTCCCATTCCAAAACCATGGGTGTTAATATGGGGTTGGCATTGCGCATAGTGATCTGAAGCTTGTGTGCAGCTGTTGGCCATGGAAACCTATTTCATGAAGCTCCTGATGCACATTTCTTGTGCTGATGTTGCTTCCAGAGGCAGTTTGGATCTCTGTAGTGAGTGATGCAGCAGAGGGTTTTTCTGCACTACGTGCTTCAGCACTCAGCGGCCCTGCTCTGGGAGTTTGTGTGGACTATCACTTCGTGGTCGAGCTGTTGTTGCTTCGATGCTTCACAATAATAGCGCTAGCCCTATGTTTACATTAGCGTGTCAGAAGTCACTCATGTCGCTTGTAGTTTGTCTCGTGTGCATGGAGCGAGCACGACTGTTGTCGCCGGTGGGTGTGTACCGTCCATTCAGCTCCAATGAGAAGGAGTCCTGAACAAAATGTAGACTACAACACACAATTTACTACAAGATATGATTTACTTGTCTTTAAAATATATTTTTTCAGTTGAAACATTGTATTGAAGTGGAAAAAGTGAGGAAAATCTGGTTGTGTATTGTACATTACATAACATGCATATTTGTATTAGCTATTAGCAACACACGCTAACTCTAATACTTCGTTACCTCGCCCCCTAGTGGGATGGCAAGGTATTGTGATCACCCTGTGAGTCTGTGTGTGTGTGTGTGTGTGTGTGTGTGTGTGTGTGTGTGTGTGTGTGTGTGTGTGTGAGAGAGAGAGTCTCTGTGTGTGTGTGTCCGTGTCCCCCACCCCAGATTTTCGCTCATAACTCAGCAACGACTGGACGGATTGACATGAAATTTGTTGGGCTGATGCATCATGATCATAGGAACCCATTCAATTAATTATGTTGTGGTGCGAAGAAAAAAGAAGAGAAAGAAAAAGAGTACTTTCACATGCATATTTTCCAAACAATTCTGCTTGAGAAAAGAATGAACTACGATTTGTTTTGATCTGTTTAATAATGCGAGCGCCACACTGCATGTCTTTAATGATGCCCTTGAAAATTGATAAAGCAATGTATTGTAACCCGACAAAACTTATATTCAGTTGGAGAAATGGAAGAAACAAATAAGAAAAAAAAAATAGTGCATGAATATAATCTGAATGACCCCCTTCTAACCAAGAGGAAATCATCGTTATGCTGCGGGGGCGATGTCGGCTATCTCTGATTGCCTTGTTTTCTTTGGAATGTCTCAAAACAGGTTTAATGAGAAATCATATATGACGGTTAAAATTAAACCATTCACAGTGGCCGCCAAAGTAGCATCATCACCTAGTTTTCGTGGCGATTTATCGCTGTATGCAAGTTCGTTGCCAACTGATGCTAAGCAAAGACATGCAGCAAAGCTTCTGTATAACAGCGGCACCAAAGTTTTGCCTGATCCTTACGCAGTTACGAACAAATGGGACCCAAATCCAAGCACCTGGCCTGACCTTCGGCGATATCTACTGAATGTGATTGACACGCCTTCAATATACACAAAAGAATCAATGAAAGCCTACAAGTCTCTTGATGTTAATTATTCAGTTGTTTTATTGAAATACTCATTTATATTTGCTTTTTGTGCCGAATAATAAAAAGACAAAGATTAAATAGGCACAATATATAATCTTTGAAACATAAGTTAATGTTGTTGCTTCACACACACACACACACACACACACACACACACACACACACACACACACACACCCCAAAGATGTACAGTACAGTACTAAACTTCAGCAAGTTCTACATTTAGAATGCACAAGCAGTGTTTTAAATCCAGGTTATGCTATTTATCTTCAAATACATATCATGAAAAGCTCGACCAATCTTTTAATATCAAATATTTATACTGAAAAAAAGTACATAAGTTTACCGCGAGTGCGTTTGCGGAAATCTTACTTGTGTACTGCATACAAATCAGCTGCTCGTGCGTTTTTACTCATCTTTTGGTTGATATCTAAGCAATGTCATAACACAACAAATTATTTCTGATGAGGAAATTTTATCTAATATCATCATATTAAACTGCAAAACAAAATAATAAAAAAATCATGTATCTTACCAGATATAAAGTGTTGAAAGCAAACCCGGTCGTTGTCAGTAGGTTCCCACTTGTCACGCTTAATTGCTGCGATCCAAAGCTTTCGGTGAGCTTCAGGTTTCTTTGGTATGCGGTAAAAGCTCTTGGGATCATTCTTATCAAATCTGTATGTACAGCCGATAACACGACACTACCATAATTAATTAATTAATGACCCGATAACTCCGATCGGCCATTTATAAATAGCTTCTTGCCAACCAAAACATCACGTGACCATTTCATGACGCTCCCAGAGAACATGAATGGCTGCCTGTTGCTTTGTTGCTCATGAGTGTGAACATATCTTTCCAGCTGACTGAGGCAAATCTAGCAGAGCAGAAATTTCACAAACTGGCTTGTGGTAAAAGCGGCATCCTCTGACAGAGCCGTGTTTAAAGTCACTGAGCTCTTTAGTCCGACCCATTCTACTGCCAGTGTTTGTCTGTGGAGATTGTACAGCTATGGGCTTGAGTTTATTCACCTGTTAGTAATGAGTGCGGCTGAAACAGCTGAATTAGGAGGGATGTCCACATACTTTTGGCCATGTAGTGTACAGCAGAGCTAATGTTATGTCAAAATGATCATTCAGTAATTTGTGCATTTACGGAAATTCCTTTCAGACCACACACACACACACACACACACACACACACACACCATTTCTTTTTATGTGTAGACCTTTTAGAGTGCTTTATTATCTTACAGTTGATTATTCACTTTAATTTTAAAGCACAAAATTTATTCTCACCTGCAAATTCCTTCTCCTTTTGAAGCTCTGAGGCTGAAACAGAGAAAATAGTTTTGAGTATTCTGTATAAATTCAGTATAAATCGATGAAGCAGTGTAATATAATGATAAAGTAAATGAACAACACATGAGATTGCGGTTATGAAATGTAAGTGTCCTCTGATGTTCTATATTTGTTAAATGATGAAGCACACTTCACACAGTGGAACATGTTACAGGTCAGTTATGACTCCGATAGAAAACAAGTCATTTCAATGATTTAATGTATTGTGAGTGATGTGTTTGTGTCTCTGCTCTTCTTACAGAACCCTCGATGGAGTGAAATCAGAGTCAGTAGAAACTCAACCTGAATTTGTAATGCTTGAAAAGAAATGTGTAAACATGATGATTGAAAACTGAGAGTGTTAATCTCAAGATATTTGAAGATAATTGTCCGAAATTAAACTATCTGAAATTCAGATACTCAAAATTTAGGTTATGAAATTCAAGGTTTCAGAAATTCTGGTTTCAAAAATTCAGGTCGTAATAAAATGATGTAGTATAATATCGGGTTCTGCTAACGCTGATTTCACTCCATAAACCTCCTTCCTGTTTACTTCCTGTTGTCCAAATCTGGATACATGACCTGAGCTGCCCATAATCTGGTAGCATTCATTTCACTAAACATGAGAAGGAGCTGTAATTTCTGCCCTCTGCCCCGATCTGCACCTTCTCATGAACCTTCACCATGTTAAACTGTGTCTCTATAAGTCCTGGGTACTGAGGGGAAGGGGTTGATAAAACACTACTGAGTCAGTGTTAGTGCGAGTTCAGCACAATCACTACCACATTTAATATCACACAGTGCCTTACTGCTGCACAATATGATAGAAAATCATCAAATACACTACCAGGACAAAAAAAAGTCACAGTTTGGATTTAAATTAGTAAATGCTTAAGAGCCTTTGATTGGATAATTATTGAGGTCATTAATATGTTTCAGCTGGCAGCAATTATTTTCAACAAATACAATTAGATTCAATAACAAAAATGTGTGTAGTGCACCATGTGAATAATATTTATACTACAAACAAAAGTTCAAATTCGAGACAAGACATACTTGTAGGATCCTGTTTAATATACTGTTATTATTTCCCCAAACTCTCGCGGTTACCAGAGGACTAGCCCCCCACTGTAACCCTAGCTATGTAACAGGCAAGAGGCCGAGGGCTACAGAAACGGAGATCGGCGCCGCCCTATGCGCCATATGGTGCGGGAAAGTACTTTAGCCTTTATTATTTCCCATGGTGTTCGTTGTACGTGTTGAATAAAACCAGAATTCACTTGACTGAACTTGAGATTTCTACTTCATGATTATACATTTTATAGAGAGTAAAAATGTGGTGTTGAACACATGAATGGGTTCATATGGATAATATTATATACACTATATGGACAAAAGTATGTGGACCCCTGACCATCACACCTCCTGTATCTGAGCTTGTTGGACGTCCCATTCCAAAACCATGGGTGTTAATATGGGGTTGGCATTGTGCATAGTGATCTGAAGCTTGTGTGCAGCTGTTGGCCATGGAAACCTATTTCATGAAGCTCCTGATGCACATTTCTTGTGCTGATGTTGCTTCCAGAGGCAGTTTGGATCTCTGTAGTGAGTGATGCAGCAGAGGGTTTTTCTGCACTACGTGCTTCAGCACTCAGCGGCCCTGCTCTGGGAGTTTGTGTGGACTGTCACTTTGTGCTTGAACTGTTGTTGCTCCTCAACGATTCACAATAATAGCACTAATCCTATGGCCCCTGATGTCACAAGTCACTCATGTCACTTGTAGTTTGTCTCTTGTGGGCGTGGAGCGAGCACGACTGTTGTCGCCGGTGGGTGTGTACTGTCCATTCAGCTCCATTGAGAAGGAGTCCTGAACAAAATGTTGCCTCCAGCACACAATTTACTCCAAGATATGATTTACTTGTATTGAAAATATACTTTTAATTGTAACATTTTATCAAAGTGGAAAAAGTGAGAATTGTTTGTTTGTTGTACGCTGTATAACATGCATTTTCGTATTAGCGGAGCAGAGCTCCATACTGAAGAGAATACGGGAATGCATTGACTTAATTTTTGATGGCTTTTAACCGTACAATGTCCATCTGTATGAACATATCTCATGAACACTTGACCACCAGACAATGAGATTTGTATCTTTATTTACATAAGGCAGATTTTTCCTCCCAGTGCTTATTTTTAATTTGATTTTGAAAAAAATAACTCAACAATCATATTTTACACTAATCGGGAGCACCGCTGTTGGGCAGTGCCATATATATAAATATATATATATATATCAGGGCTCGAAATTCGCGGTGGTCCGGTCGCCCGAGGCAACTTAATTTGTTATTTGGGGGGTAATTCCTGTCACTAGGCAGCCCGGCTGGCTAGTTGAAAATAAAAAATACATACAAAGCGAAGATTCAGACTAGGGCTGTGCGATATATTGAATATACTTGATATATCTCCGAAAATTCTGTGTGAGATACATAAAATTATTATATCGTAACTATCGAGTATTTTATGGTCATCTGCTGACTTGTGTTTGTTGCGTTTGTTTAAAACCTTTTCCGGTGGTTTTCTCCCTGTCCCTCAGGCAGTAACGTGAGAGGCTGCCTAAGGGTAAAAAAAACAATAACGTCACACACTCGCCAACCAATCCCGGGCAACATCTAGGTGCTGAAAGGAACTTGCGGGAAGATTTTCAAGTTTCGGACTCAGTGCTGCCAGATTGGGCGGTTTTGAATTCTACTTTGCGGGAAAAAAATGGCTTGGGCTGGTTGACAAAAACTGGGCGGGTTTGACATTAGTTCGGTGGGTTTTTATCAGATGTTTATATAGTTTCACTACCACTAGAAAGCAGAGATGGGAGAGAATATAAACACCTAAGCTGAATGATGTTCTTGAATATGCGAAGGAAATCAGGAAAAACAGCTCTCTTTGGTCAACTGAGGCAAGTCAGAGACCTAGTTTACCCAGCACCCCTTAGGTATTTTAAACAACCAAAATCGAGCATTGGCCTAAATTAATCATTAACAATAAACATTAATCTCATTAAGTATTATTTAAACAAAAAAATGTCGATGTAACTGTAAGACTAATATGAATGTGTGTAATGTAGTGCAGAAACTGAACTCATAAACTAGTAAATAAGAATGATGCAATCCATTCTCCATTTTCTCTTCTCATGTTACATTCAGCCATGCATCGGAGCCTAACTTTTTTTTTTTTGATTGAAGTATATAAAACAGGTACAATCTAACAAATCCACAGAAATTAGGATAACAGATGAAGAAAATACATGGATGTAGACAAAAATAAATTAAGCAGAATAACTAGGCCTATACAATTAATAAAACAATCAGGATAAATAAAAAGATAAATAAATAAAAGACAAATAAAAAATAAATAACCTCAGCAATGCAGAGGTTAGATATGCATCGTAGCCTAACATAGCCTACATAATATTATGCGTGTGCGTCACCTACTGGTGCATGTAGGATTCAGAACACAGCAGATGATTGCAAAGTTATAATCTGATTCAACCAGACAGAGCCGAGTACCAGACAGCAGATTTTTCACCTCCAGCACTGACGGTCTCATGTTGCTATTTGTTTGATTTACAAATAGTATACTGGACTTTAGCTGCACATTTTTACTTTACAAGATAGGCATCACGTACATTTTACATTTTGGGTGGTTTTAAGTGCATTTTGGCGGGTTTTGAACATATTTTGGGCTGGAAAATGTCAGCAGTATCTGGCAACACTGGTTTCGGTTTACAGTGCTGACTCAGTTCGTGCAATCGCTGGTGCTGCATAGGCTACCGTGTAAGCTCTGTCAATTTCAGCGACAAATTAAAAATGGAAGCGGACAAATTGGTTCCGAAAAGAACTAGTAAGGGGTCAGTCATCTGGCATTTTTTTGGATATCGCAAGGAGGACGTGGAACAGCAAATGCCAATTTGTAAAGTGTGCAAAAAAAAAAAAACCAGTATCAAAATACTCGGGTCTTGAAATAAATGCACATTAGTCATGAACAATGGTAACTACTCTGTTTTGTGTTATTTTTGACAGAAGTAAAATTCATACATGAACAAATTTTGGCTAGTTGATTTTCTGTTTGGCTGGTTACTTTGGAAGGTAACTAGTCCGGCTGGCTGGTAAAAAAAAATATATGAATTTCGAACCCTGTATATAAGCAACACAAGCTAACTGTACCAGCTAGTTTTGATTGTAATGTCTCGATACAGGTTTAATGAGAAATCCACTGTGAAGGTTTTTTCCCCCCCATTTTATTTTAGTTAAGCAGTCCATAGGAACTAATTGCAGGTCGGAAATAAAATGAGGCAGGAAAGAAAAAATATTGTACTACATGCCGCATACGATTAGTCTGAGGAATCGTTTGAGCCAGTTGTTTGGATTTACCACTTCATACCTAATTTGCATAAAGTTGAGAAAATGTAAACTCGCATGTTGCTTGTCGCGTTGTTACTGTCGCTGAAATAGCAGCTCTGTGTCACGTGTGTATAGAGAACATGAATGGCTGCCTGTTGCTTTGTTGCTCGTGAGTGTGAACATATCTTTCCAGCTGACTGAGGCAAATCTAGCAGAGCAGAAATTTCACAAACTGGCTTGTGGTAAAAGCGGCATCCTCTGACAGAGCCGTGTTTAAAGTCACTGAGCTCTTTAGTCCGACCCATTCTACTGCCAGTGTTTGTCTGTGGAGATTGTACAGCTATGGGCTTGAGTTTATTCACCTGTTAGCAATGAGTGCGGCTGAAACAGCTGAATTAGGAGGGGTGTCCACATACTTTTGGCCATGTAGTGTACAGCAGAGCTAATGTTGTATGTTAAAATGATCATTCATATCAGAAATTTGTGTATTTACTGAAATTCCTTTCCGGCCCCCCCCACACACACACACAGTTTATTCTCACCTGCATTTTGCTTCTCCTTTTGAAGCTCGGAGGCTGAAACAGAGAAAATAGTTTTGAGTATTCTGTATAAATCGATGAAGCAGTGTAATATAATGATAAAGTAAATGAACAACACATCAGATTGCGGTTATGAAATGTAAGTGTCCTCTGATGTTCTATTTTTGTTAAATGATGAAGCACACTTCACACAGTGGAACATGATGTTACAGGTCAGTTATGACTCCGGGAGAAAACAAGTCATTTAATGTATTGTGAGTGATGTGTTTGTGTCTCTGCTCTTCTTACAGAACCCTCGATGGAGTGAAATCAGAGTCAGTAGAAACTCAACCTGAATTTGTAATGCTTGAAAAGAAATGTGTAAACGTGATGATTGAAAACAAAGTGTGAATCTTAAGATATTTGAATGTATTTGTCCTAAATTAAACCATCTGAAATTCTGACACTGAAAATTTAGGTTACAAAATTCAAGGTTTCAGAAATTCTGGTTTCAAGAATTCAGGTCGTAATAAAATGATGTAGTATAATATCGGGTTCTGCTAACGCTGATTTCACTCCATAAACCTCCTTCCTGTTTGCTTCCTGTTTGCTTCCTGTTGTCCAAATCTGGATACATGACCTGAGCTGCCCATAATCTGGTAGCATTCATTTCAGTAAACATGAGAAGGAGCTGTAATTTCTGCCCTCTGCCCCGATCTGCACCTTCTCATGAACCTTCACCATGTTAAACTGTGTCTCTAAGTCAGAGGCCCAAACAGTGTAACAACCTCCCAGTTACCTTTGTGATTATATTTGATCAGGATAATGTGGTCTGTTCAAGGTTCTGACTACAAAGTTGAATTCTGGCTAAAATGTTTTATTTCTGCTGCTGTTGGAGTTTGTAGGCGTTTCGCTGCTGCACACGCCGTGTATCCTGTATGTAAATGTTTTGCAGAGATAAAAAGTGTCCCGCATTTTACGATTCCAGAGACTGCCAACGCAAGTGAGCAACAATATCACGTGACCACTGTGGGGTGTGTCTGACCTACTTTTAACCAAAACAAGTCAGTGTGGGCAAATATGGCGGACTCGACTCTCTCTCCAGCTAAAAGCCAGCGGAAAAGAAAGGAAATTCTGCCTAGTGAGTGCAACTGCAAGATAGAGCAAGATTAGGTGACATCATTTTTCTGGACAGATAACTAAATTATTCTAGCTAGCGCTTAGCTATCTTAGCCTTAGAATGAGTGGGCTCGACTCCATGGTAGCGAGTATGGAGTTATACACCTAATGTTTTGGTCTTACAGAGAAAGAAATGAGGAAAACAGTAACAGAAGAGAGAGATTCCTCTTTTGTTTCACGGATCTATAGGTTGCTTGCATCCGACATCACATCCACCTCATTAGATATGCAAGACATGAAGTGGTGGTCAGCGAAGCTCACTGTTTACAAAGCGTTACTATCACTGGGGCACCTTGCGAGTCGTTAAAATGCCCGACACTTGCATTGTTTTGGGCTGCTCAAATCGAACAAACCATGCAACTGATAAATTTCTTCTGGGTTCCCCATGAAGTGATAAAGGGTGAAAGAGCAAAGGATTTTATCAAAAGACGATGAGAGAGGCGGCTCTTTAATGTTTCATTGCAATCGATGGGAACAGAGTCGAAGAACGCTCCAGTTTGCAGTGATCACTTTGGGAAAGGTTGGTAAATTCCTCCGATTTATTTTGTTTGGATTCGCAAATGACTCTTCTCACCATTTTCTGTTATTTCTTGGTGTTCTGAAGTTGAGGAGATGCTTCAGTCCTCAGGTGTGTTTTTGGTTACTGTTTGATCGTGGTCTCCATATTGTAAACTAATACATATGTTTCCACTTTATTTATCAGGATGTCCTCACAATCTTGACAATATGCAGCATTTATTTATTCTCATTGCATTTTCTCTGTTTTAATAAAAAAATGCATTGTTTGCTGGAAGAGAAGAGCAGGGAGGATTGAGAATCAAGTGGCTGTGGTTTGTTTACACCCCATACTAAAACTTATAGCGTCCTAGCAACCATCGCAAAGATGGGTACAAAAAGCCACAAAATTCCTCCTTACCCGGGCATAAATGATACAGGATTTATACTGTAGTGTCCTGATCCCCAGATCCTTAACCCAACAACATATAAAAAGTTGTTCTCCTCCATGCTCTTCCAGGTTTTCATCTGTTTGTCCGTGTAGAACGATGTCTGCAGCACCAGGGTGTTTGAGATGTTGGGGAACTCAATGGATGGATAATTTTCCAACTCGGAGGAAAAATCCTTCTTTACTAGCAAGTTAGGATCTATCCCATTGCAAACAGCAACTTTCTGAAGGTATCTTGACTGTGTATTGGCCTCTAAACTGCAAAAATAATCAGAGACGGCTTCACTAGCTCTTTACAAAATGGCAGCCAAATTGGTTTGTCTGACCACCACTTCATTCACCCCGAAGTAAACTCACAAGCAAACGTCATGTGACTGACATTCGCGAATAGCTTCTATTCAACCACAAATTACACCCCTGTGACTCAAAACTCTCTGAGGTCGATGTAGACTGAGGCTCTGTCCACACGGCAACGGATTCAGGTGAATCTGATAAAATTGTTTATCGTTTCGGCCTGGCGTCCACACGGCACCGGCGTTTTGGGTGAACCAAAATGAAATCTTTTGAGAACGGGTTCCAGAGTGGAATGATCTGGCAACGGCGCCGTTGCGAAGTCGTCTGGATGAGTAGAACGGATTTGTTTACGATGACGTCACAACCACATGACTGTGAGTGCTTCACGCCGGGCACAGACATATAAACATAGACGCCGCCTTCCGCGTAGAATCATACGTCATCCTCGCCGCCATATTGGATGGGGCAAAGCGGAGAATAAAGATGCCTCATTCATGTGCTGCGTTTAACTGTACCAACAGGTTTACCGTCCAAACGAGATCACATGGGATTACCTTTCACAGGTGAGACTGGAAAAATACTTTTCATTGTATTTGGTAATTATAACATAATTTTACGAACAGATTTTTCTGACTTTGTGGCTAATATGAAGTCTCGCGCATAATGGCCGCTCGGTGAAACCTGTCTCCAAACAATTTATAATTTATAAATAAATTTATAATTTATTTCATAGCCCACCCAACCAATTTCACCACCAGCTGTCAGATGGTGATGGCACACTCAAAAATAGAAGAGATTGGAAGCATGTCAGACTGTGAAGCAATCACATGGAGCAATCCCATTGTAATATGGTTTAATTGAATTTTTTCCATATAGCACTGTATATTGCAAAAATTGTTTTTGGAGACATTTTATAGCCTATCTGCACGGCGTTTAATGAAAGTGATGCGGAGATGGCACGGCACGGCTTCAGCAGCGTAAGCACAGCACATTATTCTACATGATCCCTGCTGAGCTCCAAAACATGCCTTGATGTGTAGCTATCATTAGTAGCCTACGATAGTAGCAGCGGAATTTAAAAAAAAAAACAAGTTTCCGATAGCTTGATTCCGGTATAGGCCTGCTGCATGTTGAGGAAATTTAGGTCACACCTCCCACGGAATATTGACGGGTATTTCGCACACTATTTATAACCATCACATTAAAAGTTATATATGTTGTTTTGATGCCTGTTTGTTTCCCAAATATATACGTGTGTGTCTTAATGGGTGAATAAAAGGCATCGAGGTAAACATTATTATAGAAAGGGGCTTTATGAAGTTCAGTCCATTTACTTGCATTGGTTTACAGGGAAGATTTGCCACATCCAATATGGCGGACACTCTGACGTATCCCAGCAACGGGCCACCAGGCTCAATGCGGCGTCTGTGTTTATATGTCTATAACGCCGGGTAGAAGAAGGGGTTTATGCGCATGCGCCGTACTTCTTCTATTGTTCTGGTGTCTCCGATGGGACTGTCTTACAGCGCACGTAGAGGTGTGGCATGTGTATTGCATCGTTTTCAGCAAGCGTTGCGTTGCCATATGTACCTGATATTTTACTGATCCGTTGCCCATGTGGATGCGATATTTTTTTTTTAAAATCTCGTTGCCATTGTCATGTGGATGTAGCCTCAGTGTTTTCTGTGTGATCTTGGTGTGATGCAGTTCCATAATTATGCTAATTAAACAGCTCCTCACATTCGGCTGTTTCCGTGGGGCCGTACTGTTTACCTCAAGAAGTAGGAAAACGGTTCCAAAATGGAGAAAAGTGACTCTTAGCCCATGTTTACATTAGACCGTATCAGCGGATCATCAGATTAATGTTTTTAAAACGATTAGTGTGCACACAGCAACACCAATACACGATTTGCGTGCACACAGCAATGCCAATACACGGATACGCTCGGCTCCGCAGGCATCCTGCGCTCCAAATCACTCCGCCCTGAACAGCGAGTGCCCTCTGGAGGGTGCGCACTCCGGCCCTGCGCACCTCACAGAGCGCGCGAGTGAAGTGAACAAGCCACGATTCGGGACTGAGCCGCTGTGTGTGTGATCCCAGCGCATATCACTTACTGATGGCAAGCCTAAAGACCATCATAACTACACAATGGGCAGTATTTGCATCAGTATTTGCAGTATTTTCATACTTTTATACTCTTTAATGAAAGGTGATACAAGGCGGAAGTCCACGCCGTTTTTCAGCAGTCGCGTCACATGACCAACGCCAGCGAATCAGGAAGGTGGATGTCACAGTGACGTTGTCCAATGAGACGCCAGCTAGAGCTCAGCACAGCGTATCCGCGTATTCTGAATGTTTACACAACACTGGAGCTGACGATCTGGATTGAATACGTGGACGCTGACGGATTCCCGTTTCCCGGTGTTTCCAGGCGGTTTAATGTAAACGGACAGTGCATCCGCGAAGAAAACGAGACAGATACGGTCTAATGTAAATGTAGCCTTAGGCGCTGTTTACACATACCCGGGTATTTTTAAAAACGCAGACCTTTGCCTTCGTTTGTGCCTTTCGTTTATACACAAACGGAGTTTTTTCCTCTGAAAACGATTCTTTCTAAAAACTCCGGCAAAAGTGGAGATTTTTTGAAAACTCCGTTTTGCGTTTGTGTGTAAAGAGACCAAAACGGAGTTTTAGGCAATCTTCGCGCCACAAAAGAGCGACCATTGTACATGTGACAAGCATGGAAACACTCAGAGTAGCAGCATTTCTGTTATTAAGAGCTATATTCGCCTGTTTGCTTTTGAGAATAAAGCTCATTGACCAGCAGAGACGCATTAGGGCTCGGAGGGCAGCAATTGCGGAGCTTCTGGTGACCAAAAGAGCCCGACCGTACCACCGTCAGCGTCACACACACACACACACAAACACACACACACACACACCTCTCTCTCTCTCTCTCCCCCACACACACCTCTCTCTCTCTCTCTCTCTCTCTCTCCCACACACACACCTCTCTCTCTCTCTCCCACACACACACCTCTCTCTCTCTCTCTCTCCCACACACACACCTCTCTCTCTTGCTCTCTCTCTCTCACACACACACACACACACACACACACTCTCTCGCGCTCTCTCTCTCTCACACACACACCTCTCTCTCTCGCTCTCTCTCTCTCACACACACGCACGCACGCACACACTCTCTCTCTCTCTCTCTCCCTCTCCCACACACACGCACACACTCAGTGGCGGAACAAGTCAGAGCCGGGCCGGGGGCGGGGCAAATGACCGGGCCCTTTATTAAAGCTTATCATAACATCATTTTAGGCTACAAAATGTCCGCAACTGCGGTGTTTACCAATTTCAACACTACCGGGTGCAACTATGTTATTTAGTACATCAAGTCCTTCAAACGAACAGAAACAAAAAACATTAGGATACTGTACATGGCTCATAATAAAACATCAATAGCCTATACTGCGCACATTATTTGAAGGGCATACGAATGAGCGCTCAGAGGTTGCAACGGTGACAGGAAGAGTCAGAAATAAAAGGAGGGCGGTGCAAACCTCACTGAATGCACTGTGTTTACCAATTTCAACACTACGGGGTGCAACTATGTTATTTTGTACATTAAGTCCTTCAAACGAACATGTAACTCAGAAACAAAAAAACATTAGGCGACATACTGTACATGGCTCATAATAAAACATCAATAGCCTACTGCGCGCATTATTTGAAGGGCATACGACGAGCCTTGCGCTCCGCGAACTCGTCCACGATGCTCTGTATGTCCAGTTTCTTTGCTCTCTCATTCTCTATGGACAACATGGCAAGTCCACTCAGTCTCTCCTGTCCCATTGCGCTCCTCAAGTGGTTTTTAATCAGCTTTAATTTGGAGAATGAGCGCTCAGAGGTTGCAACGGTGACAGGAAGAGTCAGAAATAAAAGGAGGGCGGTGCAAATTTCACTGAATGCAGAAATTACTGCTGGGTGGTTGACAAGGAGCATTTTTGCCAGATCCGCAACATTGTACACGCTCGCGCGCTCGACTATTTGCAACCAGGGCTTTGAACCGGTTCAAGGAACGAAAACGAAAACCGGGAACTTTTTCTATTTCACATGGAACAGAAACGAAACCAGAAACTTTATTATTTTTTATGTTCCGGAACAGAAACGCTTATTAAAAATAATGGTAACCGGTTAATACCGGTTTTTATTTCGTTCCTCAAAGTTTCTGTAGCCTACAAATAGTCATTCTTCTCCTGCGGAAGTTTCTATGACCCGCTGGGGTTCACTTCCTGTGTGACGTTCGCTGATTGAATGGAGAGAGCGGGAAGGTGGACTACTAGTGAATACTAGGTGAATTACTGAGTGTCTGAGCAAAGAAGAGTCTGAACGATGCAACCTCCCTATTGGCTGTTTGTAAAAATGAATCAATTGTTGCCCTTCCCACGGGAATCATCGCGGGCTCGAGAGACGAGACCTGACGAGTTAGTTCGTTGGTAGCAGAACAAAATGCCTGGACACAAATCGGGTTTTCAGAAAAGGAAAGAAAATAAACGGAGGGTCGAAAATACAAAAAAGGAGGCAGAAAATGCAAAACGAGTTTTAAGGTAGGACAAATGGTTACTTTTTAAGGCAGCCCGCCGTGGCTGCAGGCTTTCAGTTGTCATTGAATGGTTCCTTTTCTGAGGCAGCCCGCCGTGGCTGCCTGCAGGCTTATTTATTATAGCCCATTTAGTTAAAATAGTTAATATAAAATGTTTATAGTTATAGTTATGTGATGGTTGTCCTGATTTAGACTGGTGGGTTTTTTTTTTTGTGGGGGGGGGGGGGGGGGGGGGGGGGGGTGGGGGGGGGGGAGGGGGGGGGGGGTTGCGCGATGTTGCACCCGGGTCCAGATTAGGGCAGAACCGGCCCTGGCTACATTTCAGGTGTAGTTTGTTTTATGTATGTATGTACTTGCATAGATGTGCACTTGGTCTTCCAATATGGCGCCTAACAAAATCTCGCGGCGCGGTGACGTCATGCGGTAGCCCTCTATAGGGCCTGACTAGCCTTTGGTAACACACTAAACGAATTATCTTTCATTTTTGGCACTTTTTCTGTTTGTGTAGCTGGGAAGACATACTGAGAATCCAAATCGCCAACATTTGAAATAATAATTGTTTTGAATTATTTCTTGTCTTATTTAATGAAGGTTGTAATAGAATTAGCCTACATTTGGCTTAAGCTGGATGAGACAGAGACATAATTTTATAGCCATTTGTTAAACAGCTGACAGGGAACGTAATTACCGTTCCGGGAACGAAATTTTTTTGTTCTAACCGGTTCGGGAACGTCTATTTAATGGTGGAACCCAAAACCGGAAACGTTAAAATTCCGTTTCTGTTCGGAACGAACCAATAGAAAAAAATTCCGGTTCAAAGCCCTGTTTGCAACACATTGCAATGATTTTAAGGGGTGCATCAGATAACTCCCCGGGCCCTCACACGGGCCCGGGCATGAGCACGACGAATGTAATCTCGAAGGACTGAGTGTAAGCGATATATCGGGCTTATCTCCGGGCCCTCCCACGGGCCCGGGCCAGGGGCGGTTCGCCCTCTCAGCCCCCCCCCCTACGGTCCGCCCCTGCACACACTCTCTCTCTCTCTCTCTCTCCCACACACACCACACACTCTCCCCCCCCCCCCCACACACACACTCTCTCTCTCCCCCCCCCCACACTCTCTCTCTCCCCCCCCCCACACTCTCTCTCTCCCCCCCCCCCCACACACTCTCCCCCCCCCCCCCCCACACACACACACACATTCTCTCTCACACACAGGGGCGCTGCTAGGGGGGGAAGTTAGGACGATTCTAAGGGCCTGGCACTGACAGGGGGCCCTGTGAGGGATATTAATATTATTTTAATAGTATTGCCTTGTGTAAGTTTTTGAAATAAAATATTTCATTCCATCTGTTAAAATATGCAAATTATACATGGTTATGATTTGCTATAACATTTTTCTTGAATTATTTATGATATTGTCATTTCACCCCCCACCCTTTTTACTAATGGTACAGTCTGATTCTGGGCGCGGGACGCGTGAAATGTGTAGCTCTGTGTGTGCGCAGCGCCGCTATTAGCGCAACTCACAGCAGCCTGGCAGTTTTTCTACGTGCGCAACAGAGGTGAACATTCTAGAAGCTGCGAAGCAGGAGCAGGTGTGATAAATTATGAAGTCTGGATATCACACTGTGTGTGAAAAAAATCACCTTTTTTCATAGGTATCTTTATTGTATAATTAAGTCTAGGTGTTTTGCCATTGTTCATGTGTGGATTTGTTGATATTGTTAAGTATTTAACTTTAATATTTTGCACATTAGCTGTGGTCATAGAGATCATTGCTATTGTTCATGTGTGGATTTATTGATACTGTTGCTAAGTATTTAACTTGAATATTTGAACATTTGCTGTGTTTTCTAATAAATGTGTGATGCCTAAAAGAAACCAAAAACACTTAGTGGATTTCTTGCAGTGCACTCTGTAATTGTATCAAAAAACTAGTGTAGTTATTCATCAAGGCATACATTTGATCACATACAATAAGTCAATAAATGGAGGAAACAAAGGAATACATTTTGTAATCCTGATTATTGATGATGTTTGCTGGAGGGCTCTGGAGTATCCATAATGTGCATACAGAATGTTATAAATCCATACTGATACAGTGATACATGCAATTTCTCTCAACACAAACATTTGGATTGAATGAACTCCATAGGCTACTGAGTGGCCTAATAATAGTTGCTCATAAAAGGAAAATATATATATCTTCCATATATATCATGGAATTTTCATTTTAAGGCAACAGTCTATTCAGTCTAATTTAGGGTGACCAGATTTCCCTAGTCTGAAACTGGGACACTTTTGCGCGTGACCATGCTCGTGCACGCACACCTTTTTTTTACATAAACGTGACACTCAGAGAGGTGCTCTTATCATTTTGCTGAAGCTCACATTTATCAACATTTCACATGAAATAAAACAAACAGGCATTTTGTTATCTAGTAGCATAGTGGTATACAGATCAGTTAAATTATGGTCAGACAACAGATTTTGTAATGGCTGAGAATAGGCCAGGCTATGTCCATAGGCCAAATTTAAACTGATTTATTTCCCCTGTTTGTGAGAACACCAAGAAGAATGCATATGCACATGTAGGCTATATCTCTAAAATTGCATGCACTATAGCATGAACTTAAAAAGTAGATACGTGACCTCAACATAGCCTAGGTCAGAATCAACCTTACTAACCATTCCCCACAACTGAATGAATAAAGCAAGATGTGTACAAAAGTGAACACTTTAATGGAAGGTGCAGCAAGCTGTTCAACACAGCAATATGGCCAAACTGTCTGAATGGTATGTTAAACAGAAACAAAAAAGAGACAAGTGATTTGAGAATATATACTCAAACAAAACAGCAATAAAGGAGGAGGGGGCGACAGCCCAAGGAAAGCCCCCACAGGAGCGCACAGCATTTGCAACATAGGCTACCCAACTCAGTACAAGAACAAAGCACAGGAACAAAGCTAAGGCGACTGTCAATCCACCCACCCTAAACAAAATGCATTAGCCTACGTATATTTACAAGAAGCGTTTTAATGTGATCCTGTATATCGGCGTTACCACCGTGGGCAACGGAGAAGGAACACTTACAGTGTGTGCAGTAGGCTTCGTGCGCATTGTTCTGCACCTCTCGGAGGAAGGGGTAGGTGCCCTGTAAATCTTTGGAAAAGGTACATTTTCTTTTTGGCATAATTGCTGCGGCATTACTGCTGCTAGCTGCTAGACAAAGAACATTCGCACCAGTTAATGTTTATTTTATTGTTGCATGGCAACACTTTCTGTTGTCTGGAATAATGTGGCTAAATAAACACCCATGCCACAGGGCCAGGAGGCAGTAACCAGGAAAGTTTGCGATTCCTGTCAATTCATCAAAATAGTAAATGCAGACATTTCTCCGCTAATGATTCCCACGCTGCTCAGTCGCAAACGTCGCGAGTGGCAAAAACCAGGACATATCCGTGTCCCGACAGACTTTTGTCGGGACTCGGGACACACAACCCCAAATCGGGACGTCTGGTCACCCTATTTTATCAGTGTCCCCTGATTTCAAGTCAACACTGTTACTGACACAAAAACACCCCTGTAAAATAATGGCACATTCCAGCAGTGACATCATTCACAGGAAGTTACATCATTTACAAGAAGAGGCTTAACAATCTTTGAAAGACAAATAAGTTTCTCTCTTCTATAATGTAAAATTTTATCGTTTTATGAGATTGTTGGGGGTGAGGACATCATACAGCATTACTGTTACCAATTTTTTACATATTAATTAAAATTATAATTTTCATATCTTGATGTTTACCATATCTACAAGTAATCTCCTTTCAAACTGTATGACATCTGCTCTTGTGACCTTGAACATTAGCTAGCTAGGGGCAAATTAGCTTAAAATCATCAATCCTGTTACTGTCAGTCCTGTTACTCTCCCCAGAGTAACAGGTTTGACATCTAAGTAACAGGAGTGACATTGATTAGGTTTCACTCTAGTCACACAGTTTTAAAAGTTTATTTAGTTAAATTGCTATCATTTTTAAAAAGTTTTATTGTGTATTTTTAAAAATTTCATTCAAGTATCACTGAGATGATGCCCATATTATGCAGTGTGGCTGCTTATGAGCGCTTATTACAGTCTTGGTAACATTTGCTAGTAGTGCTTAATATTTAATGACTTACTGAGGTTGCTGTCTTATTTGCTAGCTAAAGATAATGTAATATTGTTGTTTTGATTATTTGTTTATATTTATGCTTCGATACACTTTTACAGATGCTATTAGTATGCCATTAAGTGCAGCAGAAAAGCAAAGGCGCTATCGCGCTCGCCGAGACCAAGATCCTGAGAGAAGGGCCAAGTACCTTGAGTGGGAGAGGAAGAAATGGAAGAGAGACAGAGAACAGGGAAAGAAGAAATCCATACATGAGTGCAGTCAGAGAGAGCAGAGGTTACAGTGGAGAAAATGGAGACAAGCCCAGGCAAAGAGCAGAGCACCAAAAAAGGCAGTTTCAGTTGCACTCAGTAGTGTAGCAACTCCTCCAGTGAGCCCAGAACAGGCAAATCAAGAAGAAGCTGGTCCTTCAAGGTCAGAACAATAAAAAAATAAGTCACTATAAGCCAGGTGTACATGCAGGTATACATATACACAGATAAAGAGTGTTAGAAGCAGTGCAATTCTGCATGGAAGAATGCATTCAAGAACAGACACAGAACAAGTACATTATATATATGTGTATTTCTAAAACTGATAGTTCCGGTCCTTGATTGTGATTGATTGAATCACGTTCTATGCCATTGTAAAATCCACGATGGCTCCGACAGCATTTCATTCTATATTGCTGCACCATAGAAATTGTTATCTATGAATAATTCATTGCATTTCTCTGAGCTCCATTTCTTATTAACATTATAGTATGGTTACATTCTGAGTTTTAAATCTCATTTTCCTATGGTGCTACCTCCCTCAATGGCAGGAAAGTTTTCATTTCTAATACTATGTTTGTACAGCTGTTAGTCTCTAAACTGCTACACAATACAGTTGCCATACATTCTCAGATTTTTATGCATTTACTTTCATTCTACCCTTAAAGTCTATGTTTTCAGTTTTGATGTGAAGATGATACACTTTCATATGTGCTGATTGCTATTGCTGTTCTCAGTGTTTCACACATCTTCAATGAGGCATGTAACATGTGATAAGTGTTAACGGTCTGGTGATGTTGCATGTTCACCATGTTAACCAATTTGGTGGAGTTTTTACCCGACTCAGTGTGAATTTTGATACTTCAGAGATTTGTGATGTGTGATCGGTCTTTATGGTCTGGTTTTACTGAAGATCAGTTTCAATTAAAGTAACATTCTTCTAAAACTCTTGTTAATGATGTGTAAATGCAATGACACACCTCTATCTGTTAAAGAATATGAAACCAAATATCAGCTAAAAGAACTTTGTCTAGAAGTCATGATTCCAACTACAAATCCCTCAAAACATTACATTTCTTAGAATTCAATGTGCTTCACTATTATAAATATTCAAATTCCATGCAAATACTATTTCAAAGATACTGTTACTTATAAAGCATAATAATAACAATAATACATACAGTAATGTTTTTAAAAGATACAAATATGTACAATGTGCTGAAGATTGTGTCTCATCATCCCTGTTACTCTTGTCAGTCCTGTTACTTCATAGGTCAGTCCTGTTGTCATTAATTTGATAAAAATGTAAAAATGACAATTAGAAGGGCCAGCCAGGTATTATCATTCCAGTTAAGACTGTAAACCATTTTCGAAAATACATTTGATTCAATACCTCTCTCATAAAAATACTTATATATCTTAATTTATATGTGGTCTACTTTTTCAATTTAGACTTTCTTGGTCATTTGAAAGATAAAATATAATATTTAGAATTATATTCAAAATCTGCAATAATCCTAGTGAAAAGAGGGACTGATGTGCTGCTCATACACGTGTAAAATATTACACAATTCAAATTCTAAATATTTTATATAGTAACCATTTTGTCTATAACAGGGTTGACAGATAAATCGTATCAGGAAGTACATAACGTCATAAAATGAATAAAATAAATAGCCTGAGATGGCACCATATAATTTATTGTCACTTTAAGATGTCTTCTTTCCATAGGTATTTTAAAAATTGAGAAAAAAGAGATTTTATATTTAAATTTTTCAAAGTTGAAAAGATAACGATTTCGTGGAATGACCCTTATTCTCACCTGCATTTTGCTTCTCCTTTTGAAGCTCTGAGGCTGAAACAGAGAAAATAGTTTTAAGTATTCTGTGTAAATTCTATATAAAAATATAAATAGATGAAGCAGTGTAATATAGTGATAAAGTAAATGAACAACACATCAGACTGCGGTTATGAAATGTAAGTGTCCTCTGATGTTCTATATTTGTTAAATGATGAAGCACACTTCACACAGTGGAACATGATGTTACAGGTCAGTTATGACTCCGATAGAAAACAAGTCATTTCATGTATTGTGAGTGATGTGTTTGTGTCTCTGCTCTTCTTACAGAACCCTCGATGGAGTGAAATCATAGTCAGTAGAAACTCAACCTGAATTTGTAATGCTTGAAAAGAAATGTGTAAATGTGATGATTGAAAACTGAGTGTGTGAATCTTAAGATATTTGAATATATTTGTCCTAAATTAAACCATCTGAAATTCTGACACTGAAAATTTAGGTTACGAAATTCAAGGTTTCAGAAATTCTGGTTTCAAGAATTCAGGTCGTAATAAAATGATGTAGTATAATATCGGGTTCTGCTAATGCTCATTTCACTCCATAAACCTCCTTCCTTTTTACGTACTTCCTGTTGTCCAAATCTGGATACATGACCTGAGCTGCCCATAATCTGGTAGCATTCATTTCACTAAACATGAGAAGGAGCTGTAATTTCTGCCCTCTGCCCCGATCTGCACCTTCACCATGTTAAACTGTGTCTCTATAAGTCCTGGGTACTGAGGGGAAGGGGTTGATAAAACACTACTGAGTCAGTGTTAGTGCGAGTTCAGCACAATCACTACCACATTTAATATCACACAGTGCCTTACTGCTGCACAATATGATAGAAAATCATCAAATACACTACCAGGACAAAAAAAGTCACAGTTTGGATTTAAATTAGTAAATGCTTAAGAGCCTTTGATCGGATAATTACTGAGGTCATTAATATGTTTCAGCTGGCAGCAATTATTTTCAACAAATACAATTAGATTCAATAACAAAAATGTATGTAGTGTACCATGTGAATAATATTTACATTACAAACCAAAAGTTCAAATTCGAGACAAGACACACTTGTAGGATCCTGTTTAATACACTGTTATTATTTCCCCAAACTCTCGCGGTTACCAGAGGACTAGCCCCCCACTGTAACCCTAGCTATGTAACAGGCAAGAGGCCGAGGGCTACAGAAACAGAGATCGGCGCCGCCCTATGCGCCATATGGTGCGGGAAAGGACTTTAGCCTTTATTATTTCCCATGGTGTTCATTGTCCGTGTTGAATAAAACCAGATTTCACTTGACTGAACTTGAGATTTCTACTTCATGATTATACATTTTATAGAGAGTAAAAATGTGGTGTTGAACACATGAATTGTTTCATATGGATAATATTATATACACTATATGGACAAAAGTATGTTGACCCCTGACCATCACACCTCCTGTATCTGAGCTTCTTGGACGTCCCATTCCAAAACCATGGATGTTAATATGGGGTTGGCATTGCGCATAGTGATCTGAAGCTTGTGTGCAGCTGTTGGCCATGGAAACCTATTTCATGAAGCTCCTGATGCACATTTCTTGTGCTGATGTTGCTTCCAGAGGCAGTTTGGATCTCTGTAGTGAGTGATGCAGCAGAGGGTTTTTCTGCACTACGTGCTTCAGCACTCAGCGGCCCTGCTCTGGGAGTTTGTGTGGACCGTCACTTCGTGCTTGAACTGTTGTTGCTCCTTGACGATTCACAATAATAACACTAGCCCTATGGCCCCTGATGTCACAAGTCACTCATGTCGCTTGTAGTTTGTCTCTTGTGGGCGTGGAGCGAGCACGACTGTTGTCGCCGGTGGGTGTGTACCGTCCATTCAGCTCCAATGAGGAGGAGTCCTGAACAAAATGTCGCCTCCAGCACACAATTTACAACAAGATATGATTTACTTGTACTGAAAACATACTTTTAATTGTAACATTTTATCAAAGTGGAAAAAGTGAGAATTGTGTGTTTGTTGTACGCTGTATAACATGCAATTTTGTATTAGCGGAACAGAGCTCCATACTGAAGAGAATATGGGAATGCATCGACCTGATTTTTGATGGCTTTTGACTGTACAATGTCCATCTGTCCGTATGAACATCTCATGAACACTTGACCACCAGACAACGAGATTTGTATCTTTATTTACATAAGACTGATTTTTCCTCCCAGTGCTTATTTTTAATTTGATTTTGAAAAAATAACTCTACAATCATATTTTACACTAATCGGGAGCACCGCTGTTGGGCAGTGCCATATACAGTGTGCGTGTGTGTGTTGTCTCGATACAGGTTTAATGAGAAATCCTAAAGGACAGGTTAAACTGAATCCACTGTGAAGAGGTCCCCCCCCCATTTTAGTTTAGTTAAGCAGTACATAGGAACTAATTGCAGGTCGGAAATAAAATGAGGCAGGAAAGAAAAAAATATTGTACTACGTGTCCCAAACGATTAGTCTGAGGAATCATTTGAGCCAGTTGTTTGGATTTACCACTTCATACCTAATTTGCATAACGTTGAGAAAATGTAAACTCGCATGTTGCTTGTCGCGTTGTCCCTGTCGCTGAAATCGCAGCTCTGTGTCACGTGTGTATAGAGAACATGAATGGCTGCCTGTTGCTTTGTTGCTCGTGAGTGTGAACATATCTTTCCAGCTGACTGAGGCAAATCTAGCAGAGCAGAAATTTCACAAACTGGCTTGTGATGAAAGCGGCATCCTCTGACAGAGCCATGTTTAAAGTCACTGAGCTCTTTAGTCCGACCCATTCTACTGCCAGTGTTTGTCTGTGGAGATTGTACAGCTATGGGCTTGAGTTTATTCACCTGTTAATAATGAGTGCGGCTGAAACAGCTGAATTAGGAGGGGTGTCCACATACTTTTGGCCATGTAGTGTACAGCAGAGCTAATGTTGTATGTTAAAATGATCATTCATATCAGTAATTTGTGTATTTACTGAAATTCCTTTCAGGCCCCCCCCACACACACACAGTTTATTCTCACCTGCATTTTGCTTCACCTTTTGAAGCTCGGAGGCTGAAACAGAGAAAATAGTTTTGAGTATTCTGTATAAATTCAGTATAAATCGATGAAGCAGTGTAATATAATGATAAAGTAAATGAACAACACATCAGATTGCAGTTATGAAATGTAAGTGTCCTCTGATGTTCTATATTTGTTAAATGATGAAGCACACTTCACACAGTGGAACATGATGTCACAGGTCAGTTATGACTCCGATAGAAAACAAGTCTGTGGCAGCGGGGGCGTGGTCTAGCATCGGTGTGTGACAGGAGGGCGGAGTCAGGGAAGTTAAGTGGCAGAATCACTACACCTGTTGTTAATTAATGTGTTTGTGTGTCTTCCCAGTGACCGCGCCCTATTTAAGGAGAGAGAGCGAAAGCAGAGGGGGCTCTCTCTCCCCAACCAGATGACTTATGTGTGTGTGTGTGTGTGTGTGTGTGTGTGTGCGCGCGCGCACGCGCGCGGCTGGGAGAGTGTGGTTTTGCAACTGAAAATTGCAAATAAAAAAGAGTTTTTGGAACTCAGTTCTGTCCTGCTGTCCTTCTGTGCTCCACCCACCTACATGGACTGTTACAGTGGTGCCGAAACCCGGGACCCGAGCACAGAAGACAACAGCCCCATGGAGTCCTCCACCTTCGCCGACCTGATCCACGCCCTCTCCACGGCCCAACAGAGCCAGCACCAGGCGCTGCTCGCCCTCCGAAAGGAGCAAGAACAACGGTTCGAGGCCCTGGTGCTGGTGCAATAGGAAGATCGTCGGGCGTTCCGGCACCTCCTCGCGTCGGCGGGGTCCACCATCTCCACCGCCGCGGGCCCTTCCCCCCTCACCCTCACAAAGATGGGCCCGCAGGACAACCCCGAAGCATTCTTCACGCTCTTTGAGCAGGTAGCAGAGACCTCGGGGTGGCCGGTGGAACAGCGCGCGGCGCGCCTCCTCCCCCTGCTAACGGGAGAGGCGCAGCTGGCCGCGCTACAGCTCCCCGCCAACCGGCCTACGCGGACCTTCGCCGGGCCGTCCTCCAGCGGGTGGGACGCACCCCGGAGCAACAACATCAGCGTTTCCGCGCTCTGTGCTTGGAGGAAGTCAGCCGGCCATTTGCGTTTGGCCAGCAACTCCGGGAAGCCTGCTGGCAGTGGTTGAGGGCCGACAGTTGCGACGCCGAGGGACTCATCGACCAGGTGGTACTGGAACAGTTTGTCGCGTGTTTACCAGCGGGAACCGCAGAGTGGGTCCAGTGCCAATGCCCGACGTCGCTGGATCAGGCAATCGAGCTGGCGGAGGATCATCTGGCGGCTGTCCCGGCGGCAGGACAGCAGATGGCATCTTCTCTTCTCTCCTCTCTCTCTCTCCCCCTCCTCCTGTGTCCCGTCCTCTCCCCGTTCCCCCACCGCGGAGGCGGGGGCCGGCACCACCCCAGCCGGCCCGCCGCACCCGCGGTGCCCTCCCGTGTCTCCCTTCTGTGTCTGTCTCTCCCCCATCTCAGGTGAGTGAGCCCCAGATCACCGGTGCAGAGGGAAAGCCCGGGCCGGTTTGCTGGCGCCACGGGGAGCCGGGCCACCTTCAACAGCAGTGCACGGCGATGGAGGTGGGCGCGGTGGTTCGGATCCCCGATGCGCCAGAGGCCGCCCTCGATCGGGCCGGGGCGTATCGCATACCGGTGAGTATCCAAGTGGCTACATATCAGGCGTTGGTGGATTCTGGTTGTAATCAGACCTCAATTCGCCAAAGCCTGGTTCAAGACGAGGCATTGGGGGGAGCACAAGGGGTGAAGGTGTTGTGTGTGCACGGGGATGTTCACCGCTACCCTTTGGTGTCGGTCCACATTATTTTCAGAGGGGAAAAATTTATAGTGAAGGCGGCGGTTAATCCTCGCCTTACCCACTCTTTAATTTTGGGGACTGATTGGCCGGGATTTCGGGGTTTAATGACACGCCTAGTAGAGAGTGGGTCCTGCCATTTGACAGGGGGAGGTCCCGGTGTTGCTTTGGCGGGAGCAGCTGTCACAGAGCCGTCTACGTCATCTCCGCGTCAGAGTGAGGAGCCGCCGGCTCCTCCTCTCTCTATTGGGGAATCCCTCGCAGATTTCCCATTAGAGCAGTCGCGAGACGAGACTCTGCGGCATGCGTTTGACCAAGTGAGAGTAATCGATGGTCAAACGCTCCAGCCGAACGCCACCCTGTCCTTCCCTTACTTCGCGATTATGAAGGATAGATTATACCGAGTGACGCAGGACACTCAAACTAAAGAGCGAGTCACGCAGCTTTTAATTCCGAAGAGCCGCCGGGAATTGGTATTCCAGGCGGCTCACTTTAATCCCATGGCTGGACACTTGGGGCAGGATAAAAGACTAGCCCGAATAATGGCCCGATTCTATTGGCCGGGGATTCGCGGCGATGTCCGTAGGTGGTGTATGGCGTGCCGCAAATGCCAGTTAGTAAATCCAGTGGCCATTCCAAAAGCACCTTTGCGCCCTCTACCATTAATCGAGACCCCGTTTGAAAGAATTGGGATGGATCTCGTCGAGCCATTAGATCGGTCAGCATGAGGGTACCGCTTTATGTTAGTTCTGGTGGACTATGCAACGCGATACCCGGAAGCCGTGCCTCTTCGCAATATCTCAGCACGCAGTATTGCGGAGGCGCTCTTCCGCGTCATCTCCCGAGTTGGAATCCAGAAAAAGATTCTGACTGATCAAGGCACCTCGTTCATGTCACGAACACTGAATGAACTGTATGGGTTATTAGGTATTAAGCCGATCCGCACCAGCGTGCATCACCCACAAACGGACGGTTTAGTGGAACAGTTTAATCGCACCCTTAATAACATAATTAAAAAATTTGTAAGTGAGGACGCGCGTAACTGGGATAAATGGCTCGAACCCTTGCTCTTTGCAGTGCGAGAGGTCCCCCAAGCCTCCACAGGGTTCTCCCCGTTTGAATTATTATATGGGCGTAAGCCGCGCGGCATTTTAGACGTGCTGCAAGAAAATTGGGAGGAGGGACCTTCACCAAGCAAAAATGAAATTCAATACGTTATTGACTTGCGCGCAAAACTCCACACACTCACACACCTAACCCAGGAGAATTTGCGGCAGGCCCAAGAACGGCAAACCCGCCTGTACGACAAGGGTACGCGCCTTAGAGAGTTTGCACCGGGAGAGAAAGTACTCGTACTGTTGCCCACATCGAGCTCTAAATTAGTCGCCAAGTGGCAAGGACCCTTTGAGGTCACATGGCGAGTCGGGGACGTCGACTATGAGGTGAAGCAAACGGACAGGGGTGGGGCGCTACAGATTTACCACCTCAACCTACTCAAACTCTGGAACGAGGAGGTCCCCATGGCGTTGGTGTCGGTGGTTCCGGAGAAGGCGGAGCTGGGGCCGGAGGTTCAAAAAGGAACATTAGCATCACGTCCCTCTCCGGTCCCCTGTGGAGACCACCACTCCCCAACCCAACTCGCGGAGGTTGCCCAGTTGCAGGCCAAGTTTTCGGACGTGTTCTCACCCCTGTCCGGCCGCACTAACCTCATAGAGCACCACATTGAGATGCCCCCGGGGGTGGTAGTGCGTAGCCGCCCTTACAGGTTACCTGAATTCCAAGAAAAAGGTGGTTCAGGAAGAACTCGAGGCCATGTTCGAAATGGGCATCGTCGAGGAGTCCCACAGTGACTGGAGCAGCCCGGTGGTCTTGGTACCCAAGGCCGACGGGTTGGTCCGGTTCTGTGTCGACTATAGAAAAGTCAACACGGTGTCTAAATTCGATGCGTACCCAATGCCTCATATTGATGAGTTGCTCGATCGGCTAGGCACGGCTCGTTTTTACTCGACACTGGATTTAACAAAGGGTTATTGGCAGATCCCCTTGACTCCATTATCCCGTGAAAAAACGGCCTTTTCCACACCGTTCGGCTTACATCAATTCGTCACACTTCCTTTTGGGCTGTTTGGGGCGCCCGCTACGTTTCAGCAGCTGATGGACAAGGTCCTCCGCCCCCACGCCACCTATGCGGCCGCGTACTTAGACGATATCATTATTTATAGTAATGACTGGCCGCGGCACCTACAACACCTGAGGGCCGTACTTAGGTCGCTGAGGCGGGCGGGTCTCACGGCCAACCCGAAGAAGTGTGCGATTGGGCGGGTGGAAGTACGGTATCTGGGCTTCCACTTGGGCAACGGGCAGGTGCGTCCCCAAATTAACAAGACTGCAGCGATTGCGGCCTGCCCGAGGCCCAAGACCAAAAAGGGGGTGAGACAGTTCCTGGGGCTGGCTGGCTATTATCGTAGGTTTATACCTAATTATTCGGACGTCACCAGCCCGCTGACTGATCTGACTAAAAAGGGGGCACCAGATCCGGTCCAGTGGACGGAGCAATGCCAGCGGGCTTTTTCTAAGGTTAAGGCTGCACTGTGTGGGGGGCCACTTTTACACTCCCCTGACTTTTTTCTCGTTTATGTTGCAGACGGATGCATCGGACAGAGGGCTGGGGGCCGTTTTGTCCCAGCAGGTGGAGGGGGAGGATCGCCCCGTCTTGTACATTAGTCGCAAGCTGTCGGTGCGTGAGGGGCGCTACAGTACCATAGAGAAGGAGTGCCTGGTGATCAAGTGGGTGGTCCTCGCCCTCCGGTACTACCTGCTGGGACGCCCTTTCACCCTCTGTTCGGACCACGCACCCCTCCAGTGGCTCCACCGCATGAAGGATGCCAATGCGCGGATCACCCGTTGGCATGGGTGCCACCGGGGGGGAAAGGTTAGAACAATTCTAGGGGCCCAGCACTGCCATGGGGCCCTTTCAGGGGCTGATAATATGCTTTTAATGATTTTAATAAGACTTTTGAAATAACAACAATGCAATATTCTATCTGGTAAAATGAGCTAATTGAACAAGGTTGTCTATTTCTTGAGTTCTTCAACATATTGTCATTTAACCCTCCCCCTTTTGCGAAATGGTACAGTCCAGTTCTGGTAGAAGCCTGATGCGTTAAATCTGTGTGCTGATCAGTGCAACGCTACTTGCTGCTGTGTCGCGGTGCAGCAGCCAGCCAGCCAGCAGTGGAGTGCGTACAGTCTATGATCGCTAAATATGAAGAGTGGCTGTCAAAAACGTAAAGAAAGGCAGCTGAAAGCTGAGAGGGACCGGAGAGGCAGGCAACTGGTCACTCCGTTTTTCCCAAAGAAAGTTAGCTATCGCTCACATGTGTGTTCAAAATATTAGCGAATGGTAAATGAACAGTATGAACAAGGTTGGATTAGCCTATCAAGAGAACACTTTTACAGTTTGTACAGTGACATTTTTTCCATTTTAATAACTGAACTGACTTGTGTGATAAACAAGATGAAATATTACGTTATGCTGGTGCTAATAACTAGTGCTAATAACCAGTTTCATAACTAATGGGGTGCCCTAAATATGCACAGATTCAGCCTCAGGGGGACCTCCGCCCTACCAAACCACTGAACCCCCCCTTTGGAGAAGGAGGTAAGCAGCAATACAACCCATAAATGCTTTAGGATTGAAGTTTTTAATGAGCGAGCACCATATACAGTTTGCTAGATTAAAGTGTTGCTAATAACGGACACCAGTCAAGTGTTTGACATGGTTATGTGTGTGGAATGTTCACACGCTCTAAACCATTGGTTTCAAATTGAGGAGCTGGAGAAAGAGCAGCACACATAAAAGAGGGATAGAGCAGTCACATCACACATTTCACTACCAATTGTCCTAGCACAAGAAGGCATGTGGCAAAATCTTGAATTTTCATTTGTGATTGTAAATGCACCAAAATTAGTCACTGACCAGTTTTCATCTAGTCCCTGGTAGGTTAATACATAAAATGTAATAACAAAGTCACAAACTCAAGGTCCATGGGCTATCAAAAGTCAAATAATGACAATAGTGCAATTGTGACGAGGGTGGGCAAAGTTGGGGGGCCCAAAATTCTAATCTTTCATGTGGCCCAACATTTCTGGCGACACCCCTGCCCGTTGGTATCTGGCACTCCAACCCTTTAACTTCAAGGTGATCCACAGGCCAGGGGCGCAGAGGATCGTGGCGGACTTCCTCTCTCGTCAAGGGGGGGAGTCGGCTGCGGGCCGGACGGCTGCCCGGCCTGAGTCGGGCGGTGGGGTATGTGGCAGCGGGGGCGTGGTCTAGCATCGGTCTGTGACAGGAGGGCGGAGTCGGGGAAGTTAAGTGGCAGAATCACTACACCTGTTGATAATTAATGTGTTTGTGTGTCTTCCCAGTGACCGCGCCCTATTTAAGGAGAGAGAGCGAGAGCAGGGGGGGCTCTCTCTCCCCAACAGGATGACTTGTGTGTGTATGTGTGTTTGTGTGTATGCATGCGTGTGGCTGGGAGAGTGTGGTTTTGCGACTGAAAAGTGCAAATAAAAAGAGTTTTGGAACTCAGTTCTGTCCTGCCGTCCTTCTGTGCTCCACCCACCTACATGGACTGTTACAAAGTCATTTAATGTATTGTGAGTGATGTGTTTGTGTCTCTGCTCTTCTTACAGAACCCTCGATGGAGTGAAATCAGAGTCAGTAGAAACTCAACCTGAATTTGTAATGCTTGAAAAGAAATGTGTAAATGTGATGATTGAAAACTGAGAGTGTGAATCTTAAGATATTTGAATATTTTTGTCCTAAATTAAACCATCTGAAATTCTGACACTGAAAATTTAGGTTACGAAATTCAAGGTTTCAGAAATTCTGGTTTCAAGAATTCAGGTCGTAATAAAATGATGTAGTATAATATCGGGTTCTGCTGACTCTGATTTCACTCCATAAACCTCCTTCCTGTTTGCTTCCTGTTTACTTCCTGTTGTCCAAATCTGGATACATGACCTGAGCTGCCCATAATCTGGTAGCATTCATTTCATTAAACATGAGAAGCAGCTGTAATTTCTGCCCTCTGCCCCGATCTGCACCTTCTCATGAACCTTCACCATGTTAAACTGTGTCTCTATAAGTCCTGGGTACTGAGGGGAAGGGGTTGATAAAACACTACTGAGTCAGTGTTAGTGCGAGTTCAGCACAGTCACTACCATATTTAATATCACACAGTGCCTTACTGCTGCACAATATGATAGAAAATCATCAAATACACTACCAGGACAAAAAAAAAAGTCACAGTTTGGATTTAAATTAGTAAATGCTTAAGAGCCTTTGATCGGATAATTACTGAGGTCATTAATATGTTTCAGCTGGCAGCAATTATTTTCAACAAATACAATTAGATTCAATAACAAAAATGTGTGTAGTGTACCATGTGAATAATATTTACACTACAAACCAAAAGTTCAAATTCGAGACAAGACACACTTGTAGGATCCTGTTTAATACACTGTTATTATTTCCCCAAACTCTCGCGGTTACCAGAGGACTAGCCTCCCACTGTAACCCTAGCTATGTAACAGGCAAGAGGCCGAGGGCTACAGAAACAGAGATCGGCGCCGCCCTATGCGCCATATGGTGCGGGAAAGGACTTTAGCCTTTATTATTTCCCATGGTGTTCATTGTCCGTGTTGAATAAAACCAGATTTCACTTGACTGAACTTGAGCTTTCTACTTCATGATTATACATTTTATAGAGAGTAAAAATGTGGTGTTGAACACATGAATGGGTTCATATGGATAATATTATATACACTATATGGACAAAAGTATGTGGACCCCTGACCATCACACCTCCTGTATCTGAGCTTGTTGGACGTCCCATTCCAAAACCATGGGTGTTAATATGGGGTTGGCATTGCGCATAGTGATCTGAAGCTTGTGTGCAGCTGTTGGCCATGGAAACCTATTTCATGAAGCTCCTGATGCACATTTCTTGTGTTGATGTTGCTTCCACAGGCAGTTTGGATCTCTGTAGTGAGTGATGCAGCAGAGGGTTTTTCTGCACTACGTGCTTCAGCACTCAGCGGCCCTGCTCTGGGAGTTTGTGTGGACTGTCACTTCGTGCTTGAACTGTTGTTGCTCCTTGACGATTCACAATAATAACACTAGCCCTATGGCCCCTGATGTCACAAGTCACTCATGTCACTTGTAGTTTGTCTCGTGTGGGGATGGAGCGAGCACTACTGTTGTCGCCGTTGGGTGTGTACCGTCCATTCAGCTCCAATGAGGAGGAGTCCTGAACAAAATGTCGCCTCCAGCACACAATTTACTCCAAGATATGATTTACTTGTATTGAAAATATACTTTTAATTGTAACATTTTATCAAAGTGGAAAAAGTGAGAATTGTGTGTTTGTTGTACGCTGTATAACATGCATTTTTGTATTAGCGGGACAGAGCTCCATACTTAAGAGAATATGGGAATGCATCGACCTGATTTTTGATGGCTTTTGACTGTACAATGTCCATCTGTCCGTATGAAATATTATATATATATATATATATATATATATATATATATATATATATATATATATATATATATATATACACACACACACACACACACATATTAGCAACACAAGCTAACTGTACCAGCTAGTTTTGTTTGTAATGTCTCGATACAGGTTTAATGAGAAATCCTAAAGGACAGGTTAAACTGAGGCCCTGTCCACACAGCAACAGATTGAGGTGACTCCGATACAATTGCTTATCGTCTGGCGTCCACACGGCACCGGCGTTTTGGGTGCCCAAAACGCAATCTTTTTGAGAACAGGTTCCAGAGTGGAAAGATCTGGCAACGTTGCCGTTGCGAAGTCATCTGGATGAGTAGAATGGATTTGTTTACGATGACGTCACAACCACATGACTGAGTGCTTCACGCCAGGTAGAAGTGTAACGAACTCGATGCGAGTTGTCAACAAATCCTATAACTTGGTTCATGAAACGCGCTTACAAAATATTTTCACTGTGAATATTTATTGTGTAATGGTGCAAAGTGAGTGAGAGAGAGAGAGAGAAAATAGCCCTTAGGGCAGAGTCAATCCCGCCAGCAAAAATAAGGAAAAAAAAAGGAGCGATCTCACCTCTTCAGATGTGGGTTTAAGTCCTACAATACATTCCTCAAAAAGGGCGTAGAAGAAATTAATCCATCAACGTGTATCATTCAATTTATTCCAGACCATTAAAGACGCCGCCTTCCGCGTAGAATCATACGTCATCCTCGTCGCCATATTGGATAGGTCAAAGCGGAGAATAAAGATTCATGTGCTGCCTTTAACTGTACCAACAGGTTTACCGTCCAAACGAGATCATATGGGCTTACCTTTCACAGGTGAGAAACAACAAATTAATCCATCAACGTGTATCATTCAATTTATTCCGGACCATTAAAGACGCCGCCTTCCGCGTAGAATCATGTGTCATCCTCGCCGCCATTTTGGAGAGGTCAAAGCGGAGAATAAAGATTAGCTGCGTTTAACTGTACCAACAGGTTTGCTGTCCAAATGAGATCACATGGGATTACCTTTCACAGGTGAGACTGGAAAAATACTTTTCATTGTATTTGGTCATTATAATGTAATTTTACAAACAGATTTTCTTGACTTTGTGGCTAATATGAAGTCTTGCGCATAATAGTTTATGCGCATGCGTCCTTACTTCTATTGTTCTGGTGTCTCCGAAGGGACCGTCTTACAGCGCCCCTAGAGGTGTGGCATGTGTATTGCATCGTTTTCAGCAAGCGTTGCGTTGCCATATGGACCTGATATTTTACTGATTGTTGCCCATTTGGACGCGATATATTTTTAAATAACATCTCGTTGCCGTTGTCGTGTGGATGTAGCCTGAATCCACTGTGAAGAGGTCCCCCCCCATTTTAGTTTAGTTAAGCAGTACATAGGAACTAATTGCAGGTCGGAAATAAAATGAGGCAGGAAAGAAAAAAAATATTGTACTACGTGTCCCAAACGATTAGTCTGAGGAATCGTTTGAGCCAGTTGTTTGGATTTACCACTTCATACCTAATTTGCATAAAGTTGAGAAAATGTAAACTCACATGTTGCTTGTTGCGTTGTCACTGTCGCTGAAATCGCAGCTCTGTGTCACGTGTGTATAGAGAACATGAATGGCTGCCTGTTGCTTTGTTGCTCGTGAGTGTGAACATATCTTTCCAGCTGACTGAGGCAAATCTAGCAGAGCAGAAATTTCACAAACTGGCTTGTGGTAAAAGCGGCATCCTCTGACAGAGCCGTGTTTAAAGTCACTGAGCTCTTTAGTCCGACCCATTCTACTGCCAGTGTTTGTCTGTGGAGATTGTACAGCTATGGGCTTGAGTTTATTCACCTGTTAGTAATGAGTGCAGCTGAAACAGCTGAATTAGGAGGGGTGTCCACATACTTTTGGCCATGTAGTGCACAGCAGAGCTAATGTTGTATGTTAAAATGATCATTCATATCAGAAATTTGTGTATTTACTGAAATTCCTTTCCGGCCCCACATACACACACACACACACACACACACACACACACACACACACACACACACACACACAGTTTATTCTCACCTGCATTTTGCTTCTCCTTTTGAAGCTCTGAGGCTGAAACAGAGAAAATAGTTTTGAGTATTCTGTATAAATCGATGAAGCAGTGTAATATAGTGATAAAGTAAATGAACAACACATCAGATTGCGGTTATGAAACGTAAGTGTCCTCTGATGTTCTATATTTGTTAAATGATGAAGCACACTTCACACAGTGGAACATGATGTTACAGGTCAGTTATGACTCCAACAGAAAACAAGTCATTTAATGTATTGTGAGTGATGTGTTTGTGTCTCTGCTCTTCTTACAGAACCCTCGATGGAGTGAAATCAGAGTCAGTAGAAACTCAACCTGAATTTGTAATGCTTGAAAAGAAATGTGTAAATGTGATGATTGAAAAGTGAGAGTGTGAATCTTAAGATATTTGAATATATTTGTCCTAAATTAAACCATCTGAAATTCTGACACTGAAAATTTAGGTTACAAAATTCAAGGTTTCAGAAATTCTGGTTTCAAGAATTCAGGTCGTAATAAAATGATGTAGTATAATATCGGGTTCTGCTAACGCTGATTTCACTCCATAAACCTCCTTCCTGTTTGCTTCCTGTTTACTTCCTGTTGTCCAAATCTGGATACATGACCTGAGCTGCCCATAATCTGGTAGCATTCATTTCATTAATCACGAGAAGCAGCTGTAATTTCTGCCCTCTGCTCTGATCTGCACCTTCTCATGAACCTTCACCATGTTAAACTGTGTCTCTAAGTCAGAGGCCCAAACAGTGTAACAACCTCCCAGTTACCTTTGTGATTATATTTGATCAGGATAATGTGGTCTGTTCAAGGCTCTGACTACAAAGTTGAATTCTGGCTAAAATGTTTTATTTCTGCTGCTGTTGGAGTTTGGAGATGTTTCGCTGCTGCACACGCCGTGTATCCTGTATGTAAATGTTTTGCCGAGATAAAAAGTGTCCCGCATTTTATGATTCCAGAGACTGCCAACGCAAGTGAGCAACAATATCACGTGACCACTGTGGGGTGTGTCTGACCTACTTTTAACCAAAACAAGTCAGTGTGGGCAAACATGGTGGACTCGACTCTCCCTCCAGCTAAAAGCCAGCGGAAAAGAAAAGGAAATTCTGCCTAGTGAGTGCAACTGCAAGATAGAGCAAGATTAGATGACATCATTTTTCTGGACAGATAACTAAATTATTCTAGCTAGCGCTTAGCGATCTTAGCCTTAGAATGAGTGGGCTCGACTCCATGGTAGCGAATATGGAGTTATACACCTAATGTTTTGGTCTTACAGAGAAAGAAATGAGGAAAACAGTAACAGAGAAAAGAGAGATTCCTCTTTTGTTTCACGGATCTATAGGTTGCTTGCATCCGACATCACATCCGCCTCATTAGATATGCAAGACATGAAGTGGTGGTCAGCGAAGCTCACTGTTTACAAAGCGTTACTATCACTGGGGCACCTTGCGAGTCGTTAAAATGCCCGACACTTGCATTGTTTTGGGCTGCTCAAATCGAACAAACCATGCAACTGATAAATTTCTTCTGGGTTCCCCGTGAAGTGATAAAGGGTGAAAGAGCAAAGGATTTTATCAAAAGACGATGAGAGAGGCGGCTCTTTAATGTTTCATTGCAATCGATGGGAACAGAGACGAAGAACGCTCCAGTTTGCAGTGATCACTTTGGGAAAGGTTGGTAAATTCCTCGGATTTATTTTGTTTGGATTCGCAAATGACTCTTCTCACCATTTTCTGTTATTTCTTGGTGTTCTGAAGTTGAGGAGATGCTTCAGTCCTCAGGTGTGTTTTTGGTTACTGTTTGATCGTGGTCTCCATATTGTAAACTAATACATATGTTTCCACTTTATTTATCAGGATGTCCTCACAATCTTGACAATATGCAGCATTTATTTATTCTCATTGCACTTTCTCTGTTTTAATAAAAAAAAATGTATTGTTTGCTGGAAGAGAAGAGCAGGGAGGATTGAGAATCAAGTGGCTGTGGTTTGTTTACACCCCATACTAAAACTTGTAGCGTCCTAGCAACCATCGCAAAGATGGGTACAAAAAGCCACAAAATTCCTCCTTACCCGGGCATAAATGATACAGGATTTATACTGTAGTGTCCTGATCCCCAGATCCTTAACCCAACAACATATAAAAAGTTGTTCTCCTCCATGCTCTTCCAGGTTTTCATCGGTTTGTCTGTGTAGAACGATGTCTGCAGCACCAGGGTGTTTGAGATGTTGGGGAACTCAATGGATGGATAATTTTCCAACTCAGAGGAAAAATCCTTCTTTACTTGCGAGTTAGGATCTATCCCATTGCAAACAGCAACTTTCTGAAGGTATCTTGACCGTGTATTGGCCTCTGAACTGCAAAAATAATCAGAGACGGCTTCACTAGCTCTTTACAAAATGGCAGCCAAATTGGTTTGTCTGACCACCACTTCATTCACCCCGAAGTAAACTCACAAGCAAAAGTCATGTGACTGACATTCGCGAATAGCTTCTATTCAACCACAAATTACATCCCTGTTACTCAAAACTCTCTGAGGTCGATGTAGACTGAGGCCCTGTCCACACGGCAACGGATTCAGGTGAATCTGATAAAATTGTTTATCGTTTTGGCCTGGCATCCACACGGCACCGGCGTTTTGGGTGCCCCAAAACGAAATCTTTTGAGAACGGGTTCCAGAGTGGAAAGATCTGGCAACGGCGCCGTTGCGAAGTCGTCTGGATGAGTAGAACGGATTTGTTTACGATGACGTCACAACCACATGACTGTGAGTGCTTCACGCCGGGCATAGACATATAAACATAGACGCCGCCTTCCGCGTAGAATCATACGTCATCCTCGCCACCATATTGGATGGGGCAAAGCGGAGAATAAAGATGCCTCATTCATGTGCTGCGTTTAACTGTACCAACAGGTTTACCGTCCAAACGAGATCACATGGGATTACCTTTCACAGGTGAGACTGGAAAAATACTTTTCATTGTATTTGGTCATTATAACGTAATTTTACGAACAGATTTTTCTGACTTTGTGGCTAATATGAAGTCTCGCGCATAATAGCCGCTCGGTGAAACTTGTCTCCAAACAATTTATAATTTATAAATAAATTTATAATTTATTTCATAGCCCACCCAACCAATTTCACCACCAGCTGTCAGATGGTGATGGCACACTCAAAAATAGAAGAGATTGGAAGCATGTCAGACTGTGAAGCAATCACATGGAGCAATCCCATTGTAATATGGTTTAATTGAATTTTTTCCATATAGCACTGTATATTGCAAAAATTGTTTTTGGAGACATTTTATAGCCTATCTGCACGGCGTTTAATGAAAGTGATGCGGAGACGGCACGGCTTCAGCAGCGTAAGCACAGCACATTATTCTACACGATCCCTGCTGAGCTCCAAAACATGCCTTGATGTGTAGCTATCATTAGTAGCCTACGATAGTAGCAGCGGAATAAAAAAAAACAAAAGTTTCTGATAGCTTGATTCCGGTATAGGCCTGCTGCATGTTGAGGAAATTTAGGTCACACCTCCCACGGAATATTGACGGGTATTTCGCACACTATTTATAACCATCACATTAAAAGTTATACATGTTGTTTTGATGCCTGTTTGTTTCCCAAATATATACGTGTGTCTCTTAATGGGTGAATAAAAGGCATCGAGGTAAACATTATTATAGAAAGGGGCTTTATGAAGTTCAGTCCATTTACTTGCATTGGTTTACGGGGAAGATTTGCCACATCCAATATGGCGGACACTCTGACGTATCCCAACAACAGGCCACCAGGCTCAATGCGGCGTCTGTGTTTATATGTCTATGACGCCGGGTAGAAGAAGGGGTTTATGCGCATGCACCGTACTTCTTCTATTGTTCTGGTGTCTCCGATGGGACCATCTTACAGCGCACGTAGAGGTGTGGCATGTGTATTGCATCATTTTCAGCAAGCGCTGCATTGCCATATGTACCTGATATTTTACTGATCCGTTGCCCATGTGGACGCGATATTTTTTTAAAAAAATCTCGTTGCCACTGTCATGTGGATGTAGCCTCAGTGTTTTCTGTGTGATCTTGGCGTGACGCAGTTCCATAGTTATGCTAATTAAACAGCTCCTCACATTCGGCTGTTTCCGTGGGGTCGTACTGTTTACCTCAAGAAGTAGGAAAACAGTTCCAAAATGGAGAAAAGTGACTCTTAGGCGCCGTTTACACATACCCGGGTATTTTTAAAAACGCAGACCTTTGCCTTCGTTTGTGCCTTTCGTTTATACACAAACGGAGTTTTTTCCTCTGAAAACGATTCTTTCTAAAAACCCCGGCAAAAGTGGAGATTTTTTGAAAACTCCGTTTTGCGTTTGTGTGTAAAGAGACCAAAACGGAGTTTTAGGCAATCTTCGTGCCACAAAAGAGCGACCATTGTACATATGACAAGCATGGAAACACTCAGAGTAGCAGCATTTCTGTTATTAAGAGCTATATTCGCCTGTTTGCTTTTGAGAATAAAGCTCATTGACCAGCAGAGACGCATTAGGGCTCGGAGGGCAGCAATTGCGGAGCTTCTGGTGACCAAAAGAGCCAGAACACACACACACTCTCTCTCTCTCTCTCTCTCTCTCTCACACACACACAGGGGCGCCGCTAGGGGGGG
The DNA here is from genome assembly GCF_027579695.1 of Neoarius graeffei. Classification (NCBI taxonomy): domain Eukaryota; kingdom Metazoa; phylum Chordata; class Actinopteri; order Siluriformes; family Ariidae; genus Neoarius; species Neoarius graeffei. The sequence goes on from NC_083569.1 coordinate 92,155,348, forward strand.
AAAGTTAGGACGATTCTAAGGGCCTGGCACTGACAGGGGGCCCTGTGAGGGATATTAATATTATTTTAATAGTATTGCCTTGTGTAAGTTTTTGAAATAAAATATTTCATCTGTTAAAATATGCAAATTATACATGGTTATGATTTGCTATAACATTTTTCTTGAATTATTTATGATATTGTCATTTCACCCCTCCACCCTTTTTTACTAATGGTACAGTCTGATTCTGGGCGCGGGACGCGTGAAATGTGTAGCTCCGTGTGTGCGCAGCGCCGCTATTAGCGCAACTCACAGCAGCTGGCAGTTTTTCTACGTGCGCAACAGAGGTGAACATTCTAGAAGTTGCGAAGCAGGAGCAGGTGTGATAAATTATGAAGTCCGGATATCACACTGTGTGTGAAAAAAATTCACCTTTTTTCATAGGTATCTTTGGTATATTTCATAGGTATCTTAGGTATAATTAAGTCTAGGTGTTTTGCCATTGTTCATGTGTGGATTTGTTGATATCGTTAAGTATTTAACTTTAATATTTTGCACATTAGCTGTGGTCATAGAGATCATTGCTATTGTTCATGCGTGGATTTATTGATACTGTTGCTAAGTATTTAACTTGAATATTTGAACATTTGCTGTGTTTTCTAATAAATGTGTGATGCCTAAAAGAAACCAAAAACACTTAGTGGATTTCTTGCAGTGCACTCTGTAATTGTATCAAAAAACTAGTGTAGTTATTCATCAAGGCGTACATTTGATCACATACAATAAGTCAATAAATGGAGGAAACAAAGGAATACATTTTGTAATCCTGATTATTGATGATGTTTGCTGGAGGGCTCTGGAGTATCCATAATGTGCATACAGAATGTTATAAATCCATACTGATACAGTGATGCATGCAATTTCTCTCAACACAAACATTTGGATTGAATGAACTCCATAGGCTACTGAGTGGCCTAATAATAGTTGCTCATAAAAGGAAAATATATATATCTTCCATATATATCATGGAATTTTCATTTTAAGGCAACAGTCTATTCAGTCTAATTCTGACAGTTCTGCATTTAAAATGTTCATATACCAAATAATTGTATCACCTAAACTTGATAGGTAGCTGATCACATGCATAGTAAAGTAGAAGTGCCAGCCAAAAACAGACTTCAAATTCAGTTGCTTGAGCTTGAAAATTTTACCGGGGGGGCCCTAAATTGTAATCTTTCATAGGGCCCAAGATTTCTAGCGGTGCCCCTGCTCACACACACAAACACCTCTCTCTCTCTCACACACACACACACTCGCGTAGTTTAACAGCTCTTGACAGCGTATTTATGCGGATCAATATAAACGGAATTAAAAAAAAAACGCAGCTGTGTGCACGAAGTTATTTTGGAAAACGGAGTTTAGAAAATATGCGTTTTTAAAAATACCCGGGTATGTGTAAACAGCGCCTTAGCGCATCAGAATGATCACATCTCATCCACGTGATCTTGTTCTCGCAAGACACAGGAAAATGCCATGCACGATTAAAAAAAAAAAAAAAACCTGAAAATTTCAGATGACTTTGCAGTCAACACCTTTAAGTTTCTTTCAATTAATTAATCAGTGTGATTTTAAAAGGACAAAAAGCTCACTCTTCCCTGCTTTTTGCTTCTGAAGCTCTGAGGAGAAAACAGGTTCATTATTTTAACAAACAAAGAAACAAACATTAGTCAATTAATTCCAGAGTAAATAATATCATATACCGTGAGTGATCTGAAGCCTTGCTGAAATTCTCTGTGAATTCAGTTGTGGATTTACTGATATATCATCTGTTCTACTGTTTTGTGTTTATCCATCAGTTTATGGTTTTTGAAGATCATATTCTCTTTAAATTCTGCTTTCTGGATTTCTCTGTCTGCAGCTCTTTAATAAGTCTGCAGTGCTGCGTCTATAATGCAGTCAGCCACAGAAGCACTGGACAGCAACACTGTGACTGCTGTGCTGAGAAACTTCAGAGCTGCCCACTGTGGCAGTGGCTCGGCTATGTGGAGGATCAGCAGCAGTAGCATGCAGTGCTGACAGACACAACAACATGCTCTCAACTCACAGTTGTTCCAGCTCCTGATTACTGCTCCCCAGTGTTGAATTATCACTTTCAGAGTTAATTTGTGACCAGTTGGACATATATAAACACTCTGGGTGTTAATTCAACACTGGGGATTTTGCTGAATGTAAGCTGAAGTTCACTAGTACACTCGTATATTAGCTCATGGACAAACAGTGTGTGTTTGGTGACCCCTGTATATATTTTTTTAAATCACTGCAGCCACTTTTGGTTGGAGATACACACACACACACACACACACACACAGTATATTTGATATACACACACACACACACACACACACACAGAGTATTTGATATACACACACACACACACACACACACACACACACACCCCTTATCGGGGTTCCTGGCCTGCCTATATAGAAGCTTGAGTTTGGCGTTGGCCTTGCGTATAATATTTTCAGCTATACGGTTACCACTAAGAGACTGGTCTAAATCAACGCCTGAGTATTTAACACAGGATTTACTGGTAATTTTTTGACCATTACATGTGATGTCCAGAGATTCGTTACTATTAAGTCTGTGTTTGGAGCCAAAAAGTACTGTATGGATTCTGTCTTGCCAAGGTGCAGAGACAACTTGTTGAGCCTGTGATCTGTGAGATAATTAATAAGTTGTACAGATACAGCTTTTTCCAAAACCTTACTTACAATACTGAGGATTGAGACCAGATGATAGTTGCCAGCTTCAGCTTTGCTATGTTTCTTACAGATCGGGGAAATTTTAGCAGACTTAATGTCAGAAGGGATCTTACCAGTAGAAAGGGACAGATTTAGAAGATGAGTGAGTGGAGAGGTTATGAACTCAGCTCCATCTTTTAAAAGATGTGTGGGAATCTGATCCAGTCCAGTTATTCGGATTTAGATTGAGGAGAGTCTTTTGGATGAATTCCTCAGAGATTGGTTCAAATGAGAACTGAGAGCCAGAGAGACGCACCTGTTCATAGCACTTATACACATGATTAGGGCCGTATTTTCCACATCCGGATGGTAACTGCAGTTCCAGAGATGATGCAGTGGTTGAAAAGAAGTTATTGAATTTCTCTGCTACCTTGGTCTTATCAAAACAGATCTGGTCATCAATGTTTAAACCAATAATCTGAGAGTTTGACTTTACCTTAGAAGTGCCAAGTTTTTTTTTTTTAAATTCACCAAAGCTCAGTTAAAGTTAAACAACACTGATGACATTTTAAATTAAGAGCTTTTGTTTTAACTTCAAAATTTAAGGTATAACTACATAACTTTTTCAAGTGAAATGTGCTGTAAACCTCCTTGTCCTTTTACTTTTCACTTTTGCAGAAAGGGTTTGTGGTAATTGAAGTGAATAGATTAAGAAATAGAGGTGAGAGTTTGAGACAGGACTGAATTAAATCATCCTCTTCACAGACAGCACGGCCAACTGGACTCCTGTGGACTGCTGACTAAAGCACAGGTTCTTTACCTTGGTCCTGGAGAACCCACTGTCCGACACATATATTAGTGTTCTCTGTGCTCTAACACACCTGATCCAGACGATCAGCTCATTAACAGCTCTTCCTGAGTTAAAGTGAGTGTGTTAGAGCAGGAAAAACACTGAAATGTGTAGGACATGGGCTTCTCCGGGACCAGGGCTGGGAATCTGTGGACTAAAGCTCCGGGATAAACTGATTGAAGCTGGAGACATTACAATGGAAAATGATTGAAATATTACCTTTCTTGTAACAGATAACTGCAGTTACTATCGATCCGACAGCAATAAGACATGCTGAAACTGAAACACCGACAACCCACCTCCAAGCATCAAAGACTTTACCTAAAATGAGAGCAAGAATACACTGTAAAAAATTATTTGTTGTTTTAACTTAAAAAAGTTAGTGTCCGGGCTGCCTTAAAATTTTGAGCTCATTGAAATTAATATAGTAAGTTAACATAATAAGGCGAACAAGTTAACTTACTATATGAATTTCAATGAACTCAAAATTTTAAGGCAGCCTAGACACTAACTTTAAGTTAAAACAACAAATCATTTTTTACAGTGTAGAGATATTTTTAAGAAACCGTGCAAGAATTTGTGAAGAATTTGATAACTACTAAATACACACTTACTGACAGAATTGTAACAAAATATCCAATGGATATACAGGAATAAAAATAATGCAAAAATCGTGTGTTCATCATGCTCATGCTTCATCTTTAATCACCTCATCTGTGATGATGACAGTAGAATCTTACAGTATAAATATAAGAGCTTTTAATCATAGACACTTACGATTAATGATGACCTCTGTCTCCATCATGTGATGTTCTTGTAGAAGTCTGCAATAATATCTGTTGGAGTCGCTATAATCATAAACAGTGGTGCGGCTTTTCACACTGAAGGTCTCGGTGTCTCTGTGTGTCTGTGTATCTTCAGCAGGCAGAGCGGCTCCTTCTCTGTCCAGCCACACAACCTCAGGTTCAGGTTTCCAGCCTCTGGACTCACACACTAGATTAATCCCTCCTGAGTGATCATAACTCTCCATCATGATCACTGGGTGGCTTCCCTGAGCTACAGGCAATCAACAAAGTATTGCTTTAAATATACTGACATCATGTTCAACTGTTAACCCCCATAGAGGTGATTATTTTATGCTCATTTTCAGTTTAAAGACTGTTCTTAACATGGTCAAAGAGAATACTATGAAATGTGACACTAAATATAAAACTTTACTAATTTCACGAATTTCCTCATCAAAATCACCAACTTGCGTACCAGATCCCATACCTACATGTTTTTCAAACCGATAATACCAGGAGCAGTCAAACCTCTTCTAAAAATAATCTGTTCTTCCTTCAGCACTGGCTATGGACTTAAATCCTTTCAACTAGCAGTTATCAAACCCCTGATTTAAAATCCTGACTCAACCCGTCTGCTGTCCAACTATATCAAACCTCTCAGTTATCTCCAAGATCCTAGAAAAGGCTGTGACACAGCAGTTATGCTCACAGGAAAAAAAATTCATGAAATGTATCAGTCAGGATTTTACGGAGCCGTAGAGGGGACATGGTGAATAAAAAAATAAAGCGTGGGAACGACTTATAAGGCGTGTGCACGAGATATTAATGCGCGCGCACGAGTTATAACCCGTGCGCACGCTTTGCGTTAAGGCGTGCGCTCGGGTAGTTAAAAGTGAGGGGACGAGTTACAAATCGTTCCCTCGCTTTCATTAAGGCGTGTGCACGAGATATTAAATCGTTCCCTCGCTTTCATTAAGGCGTGAGCACGAGATATTAATACGTGCGCTCGAGTTATAAAGGCGTGCGCACGGGTTATTAAAAAGTGAGGGAACGTCTTAAAACGCGTTCCCTCGGTTTATATCCAAGGCGTGGGAATGATATCCTATGTCGTTCCCTCGACTTATTAAAATATTCCCACAATATCCTTGTTTTCGTTGATCTCGTTGCCTACACACACACACGTACACACAGGCTGTAGGTCACCATGGTAGCTCCGGAAATACTAGACGCTATTTTATTCTATTTTAATACTGGACTCAGATACACAGAAATCCTCGATGCACTTGCATCCCAATATGGCTTTATTATAAGTCTGAGACACCTCAAGAGAGTTCTGAGAGAGAATGGGCTTCACCGTCGTAGTTTTTCTGACCTAGGAACGACTATAGATAGCCCAGGTCGCCTCCACGGATACCGCTGGATGCACGCAAAGTGCCTGGAACATGGCATTCAGGAAAAAACAGAGGATGTACGGATTATCCTTCAACTACTGGACCCAGAGAGTGTTGCGCTACGCCGTCGTCGTACACTTCAGCGCAGACAGTACTTTTCCAAAGGACCCAATTTCATTTGGCATGTCGATTCTTATGACAAACTAAAACTGTTCGGAATCTGCATAAATGGATGCATAGACGGGTTTTCCCGTAGGATCGTCTGGCTGAAAGCCGCACACACAAGTAGTAACCCGCGAGTGATTGTGTGGATGCAGTGGAGAGGTTAGGTGGATGCCCGAGAATCGTACGAACTGATTTTGGAACTGAGAATGTGACTGTGCGAGACATCCAGAAGTTCTTCAGGCGTGACGGAGAAGACGACAGGGCAGGGGACCGAAGCTACATCTCCGGGGCCAGCACTGCAAATCAGCGTATTGAATCTTGGTGGGGCCAGTTGCGTAGACAAGGGGCTGAATACTGGATCGAGTTCTTCGGAGAGCTGAAGAACTTCTGGATGTCTCGCACAGTCACATTCTCAGTTCCAAAATCAGTTCGTACGATTCTCGGGCATCCACCTAACCTCTCCACTGCATCCACATAGTAACTGCCAATCACTCGCGGGTTACTACTTGTGTGTGCGGCTTTCAGCCAGACGATCCTACGGGAAAACCCGTCTATGCATCCGTTTATGCAGATTCCGAACGGTTTTAGTTTGTCATAAGAATCGACATGCCAAATGAAATTGGGTCCTTTGGAAAAGTACTGTCTGCGCTGAAGTGTACGACGACGGCGTAGCGCAACGCTCTCTGGGTCCAGTAGTTGAAGGATAATCCGTACATCCTCTGTTTTTTCCTGAATACCATGTTCCAGGCACTTTGCGTGCATCCAGCGGTACCCGTGGAGGCGACCTGGGCTATTTAGTTGGCTGATGATGAAATCTATAGTCGTTCCTAGGTCAGAAAAACTACGACGGCGAAGCCCATTCTCTCTCAGAACTCTCTTGAGGTGTCTCAGACTTATAATAAACAGAGGTGTCAAAAGTATTACCATTTATTACTCAAATAGAAGTATAGATACTATGGTTTAGAAATACTTTTCATGAAGTAGGGGAGACCGGGTATGGTTGTAACACATTTTTCTTCAGCACATAAAAAACTCATTTCTTTTTAAACTACAGTTGTAGAACTTTTAGGCAAAGTACCCACATTTGTCTACTGCAGTTTGCAACCATTTAAATCTCCTCAACTACATCACAAAATTTGTCTGATTATGTCAAATACAGAGTGTACCTTTGTTACAACCTACCCCACTACTGGGGTAGGTTGCAACACGTATTGGGGTAGGTTGTAACAGGTAGTTAAAACACAGAAAAAAAACAACAGAAGTCCATTTCATATGCCGATTTATTGCATGAACATGGAAAATAGATTCACCAACTATGTTGTATGACATACAATCCACTCTCCATATTGAAAATTAATATCATATTAATGTTATAAACAAAATATAAAAAGCATAATGTTTACATTTAATGTTTAATGTTACAACCTACCCCACCACTGTCATCCATTGCTTAGCTAGCTGTATTAGCATGGTGCTTTGACATTAGCAGGGGATAAGTACACCATTCTTTACCTTAGAGACTGTAGTTTGACCTGATATAACTCATACAAAGCACTAAGAAAAAAAATAATATAAAAAAAAGTTACTTTCTTACCTCAGACTTTGTTTTTTTCACTTCTCTCCGTGAGAACTTGCGCCAACGATTTCCAAATGTCCATGCGTGGTCGAAAAGGAACTATGAAGAGATTCTAATTGCCACATGACTTGTATCTTATCCCTGATTGGTGGAATTAGTGGTTACAACTCCCCCCGTGTTACAACCATACCCGGTTTCCCCTAAAAGTATCAACTGAAGCTTTTTACTCAAGTAAAAGTAAAAAGTATACTGATTTCTAAACTACTTTAAAGTACAAAAGTAAAAGTAATGAAAGAGGAAAAAATGCTATTAAGGACAAAGGCGCAGCCTAGAAGTCCACATACAGTACATTCTTCTGACCCATTAAAATGTGTTTCATGGAGCACAAGTAATAATGACTTGTTGTCTGAAAGTGTTGTAATGGTGTAAAACTTCATACCTCAGAAGTAAGTTATCAATACATTTTTATTGAAAATGTATATATTAAAACACACACACACACACACACACACACACACACACACACACACACACACACGTCTCGACCACATCACCCCATCCTACTGATCCACACAGATGGAAAAAACAACTAAAGTAATACGATTTATTTGAAAAGATTGCAGCATTGTAATGTCCAAAATATTGTATAACGCAATATTTTTGCAGTATGCTGGCAATCATTTTGTGTCCAAAGTTGCATTGCATTCACTGTCTAAACAGCAGTAATAATACAGTATTTGAATGCTATGAATGAATGAATGAATGAATGCTACACTAACACTACTGTAAAATTACAGTTTTTCTCTTTTTCATATGGGACGTACAGTAGAGGCAGCAGGTTCCAGTTAAAATGCAAGAAAAACACTTTCTCATCCCTACTAGTTACTGGCTCACCGAGAGAAGTCAACAGAATGTTTGTGTTCCAGCAATGCGAGGCTGAACACAGGCGAGGAGAGAAAGGGCGGCCGCTGGAATGCCGACACACTACAAGCTAATATAACGTTTACTAAGCTAAGACCTCACTTTACTCACTAACCCCCACCAAGATACCATAACTGCGTTTGTAAACTTAACCTGACTCAGAAAAGAGAATGCCGCATGGTTCGTGGGGGGGATTCCACTCCTGACAAACGAACGAGAGCCCGCAATTTACTAACGGTGTTGAAGTCAGAGCTCTGATTGCTGTGTGCTTGGAGTGCCCTGAGTGGCAGTTTATTAGGTGGACAAAGTAATATAAGTAATATAAAGATTGGCGCAATGAAATGTAAGTAACGAGACTATTATAAACGTAACGAAGTTAAAGTAAATGCTTGAAAATGTAACGAGTAGAGATAAAAAGTAGGTTGAAAAATTATTACTCCAGTAAAGTAGAAAGTAACAAAATTTCTACTTAAGTAAAGTAACGAAGTATTTGTACTTCGTTATTTGACACCTCTGATAATAAAGCCATATTGGGATGCAAGTGCATCGAGGATTTCTGTGTATCTGAGTCCAGTATTAAAATAGAATAAAATAGCGTCTAGTATTTCCGGAGCTACCATGGTGACCTACAGCCTGTGTGTATGTGTGTGTGTGTAGGCAACGAGATCAACGAAAACAAGGATATTGTGGGAATATTTTAATAAGTCGAGGGAACGACATAGGATATCATTCCCACGCCTTGGATATAAACCGAGGGAACGCGTTTTAAGACGTTCCCTCACTTTTTAATAACCCGTGCGCACGCCTTTATAACTCGAGCGCACGTATTAATATCTCGTGCTCACGCCTTAATGAAAGCGAGGGAACGATTTAATATCTCGTGCACACGCCTTAATGAAAGCGAGGGAACGATTTGTAACTCGTCCCCTCACTTTTGACTACCCGAGCGCACGCCTTAACGCAAAGCGTGCGCACGGGTTATAACTCGTGCGCGCGCATTAATATCTCGTGCACACGCCTTATAAGTCGTTCCCACGCTTTGTTATTTTTTTATTCACCATGTCCCCTCTACGGCTCCGTAGAAATTCACACAAAAGGAAATATAAAATATAGAACTTAAGATACATAATGATCATAGAGAAGAATTACAATTGATTTTTAACATCACTATCGTTTAACTTGCCCAGTATCTTTTTTAAACGGAAGCCCTCTTGATCGGTAAATCCCCCTTCTGACAAACAGTTTGGTCTTTGCAATAAACTGATCTCACCTCATTATCTCTAGCCACTTTATCCTTCTACAGGGTCGCAGGCAAGCTGGAGCCTATCCCAGCTGACTACGGGTGAAAGGCGGGGTACACCCTGGACAAGCCGCCAGGTCATCACAGGGCTGACACATAGACACAGACAACCATTCACACCTACGGTCAATTTAGAGTCACCAGTTAACCTAACCTGCATGTCTTTGGACTGTGGGGGAAACCGGAGCACCCTGAGGAAACCCACGCGGACACGGGGAGAACATGCAAACTCCACACAGAAAGGCCCTCGCCGGCCCCAGGGCTCGAACCCAGGACCTTCTTGCTGTGAGGCGACAGCGCTAACCACTACACCACCGTGCCGCCCAATAAACTGATCAACATCTGCAAAATGATCATCAATCCTTACATTCCTAGCATGTTTGGTTTTGGTTAAAAACGCTTTGATATCTTCGACACTAATTCTGTTGAGAAAAGCCACTTGTGCGTAGACTGCAGGTAACACTACAGTCAGATGCATAATCACTCTCACTATCGGGCACATCAACTGTCAGACTCTTCTTTGCTTTGCCTTTAGAGCCTGGATGACCCCTTTTCTTAGACGGCATTTAAAAAACATTTTCAGTTTCTATAGGAGGGTTATGTTCGTTAATAACTTCATTAAAGATTTATTCCACTAGATCTGTGTAATTACCCTGCGAAGCAGCGGGCATTTCAGATTCCGAAACGAGATCCATTGAGTCACCATCTTCTGGTGTCTCAGCCGGAGGGGCTACCTCTCCTTCACCATTCCCATCACCCGCACCTTCACTCTCCTCACCCGTAGGTGCCTCATCATTCTCAGTATTGGGTGTTTCCTGAGATCTTTCGTCACTGGGGATACCCTCTTTTAAATTCACATTATTTGGTTTCACCTTATCTGGACAATTACGCGCCAGGTGCCCCAGCTGTCCACATCCAAAACATTTCATTGTATTTGTGGTCACATAAATCATGTACTTAAAATCATCCACCTTAATATTCAGAGAGATTTCAAGTTCTCCCTTCTTTCAAAATTATATAAGCGAACCTTCGGAACGAGACAACATGCTTTAATAGCGGAGATTTGGTTGCCATCGGTATCATTTTTGGGGGAGATACTACTTTTCTGTAACGAGATAAGACCTCTGTAAGCACATCATTGCTAATAAAGGGGGGCACATTAGAAAGCATTACTTTTCTTGAAGGGCTCGACAAAGGTAAAAC